>NC_134703.1:230600016-231237516 GCF_043290135.1 Rhipicephalus microplus
CTTTTCGGTTAACAGCCGATCGCGCTGGCCAATTGCGCCACGGAGACAGTCCTGCTCTACTCTCACCACAATTAGAACATATCTTCAAAGCTATCAGCCCAAAGAAAAAAAAAGCGCCGCACCACCACCGGGTGGGCTCGAACCTCCAACCTTTCGGTTAACAGCAAATCGCGCTAGCCAATCGCGCCACGGAGACAATCGTGCTCCACTCTCATCACCATCAGAACATATCTTCAAAGCTATCAGCGCAAAAAAAGCAACACACCCCACCCGGGAGGGCTAGAACCTCCAAATTTTCGGTTAACAGCCGATCGCGCTAGCCAATTGCGCCACGCGGACCGTCCTGCTCCACTCTCACCACCGTCAGACCATTTCTTCAGAGCTATCACCCCAAAGAAAAAAAAAAGCGCCGCACCACCACCGGGTGGGCTCGAACCTCCAATCTTTCGGTTAACAGACGATCGCGCTAGCCAATTGCCCCACGGAGACAGTCGTGCTCCACTCTCACCACCGTCAGAACATTTCTTCAGAGCTATCACCCCAAAGAAAAAAAAGCGCCGCGCCACCACCGGTTGGGCTCGAACCTCCAACTTTTCGGTTAACAGCCGATCGCGCTAGCCAATTGCGCCACGAAGACAGTCCTGCTCCACTCTCACCACCATCAGAACATATCTTCAAAGCTATTACCGCAAAGAAAAAAGCAACACACCACTCCCTGGAGGGCTCAAAACTCTAACCTTTCGGTTAACAGCCGATCGCGCTAGCCCATTGCGCCACGGAGACAGTCCTGCTCTACTCTCACCACCATCAGAACATATCTTCAAAGCTATCAGCCCAAAGAAAAAAAAGCGCCATACCACCACCGGGTGGGCTCGAACCTTCGACCTTTTGGTTAACAGCCGATCGCGCTAGCCGATTGCGCCATGAAGACAGGCCTGCTCCACTCTCACCACCATCAGAACATATCGTCAAAGCTATCAGCCCAAAGAAAAAAAAGCGCCGCAACACCACCGGGTGGGCTTGAACTACCAACTTTTCGGTTAACAGCCGATCACGCTAGCCAATTGCGCCACGGAGACAGTCCTGCTCCACTCTCACCACCATCAGAACATATCTTCAAAGCTATCAGCCCAAAGAAAAAAAAGCACCGCACCACCACCGGGTGGGCTCGAACCTCCAACTTTTCGGTTAACAGCCGATCACGCTAGCCAATTGCGCCACGGAGACAGTCCTGCTTCCTTCTCACCACCATCATAACATATCTTCAAAGCTATCAGCCCAAAGAAAAAAAAGCGCCGCACCACCACCGGGTGGGCTCGAAGCTCCAACCTTTCGGTTAACTGCCGATCGCACTAGCCCATTGCGCCACGGAGACAGTCTTGCTCCACTCTCACCACCATCCGAACATATCTTCAAAGCTATCAGCGCAAAGAAAAAAGCAACACACCACTCCCAGGAGGGCTCGAAACTCCAACCTTTCGGTCAACAGCCGATCGCGCTAGCGCATTGCGCCACGGAGACAGTCTTGCTCCCCTCTCACCACCATCAGAACATATCTTCAAAGCTATCAGCCCAAAGAAAAAAAAGCACCGCACCACCACAGGGTGAGCTCAAACCTCCAACTTTTCGGTTAACAGCCGATCGCGCTAGCCAATTGCGCCACGGAGACAGTCGTGCTCCACTCTCACCACCATCAGAACATATCTTCAAAGCTATCAGCGCAAAGAAAAAAGCAAAACACCACTCCCGGGAGGGCTCGAACCTCAAACTTTTCGGTTAACAGCCGATCGCGCTGGCCAATTGCGCCACGGAGACAGTCCTGCGCCACTCTCACCACAATTAGAACATATCTTCAAAGCTATCAGCCCAAAGAAAAAAAAGCGCCGCACCACCACCGGGTGGGCTCGAACCTCCAACCTTTCGGTTAACAGCAGATCGCGCTAGCCAATTGCGCCACGGAGACAATCGTGCTCCACTCTCACCACCATCAGAACATATCTTCAAATCTATGAGCCCAAAGAAAAAAAAGCGCCATACCACAACCGGGTGGGCTCGAACCTCCGACCTTTTGGTTAACAGCCGATCGCGCTAGCCGATTGCGCCATGAAGACAGTCCTGCTCCACTCTCACCACCATCAGAACATATCTTCAAAGCTATCAGCCCAAAGAAAAAAAAGCGCCGCACCACCACCGGGTGGGCTCGTACTACCAACTTTTCGGTTAACAGCCGATCACGCTAGCCAATTGCGCCACGGAGACAGTCCTGTTCCACTCTCACCACCATCAGAACATATCTTAAAGCTATCAGCCCACAGAAAAAAAAGCGCCACACCACCACCGGCAGAGCTCGAACCTCCAACTTTTCGGTTAACAGCCGATCGCGCTAGCCAATTGCCCCACGGAGACAGTCGTGCTCCACTCTCACCACCGTCAGAACATTTCTTCAGAGCTATCACCCCAAAGAAAAAAAAGCGCCGCACCACCACCGGTTGGGCTCGAACCTCCAACTATTCGGTTAACAGCCGATCGCGCTAGCCAATTGCGCCACAAAGACGGTCCTGCTCCACTCTCACCACCATCAGAACATATCTTCAAAGCTATTACCGCAAAGAAAAAAGCAACACACCACTCCCGAGAGGGCTCAAAACTTTAACCTTTCGGTTCACAGCCGATCGCGCTAGCCCATTGCGCCACGGAGGCAGTCTTGCTCCACTCTCACCATCATCAGAACATATCTTCAAAGCTATGAGCACAAAGAAAAAGAAGCGCTGCACTACCACCGGGTGGGCTTGAACCTCCAACCTTTCGGTTAACGGCCGATCGTGCTAGCCAATTGCACCACGGAGCCAATAGTGCTCCACGCTCACCACCATCAGAACATATCTTCAAAGCTATCAGCGCAAATAAAAAAGCAATACACCCCACCCGGGAAGGCTCGAACCTTTAACTTTTCGGTTAACAGCCGATCGCGCTAGCCAATGGCGCCACGGGGCAGTCCTGCTCCACTCTGACCACCGTCAGAACATTTCTTCAGAGCTATCAGCCCAAAGAAAAAAAGCGCCGCACCACCACCGGGTGGGCTCGAACCTCCAACCTTTCGGTTAACAGCCGATCGCGCTAGCCAATTGCCCCACGGAGACAGTCGTGCTCCACTCTCACCACCGTCAGAACATTTCTTCAGAGCTATCACCCCAACGAAAAAAAAGCGCCGCACCACCACCGGTTGGGCTCGAACCTCCAACCTTTCGGTTAACAGCCGATCGCGCTAGCCAATTGCGCCACGAAGACAGTCCTGCTCCACTCTCACCACCATCAGAACATATCTTCAAAGCTATTACCGCAAAGAAAAAAGCAACACACCACTCCCAGGAGGGCTCAAAACTCTAACCTTTCGGTTAACACCCGATCGCGCTAGCCCATTGCGCCACGGAGGCAGTCTTGCTCCACTCTCACCATCATCAGAACTTATCTTCAAAGCGATGAGCACAAAGAAAAAGAAGCGCTGCACCACCACCACCAGGTGGGCTCGAATCTCCAACCTTTCGGTTAACAGCCGATCGCGCTAGCAAATTGCGCCACGAAGACAGTCCTGCTCCACTCTCACCACCATCAGAACATATCTTAAAGCTATCAGCCCACAGAAAAAAAGCGCCACACCACCACCGGGAGAGCTCGAACCTCCAACTTTTCGGTTAACAGCCGATCGCGCTAGCCAATTGCGCCACGGAGACAGTCCTGCTCCACTCTCACCACCATCAGAACATATCTTCAAAGCTATCAGCGCAAAGAAAAAAAAGCGCTGCACCACAACGGGTGGGCTCGAACCTCCAACCTTTCGGTAAACAGCCGATCGCACTAGCCCATTTCGCCACGGAGACAATCGTGCTCCACTCTCACCACCATCAGAACATATCTTCAAATCTATGAGCCCAAAGAAAAAAAAGCGCCATACCACAACCGGGTGGGCTCGAACCTCCGACCTTTTGGTTAACAGCCGATCGCGCTAGCCGATTGCGCCATGAAGACAGTCCTGCTCCACTCTCACCACCATCAGAACATATCTTCAAAGCTATCAGCCCAAAGAAAAAAAAGCGCCGCACCACCACCGGGTGGGCTCGAACTACCAACTTTTCGGTTAACAGCCGATCACGCTAGCCAATTGCGCCACGGAGACAGTCCTGTTCCACTCTCACCACCATCAGAACATATCTTAAAGCTATCAGCCCACAGAAAAAAAAGCGCCACACCACCACCGGCAGAGCTCGAACCTCCAACTTTTCGGTTAACAGCCGATCGCGCTAGCCAATTGCCCCACGGAGACAGTCGTGCTCCACTCTCACCACCGTCAGAACATTTCTTCAGAGCTATCACCCCAAAGAAAAAAAAGCGCCGCACCACCACCGGTTGGGCTCGAACCTCCAACTATTCGGTTAACAGCCGATCGCGCTAGCCAATTGCGCCACAAAGACGGTCCTGCTCCACTCTCACCACCATCAGAACATATCTTCAAAGCTATTACCGCAAAGAAAAAAGCAACACACCACTCCCGAGAGGGCTCAAAACTTTAACCTTTCGGTTCACAGCCGATCGCGCTAGCCCATTGCGCCACGGAGGCAGTCTTGCTCCACTCTCACCATCATCAGAACATATCTTCAAAGCTATGAGCACAAAGAAAAAGAAGCGCTGCACTACCACCGGGTGGGCTTGAACCTCCAACCTTTCGGTTAACGGCCGATCGTGCTAGCCAATTGCACCACGGAGCCAATAGTGCTCCACGCTCACCACCATCAGAACATATCTTCAAAGCTATCAGCGCAAATAAAAAAGCAATACACCCCACCCGGGAAGGCTCGAACCTTTAACTTTTCGGTTAACAGCCGATCGCGCTAGCCAATGGCGCCACGGGGCAGTCCTGCTCCACTCTGACCACCGTCAGAACATTTCTTCAGAGCTATCAGCCCAAAGAAAAAAAGCGCCGCACCACCACCGGGTGGGCTCGAACCTCCAACCTTTCGGTTAACAGCCGATCGCGCTAGCCAATTGCCCCACGGAGACAGTCGTGCTCCACTCTCACCACCGTCAGAACATTTCTTCAGAGCTATCACCCCAACGAAAAAAAAGCGCCGCACCACCGGTTGGGCTCGAACCTCCAACCTTTCGGTTAACAGCCGATCGCGCTAGCCAATTGCGCCACGAAGACAGTCCTGCTCCACTCTCACCACCATCAGAACATATCTTCAAAGCTATTACCGCAAAGAAAAAAGCAACACACCACTCCCAGGAGGGCTCAAAACTCTAACCTTTCGGTTAACACCCGATCGCGCTAGCCCATTGCGCCACGGAGGCAGTCTTGCTCCACTCTCACCATCATCAGAACTTATCTTCAAAGCGATGAGCACAAAGAAAAAGAAGCGCTGCACCACCACCACCAGGTGGGCTCGAATCTCCAACCTTTCGGTTAACAGCCGATCGCGCTAGCAAATTGCGCCACGAAGACAGTCCTGCTCCACTCTCACCACCATCAGAACATATCTTAAAGCTATCAGCCCACAGAAAAAAAGCGCCACACCACCACCGGGAGAGCTCGAACCTCCAACTTTTCGGTTAACAGCCGATCGCGCTAGCCAATTGCGCCACGGAGACAGTCCTGCTCCACTCTCACCACCATCAGAACATATCTTCAAAGCTATTACCGCAAAGAAAAAAGCAACACACCACTCCCTGGAGGGCTCAAAACTCTAACCTTTCGGTTAACAGCCGATCGCGCTAGCCCATTGCGCCACGGAGACAGTCCTGCTCTACTCTCACCACCATCAGAACATATCTTCAAAGCTATCAGCCCAAAGAAAAAAAAGCGCCATACCACCACCGGGTGGGCTCGAACCTTCGACCTTTTGGTTAACAGCCGATCGCGCTAGCCGATTGCGCCATGAAGACAGTCCTGCTCCACTCTCACCACCATCAGAACATATCGTCAAAGCTATCAGCCCAAAGAAAAAAAAGCGCCGCAACACCACCGGGTGGGCTTGAACTACCAACTTTTCGGTTAACAGCCGATCACGCTAGCCAATTGCGCCACGGAGACAGTCCTGCTCCACTCTCACCACCATCAGAACATATCTTCAAAGCTATCAGCCCAAAAAAAAAAAGCACCGCACCACCACCGGGTGGGCTCGAACCTCCAACTTTTCGGTTAACAGCCGATCACGCTAGCCAATTGCGCCACGGAGACAGTCCTGCTTCCTTCTCACCACCATCATAACATATCTTCAAAGCTATCAGCCCAAAGAAAAAAAAGCGCCGCACCACCACCGGGTGGGCTCGAAGCTCCAACCTTTCGGTTAACTGCCGATCGCACTAGCCCATTGCGCCACGGAGACAGTCTTGCTCCACTCTCACCACCATCCGAACATATCTTCAAAGCTATCAGCCCAAAGAAAAAAGCAACACACCACTCCCAGGAGGGCTCGAAACTCCAACCTTTCGGTCAACAGCCGATCGCGCTAGCGCATTGCGCCACGGAGACAGTCTTGCTCCCCTCTCACCACCATCAGAACATATCTTCAAAGCTATCAGCCCAAAGAAAAAAAAGCACCGCACCACCACAGGGTGAGCTCAAACCTCCAACTTTTCGGTTAACAGCCGATCGCGCTAGCCAATTGCGCCACGGAGACAGTCGTGCTCCACTCTCACCACCATCAGAACATATCTTCAAAGCTATCAGCGCAAAGAAAAAAGCAAAACACCACTCCCGGGAGGGCTCGAACCTCAAACTTTTCGGTTAACAGCCGATCGCGCTGGCCAATTGCGCCACGGAGACAGTCCTGCGCCACTCTCACCACAATTAGAACATATCTTCAAAGCTATCAGCCCAAAGAAAAAAAAGCGCCGCACCACCACCGGGTGGGCTCGAACCTCCAACCTTTCGGTTAACAGCAGATCGCGCTAGCCAATTGCGCCACGGAGACAATCGTGCTCCACTCTCACCACCATCAGAACATATCTTCAAATCTATGAGCCCAAAGAAAAAAAAGCGCCATACCACAACCGGGTGAGCTCGAACCTCCGACCTTTTGGTTAACAGCCGATCGCGCTAGCCGATTGCGCCATGAAGACAGTCCTGCTCCACTCTCACCACCATCAGAACATATCTTCAAAGCTATCAGCCCAAAGAAAAAAAAGCGCCGCACCACCACCGGGTGGGCTCGAACTACCAACTTTTCGGTTAACAGCCGATCACGCTAGCCAATTGCGCCACGGAGACAGTCCTGTTCCACTCTCACCACCATCAGAACATATCTTAAAGCTATCAGCCCACAGAAAAAAAAGCGCCACACCACCACCGGCAGAGCTCGAACCTCCAACTTTTCGGTTAACAGCCGATCGCGCTAGCCAATTGCCCCACGGAGACAGTCGTGCTCCACTCTCACCACCGTCAGAACATTTCTTCAGAGCTATCACCCCAAAGAAAAAAAAGCGCCGCACCACCACCGGTTGGGCTCGAACCTCCAACTATTCGGTTAACAGCCGATCGCGCTAGCCAATTGCGCCACAAAGACGGTCCTGCTCCACTCTCACCACCATCAGAACATATCTTCAAAGCTATTACCGCAAAGAAAAAAGCAACACACCACTCCCGAGAGGGCTCAAAACTTTAACCTTTCGGTTCACAGCCGATCGCGCTAGCCCATTGCGCCACGGAGGCAGTCTTGCTCCACTCTCACCATCATCAGAACATATCTTCAAAGCTATGAGCACAAAGAAAAAGAAGCGCTGCACTACCACCGGGTGGGCTTGAACCTCCAACCTTTCGGTTAACGGCCGATCGTGCTAGCCAATTGCACCACGGAGCCAATAGTGCTCCACGCTCACCACCATCAGAACATATCTTCAAAGCTATCAGCGCAAATAAAAAAGCAATACACCCCACCCGGGAAGGCTCGAACCTTTAACTTTTCGGTTAACAGCCGATCGCGCTAGCCAATGGCGCCACGGGGCAGTCCTGCTCCACTCTGACCACCGTCAGAACATTTCTTCAGAGCTATCAGCCCAAAGAAAAAAAGCGCCGCACCACCACCGGGTGGGCTCGAACCTCCAACCTTTCGGTTAACAGCCGATCGCGCTAGCCAATTGCCCCACGGAGACAGTCGTGCTCCACTCTCACCACCGTCAGAACATTTCTTCAGAGCTATCACCCCAACGAAAAAAAAGCGCCGCACCACCACCGGTTGGGCTCGAACCTCCAACCTTTCGGTTAACAGCCGATCGCGCTAGCCAATTGCGCCACGAAGACAGTCCTGCTCCACTCTCACCACCATCAGAACATATCTTCAAAGCTATTACCGCAAAGAAAAAAGCAACACACCACTCCCAGGAGGGCTCAAAACTCTAACCTTTCGGTTAACACCCGATCGCGCTAGCCCATTGCGCCACGGAGGCAGTCTTGCTCCACTCTCACCATCATCAGAACTTATCTTCAAAGCGATGAGCACAAAGAAAAAGAAGCGCTGCACCACCACCACCAGGTGGGCTCGAATCTCCAACCTTTCGGTTAACAGCCGATCGCGCTAGCAAATTGCGCCACGAAGACAGTCCTGCTCCACTCTCACCACCATCAGAACATATCTTAAAGCTATCAGCCCACAGAAAAAAGCGCCACACCACCACCGGGAGAGCTCGAACCTCCAACTTTTCGGTTAACAGCCGATCGCGCTAGCCAATTGCGCCACGGAGACAGTCCTGCTCCACTCTCACCACCATCAGAACATATCTTCAAAGCTATCAGCCCAAAGAAAAAAAAAGCGCCGCACCACCACCGGTTGGGCTCGAACCTCCAACCTTTCGGTTAACAGCAGATCGCGCTAGCCAATTGCGCCACGGAGACAATCGTGCTCCACTCTCACCACCATCAGAACATATCTTCAAAGCTATTAGCGCAAAAAAAGCAACACACCCCACCCGGGAGGGCTCGAACCTCCAAATTTTCGGTTAACAGCCGATCGCGCTAGCCAATTGCGCCACGCGGACCGTCCTGCTCCACTCTCACCACCGTCAGACCATTTCTTCAGAGCTACCACCCCAAAGAAGAAAAAAGCGCCGCACCACCACCGGGTTGGCTCGAACCTCCAACCTTTCGGTTAACAGACGATCGCGCTAGCCAATTGCCCCACGGAGACTGTCGTGCTCCACTCTCACCACCGTCAGAACATTTCTTCAGAGCTATCACCCCAAAGAAAAAAAAGCGCCGCACCACCACCGGTTGGGCTCGAACAACCAACTTTTCGGTTAACAGCCGATCACGCTAGCCAATTGCGCCATGAAGACAGTCCTGCTCCACTCTCACCACCATCAGAACATTTCTTCAAAGCTATCAGCCCAAAGAAAAAAAAACGCCGCACCACCACCGGGTGGGCTCGAACAACCAACTTTTCGGTTAACAGCCGATCGCGCTAGCCCATTGCGCCACGGAGGCAGTCTTGCTCCACTCTCACCATCATCAGAACTTATCTTCAAAGCTATGAGCGCAAAGAAAAAGAAGCGCTGCACCACCACCACCAGGTGGGCTCGAACCTCCAACCTTTCGGTTAACAGCCGATCGCGCTAGCAAATTGCGCCACGAAGACAGTCCTGCTCCACTCTCACCACCATCAGAACATATCTTCAAAGCTATTACCGCAAAGAAAAAAGCAACACACCACTCCCGGGAGGGCTCGAACCTCCAACATTCCGGTTAACAGCTGATCACGCTAGCCAATTGCGCCACGGAGACAGTCCTGCTCCACTCTCACCACCATCAGAACATATCTTAAAGCTATCAGCCCACAGAAAAAAAGCGCCACACCACCACCGGGAGAGCTCGAACCTCCAACTTTTCGGTTAACAGCCGATTGCGCTAGCCAATTGCGCCACGGAGACAGTCCTGCTCCACTCTCACCACCGTCAGAACATTTCTTCAGAGCTATCAGCCCAAAGAAAAAAAAGCGCCGCACCACCACTCGGGTGGGCTCGAACCTCCAACCTTTCGGTTAACAGCCGATCGCGCTAGCCAATTGCCCCACGGAGACAGTCGTGCTCCACTCTCACCACCGTCTGAACATTTTTTCAGAGCTATCATCCCAAAGAAAAAAAAACGCTGCACCACCACCGGTTGGGCTCGAACCTCCAACCTTTCGGTTAACAGCCGATCGCGCTAGCCGATTGCGCCACGAAGACAGTCCTGCTCCACTCTCACCACCATCAGAACATATCTTCAAAGCTATTACCGCAAAGAAAAAAGCAACACACCACTCCCGGGAGGGCTCAAAACTCCAAGCTTTCGGTTAACAGCTGATCGCGCTAGCCCATTGCGCCACGGAGGCAGTCTTGCTCCACTCTCAGCATCATCAGAACATATCTTCAAAGCTATCAGCGCAAAGAAAAAAAAGCGCTGCACCACAACGGGTGGGCTCGAACCTCCAACCTTTCGGTTAACAGCCGATCGCACTAGCCCATTGCGCCACGGAGACAGTCTTGCTCCACTCTCACCCCCATCAGAACATATCTTCAAAGCTATCAGCGCAAAGAAAAAAGCAACACACCAGTCCCGGGTGGGCTCGAAACTCCAACCTTTCGGTCAAAAGCCGATCGCGCTATCGCATTGCGCCACGGAGACAGTCTTGCTCCCCTCTCACCATCATCAGAACATATCTTCAAAGCTATCAGCCCAAAGAAAAAAAAGCACCGCACCACCACCGGGTGGGCTCGAACCTCCAACCTTTCGGTTAACAGCCGATCGCGCTAGCCAATTGCGCCACGGAGACAGTCGTGCTCCACTCTCACCACCATCAGAACATATCTTCAAAGCTATCGGCGCAAAAAAAAGCAAAAAACCACTCCCGGGAGGGCTCGAACCTCAAACTTTTCGGTTAACAGCCGATCGCGCTGGCCAATTGCGCCACGGAGACAGTCCTGCGCCACTCTCACCACAATTAGAACATATCTTCAAAGCTATCAGCCCAAAGAAAAAAAAGCGCCGCACCACCACCGGGTGGGCTCGAACCTCCAACCTTTCGGTTAACAGCAGATCGCGTTAGCCAATTGCGCCACGGAGACAATCGTGCTCCACTCTCACCACCATCACAACATATCTTCAAAGCTATCAGCGCAAAGAAAAAAGCAACACACCCCACCCGGGAGGGCTCGAACCTCCAACTTTTCGGTTAACAGCCGATCGCGCTAGCCAATTGCGCCACGGGGACAGTCCTGCTCCACTCTCACCACCGTTAGACCATTTCTTCAGAGCTATCACCCCAAAGAAAAAAAGCGCCGCACCACCACCGGGTGGGCTCGAACCTCCAACCTTTCGGTTAACAGCCGATCGCGCTAGCCAATTGCCCCACGGAGACTGTCGTGCTCTTCTCTCACCACCGTCAGAACATTTCTTCAGAGCTATCACCCCAAAGAAAAAAAACGCCGCACCACCACCGGTTGGGCTCGTACCTCCAACCTTTCGGTTAACAGCCGATCGCGCTAGCCAATTGCGCCACGAAGACAGTCCTGCTCCACTCTCACCACCATCAGAACATATCTTCAAAGCTATACCGCAAAAAAAGCAACACACCACTCCCGGGAGGGCTCAAAACTCTATACTTTCGGTTAACAGCCGATCGCGCTGGCCCATTGCGCCACGGAGGCAGTCTTGCTCTAATCTCACCATCATCAGAACATATCTTCAAAGCTATGAGCGCAAAGAAAAAGAAGCGCTGCACTACCACCGGGTGGGTTGAACCTCCAACCTTTCCGTTAACGGCCGATCGCGCTAGCCAATTGCGCCACGGAGACAATAGTGCTCCACGCTCACCACCATCAGAACATATCTTCAAAGCTCTCAGCGCAAAGAAAAAAGCAACACACCCCACCCGGGAAGGCTTGAACCTTCAACTTTTCGGTTAACAGCCGATCGCGCTAGCCAATGGCGCCACGGGGACAGTCCTGCTCCACTCTAACCACCGTCAGAACATTTCTTCAGAGCTATCAGCCCAAAGAAAAAAAAGCGCCGCACCACCACCGGGTGGGCTCGAACCTCCAACCTTTCGGTTAACAGCCGATCCCGCTAGCCAATTGCCCCACGGAGACAGTCGTGCTCCACTCTCACCACCGTCAGAACATTTCTTCAGAGCTATCACCCCAAAGAAAAAAAAGCGCCGCACCACCACCGGTTGGGCTCGAACCTCCAACCTTTCGGTTAACAGCCGATCGCGCTAGCCAATTGCGCCACGAAGACGGTCCTGCTCCACTCTCACCACCATCATAACATATCTTCAAAGCTATTACCTCAAAGAAAAAAGCACCACACCACTCCCGGGAGGGCTCAAAACTCTATACTTTCGGTTAACAGCCGATCGCGCTGGCCCATTGCGCCACGGAGGCAGTCTTGCTCCACTCTCACCATCATCAGAACTTATCTTCAAAGCTATGAGCGCAAAGAAAAAGAAGCGCTGCACCACCACCACCAGGAGGGCTCGAACCTCCAACCTTTCGGTTAACAGCCGATCGCGCTAGCAAATTGCGCCACGAAGACAGTCCTGCTCCACTCTCACCACCATCAGAACATATCTTCAAAGCTATTACCGCAAAGAAAAAAGCAACACACCACTCCCGGGAGGGCTCAAAACTCTAACTTTTCGGTTAACAGCCGATCGCGCTAGCCCATTGCGCCATGAAGACAGTCCTGCTCCACTCTCACCACCATCAGAACATATCTTCAAAGCTATCAGCCCAAAGAAAAAAAACGCCGCACCACTACCGGGTGGGCTCGAACTACCAACTTTTCGGTTAACAGCCGATCACGCTAGCCAATTGCGCCACGAAGACAGTCCTGCTCCACTCTCACCACCATAAGAACATATCTTGAAACATATCAGCCCAAAGAAAAAAAGTGCCGCACCACCACCGGGTAAGCTTGAACTACCAACTTTTCGGTTAACAGCCGATCACGCTAGCCAATTGCGCCACGGAGACAGTCCTGCTCCACTCTCACCACCATCAGAACATATCTTCAAAGCTATCAGCCCAAAAAAAAAAGCGCCGCACCACCACCGGGTGGGCTCGAACCTCCAACTTTTCGGTTAACAGCCGATCATGCTAGCCAATTGCGCCACGGAGACAGTCCTGCTTCACTCTCACCACCATCATAACATATCTTCAAAGCTATCAGCCCAAAGAAAAAAAAGCGATGCACCACCACCGGGTGGGCTCAAAACTCCAACCTTTCGGTTAACTGCCGATCGCGCTAGCCAATGGCGCCACGGAGACAGTCCTGCTCCACTCTTACCACCATTAGAACATATCTTGAAAGCTATCAGCCCAAAGAAAAAAAAGCGCCGCACCACCAACGCGTGGGCTCGAACCTCCAACATTCCGGTTAACAGCTGATCACGCTAGCCAATTGCGCCACGGAGACAGTCCTGCTCCACTCTCACCACCATCAGAACATATCTTAAAGCTATCAGCCCACAGAAAAAAAGCGCCACACCACCACCGGGAGAGCTCGAACCTCCAACTTTTCGGTTAACAGCCGATTGCGCTAGCCAATTGCGCCACGGAGACAGTCCTGCTCCACTCTCACCACCGTCAGAACATTTCTTCAGAGCTATCAGCCCAAAGAAAAAAAAGCGCCGCACCACCACTCGGGTGGGCTCGAACCTCCAACCTTTCGGTTAACAGCCGATAGCGCTAGCCAATTGCCCCACGGAGACAGTCGTGCTCCACTCTCACCACCGTCTGAACATTTCTTCAGAGCTATCACCCCAAAGAAAAAAAAACGCTGCACCACCACCGGTTGGACTCGAACCTCCAACCTTTCGGTTAACAGCCGATCGCTCTAGCCGATTGCGCCACGAAGACAGTCCTGCTCCACTCTCACCACCATCAGAACATATCTTCAAAGCTATTACCGCAAAGAAAAAAGCAACACACCACTCCCGGGAGGGCTCAAAACTCCAAGCTTTCGGTTAACAGCTGATCGCGCTAGCCCATTGCGCCACGGAGGCAGTCTTGCTCCACTCTCAGCATCATCAGAACATATCTTCAAAGCTATCAGCGCAAAGAAAAAAAAGCGCTGCACCACAACGGGTGGGCTCGAACCTCCAACCTTTCGGTTAACAGCCGATCGCACTAGCCCATTGCGCCACGGAGACAGTCTTGCTCCGCTCTCACCCCCATCAGAACATATCTTCAAAGCTATCAGCGCAAAGAAAAAAGCAACACACCAGTCCCGGGAGGGCTCGAAACTCCAACCTTTCGGTCAAAAGCCGATCGCGCTATCGCATTGCGCCACGGAGACAGTCTTGCTCCCCTCTCACCATCATCAGAACATATCTTCAAAGCTATCAGCCCAAAGAAAAAAAAGCACCGCAGAACCACCGGGTGGGCTCGAACCTCCAACCTTTCGGTTAACAGCCGATCGCGCTAGCCAATTGCGCCACGGAGACAGTCGTGCTCCACTCTCACCACCATCAGAACATATCTTCAAAGCTATCGGCGCAAAAAAAAGCAAAAAACCACTCCCGGGAGGGCTCGAACCTCAAACTTTTCGGTTAACAGCCGATCGCGCTGGCCAATTGCGCCACGGAGACAGTCCTGCGCCACTCTCACCACAATTAGAACATATCTTCAAAGCTATCAGCCCAAAGAAAAAAAGCGCCGCACCACCACCGGGTGGGCTCGAACCTCCAACCTTTCGGTTAACAGCAGATCGCGTTAGCCAATTGCGCCACGGAGACAATCGTGCTCCACTCTCACCACCATCACAACATATCTTCAAAGCTATCAGCGCAAAGAAAAAAGCAACACACCCCACCCGGGAGGGCTCGAACCTCCAACTTTTCGGTTAACAGCCGATCGCGCTAGCCAATTGCGCCACGGGGACAGTCCTGCTCCACTCTCACCACCGTTAGACCATTTCTTCAGAGCTATCACCCCAAAGAAAAAAAGCGCCGCACCACCACCGGGTGGGCTCGAACCTCCAACCTTTCGGTTAACAGCCGATCGCGCTAGCCAATTGCCCCACGGAGACAGTCGTGCTCTTCTCTCACCACCGTCAGAACATTTCTTCAGAGCTATCACCCCAAAGAAAAAAAACGCCGCACCACCACCGGTTGGGCTCGAACCTCCAACCTTTCGGTTAACAGCCGATCGCGCTAGCCAATTGCGCCACGAAGACAGTCCTGCTCCACTCTCACCACCATCAGAACATATCTTCAAAGCTATACCGCAAAAAAAGCAACACACCACTCCCGGGAGGGCTCAAAACATTAACCTTTCGGTTAACAGCCGATCGCGCTAGCCCATTGCGCCACGGAGGCAGTCTTGCTCTAATCTTACCATCATCAGAACATATCTTCAAAGCTATGAGCGCAAAGAAAAAGAAGCGCTGCACTACCACCGGGTGGGTTGAACCTCCAACCTTTCGGTTAACGGCCGATCGCGCTAGCCAATTGCGCCACGGAGACAATAGTGCTCCACGCTCACCACCATCAGAACATGTCTTCAAAGCTCTCAGCGCAAAGAAAAAAGCAACACACCCCACCCGGGAAGGCTTGAACCTTCAACTTTTCGGTTAACAGCCGATCGCGCTAGCCAATGGCGCCACGGGGACAGTCCTGCTCCACTCTAACCACCGTCAGAACATTTCTTCAGAGCTATCAGCCCAAAGAAAAAAAAAGCGCCGCACCACCACCGGGTGGGCTCGAACCTCTAACCTTTCGGTTAACAGCCGATCCCGCTAGCCAATTGCCCCACGGAGACAGTCGTGCTCCACTCTCACCACCGTCAGAACATTTCTTCAGAGCTATCACCCCAAAGAAAAAAAAGCGCCGCACCACCACCGGTTGGGCTCGAACCTCCAACCTTTCGGTTAACAGCCGATCGCGCTAGCCAATTGCGCCACGAAGACGGTCCTGCTCCACTCTCACCACCATCATAACATATCTTCAAAGCTATTACCGCAAAGAAAAAAGCAACACACCACTCCCGGGAGGGCTCAAAACTCTATACTTTCGGTTAACAGCCGATCGCGCTAGCCCATTGCGCCACGGAGGCAGTCTTGCTCCACTCTCACCATCATCAGAACTTATCTTCAAAGCTATGAGCGCAAAGAAAAAGAAGCGCTGCACCACCACCGGGTGGGCTCGAACAACCAACTTTTCGGTTAACAGCCGATCGCGCTAGCCCATTGCGCCACGGAGGCAGTCTTGCTCCACTCTCACCATCATCAGAACTTATCTTCAAAGCTATGAGCGCAAAGAAAAAGAAGCGCTGCACCACCACCACCAGGTGGGCTCGAACCTCCAACCTTTCGGTTAACAGCCGATCGCGCTAGCAAATTGCGCCACGAAGACAGTCCTGCTCCACTCTCACCACCATCAGAACATATCTTCAAAGCTATTACCGCAAAGAAAAAAGCAACACACCACTCCCGGGAGGGCTCGAACCTCCAACATTCCGGTTAACAGCTGATCACGCTAGCCAATTGCGCCACGGAGACAGTCCTGCTCCACTCTCACCACCATCAGAACATATCTTAAAGCTATCAGCCCACAGAAAAAAAGCGCCACACCACCACCGGGAGAGCTCGAACCTCCAACTTTTCGGTTAACAGCCGATTGCGCTAGCCAATTGCGCCACGGAGACAGTCCTGCTCCACTCTCACCACCGTCAGAACATTTCTTCAGAGCTATCAGCCCAAAGAAAAAAAAGCGCCGCACCACCACTCGGGTGGGCTCGAACCTCCAACCTTTCGGTTAACAGCCGATCGCGCTAGCCAATTGCCCCACGGAGACAGTCGTGCTCCACTCTCACCACCGTCTGAACATTTCTTCAGAGCTATCATCCCAAAGAAAAAAAAAACGCTGCACCACCACCGGTTGGGCTCGAACCTCCAACCTTTCGGTTAACAGCCGATCGCGCTAGCCGATTGCGCCACGAAGACAGTCCTGCTCCACTCTCACCACCATCAGGACATATCTTCAAAGCTATTACCGCAAAGAAAAAAGCAACACACCACTCCCGGGAGGGCTCAAAACTCCAAGCTTTCGGTTAACAGCTGATCGCGCTAGCCCATTGCGCCACGGAGGCAGTCTTGCTCCACTCTCAGCATCATCAGAACATATCTTCAAAGCTATCAGCGCAAAGAAAAAAAAGCGCTGCACCACAACGGGTGGGCTCGAACCTCCAACCTTTCGGTTAACAGCCGATCGCACTAGCCCATTGCGCCACGGAGACAGTCTTGCTCCACTCTCACCCCCATCAGAACATATCTTCAAAGCTATCAGCGCAAAGAAAAAAGCAACACACCAGTCCCGGGTGGGCTCGAATCTCCAACCTTTCGGTCAAAAGCCGATCGCGCTATCGCATTGCGCCACGGAGACAGTCTTGCTCCCCTCTCACCATCATCAGAACATATCTTCAAAGCTATCAGCCCAAAGAAAAAAAAGCACCGCACCACCACCGGGTGGGCTCGAACCTCCAACCTTTCGGTTAACAGCCGATCGCGCTAGCCAATTGCGCCACGGAGACAGTCGTGCTCCACTCTCACCACCATCAGAACATATCTTCAAAGCTATCGGCGCAAAAAAAAGCAAAAAACCACTCCCGGGAGGGCTCGAACCTCAAACTTTTCGGTTAACAGCCGATCGCGCTGGCCAATTGCGCCACGGAGACAGTCCTGCGCCACTCTCACCACAATTAGAACATATCTTCAAAGCTATCAGCCCAAAGAAAAAAAAGCGCCGCACCACCACCGGGTGGGCTCGAACCTCCAACCTTTCGGTTAACAGCAGATCGCGTTAGCCAATTGCGCCACGGAGACAATCGTGCTCCACTCTCACCACCATCACAACATATCTTCAAAGCTATCAGCGCAAAGAAAAAAGCAACACACCCCACCCGGGAGGGCTCGAACCTCCAACTTTTCGGTTAACAGCCGATCGCGCTAGCCAATTGCGCCACGGGTACAGTCCTGCTCCACTCTCACCACCGTTAGACCATTTCTTCAGAGCTATCACCCCAAAGAAAAAAAGCGCCGCACCACCACCGGGTGGGCTCGAACCTCCAACCTTTCGGTTAACAGCCGATCGCGCTAGCCAATTGCCCCACGGAGACTGTCGTGCTCTTCTCTCACCACCGTCAGAACATTTCTTCAGAGCTATCACCCCAAAGAAAAAAAACGCCGCACCACCACCGGTTGGGCTCGTACCTCCAACCTTTCGGTTAACAGCCGATCGCGCTAGCCAATTGCGCCACGAAGACAGTCCTGCTCCACTCTCACCACCATCAGAACATATCTTCAAAGCTATACCGCAAAAAAAGCAACACACCACTCCCGGGAGGGCTCAAAACATTAACCTTTCGGTTAACAGCCGATCGCGCTAGCCCATTGCGCCACGGAGGCAGTCTTGCTCTAATCTCACCATCATCAGAACATATCTTCAAAGCTATGAGCGCAAAGAAAAAGAAGCGCTGCACTACCACCGGGTGGGTTGAACCTCCAACCTTTCCGTTAACGGCCGATCGCGCTAGCCAATTGCGCCACGGAGACAATAGTGCTCCACGCTCACCACCATCAGAACATATCTTCAAAGCTCTCAGCGCAAAGAAAAAAGCAACACACCCCACCCGGGAAGGCTTGAACCTTCAACTTTTCGGTTAACAGCCGATCGCGCTAGCCAATGGCGCCACGGGGACAGTCCTGCTCCACTCTAACCACCGTCAGAACATTTCTTCAGAGCTATCAGCCCAAAGAAAAAAAAGCGCCGCACCACCACCGGGTGGGCTCGAACCTCCAACCTTTCGGTTAACAGCCGATCCCGCTAGCCAATTGCCCCACGGAGACAGTCGTGCTCCACTCTCACCACCGTCAGAACATTTCTTCAGAGCTATCACCCCAAAGAAAAAAAAGCGCCGCACCACCACCGGTTGGGCTCGAACCTCCAACCTTTCGGTTAACAGCCGATCGCGCTAGCCAATTGCGCCACGAAGACGGTCCTGCTCCACTCTCACCACCATCATAACATATCTTCAAAGCTATTACCTCAAAGAAAAAAGCAACACACCACTCCCGGGAGGGCTCAAAACTCTATACTTTCGGTTAACAGCCGATCGCGCTGGCCCATTGCGCCACGGAGGCAGTCTTGCTCCACTCTCACCATCATCAGAACTTATCTTCAAAGCTATGAGCGCAAAGAAAAAGAAGCGCTGCACCACCACCACCAGGAGGGCTCGAACCTCCAACCTTTCGGTTAACAGCCGATCGCGCTAGCAAATTGCGCCACGAAGACAGTCCTGCTCCACTCTCACCACCATCAGAACATATCTTCAAAGCTATTACCGCAAAGAAAAAAGCAACACACCACTCCCGGGAGGGCTCAAAACTCTAACTTTTCGGTTAACAGCCGATCGCGCTAGCCCATTGCGCCATGAAGACAGTCCTGCTCCACTCTCACCACCATCAGAACATATCTTCAAAGCTATCAGCCCAAAGAAAAAAAACGCCGCACCACTACCGGGTGGGCTCGAACTACCAACTTTTCGGTTAACAGCCGATCACGCTAGCCAATTGCGCCACGAAGACAGTCCTGCTCCACTCTCACCACCATCAGAACATATCTTGAAAGCTATCAGCCCAAAGAAAAAAAGTGCCGCACCACCACCGGGTAAGCTTGAACTACCAACTTTTCGGTTAACAGCCGATCACGCTAGCCAATTGCGCCACGGAGACAGTCCTGCTCCACTCTCACCACCATCAGAACATATCTTCAAAGCTATCAGCCCAAAAAAAAAGCGCCGCACCACCACCGGGTGGGCTCGAACCTCCAACTTTTCGGTTAACAGCCGATCATGCTAGCCAATTGCGCCACGGAGACAGTCCTGCTTCACTCTCACCACCATCATAACATATCTTCAAAGCTATCAGCCCAAAGAAAAAAAAGCGATGCACCACCACCGGGTGGGCTCAAAACTCCAACCTTTCGGTTAACTGCCGATCGCGCTAGCCAATGGCGCCACGGAGACAGTCCTGCTCCACTCTTACCACCATTAGAACATATCTTGAAAGCTATCAGCCCAAAGAAAAAAAAGCGCCGCACCACCAACGCGTGGGCTCGAACCTCCAACATTCCGGTTAACAGCTGATCACGCTAGCCAATTGCGCCACGGAGACAGTCCTGCTCCACTCTCACCACCATCAGAACATATCTTAAAGCTATCAGCCCACAGAAAAAAAGCGCCACACCACCACCGGGAGAGCTCGAACCTCCAACTTTTCGGTTAACAGCCGATTGCGCTAGCCAATTGCGCCACGGAGACAGTCCTGCTCCACTCTCACCACCGTCAGAACATTTCTTCAGAGCTATCAGCCCAAAGAAAAAAAAGCGCCGCACCACCACTCGGGTGGGCTCGAACCTCCAACCTTTCGGTTAACAGCCGATAGCGCTAGCCAATTGCCCCACGGAGACAGTCGTGCTCCACTCTCACCACCGTCTGAACATTTCTTCAGAGCTATCACCCCAAAGAAAAAAAAACGCTGCACCACCACCGGTTGGACTCGAACCTCCAACCTTTCGGTTAACAGCCGATCGCTCTAGCCGATTGCGCCACGAAGACAGTCCTGCTCCACTCTCACCACCATCAGAACATATCTTCAAAGCTATTACCGCAAAGAAAAAAGCAACACACCACTCCCGGGAGGGCTCAAAACTCCAAGCTTTCGGTTAACAGCTGATCGCGCTAGCCCATTGCGCCACGGAGGCAGTCTTGCTCCACTCTCAGCATCATCAGAACATATCTTCAAAGCTATCAGGGCAAAGAAAAAAAAGCGCTGCACCACAACGGGTGGGCTCGAACCTCCAACCTTTCGGTTAACAGCCGATCGCACTAGCCCATTGCGCCACGGAGACAGTCTTGCTCCGCTCTCACCCCCATCAGAACATATCTTCAAAGCTATCAGCGCAAAGAAAAAAGCAACACACCAGTCCCGGGAGGGCTCGAAACTCCAACCTTTCGGTCAAAAGCCGATCGCGCTATCGCATTGCGCCACGGAGACAGTCTTGCTCCCCTCTCACCATCATCAGAACATATCTTCAAAGCTATCAGCCCAAAGAAAAAAAAGCACCGCAGAACCACCGGGTGGGCTCGAACCTCCAACCTTTCGGTTAACAGCCGATCGCGCTAGCCAATTGCGCCACGGAGACAGTCGTGCTCCACTCTCACCACCATCAGAACATATCTTCAAAGCTATCGGCGCAAAAAAAAGCAAAAAACCACTCCCGGGAGGGCTCGAACCTCAAACTTTTCGGTTAACAGCCGATCGCGCTGGCCAATTGCGCCACGGAGACAGTCCTGCGCCACTCTCACCACAATTAGAACATAGCTTCAAGCTATCAGCCCAAAGAAAAAAAGCGCCGCACCACCACCGGGTGGGCTCGAACCTCCAACCTTTCGGTTAACAGCAGATCGCGTTAGCCAATTGCGCCACGGAGACAATCGTGCTCCACTCTCACCACCATCACAACATATCTTCAAAGCTATCAGCGCAAAGAAAAAAGCAACACACCCCACCCGGGAGGGCTCGAACCTCCAACTTTTCGGTTAACAGCCGATCGCGCTAGCCAATTGCGCCACGGGGACAGTCCTGCTCCACTCTCACCACCGTTAGACCATTTCTTCAGAGCTATCACCCCAAAGAAAAAAAGCGCCGCACCACCACCGGGTGGGCTCGAACCTCCAACCTTTCGGTTAACAGCCGATCGCGCTAGCCAATTGCCCCACGGAGACAGTCGTGCTCTTCTCTCACCACCGTCAGAACATTTCTTCAGAGCTATCACCCCAAAGAAAAAAAACGCCGCACCACCACCGGTTGGGCTCGAACCTCCAACCTTTCGGTTAACAGCCGATCGCGCTAGCCAATTGCGCCACGAAGACAGTCCTGCTCCACTCTCACCACCATCAGAACATATCTTCAAAGCTATACCGCAAAAAAAGCAACACACCACTCCCGGGAGGGCTCAAAACATTAACCTTTCGGTTAACAGCCGATCGCGCTAGCCCATTGCGCCACGGAGGCAGTCTTGCTCTAATCTCACCATCATCAGAACATATCTTCAAAGCTATGAGCGCAAAGAAAAAGAAGCGCTGCACTACCACCGGGTGGGTTGAACCTCCAACCTTTCGGTTAACGGCCGATCGCGCTAGCCAATTGGGCCACGGAGACAATAGTGCTCCACGCTCACCACCATCAGAACATATCTTCAAAGCTCTCAGCGCAAAGAAAAAAGCAACACACCCCACCCGGGAAGGCTTGAACCTTCAACTTTTCGGTTAACAGCCGATCGCGCTAGCCAATGGCGCCACGGGGACAGTCCTGCTCCACTCTAACCACCGTCAGAACATTTCTTCAGAGCTATCAGCCCAAAGAAAAAAAAAGCGCCGCACCACCACCGGGTGGGCTCGAACCTCTAACCTTTCGGTTAACAGCCGATCCCGCTAGCCAATTGCCCCACGGAGACAGTCGTGCTCCACTCTCACCACCGTCAGAACATTTCTTCAGAGCTATCACCCCAAAGAAAAAAAAGCGCCGCACCACCACCGGTTGGGCTCGAACCTCCAACCTTTCGGTTAACAGCCGATCGCGCTAGCCAATTGCGCCACGAAGACGGTCCTGCTCCACTCTCACCACCATCATAACATATCTTCAAAGCTATTACCGCAAAGAAAAAAGCAACACACCACTCCCGGGAGGGCTCAAAACTCTATACTTTCGGTTAACAGCCGATCGCGCTAGCCCATTGCGCCACGGAGGCAGTCTTGCTCCACTCTCACCATCATCAGAACTTATCTTCAAAGCTATGAGCGCAAAGAAAAAGAAGCGCTGCACCACCACCACCAGGTGGGCTCGAACCTCCAACCTTTCGGTTAACAGCCGATCGCGCTAGCAAATTGCGCCACGAAGACAGTCCTGCTCCACTCTCACCACCATCAGAACATATCTTCAAAGCTATTACCGCAAAGAAAAAAGCAACACACCACTCCCGGTAGGGCTCAAAACTCTAACCTTTCGGTTAATAGCCGATCGCGCTAGCCCATTGCGCCACGGAGACAGTCCTGCTCTACTCTCACCACCATCAGAACATATCTTCAAAGCTATCAGCCCAAAGAAAAAAAGCGCCATACCACCACCGGGTGGGCTCGAACTACCAACTTTTCGGTTAACAGCCGATCACGCTAGCCAATTGCGCCACGGAGACAGTCCTGCTCCACTGTCACCACCATCAGAACATATCTTGAAAGCTATCAGCCCAAAGAAAAAAAAGTGCCGCACCACCACCGGGTGGGCTTGAAATACCAACTTTTCGGTTAACAGCCGATCACGCTAGCCAATTGCGCCACGGAGACAGTCCTGCTCCACTCTCACCACCATCAGAACATATCTTCAAAGCTATCAGCCCAAAAAAAGCGCCGCACCACCACCGGGTGGGCTCGAACCTCCAACTTTTCGGTTAACAGCCGATCACGCTAGCCAATTGCGCCACGGAGACAGTCCTGCTTCACTCTCACCACCATCATAACATATCTTCAAAGCTATCAGCCCAAAGAAAAAAAAGCGCCGCACCACCACCGGGTGGGCTCGAAACTCCAACCTTTCGGTTAACTGCCGATCGCGCTAGCCAATGGCGCCACGGAGACAGTCCTGCTCCACTCTTACCACCATTAGAACATATCTTGAAAGCTATCAACCCAAAGAAAAAAAAAGAGCCGCACCACCATCGCGTGGGCTCGAACCTCCAACATTCCGGTTAACAGCCGATCACGCTAGCCAATCGCGCCACGGAGACAGTCCTGCTCCACTCTCACCACCATCAGAACATATCTTAAAGCTATCAGCCCACAGAAAAAAGCGCCACACCACCACCGGGAGAGCTCGAACCTCCAACTTTTCGGTTAACAGCCGATCGCGCTAGCCAATTGCGCCACGGAGACAGTCCTGCTCCACTCTCACCACCGTCAGAACATTTCTTCAGAGCTATCAGCCCAAAGAAAAAAAAGCGCCGCACCACCACTCGGGTGGGCTCGAACCTCCAACCTTTCGGTTAACAGCCGATCGCACTAGCCCATTGCGCCACGGAGACAGTCTTGCTCCACTCTCCCCACCATCAGAACATATCTTCAAAGCTATCAGCGCAAAGAAAAAAGCAACACACCACTCCCGGGAGGGCTTGAAACTCCAACCTTTCGTTCAAAAGCCGATCGCGCTAGCGCATTGCGCCACGGAGAAAGTCTTGCTCCCCTCTCACCACCATCAGAACATATATTCAAAGCTATCAGCCCAAAGAAAAAAAAGCACCGCACCACCACCGGGTGGGCTCGAACCTCCAACCTTTCGGTTAACAGCCGATCGCGCTAGCCAATTGCGCCACGGAGACAGTCGTGCTCCACTCTCACCACCATCGGAACATATCTTCAAAGCTATCAGCGCCAAAAAACAGCAAAACACCACTCCCGGGAGGGCTCGAACCTCAAACTTTTCGGTTAACAGCCGATCGCGCTGGCCAATTGCGCCACGGAGACAGTCCTGCGCCCCTCTCACCACAATTAGAACATATCTTCAAAGCTATCAGCCCAAAAAAAAAAGCGCCGCACCACCACCGTGTGGGCTCGAACCTCCAACCTTTCGGTTAACAGCAGATCGCGCTAGCCAATTGCGCCACAGAGACAATCGTGCTCCACTCTTACCACCATCAGAACATATCTTCAAAGCTATTACCGCAAAGAAAAAAGCAACACACCACTCCCGGGAGGGCTCGAAACTCCAAGCTTTCGGTTGACAGCCGATCGCGCTAGCGAATTGCGCCACGGAGGCAGTCTTGCTCCACTCTCAGCATCATCAGAACATATCTTCAAAGCTATCAGCGCAAAGAAAAAAAAGCGCTGCACCACAACGGGTGGGCTCGAACCTCCAACCTTTCGGTTAACAGCCGATCGCGCTAACGCATTGCGCCACGGAGACAGTCTTGCTCCCCTCTCACCACCATCAGAACATATCTTCAAAGCTATCAGCCCAAAGAAAAAAAAGCACCGCACCACCACCGGGTGGGCTCGAACCTCCATCCTTTCGGTTAACAGCCGATCGCGCTAGCCAATTGCGCCACGGAGACAGTCGTGCTCCACTCTCACCACCATCAGAACATATCTTCAAAGCTATCAGCGCAAAAAAAAGCAAAACACCACTCCCGGGAGGGCTCGAACCTCAAACTTTTCGGTTAACAGCCGATCGCGCTGGCCAATTGCGCCACGGAGACAGTCCTGCGCCCCTCTCACCACAATTAGAACATATCATCAAAGCTATCAGCCCAAAGAAATAAAAGCGCCGCACCACCACCGGGTGGGCTCGAACCTCCAACCTTTCGGTTAACAGCCGATCGCGCTAGCCAATTGCCCCACGGAGACAGTCGTGCTCCACTCTCACCACCGTCAGAACATTTCTTTAGAGCTAACACCCCAAAGAAAAAAAAAGCGCCGCACCACCACCGGTTGGGCTAAAACCTCCAATCTTTCGGTTAACAGCCGATCGCGCTAGCCAATTGCGCCACGAAGACAGTCCTGCTCCACTCTCACCACCATCAGAACATATCTTCAAAGCTATTACCGCCAAAAAAGCAACACACCACTCCCGGGAGGGCTCAACACTTTAACCTTTCGGTTAACAGCCGATCGCGCTAGCCCATTGCGCCACGGAGGCAGTCTTGCTCCACTCTCACCATTATCAGAACATATCTTGAAAGCTATGAGCGCAAAGAAAAAGAAGCGCTGCACCACCACCGGGTGGGCTCGAACCTCCAACCTTTCGGTTAACGGCCGATCGCGCTAGCCAATTGCGCCACGGAGACAATAGTGCTCCACGCTCACCACCATTAGAACATATCTTCAAAGCTATCAGCGCAAAGAAAAAAGCAACACACCCCACCCGGGAAGGCTCGAACCTTCAACTTTTCGGTTAACAGCCGATCGCGCTAGCCAATGGCGCCACGGGGACAGTCCTGCTCCACTCTGACCACCGTCAGAACATTTCTTCAGAGCTATCACCCCAAAGAAAAAAAAGCGCCGCGCCACCACCGGTTGGGCTCGAATCTCCAACTTTTCGGTTAACAGCCGATCGAGCTAGCCAATTGCGCCACGAAGACAGTCCTGCTCCACTCTCACCACCATCAGAACATATCTTCAAAACTATTACCGCAAAGAAAAAAGCAACACACCACTCCCGCGAGGGCTCAAAACTCTAACCTTTCGGTTAACAGCCGATCGCGCTAGCCCATTGCGCCACGGAGGCAGTCTTTCTCCACTCTCACCATCATCAGAACTTATCTTCAAAGCTATGAGCGCAAAGAAAAAGAAGCGCTGCACCACCACCACCAGGTGGGCTCGAACCTCCAACCTTTCGGTTAACAGCCGATCGCGCTAGCAAATTGCGCCACGAAGACAGTCCTGCTCCACTCTCACCACCATCAGAACATATCTTCAAAGCTATTACCGCAAAGAAAAAAGCAACACACCACTCCCGGTAGGGCTCAAAACTCTAACCTTTCGGTTAATAGCCGATCGCGCTAGCCCATTGCGCCACGGAGACAGTCCTGCTCTACTCTCACCACCATCAGAACATATCTTCAAAGCTATCAGCCCAAAGAAAAAAAGCGCCATACCACCACCGGGTGGGCTCGAACTACCAACTTTTCGGTTAACAGCCGATCACGCTAGCCAATTGCGCCACGGAGACAGTCCTGCTCCACTGTCACCACCATCAGAACATATCTTGAAAGCTATCAGCCCAAAGAGAAAAAAGTGCCGCACCACCACCGGGTGGGCTTGAAATACCAACTTTTCGGTTAACAGCCGATCACGCTAGCCAATTGCGCCACGGAGACAGTCCTGCTCCACTCTCACCACCATCAGAACATATCTTCAAAGCTATCAGCCCAAAAAAAGCGCCGCACCACCACCGGGTGGGCTCGAACCTCCAACTTTTCGGTTAACAGCCGATCACGCTAGCCAATTGCGCCACGGAGACAGTCCTGCTTCACTCTCACCACCATCATAACATATCTTCAAAGCTATCAGCCCAAAGAAAAAAAAGCGCCGCACCACCACCGGGTGGGCTCGAAACTCCAACCTTTCGGTTAACTGCCGATCGCGCTAGCCAATGGCGCCACGGAGACAGTCCTGCTCCACTCTTACCACCATTAGAACATATCTTGAAAGCTATCAACCCAAAGAAAAAAAAGAGCCGCACCACCATCGCGTGGGCTCGAACCTCCAACATTCCGGTTAACAGCCGATCACGCTAGCCAATCGCGCCACGGAGACAGTCCTGCTCCACTCTCACCACCATCAGAACATATCTTAAAGCTATCAGCCCACAGAAAAAAGCGCCACACCACCACCGGGAGAGCTCGAACCTCCAACTTTTCGGTTAACAGCCGATCGCGCTAGCCAATTGCGCCACGGAGACAGTCCTGCTCCACTCTCACCACCGTCAGAACATTTCTTCAGAGCTATCAGCCCAAAGAAAAAAAAGCGCCGCACCACCACTCGGGTGGGCTCGAACCTCCAACCTTTCGGTTAACAGCCGATCGCACTAGCCCATTGCGCCACGGAGACAGTCTTGCTCTACTCTCCCCACCATCAGAACATATCTTCAAAGCTATCAGCGCAAAGAAAAAAGCAACACACCACTCCCGGGAGGGCTTGAAACTCCAACCTTTCGTTCAAAAGCCGATCGCGCTAGCGCATTGCGCCACGGAGAAAGTCTTGCTCCCCTCTCACCACCATCAGAACATATATTCAAAGCTATCAGCCCAAAGAAAAAAAAGCACCGCACCACCACCGGGTGGGCTCGAACCTCCAACCTTTCGGTTAACAGCCGATCGCGCTAGCCAATTGCGCCACGGAGACAGTCGTGCTCCACTCTCACCACCATCGGAACATATCTTCAAAGCTATCAGCGCCAAAAAACAGCAAAACACCACTCCCGGGAGGGCTCGAAACTCCAAGCTTTCGGTTGACAGCCGATCGCGCTAGCGAATTGCGCCACGGAGGCAGTCTTGCTCCACTCTCAGCATCATCAGAACATATCTTCAAAGCTATCAGCGCAAAGAAAAAAAAGCGCTGCACCACAACGGGTGGGCTCGAACCTCCAACCTTTCGGTTAACAGCCGATCGCGCTAACGCATTGCGCCACGGAGACAGTCTTGCTCCCCTCTCACCACCATCAGAACATATCTTCAAAGCTATCAGCCCAAAGAAAAAAAAGCACCGCACCACCACCGGGTGGGCTCGAACCTCCAACCTTTCGGTTAACAGCCGATCGCGCTAGCCAATTGCGCCACGGAGACAGTCGTGCTCCACTCTCACCACCATCAGAACATATCTTCAAAGCTATCAGCGCAAAAAAAAGCAAAACACCACTCCCGGGAGGGCTCGAACCTCAAACTTTTCGGTTAACAGCCGATCGCGCTGGCCAATTGCGCCACGGAGACAGTCCTGCGCCCCTCTCACCACAATTAGAACATATCATCAAAGCTATCAGCCCAAAGAAATAAAAGCGCCGCACCACCACCGGGTGGGCTCGAACCTCCAACCTTTCGGTTAACAGCCGATCGCGCTAGCCAATTGCCCCACGGAGACAGTCGTGCTCCACTCTCACCACCGTCAGAACATTTCTTTAGAGCTAACACCCCAAAGAAAAAAAAAGCGCCGCACCACCACCGGTTGGGCTAAAACCTCCAATCTTTCGGTTAACAGCCGATCGCGCTAGCCAATTGCGCCACGAAGACAGTCCTGCTCCACTCTCACCACCATCAGAACATATCTTCAAAGCTATTACCGCCAAAAAAGCAACACACCACTCCCGGGAGGGCTCAACACTTTAACCTTTCGGTTAACAGCCGATCGCGCTAGCCCATTGCGCCACGGAGGCAGTCTTGCTTCACTCTCACCATTATCAGAACATATCTTGAAAGCTATGAGCGCAAAGAAAAAGAAGCGCTGCACCACCACCGGGTGGGCTCGAACCTCCAACCTTTCGGTTAACGGCCGATCGCGCTAGCCAATTGCGCCACGGAGACAATAGTGCTCCACGCTCACCACCATTAGAACATATCTTCAAAGCTATCAGCGCAAAGAAAAAAGCAACACACCCCACCCGGGAAGGCTCGAACCTTCAACTTTTCGGTTAACAGCCGATCGCGCTAGCCAATGGCGCCACGGGGACAGTCCTGCTCCACTCTGACCACCGTCAGAACATTTCTTCAGAGCTATCACCCCAAAGAAAAAAAAGCGCCGCGCCACCACCGGTTGGGCTCGAACCTCAAACTTTTCGGTTAACAGCCGATCGAGCTAGCCAATTGCGCCACGAAGACAGTCCTGCTCCACTCTCACCACCATCAGAACATATCTTCAAAACTATTACCGCAAAGAAAAAAGCAACACACCACTCCCGCGAGGGCTCAAAACTCTAACCTTTCGGTTAACAGCCGATCGCGCTAGCCCATTGCGCCACGGAGACAGTCCTGCTCTACTCTCACCACCATCAGAACATATCTTCAAAGCTATCAGCCCAAAGAAAAAAAAGCGCCATACCACCACCGGGTGGGCTCGAACCTTCGACCTTTTGGTTAACAGCCGATCGCGCTAGCCGATTGCGCCATGAAGACAGTCCTGCTCCACTCTCACCACCATCAGAACATATCGTCAAAGCTATCAGCCCAAAGAAAAAAAAGCGCCGCACCACCACCGGGTGGGCTTGAACTACCAACTTTTCGGTTAACAGCCGATCACGCTAGCCAATTGCGCCACGGAGACAGTCCTGCTCCACTCTCACCACCATCAGAACATATCTTCAAAGCTATCAGCCCAAAGAAAAAAAAGCGCCGCACCACCACCGGGTGGGCTCGAACCTCCAACTTTTCGGTCAACAGCCGATCACGCTAGCCAATTGCGCCACGGAGACAGTCCTGCTTCACTCTCACCACCGTCATAACATATCTTCAAAGCTATCAGCCCAAAGAAAAAAAAGCGCCGCACCACCACCGGGTGAGCTCAAACCTCCAACTTTTCGGTTAACAGCCGATCGCGCTAGCCAATTGCGCCACGGAGACAGTCGTGCTCCACTCTCACCACCATCAGAACATATCTTCAAAGCTATCAGCGCAAAGAAAAAAGCAAAACACCACTCCCGGGAGGGCTCGAACCTCAAACTTTTCGGTTAACAGCCGATCGCGCTAGCCGATTGCGCCATGAAGACAGTCCTGCTCCACTCTCACCACCATCAGAACATATCTTCAAAGCTATCAGCCCAAAGAAAAAAAAAAGCGCCGCACCACCACCGGGTGGGCTCGAACCTCCAACCTTTCGGTTAACAGCAAATCGCGCTAGCCAATCGCGCCACGGAGACAATCGTGCTCCACTCTCATCACCATCAGAACATATCTTCAAAGCTATCAGCGCAAAAAAAAGCAACACACCCCACCCGGGAGGGCTAGAACCTCCAAATTTTCGGTTAACAGCCGATCGCGCTAGCCAATTGCGCCACGCGGACCGTCCTGCTTCACTCTCACCACTGTCAGACCATTTCTTCAGAGCTATCACCCCAAAGAAAAAAAAAGCGCCGCACCACCACCGGGTGGGCTCGAACCTCCAACCTTTCGGTTAACAGACGATCGCGCTAGCCAATTGCCCCACGGAGACAGTCGTGCTCCACTCTCACCACCGTCAGAACATTTCTTCAGAGCTATCACCCCAAAGAAAAAAAAGCGCCGCGCCACCACCGGTTGGGCTCGAACCTCCAACTTTTCGGTTAACAGCCGATCGAGCTAGCCAATTGCGCCACGAAGACAGTCCTGCTCCACTCTCACCACCATCAGAACATATCTTCAAAACTATTACCGCAAAGAAAAAAGCAACACACCACTCCCGGGAGGGCTCAAAACTCTAACCTTTCGGTTAACAGCCGATCGCGCTAGCCCATTGCGCCACGGAGACAGTCCTGCTCTACTCTCACCACCATCAGAACATATCTTCAAAGCTATCAGCCCAAAGAAAAAAAAGCGCCATACCACCACCGGGTGGGCTCGAACGTTCGACCTTTTGGTTAACAGCCGATCGCGCTAGCCGATTGCGCCATGAAGACAGTCCTGCTCCACTCTCACCACCATCAGAACATATCGTCAAAGCTATCAGCCCAAAGAAAAAAAAGCGCCGCACCACCACCGGGTGGGCTTGAACTACCAACTTTTCGGTTAACAGCCGATCACGCTAGCCAATTGCGCCACGGAGACAGTCCTGCTCCACTCTCACCACCATCAGAACATATCTTCAAAGCTATCAGCCCAAAGAAAAAAAAGCGCCGCACCACCACCGGGTGGGCTCGAACCTCCAACTTTTCGGTTAACAGCCGATCACGCTAGCCAATTGCGCCACGGAGACAGTCCTGCTTCACTCTCACCACCATCATAACATATCTTGAAAGCTATCAGCCCAAAGAAAAAAAAGCGCCGCACCACCACCGGGTGGGCTCGAAGCTCCAACCTTTCGGTTAACTGCCGATCGCGCTAGCCAATGGCTCCACGAAGACAGTCCTGCTCCACTCTCACCACCATCAGAACATATCTTCAAAGCTATTACCGCAAAGAAAAAAGCAACACACCACTCCCGCGAGGGCTGGAAACTCCAAGCTTTCGGTGAACAGCCGATCGCGCTAGCCCATTGCACCACGGAGGCAGTCTTGCTGCACTATCAGCATCATCAGAACATATCTTCAAAGCTATCAGCGCAAAGAAAAAAAAGCGCTGCACCACAACGGGTGGGCTCGAACCTCCAAGCTTTCGGTTAACAGCCGATCGCACTAGCCCATTGCGCCACGGAGACAGTCTTGCTCCACTCTCACCACCATCCGAACATATCTTCAAAGCTATCAGCGCAAAGAAAAAAGCAACACACCACTCCCAGGAGGGCTCGAAACTCCAACCTTTCGGTCAACAGCCGATCGCGCTAGCGCATTGCGCCACGGAGACAGTCTTGCTCCCCTCTCACCACCATCAAAACATATCTTCAAAGCTATCAGCCCAAAGAAAAAAAAGCACCGCACCACCACCGGGTGAGCTCAAACCTCCAACTTTTCGGTTAACAGCCGATCGCGCTAGCCAATTGCGCCACGGAGACAGTCGTGCTCCACTCTCACCACCATCAGAACATATCTTCAAAGCTATCAGCGCAAAGAAAAAAGCAAAACACCACTCCCGGGAGGGCTCGAACCTCAAACTTTTCGGTTAACAGCCGATCGCGCTGGCCAATTGCGCCACGGAGACAGTCCTGCGCCACTCTCACCACAATTAGAACATATCTTCAAAGTTATCAGCCCAAAGAAAAAAAAGCGCCGCACCACCACCGGGTGGGCTCGAACCTCCAACCTTTCGGTTAACAGCAGATCGCGCTAGCCAATTGCGCCACGGAGACAATCGTGCTCCACTCTCACCACCATCAGAACATATCTTCAAATCTATCAGCCCAAAGAAAAAAAAGCGCCATACCACCACCGGGTGGGCTCGAACCTCCGACCTTTTGGTTAACAGCCGATCGCGCTAGCCGATTGTGCCATGAAGACAGTCCTGCTCCACCCTCACCACCATCAGAACATATCTTCAAAGCTATCAGCCCAAAGAAAAAAAAGCGCCGCACCACCACCGGGTGGGCTCGAACTACCAACTTTTCGGTTAACAGCCGATCACGCTAGACTATTGCGCCACGGAGACAGTCCTGCTCCACTCTCACCACCATCAGAACATATCTTCAAAGCTATCAGCCCAAAGAAAAAGGTGCCGCACCACCACCGGGTGGGCTTGAACTACCAACTTTTCGGTTAACAGCCGATCACGCTAGCCAATTGCGCCACGGAGACAGTCCTGCTCCACTCTCACCACCATCAGAACATATCTTCAAAGCTATCAGCCCAAAGAAAAAAAAGCGCCGCACCACCACCGGGTGGGCTCGAAGCTCCAACCTTTCGGTTAACTGCCGATCGCGCTAGCCAATGGCGCCACGGAGACAGTCCTGCTCCACTCTTACCACCTTTAGAACATATCTTGAAAGCTATCAGCCCAAAGAAAAAAAAGCGCCGCACCATCAACGCGTGGGCTCGAACCTCCAACTTTCCGGTTAACAGCCGATCACGCTAGCCAATTGCGCCACGGAGACAGTCCTGTTCCACTCTCACCACCATCAGAACATATCTTAAAGCTATCAGCCCACAGAAAAAAAGCGCCACACCACCACCGGCAGAGCTCGAACCTCCAACTTTTCGGTTAACAGCCGATCGCGCTAGCCAATTGCCCCACGGAGACAGTCGTGCTCCACTCTCACCACCGTCAGAACATTTCTTCAGAGCTATCACCCCATAGAAAAAAAAAGCGCTGCACCACCACCGGTTGGGCTCGAACCTCCAACCTTTCGGTTAACAGCCGATCGCGCTAGCCAATTGCGCCACGAAGACAGTCCTGCTCCACTCTCACCACCATGAGAACATATCTTCAAAGCTATTACCGCAAAGAAAAAAGCAACACACCACTCCCGCGAGGGCTGGAAACTCCAAGCTGTCGGTGAACAGCCGATCGCGCTAGCCCATTGCGCCACGGAGGCAGTCTTGCTGCACTCTCAGCATCATCAGAACATATCTTCAAAGCTATCAGCGCAAAAAAAAGCAAAACACCACTCCCGGGAGGGCTCGAACCTCAAACTTTTCGGTTAACAGCCGATCGCGCTGGCCAATTGCGCCACAGAGACAGTCCTGCGCCCCTCTCACCACAATTAGAACATATCATCAAAGCTATCAGCCCAAAGAAATAAAAGCGCCGCACCACCACCGGGTGGGCTCGAACCTCCAACCTTTCGGTTAACAGCCGATCGCGCTAGCCAATTGCCCCACGGAGACAGTCGTGCTCCACTCTCACCACCGTCAGAACATTTCTTTAGAGCTAACACCCCAAAGAAAAAAAAAGCGCCGCACCACCACCGGTTGGGCTAAAACCTCCAATCTTTCGGTTAACAGCCGATCGCGCTAGCCAATTGCGCCACGAAGACAGTCCTGCTCCACTCTCACCACCATCAGAACATATCTTCAAAGCTATTACCGCCAAAAAAGCAACACACCACTCCCGGGAGGGCTCAACACTTTAACCTTTCGGTTAACAGCCGATCGCGCTAGCCCATTGCGCCACGGAGGCAGTCTTGCTCCACTCTCACCATTATCAGAACATATCTTGAAAGCTATGAGCGCAAAGAAAAAGAAGCGCTGCACCACCACCGGGTGGGCTCGAACCTCCAACCTTTCGGTTAACGGCCGATCGCGCTAGCCAATTGCGCCACGGAGACAATAGTGCTCCACGCTCACCACCATTAGAACATATCTTCAAAGCTATCAGCGCAAAGAAAAAAGCAACACACCCCACCCGGGAAGGCTCGAACCTTCAACTTTTCGGTTAACAGCCGATCGCGCTAGCCAATGGCGCCACGGGGACAGTCCTGCTCCACTCTGACCACCGTCAGAACATTTCTTCAGAGCTATCACCCCAAAGAAAAAAAAGCGCCGCGCCACCACCGGTTGGGCTCGAACCTCAAACTTTTCGGTTAACAGCCGATCGAGCTAGCCAATTGCGCCACGAAGACAGTCCTGCTCCACTCTCACCACCATCAGAACATATCTTCAAAACTATTACCGCAAAGAAAAAAGCAACACACCACTCCCGCGAGGGCTCAAAACTCTAACCTTTCGGTTAACAGCCGATCGCGCTAGCCCATTGCGCCACGGAGACAGTCCTGCTCTACTCTCACCACCATCAGAACATATCTTCAAAGCTATCAGCCCAAAGAAAAAAAAAGCGCCATACCACCACCGGGTGGGCTCGAACCTTCGACCTTTTGGTTAACAGCCGATCGCGCTAGCCGATTGCGCCATGAAGACAGTCCTGCTCCACTCTCACCACCATCAGAACATATCGTCAAAGCTATCAGCCCAAAGAAAAAAAAGCGCCGCACCACCACCGGGTGGGCTTGAACTACCAACTTTTCGGTTAACAGCCGATCACGCTAGCCAATTGCGCCACGGAGACAGTCCTGCTCCACTCTCACCACCATCAGAACATATCTTCAAAGCTATCAGCCCAAAGAAAAAAAAGCGCCGCACCACCACCGGGTGGGCTCGAACCTCCAACTTTTCGGTCAACAGCCGATCACGCTAGCCAATTGCGCCACGGAGACAGTCCTGCTTCACTCTCACCACCGTCATAACATATCTTCAAAGCTATCAGCCCAAAGAAAAAAAAGCGCCGCACCACCACCGGGTGAGCTCAAACCTCCAACTTTTCGGTTAACAGCCGATCGCGCTAGCCAATTGCGCCACGGAGACAGTCGTGCTCCACTCTCACCACCATCAGAACATATCTTCAAAGCTATCAGCGCAAAGAAAAAAGCAAAACACCACTCCCGGGAGGGCTCGAACCTCAAACTTTTCGGTTAACAGCCGATCGCGCTAGCCGATTGCGCCATGAAGACAGTCCTGCTCCACTCTCACCACCATCAGAACATATCTTCAAAGCTATCAGCCCAAAGAAAAAAAAAAGCGCCGCACCACCACCGGGTGGGCTCGAACCTCCAACCTTTCGGTTAACAGCAAATCGCGCTAGCCAATCGCGCCACGGAGACAATCGTGCTCCACTCTCATCACCATCAGAACATATCTTCAAAGCTATCAGCGCAAAAAAAAGCAACACACCCCACCCGGGAGGGCTAGAACCTCCAAATTTTCGGTTAACAGCCGATCGCGCTAGCCAATTGCGCCACGCGGACCGTCCTGCTTCACTCTCACCACTGTCAGACCATTTCTTCAGAGCTATCACCCCAAAGAAAAAAAAAGCGCCGCACCACCACCGGGTGGGCTCGAACCTCCAACCTTTCGGTTAACAGACGATCGCGCTAGCCAATTGCCCCACGGAGACAGTCGTGCTCCACTCTCACCACCGTCAGAACATTTCTTCAGAGCTATCACCCCAAAGAAAAAAAAGCGCCGCGCCACCACCGGTTGGGCTCGAACCTCCAACTTTTCGGTTAACAGCCGATCGAGCTAGCCAATTGCGCCACGAAGACAGTCCTGCTCCACTCTCACCACCATCAGAACATATCTTCAAAACTATTACCGCAAAGAAAAAAGCAACACACCACTCCCGGGAGGGCTCAAAACTCTAACCTTTCGGTTAACAGCCGATCGCGCTAGCCCATTGCGCCACGGAGACAGTCCTGCTCTACTCTCACCACCATCAGAACATATCTTCAAAGCTATCAGCCCAAAGAAAAAAAAGCGCCATACCACCACCGGGTGGGCTCGAACGTTCGACCTTTTGGTTAACAGCCGATCGCGCTAGCCGATTGCGCCATGAAGACAGTCCTGCTCCACTCTCACCACCATCAGAACATATCGTCAAAGCTATCAGCCCAAAGAAAAAAAAGCGCCGCACCACCACCGGGTGGGCTTGAACTACCAACTTTTCGGTTAACAGCCGATCACGCTAGCCAATTGCGCCACGGAGACAGTCCTGCTCCACTCTCACCACCATCAGAACATATCTTCAAAGCTATCAGCCCAAAGAAAAAAAAGCGCCGCACCACCACCGGGTGGGCTCGAACCTCCAACTTTTCGGTTAACAGCCGATCACGCTAGCCAATTGCGCCACGGAGACAGTCCTGCTTCACTCTCACCACCATCATAACATATCTTGAAAGCTATCAGCCCAAAGAAAAAAAAGCGCCGCACCACCACCGGGTGGGCTCGAAGCTCCAACCTTTCGGTTAACTGCCGATCGCGCTAGCCAATGGCTCCACGAAGACAGTCCTGCTCCACTCTCACCACCATCAGAACATATCTTCAAAGCTATTACCGCAAAGAAAAAAGCAACACACCACTCCCGCGAGGGCTGGAAACTCCAAGCTTTCGGTGAACAGCCGATCGCGCTAGCCCATTGCACCACGGAGGCAGTCTTGCTGCACTATCAGCATCATCAGAACATATCTTCAAAGCTATCAGCGCAAAGAAAAAAAAGCGCTGCACCACAACGGGTGGGCTCGAACCTCCAAGCTTTCGGTTAACAGCCGATCGCACTAGCCCATTGCGCCACGGAGACAGTCTTGCTCCACTCTCACCACCATCCGAACATATCTTCAAAGCTATCAGCGCAAAGAAAAAAGCAACACACCACTCCCAGGAGGGCTCGAAACTCCAACCTTTCGGTCAACAGCCGATCGCGCTAGCGCATTGCGCCACGGAGACAGTCTTGCTCCCCTCTCACCACCATCAAAACATATCTTCAAAGCTATCAGCCCAAAGAAAAAAAAGCACCGCACCACCACCGGGTGAGCTCAAACCTCCAACTTTTCGGTTAACAGCCGATCGCGCTAGCCAATTGCGCCACGGAGACAGTCGTGCTCCACTCTCACCACCATCAGAACATATCTTCAAAGCTATCAGCGCAAAGAAAAAAGCAAAACACCACTCCCGGGAGGGCTCGAACCTCAAACTTTTCGGTTAACAGCCGATCGCGCTGGCCAATTGCGCCACGGAGACAGTCCTGCGCCACTCTCACCACAATTAGAACATATCTTCAAAGCTATCAGCCCAAAGAAAAAAAAGCGCCGCACCACCACCGGGTGGGCTCGAACCTCCAACCTTTCGGTTAACAGCAGATCGCGCTAGCCAATTGCGCCACGGAGACAATCGTGCTCCACTCTCACCACCATCAGAACATATCTTCAAATCTATCAGCCCAAAGAAAAAAAAGCGCCATACCACCACCGGGTGGGCTCGAACCTCCGACCTTTTGGTTAACAGCCGATCGCGCTAGCCGATTGTGCCATGAAGACAGTCCTGCTCCACCCTCACCACCATCAGAACATATCTTCAAAGCTATCAGCCCAAAGAAAAAAAAGCGCCGCACCACCACCGGGTGGGCTCGAACTACCAACTTTTCGGTTAACAGCCGATCACGCTAGACAATTGCGCCACGGAGACAGTCCTGCTCCACTCTCACCACCATCAGAACATATCTTCAAAGCTATCAGCCCAAAGAAAAAGGTGCCGCACCACCACCGGGTGGGCTTGAACTACCAACTTTTCGGTTAACAGCCGATCACGCTAGCCAATTGCGCCACGGAGACAGTCCTGCTCCACTCTCACCACCATCAGAACATATCTTCAAAGCTATCAGCCCAAAGAAAAAAAAGCGCCGCACCACCACCGGGTGGGCTCGAAGCTCCAACCTTTCGGTTAACTGCCGATCGCGCTAGCCAATGGCGCCACGGAGACAGTCCTGCTCCACTCTTACCACCTTTAGAACATATCTTGAAAGCTATCAGCCCAAAGAAAAAAAAGCGCCGCACCATCAACGCGTGGGCTCGAACCTCCAACTTTCCGGTTAACAGCCGATCACGCTAGCCAATTGCGCCACGGAGACAGTCCTGTTCCACTCTCACCACCATCAGAACATATCTTAAAGCTATCAGCCCACAGAAAAAAAGCGCCACACCACCACCGGCAGAGCTCGAACCTCCAACTTTTCGGTTAACAGCCGATCGCGCTAGCCAATTGCCCCACGGAGACAGTCGTGCTCCACTCTCACCACCGTCAGAACATTTCTTCAGAGCTATCACCCCATAGAAAAAAAAAGCGCTGCACCACCACCGGTTGGGCTCGAACCTCCAACCTTTCGGTTAACAGCCGATCGCGCTAGCCAATTGCGCCACGAAGACAGTCCTGCTCCACTCTCACCACCATGAGAACATATCTTCAAAGCTATTACCGCAAAGAAAAAAGCAACACACCACTCCCGCGAGGGCTGGAAACTCCAAGCTTTCGGTGAACAGCCGATCGCGCTAGCCCATTGCGCCACGGAGGCAGTCTTGCTGCACTCTCAGCATCATCAGAACATATCTTCAAAGCTATCAGCGCAAAGAAAAAAAAGCGCTGCACCAGAACGGGTGGGCTCGAACCTCCAACCTTTCGGTTAACAGCCGATCGCACTAGCCCATTGCGCCACGGAGACAGTCTTGCTCCACTCTCACCACCATCAGAACATATCTTGAAAGCTATCAGCCCAAAGAAAAAAAAAGTGCCGCACCACCACCGGGTAGGCTTGAACTACCAACTTTTCGGTTAACAGCCGATCACGCTAGCCAATTGCGCCACGGAGACAGTCCTGCTCCACTCTCACCACCATCAGAACATATCTTCAAAGCTATCAGCCCAAAAAAAAAGCGCCGCACCACCACCGGGTGGGCTCAAAACTCCAACCTTTCGGTTAACTGCCGATCGCGCTAGCCAATGGCGCCACGGAGACAGTCCTGCTCCACTCTTACCACCATTAGAACTATCTTGAAAGCTATCAGCCCAAAGAAAAAAAAGCGCCGCACCACCAACGCGTGGGCTCGAACCTCCAACATTCCGGTTAACAGCTGATCACGCTAGCCAATTGCGCCACAGAGACAGTCCTGCTCCACTCTCACCACCATCAGAACATATCTTAAAGCTATCAGCCCACAGAAAAAAAAGCGCCCCACCACCACCGGGAGAGCTCGAACCTCCAACTTTTCGGTTAACAGCCGATCGCGCTAGCCAATTGCGCCACGGAGACAGTCCTGCTCCACTCTCACCACCGTCAGAACATTTCTTCAGAGCTATCAGCCCAAAGAAAAAAAAAGCGCCGCACCACCACTCGGGTGGGCTCGAACCTCCAACCTTTCGGTTAACAGCCGATCGCGCTAGCCAATTGCCCCACGGAGACAGTCGTGCTCCACTCTCACCACCGTCTGAACATTTCTTCAGAGCTATCACCCCAAAGAAAAAAAAACGCTGCACCACCACCGGTTGGGCTCGAACCTCCAACCTTTCGGTTAACAGCCGATCGCGCTAGCCGATTGCGCCACGAAGACAGTCCTGCTTCACTCTCACCACCATCAGAACATAATTTCAAAGCTATTACCGCAAAGAAAAAAGCAACACACCACTCCCGGGAGGGCTCGAAACTCCAAGCTTTCGGATAACAGCTGATCGCGCTAGCCCATTGCGCCACGGAGACAGTCTTGCTCCCCTCTCACCACCATCAGAACATATCTTCAAAGCTATCAGCCCAAAGAAAAAAAGCACCGCACCACCACCGGGTGGGCTCGAACTCCAACCTTTCCGTTAACAGCCGATCGCGCTAGCCAATTGCGCCACGGAGACAGTCGTGCTCCACTCTCACCACCATCAGAACATATCTTCAAAGCTATCAGCGCAAAAAAAGCAAAACACCACTCCCGGGAGGGCTCGAACCTCAAACTTTTCGGTTAACAGCCGATCGCGCTGGCCAATTGCGCCACGGAGACAGTCCTGCGCCACTCTCACCACAATTAGAACATATCTTCAAAGCTATCAGCCCAAAGAAAAAAAAGCGCCGAACCATGACCGGCTGGGCTCGAACCTCCAACCTTTCGGTTAACAGCAGATCGCGTTAGCCAATTGCGCCACGGAGACAACCGTGCTCCACTCTCACCACCATCACAACATATCTTCAAATCTATCAGCGCATAGAAAAAAGCAACACACCCCACCCGGGAGGGCTCGAACCTCCAACTTTTCGGTTAACAGCCGATCGCGCTAGCCAATTGCGCCACGGGGACAGTCCTGCTCCACTCTCACCACCGTTAGACCATTTCTTCAGAGCTATCACCCCAAAGAAAAAAAAACGCCGCACCACCACCGCGTGGGCTCGAACCTCCAACCTTTCGGTTAACAGCCGATCGCGCTAGCCAATTGCCCCACGGAGACAGTCGTGCTCTACTCTCACCACCGTCAGAACATTTCTTCAGAGCTATCACCCCAAAGAAATAAAAAACGCCGCACCACCACCGGTTGGGCTCGAACCTCCAACCTTTCAGTTAACAGCCGATCGCGCTAGCCAATTGCGCCACGAAGACAGTCCTGCTCCACTCTCACCACCATCAGAACATATCTTCAAAGCTATTACCGCAAAAAAAGCAACACACCACTCCCGGGAGGGCTCAAAACTTTAACCTTTCGGTTAACAGCCGATCGCGCTAGCCCATTGCGCCACGGAGGCAGTCTTGCTCCACTCTCACCATCATCAGAACATATCTTCAAAGCTATGAGCGCAAAGAAAAAGAAGCGCTGCACTACCACCGGGTGGGTTGAACCTCCAACCTTTCGGATAACGGCCGATCGCGCTAGCCAATTGCGCCACGGAGACAATAGTGCTCCACGCTCACCACCATCAGAACATATCTTCAAAGCTATCAGCGCAAAGAAAAAAGCAACACACCTCACCCGGGAAGGCTCGAACCTTCAACTTTTCGGTTAACAGCCGATCGCGCTAGCCAATGGCGCCACGGGGACAGTCCTGCTCCACTCTAACCACCGTCAGAACATTTCTTCAGAGCTATCAGCCCAAAGAAAAAAAAAGCGCCGCACCACCACCGGGTGGGCTCGAACCTCCAACCTTTCGGTTAACAGCCGATCGCGCTAGCCAATTGCCCCACGGAGACAGTCGTGCTCCACTCTCACCACCGTCAGAACATTTCTTCAGAGCTATCACCCCAAAGAAAAAAAAGCGCCGCACCACCAACGCGTGGGCTTGAACCTCCAACATTCCGGTTAACAGCCGATCACGCTAGCCAATCGCGCCACGGAGACAGTCCTGCTCCACTCTCACCACCATCAGAACATATCTTAAAGCTATCAGCCCACAGAAAAAAGCGCCACACCACCACCGGGAGAGCTCGAACCTCCAACTTTTCGGTTAACAGCCGATCGCGCTAGCCAATTGCGCCACGGAGACAGTCCTGCTCCACTCTCACCACCGTCAGAACATTTCTTCAGAGCTATCAGCCCAAAGAAAAAAAAGCGCCGCACCACCACTCGGGTGGGCTCGAACCTCCAACCTGTCGGTTAACAGCCGATCGCACTAGCCCATTGCGCCACGGAGACAGTCTTGCTCCACTCTCACCACCATCAGAACATATCTTCAAAGCTATCAGCGCAAAGAAAAAAGCAACACACCACTCCCGGGAGGGCTCGAAACTCCAACCTTTCGGTCAAAAGCCGATCGCGCTAGCCAATTGCCCCACGGAGACAGTCGTGCTCCACTCTCACCACCGTCAGAACATTTCTTCAGAGCTATCACCCCAAAGAAAAAAAAGCGCCGCACCACCAACGCGTGGGCTTGAACCTCCAACATTCCGGTTAACAGCCGATCACGCTAGCCAATCGCGCCACGGAGACAGTCCTGCTCCACTCTCACCACCATCAGAACATATCTTAAAGCTATCAGCCCACAGAAAAAAGCGCCACACCACCACCGGGAGAGCTCGAACCTCCAACTTTTCGGTTAACAGCCGATCGCGCTAGCCAATTGCCCCACGGAGACAGTCGTGCTCCACTCTCACCACCGTCAGAACATTTCTTCAGAGCTATCACCCCAAAGAAAAAAAAGCGCCGCGCCACCACCGGTTGGGCTCGAACCTCCAACTTTTCGGTTAACAGCCGATCGAGCTAGCCAATTGCGCCACGAAGACAGTCCTGCTCCACTCTCACCACCATCAGAACATATCTTCAAAACTATTACCGCAAAGAAAAAAGCAACACACCACTCCCGGGAGGGCTCAAAACTCTAACCTTTCGGTTAACAGCCGATCGCGCTAGCCCATTGCGCCACGGAGACAGTCCTGCTCTACTCTCACCACCATCAGAACATATCTTCAAAGCTATCAGCCCAAAGAAAAAAAAGCGCCATACCACCACCGGGTGGGCTCGAACCTTCGACCTTTTGGTTAACAGCCGATCGCGCTAGCCGATTGCGCCATGAAGACAGTCCTGCTCCACTCTCACCACCATCAGAACATATCGTCAAAGCTATCAGCCCAAAGAAAAAAAAAGCGCCGCACCACCACCGGGTGGGCTTGAACTACCAACTTTTCGGTTAACAGCCGATCACGCTAGCCAATTGCGCCACGGAGACAGTCCTGCTCCACTCTCACCACCATCAGAACATATCTTCAAAGCTATCAGCCCAAAGAAAAAAAAGCGCCGCACCACCACCGGGTGGGCTCGAACCTCCAACTTTTCGGTTAACAGCCGATCACGCTAGCCAATTGCGCCACGGAGACAGTCCTGCTTCACTCTCACCACCATCATAACATATCTTCAAAGCTATCAGCCCAAAGAAAAAAAAGCGCCGCACCACCACCGGGTGGGCTCGAAGCTCCAACCTTTCGGTTAACTGCCGATCGCGCTAGCCAATGGCTCCACGAAGACAGTCCTGCTCCACTCTCACCACCATCAGAACATATCTTCAAAGCTATTACCGCAAAGAAAAAAGCAACACACCACTCCCGCGAGGGCTGGAAACTCCAAGCTTTCGGTGAACAGCCGATCGCGCTAGCCCATTGCACCACGGAGGCAGTCTTGCTGCACTATCAGCATCATCAGAACATATCTTCAAAGCTATCAGCGCAAAGAAAAAAAAGCGCTGCACCACAACGGGTGGGCTCGATCCTCCAAGCTTTCGGTTAACAGCCGATCGCACTAGCCCATTGCGCCACGGAGACAGTCTTGCTCCACTCTCACCACCATCCGAACATATCTTCAAAGCTATCAGCGCAAAGAAAAAAGCAACACACCACTCCCAGGAGGGCTCGAAACTCCAACCTTTCGGTCAACAGCCGATCGCGCTAGCGCATTGCGCCACGGAGACAGTCTTGCTCCCCTCTCACCACCATCAAAACATATCTTCAAAGCTATCAGCCCAAAGAAAAAAAAGCACCGCACCACCACCGGGTGAGCTCAAACCTCCAACTTTTCGGTTAACAGCCGATCGCGCTAGCCAATTGCGCCACGGAGACAGTCGTGCTCCACTCTCACCACCATCAGAACATATCTTCAAAGCTATCAGCGCAAAGAAAAAAGCAAAACACCACTCCCGGGAGGGCTCGAACCTCAAACTTTTCGGTTAACAGCCGATCGCGCTGGCCAATTGCGCCACGGAGACAGTCCTGCGCCACTCTCACCACAATTAGAACATATCTTCAAAGCTATCAGCCCAAAGAAAAAAAAGCGCCGCACCACCACCGGGTGGGCTCGAACCTCCAACCTTTCGGTTAACAGCAGATCGCGCTAGCCAATTGCGCCACGGAGACAATCGTGCTCCACTCTCACCACCATCAGAACATATCTTCAAATCTATCAGCCCAAAGAAAAAAAAGCGCCATACCACCACCGGGTGGGCTCGAACCTCCGACCTTTTGGTTAACAGCCGATCGCGCTAGCCGATTGCGCCATGAAGACAGTCCTGCTCCACTCTCACCACCATCAGAACATATCTTCAAAGCTATCAGCCCAAAGAAAAAAAAGCGCCGCACCACCACCGGGTGGGCTCGAACTACCAACTTTTCGGTTAACAGCCGATCACGCTAGCAAATTGCGCCACGGAGACAGTCCTGCTCCACTCTCACCACCATCAGAACATATCTTCAAAGCTATCAGCCCAAAGAAAAAGGTGCCGCACCACCACCGGGTGGGCTTGAACTACCAACTTTTCGGTTAACAGCCGATCACGCTAGCCAATTGCGCCACGGAGACAGTCCTGCTCCACTCTCACCACCATCAGAACATATCTTCAAAGCTATCAGCCCAAAGAAAAAAAAAGCGCCGCACCACCACCGGGTGGGCTCGAAGCTCCAACCTTTCGGTTAACTGCCGATCGCGCTAGCCAATGGCGCCACGGAGACAGTCCTGCTCCACTCTTACCACCTTTAGAACATATCTTGAAAGCTATCAGCCCAAAGAAAAAAAAGCGCCGCACCATCAATGCGTGGGCTCGAACCTCCAACTTTCCGGTTAACAGCCGATCACGCTAGCCAATTGCGCCACGGAGACAGTCCTGTTCCACTCTCACCACCATCAGAACATATCTTAAAGCTATCAGCCCACAGAAAAAAAGCGCCACACCACCACCGGCAGAGCTCGAACCTCCAACTTTTCGGTTAACAGCCGATCGCGCTAGCCAATTGCCCCACGGAGACAGTCGTGCTCCACTCTCACCACCGTCAGAACATTTCTTCAGAGTTATCACCCCATAGAAAAAAAAGCGCTGCACCACCACCGGTTGGGCTCGAACCTCCAACCTTTCGGTTAACAGCCGATCGCGCTAGCCAATTGCGCCACGAAGACAGTCCTGCTCCACTCTCACCACCATGAGAACATATCTTCAAAGCTATTACCGCAAAGAAAAAAGCAACACACCACTCCCGCGAGGGCTGGAAACTCCAAGCTTTCGGTGAACAGCCGATCGCGCTAGCCCATTGCGCCACGGAGGCAGTCTTGCTGCACTCTCAGCATCATCAGAACATATCTTCAAAGCTATCAGCGCAAAGAAAAAAAAGCGCTGCACCAGAACGGGTGGGCTCGAACCTCCAACCTTTCGGTTAACAGCCAATCGCACTAGCCCATTGCGCCACGGAGACAGTCTAGCTCCACTCTCACCACCATCAGAACATATCTTGAAAGCTATCAGCCCAAAGAAAAAAAAAGTGCCGCACCACCACCGGGTAGGCTTGAACTACCAACTTTTCGGTTAACAGCCGATCACGCTAGCCAATTGCGCCACGGAGACAGTCCTGCTCCACTCTCACCACCATCAGAACATATCTTCAAAGCTATCAGCCCAAAAAAAAGCGCCGCACCACCACCGGGTGGGCTCGAACCTCCAACTTTTCGGTTAACAGCCGATCATGCTAGCCAATTGTGCCACGGAGACAGTCCTGCTTCACTCTCACCACCATCATAACATATCTTCAAAGCTATCAGCCCAAAGAAAAAAAAGCGATGCACCACCACCGGGTGGGCTCAAAACTCCAACCTTTCGGTTAACTGCCGATCGCGCTAGCCAATGGCGCCACGGAGACAGTCCTGCTCCACTCTTACCACCATTAGAACATATCTTGAAAGCTATCAGCCCAAAGAAAAAAAAGCGCCGCACCACCAACGCGTGGGCTCGAACCTCCAACATTCCGGTTAACAGCTGATCACGCTAGCCAATTGCGCCACAGAGACAGTCCTGCTCCACTCTCACCACCATCAGAACATATCTTAAAGCTATCAGCCCACAGAAAAAAAAGCGCCCCACCACCACCGGGAGAGCTCGAACCTCCAACTTTTCGGTTAACAGCCGATCGCGCTAGCCAATTGCGCCACGGAGACAGTCCTGCTCCACTCTCACCACCGTCAGAACATTTCTTCAGAGCTATCAGCCCAAAGAAAAAAAAAGCGCCGCACCACCACTCGGGTGGGCTCGAACCTCCAACCTTTCGGTTAACAGCCGATCGCGCTAGCCAATTGCCCCACGGAGACAGTCGTGCTCCACTCTCACCACCGTCTGAACATTTCTTCAGAGCTATCACCCCAAAGAAAAAAAAACGCTGCACCACCACCGGTTGGGCTCGAACCTCCAACCTTTCGGTTAACAGCCGATCGCGCTAGCCGATTGCGCCACGAAGACAGTCCTGCTTCACTCTCACCACCATCAGAACATAATTTCAAAGCTATTACCGCAAAGAAAAAAGCAACACACCACTCCCGGGAGGGCTGGAAACTCCAAGCTTTCGGTTAACAGCTGATCGCGCTAGCCCATTGCGCCACGGAGACAGTCTTGCTCCCCTCTCACCACCATCAGAACATATCTTCAAAGCTATCAGCCCAAAGAAAAAAAGCACCGCACCACCACCGGGTGGGCTCGAACTCCAACCTTTCGGTTAACAGCCGATCGCGCTAGCCAATTGCGCCACGGAGACAGTCGTGCTCCACTCTCACCACCATCAGAACATATCTTCAAAGCTATCAGCGCAAAAAAAAGCAAAACACCACTCCCGGGCGGGCTCGAACCTCAAACTTTTCGGTTAACAGCCGATCGCGCTGGCCAATTGCGCCACGGAGACAGTCCTGCGCCACTCTCACCACAATTAGAACATATCTTCAAAGCTATCAGCCCAAAGAAAAAAAAGCGCCGAACCATGACCGGCTGGGCTCGAACCTCCAACCTTTCGGTTAACAGCAGATCGCGTTAGCCAATTGCGCCACGGAGACAACCGTGCTCCACTCTCACCACCATCACAACATATCTTCAAAGCTATCAGCGCATAGAAAAAAGCAACACACCCCACCCGGGAGGGCTCGAACCTCCAACTTTTCGGTTAACAGCCGATCGCGCTAGCCAATTGCGCCACGGAGACAGTCGTGCTCCACTCTCACCACCATCAGAACATATCTTCAAAGCTATCAGCGCAAAGAAAAAAGCAAAACACCACTCCCGGGAGGGCTCGAACCTCAAACTTTTCGGTTAACAGCCGATCGCGCTGGCCAATTGCGCCACGGAGACAGTCCTGCGCCACTCTCACCACAATTAGAACATATCTTCAAAGCTATCAGCCCAAAGAAAAAAAAGCGCCGCACCACCACCGGGTGGGCTCGAACCTCCAACCTTTCGGTTAACAGCAGATCGCGCTAGCCAATTGCGCCACGGAGACAATCGTGCTCCACTCTCACCACCATCAGAACATATCTTCAAATCTATCAGCCCAAAGAAAAAAAAGCGCCATACCACCACCGGGTGGGCTCGAACCTCCGACCTTTTGGTTAACAGCCGATCGCGCTAGCCGATTGCGCCATGAAGACAGTCCTGCTCCACCCTCACCACCATCAGAACATATCTTCAAAGCTATCAGCCCAAAAAAAAAAAGCGCCGCACCACCACCGGGTGGGCTCGAACTACCAACTTTTCGGTTAACAGCCGATCACGCTAGCCAATTGCGCCACGGAGACAGTCCTGCTCCACTCTCACCACCATCAGAACATATCTTCAAAGCTATCAGCCCAAAGAAAAAGGTGCCGCACCACCACCGGGTGGGCTTGAACTACCAACTTTTCGGTTAACAGCCGATCACGCTAGCCAATTGCGCCACGGAGACAGTCCTGCTCCACTCTCACCACCATCAGAACATATCTTCAAAGCTATCAGCCCAAAGAAACAAAAGCGCCGCACCACCACCGGGTGGGCTCGAAGCTCCAACCTTTCGGTTAACTGCCGATCGCGCTAGCCAATGGCGCCACGGAGACAGTCCTGCTCCACTCTTACCACCTTTAGAACATATCTTGAAAGCTATCAGCCCAAAGAAAAAAAAGCGCCGCACCATCAACGCGTGGGCTCGAACCTCCAACTTTCCGGTTAACAGCCGATCACGCTAGCCAATTGCGCCACGGAGACAGTCCTGTTCCACTCTCACCACCATCAGAACATATCTTAAAGCTATCAGCCCACAGAAAAAAAGCGCCACACCACCACCGGCAGAGCTCGAACCTCCAACTTTTCGGTTAACAGCCGATCGCGCTAGCCAATTGCCCCACGGAGACAGTCGTGCTCCACTCTCACCACCGTCAGAACATTTCTTCAGAGCTATCACCCCATAGAAAAAAAAGCGCTGCACCACCACCGGTTGGGCTCGAACCTCCAACCTTTCGGTTAACAGCCGATCGCGCTAGCCAATTGCGCCACGAAGACAGTCCTGCTTCACTCTCACCACCATGAGAACATATCTTCAAAGCTATTACCGCAAAGAAAAAAGCAACACACCACTCCCGCGAGGGCTGGAAACTCCAAGCTTTCGGTCAACAGCCGATCGCGCTAGCCCATTGCGCCACGGAGGCAGTCTTGCTGCACTCTCAGCATCATCAGAACATATCTTCAAAGCTATCAGCGCAAAGAAAAAAAAGCGCTGCACCAGAACGGGTGGGCTCGAACCTCCAACCTTTCGGTTAACAGCCGATCGCACTAGCCCATTGCGCCACGGAGACAGTCTTGCTCCACTCTCACCACCATCAGAACATATCTTGAAAGCTATCAGCCCAAAGAAAAAAAAAGTGCCGCACCACCACCGGGTAGGCTTGAACTACCAACTTTTCGGTTAACAGCCGATCACGCTAGCCAATTGCGCCACGGAGACAGTCCTGCTCCACTCTCACCACCATCAGAACATATCTTCAAAGCTATCAGCCCAAAAAAAAAGCGCCGCACCACCACCGGGTGGGCTCGAACCTCCAACTTTTCGGTTAACAGCCGATCATGCTAGCCAATTGCGCCACGGAGACAGTCCTGCTTCACTCTCACCACCATCATAACATATCTTCAAAGCTATCAGCCCAAAGAAAAAAAAGCGATGCACCACCACCGGGTGGGCTCAAAACTCCAACCTTTCGGTTAACTGCCGATCGCGCTAGCCAATGGCGCCACGGAGACAGTCCTGCTCCACTCTTACCACCATTAGAACATATCTTGAAAGCTATCAGCCCAAAGAAAAAAAAGCGCCGCACCACCAACGCGTGGGCTCGAACCTCCAACTTTTCGGTTAACAGCCGATCGCGCTAGCCAATTGCGCCACGGAGACAGTCCTGCTCCACTCTCACCACCGTCAGAACATTTCTTCAGAGCTATCAGCCCAAAGAAAAAAAAAGCGCCGCACCACCACTCGGGTGGGCTCGAACCTCCAACCTTTCGGTTAACAGCCGATCGCGCTAGCCAATTGCCCCACGGAGACAGTCGTGCTCCACTCTCACAATCGTCTGAACATTTCTTCAGAGCTATCACCCCAAAGAAAAAAAAAACGCTGCACCACCACCGGTTGGGCTCGAACCTCCAACCTTTCGGTTAACAGCCGATCGCGCTAGCCGATTGCGCCACGAAGACAGTCCTGCTTCATTCTCACCACCATCAGAACATAATTTCAAAGCTATTACCGCAAAGAAAAAAGCAACACACCACTCCCGGGAGGGCTCGAAACTCCAAGCTTTCGGTTAACAGCTGATCGCGCTAGCCCATTGCGCCACGGAGACAGTCTTGCTCCCCTCTCACCACCATCAGAACATATCTTCAAAGCTATCAGCCCAAAGAAAAAAAGCACCGCACCACCACCGGGTGGGCTCGAACTCCAACCTTTCGGTTAACAGCCGATCGCGCTAGCCAATTGCGCCACGGAGACAGTCGTGCTCCACTCTCACCACCATCAGAACATATCTTCAAAGCTATCAGCGCAAAAAAAAGCAAAACACCACTCCCGGGAGGGCTCGAACCTCAAACTTTTCGGTTAACAGCCGATCGCGCTGGCCAATTGCGCCACGGAGACAGTCCTGCGCCACTCTCACCACAATTAGAACATATCTTCAAAGCTATCAGCCCAAAGAAAAAAAAGCGCCGAACCATGACCGGCTGGGCTCGAACCTCCAACCTTTCGGTTAACAGCAGATCGCGTTAGCCAATTGCGCCACGGAGACAACCGTGCTCCACTCTCACCACCATCACAACATATCTTCAAAGCTATCAGCGCATAGAAAAAAGCAACACACCCCACCCGGGAGGGCTCGAACCTCCAACTTTTCGGTTAACAGCCGATCGCGCTAGCCAATTGCGCCACGGGGACAGTCCTGCTCCACTCTCACCACCGTTAGACCATTTCTTCAGAGCTATCACCCCAAAGAAAAAAAAACGCCGCACCACCACCGGGTGGGCTCGAACCTCCAACCTTTCGGTTAACGGCCGATCGCGCTAGCCAATTGCCCCACGGAGACAGTCGTGCTCTACTCTCACCACCGTCAGAACATTTCTTCAGAGCTATCACCCCAAAGAAATAAAAAACGCCGCACCACCACCGGTTGGGCTCGAACCTCCAACCTTTCAGTTAACAGCCGATCGCGCTAGCCAATTGCGCCACGAAGACAGTCCTGCTCCACTCTCACCACCATCAGAACATATCTTCAAAGCTATTACCGCAAAAAAAGCAACACACCACTCCCGGGAGGGCTCAAAACTTTAACCTTTCGGTTAACAGCCGATCGCGCTAGCCCATTGCGCCACGGAGGCAGTCTTGCTCCACTCTCACCATCATCAGAACATATCTTCAAAGCTATGAGCGCAAAGAAAAAGAAGCGCTGCACTACCACCGGGTGGGTTGAACCTCCAACCTTTCGGTTAACGGCCGATCGCGCTAGCCAATTGCGCCACGGAGACAATAGTGCTCCACGCTCACCACCATCAGAACATATCTTCAAAGCTATCAGCGCAAAGAAAAAAGCAACACACCTCACCCGGGAAGGCTCGAACCTTCAACTTTTCGGTTAACAGCCGATCGCGCTAGCCAATGGCGCCACGGGGACAGTCCTGCTCCACTCTAACCACCGTCAGAACATTTCTTCAGAGCTATCAGCCCAAAGAAAAAAAAAGCGCCGCACCACCACCGGGTGGGCTCGAACCTCCAACCTTTCGGTTAACAGCCGATCGCGCTAGCCAATTGCCCCACGGAGACAGTCGTGCTCCACTCTCACCACCGTCAGAACATTTCTTCAGAGCTATCACCCCAAAGAAAAAAAAGCGCCGCACCACCAACGCGTGGGCTTGAACCTCCAACATTCCGGTTAACAGCCGATCACGCTAGCCAATCGCGCCACGGAGACAGTCCTGCTCCACTCTCACCACCATCAGAACATATCTTAAAGCTATCAGCCCACAGAAAAAAGCGCCACACCACCACCGGGAGAGCTCGAACCTCCAACTTTTCGGTTAACAGCCGATCGCGCTAGCCAATTGCGCCACGGAGACAGTCCTGCTCCACTCTCACCACCGTCAGAACATTTCTTCAGAGCTATCAGCCCAAAGAAAAAAAAGCGCCGCACCACCACTCGGGTGGGCTCGAACCTCCAACCTGTCGGTTAACAGCCGATCGCACTAGCCCATTGCGCCACGGAGACAGTCTTGCTCCACTCTCACCACCATCAGAACATATCTTCAAAGCTATCAGCGCAAAGAAAAAAGCAACACACCACTCCCGGGAGGGCTCGAAACTCCAACCTTTCGGTCAAAAGCCGATCGCGCTAGCCAATTGCCCCACGGAGACAGTCGTGCTCCACTCTCACCACCGTCAGAACATTTCTTCAGAGCTATCACCCCAAAGAAAAAAAAGCGCCGCACCACCAACGCGTGGGCTTGAACCTCCAACATTCCGGTTAACAGCCGATCACGCTAGCCAATCGCGCCACGGAGACAGTCCTGCTCCACTCTCACCACCATCAGAACATATCTTAAAGCTATCAGCCCACAGAAAAAAGCGCCACACCACCACCGGGAGAGCTCGAACCTCCAACTTTTCGGTTAACAGCCAATCGCGCTAGCCAATTGCCCCACGGAGACAGTCGTGCTCCACTCTCACCACCGTCAGAACATTTCTTCAGAGCTATCACCCCAAAGAAAAAAAAGCGCCGCGCCACCACCGGTTGGGCTCGAACCTCCAACTTTTCGGTTAACAGCCGATCGAGCTAGCCAATTGCGCCACGAAGACAGTCCTGCTCCACTCTCACCACCATCAGAACATATCTTCAAAACTATTACCGCAAAGAAAAAAGCAACACACCACTCCCGGGAGGGCTCAAAACTCTTACCTTTCGGTTAACAGCCGATCGCGCTAGCCCATTGCGCCACGGAGACAGTCCTGCTCTACTCTCACCACCATCAGAACATATCTTCAAAGCTATCAGCCCAAAGAAAAAAAAGCGCCATACCACCACCGGGTGGGCTCGAACCTTCGACCTTTTGGTTAACAGCCGATCGCGCTAGCCGATTGCGCCATGAAGACAGTCCTGCTCCACTCTCACCACCATCAGAACATATCGTCAAAGCTATCAGCCCAAAGAAAAAAAAGCGCCGCACCACCACCGGGTGGGCTTGAACTACCAACTTTTCGGTTAACAGCCGATCACGCTAGCCAATTGCGCCACGGAGACAGTCCTGCTCCACTCTCACCACCATCAGAACATATCTTCAAAGCTATCAGCCCAAAGAAAAAAAAGCGCCGAACCATGACCGGCTGGGCTCGAACCTCCAACCTTTCGGTTAACAGCAGATCGCGTTAGCCAATTGCGCCACGGAGACAACCGTGCTCCACTCTCACCACCATCACAACATATCTTCAAAGCTATCAGCGCATAGAAAAAAGCAACACACCCCACCCGAGAGGGCTCGAACCTCCAACTTTTCGGTTAACAGCCGATCGCGCTAGCCAATTGCGCCACGGGGACAGTCCTGCTCCACTCTCACCACCGTTAGACCATTTCTTCAGAGCTATCACCCCAAAGAAAAAAAAATGCCGCACCACCACCGGGTGGGCTCGAACCTCCAACCTTTCGGTTAACGGCCGATCGCGCTAGCCAATTGCCCCACGGAGACAGTCGTGCTCTACTCTCACCACCGTCAGAACATTTCTTCAGAGCTATCACCCCAAAGAAATAAAAAACGCCGCACCACCACCGGTTGGGCTCGAACCTCCAACCTTTCAGTTAACAGCCGATCGCGCTAGCCAATTGCGCCACGAAGACAGTCCTGCTCCACTCTCACCACCATCAGAACATATCTTCAAAGCTATTACCGCAAAAAAAGCAACACACCACTCCCGGGAGGGCTCAAAACTTTAACCTTTCGGTTAACAGCCGATCGCGCTAGCCCATTGCGCCACGGAGGCAGTCTTGCTCCACTCTCACCATCATCAGAACATATCTTCAAAGCTATGAGCGCAAAGAAAAAGAAGCGCTGCACTACCACCGGGTGGGTTGAACCTCCAACCTTTCGGTTAACGGCCGATCGCGCTAGCCAATTGCGCCACGGAGACAATAGTGCTCCACGCTCACCACCATCAGAACATATCTTCAAAGCTATCAGCGCAAAGAAAAAAGCAACACACCTCACCCGGGAAGGCTCGAACCTTCAACTTTTCGGTTAACAGCCGATCGCGCTAGCCAATGGCGCCACGGGGACAGTCCTGCTCCACTCTAACCACCGTCAGAACATTTCTTCAGAGCTATCAGCCCAAAGAAAAAAAAAGCGCCGCACCACCACCGGGTGGGCTCGAACCTCCAACCTTTCGGTTAACAGCCGATCGCGCTAGCCAATTGCCCCACGGAGACAGTCGTGCTCCACTCTCACCACCGTCAGAACATTTCTTCAGAGCTATCACCCCAAAGAAAAAAAAGCGCCGCACCACCAACGCGTGGGCTTGAACCTCCAACATTCCGGTTAACAGCCGATCACGCTAGCCAATCGCGCCACGGAGACAGTCCTGCTCCACTCTCACCACCATCAGAACATATCTTAAAGCTATCAGCCCACAGAAAAAAGCGCCACACCACCACCGGGAGAGCTCGAACCTCCAACTTTTCGGTTAACAGCCGATCGCGCTAGCCAATTGCCCCACGGAGACAGTCGTGCTCCACTCTCACCACCGTCAGAACATTTCTTCAGAGCTATCACCCCAAAGAAAAAAAAGCGCCGCGCCACCACCGGTTGGGCTCGAACCTCCAACTTTTCGGTTAACAGCCGATCGAGCTAGCCAATTGCGCCACGAAGACAGTCCTGCTCCACTCTCACCACCATCAGAACATATCTTCAAAACTATTACCGCAAAGAAAAAAGCAACACACCACTCCCGGGAGGGCTCAAAACTCTAACCTTTCGGTTAACAGCCGATCGCGCTAGCCCATTGCGCCATGAAGACAGTCCTGCTCCACTCTCACCACCATCAGAACATATCGTCAAAGCTATCAGCCCAAAGAAAAAAAAGCGCCGCACCACCACCGGGTGAGCTTGAACTACCAACTTTTCGGTTAACAGCCGATCACGCTAGCCAATTGCGCCACGGAGACAGTCCTGCTCCACTCTCACCACCATCAGAACATATCTTCAAAGCTATCAGCCCAAAGAAAAAAAAGCGCCGAACCATGACCGGCTGGGCTCGAACCTCCAACCTTTCGGTTAACAGCAGATCGCGTTAGCCAATTGCGCCACGGAGACAACCGTGCTCCACTCTCACCACCATCACAACATATCTTCAAAGCTATCAGCGCATAGAAAAAAGCAACACACCCCACCCGGGAGGGCTCGAACCTCCAACTTTTCGGTTAACAGCCGATCGCGCTAGCCAATTGCGCCACGGGGACAGTCCTGCTCCACTCTCACCACCGTTAGACCATTTCTTCAGAGCTATCACCCCAAAGAAAAAAAAACGCCGCACCACCACCGGGTGGGCTCGAACCTCCAACCTTTCGGTTAACGGCCGATCGCGCTAGCCAATTGCCCCACGGAGACAGTCGTGCTCTACTCTCACCACCGTCAGAACATTTCTTCAGAGCTATCACCCCAAAGAAATAAAAAACGCCGCACCACCACCGGTTGGGCTCGAACCTCCAACCTTTCAGTTAACAGCCGATCGCGCTAGCCAATTGCGCCACGAAGACAGTCCTGCTCCACTCTCACCACCATCAGAACATATCTTCAAAGCTATTACCGCAAAAAAAGCAACACACCACTCCCGGGAGGGCTCAAAACTTTAACCTTTCGGTTAACAGCCGATCGCGCTAGCCCATTGCGCCACGGAGGCAGTCTTGCTCCACTCTCACCATCATCAGAACATATCTTCAAAGCTATGAGCGCAAAGAAAAAGAAGCGCTGCACTACCACCGGGTGGGTTGAACCTCCAACCTTTCGGTTAACGGCCGATCGCGCTAGCCAATTGCGCCACGGAGACAATAGTGCTCCACGCTCACCACCATCAGAACATATCTTCAAAGCTATCAGCGCAAAGAAAAAAGCAACACACCTCACCCGGGAAGGCTCGAACCTTCAACTTTTCGGTTAACAGCCGATCGCGCTAGCCAATGGCGCCACGGGGACAGTCCTGCTCCACTCTAACCACCGTCAGAACATTTCTTCAGAGCTATCAGCCCAAAGAAAAAAAAAGCGCCGCACCACCACCGGGTGGGCTCGAACCTCCAACCTTTCGGTTAACAGCCGATCGCGCTAGCCAATTGCCCCACGGAGACAGTCGTGCTCCACTCTCACCACCGTCAGAACATTTCTTCAGAGCTATCACCCCAAAGAAAAAAAAGCGCCGCACCACCAACGCGTGGGCTTGAACCTCCAACATTCCGGTTAACAGCCGATCGCACTAGCCCATTGCGCCACGGAGACAGTCTTGCTCCACTCTCACCACCATCAGAACATATCTTCAAAGCTATCAGCGCAAAGAAAAAAGCAACACACCACTCCCGGGAGGGCTCGAAACTCCAACCTTTCGGTCAAAAGCCGATCGCGCTAGCCAATTGCCCCACGGAGACAGTCGTGCTCCACTCTCACCACCGTCAGAACATTTCTTCAGAGCTATCACCCCAAAGAAAAAAAAGCGCCGCACCACCAACGCGTGGGCTTGAACCTCCAACATTCCGGTTAACAGCCGATCACGCTAGCCAATCGCGCCACGGAGGCAGTCCTGCTCCACTCTCACCACCATCAGAACATATCTTAAAGCTATCAGCCCACAGAAAAAAGCGCCACACCACCACCGGGAGAGCTCGAACCTCCAACTTTTCGGTTAACAGCCGATCGCGCTAGCCAATTGCCCCACGGAGACAGTCGTGCTCCACTCTCACCACCGTCAGAACATTTCTTCAGAGCTATCACCCCAAAGAAAAAAAAAGCGCCGCGCCACCACCGGTTGGGCTCGAACCTCCAACTTTTCGGTTAACAGCCGATCGAGCTAGCCAATTGCGCCACGAAGACAGTCCTGCTCTACTCTCACCACCATCAGAACATATCTTCAAAACTATTACCGCAAAGAAAAAAGCAACACACCACTCCCGGGAGGGCTCAAAACTCTAACCTTTCGGTTAACAGCCGATCGCGCTAGCCCATTGCGCCACGGAGACAGTCCTGCTCTACTCTCACCACCATCAGAACATATCTTCAAAGCTATCAGCCCAAAGAAAAAAAAGCGCCATACCACCACCGGGTGGGCTCGAACCTTCGACCTTTTGGTTAACAGCCGATCGCGCTAGCCGATTGCGCCATGAAGACAGTCCTGCTCCACTCTCACCACCATCAGAACATATCGTCAAAGCTATCAGCCCAAAGAAAAAAAAGCGCCGCACCACCACCGGGTGGGCTTGAACTACCAACTTTTCGGTTAACAGCCGATCACGCTAGCCAATTGCGCCACGGAGACAGTCCTGCTCCACTCTCACCACCATCAGAACATATCTTCAAAGCTATCAGCCCAAAGAAAAAAAAGCGCCGCACCACCACCGGGTGGGCTCGAAGCTCCAACCTTTCGGTTAACTGCCGATCGCGCTAGCCAATGGCTCCACGAAGACAGTCCTGCTCCACTCTCACCACCATCAGAACATATCTTCAAAGCTATTACCGCAAAGAAAAAAGCAACACACCACTCCCGCGAGGGCTGGAAACTCCAAGCTTTCGGTGAACAGCCGATCGCGCTAGCCCATTGCACCACGGAGGCAGTCTTGCTGCACTATCAGCATCATCAGAACATATCTTCAAAGCTATCAGCGCAAAGAAAAAAAAGCGCTGCACCACAACGGGTGGGCTCGAACCTCCAAGCTTTCGGTTAACAGCCGATCGCACTAGCCCATTGCGCCACGGAGACAGTCTTGCTCCACTCTCACCACCATCCGAACATATCTTCAAAGCTATCAGCGCAAAGAAAAAAGCAACACACCACTCCCAGGAGGGCTCGAAACTCCAACCTTTCGGTCAACAGCCGATCGCGCTAGCGCATTGCGCCACGGAGACAGTCTTGCTCCCCTCTCACCACCATCAAAACATATCTTCAAAGCTATCAGCCCAAAGAAAAAAAAGCACCGCACCACCACCGGGTGAGCTCAAACCTCCAACTTTTCGGTTAACAGCCGATCGCGCTAGCCAATTGCGCCACGGAGACAGTCGTGCTCCACTCTCACCACCATCAGAACATATCTTCAAAGCTATCAGCGCAAAGAAAAAAGCAAAACACCACTCCCGGGAGGGCTCGAACCTCAAACTTTTCGGTTAACAGCCGATCGCGCTGGCCAATTGCGCCACGGAGACAGTCCTGAACCACTCTCACCACAATTAGAACATATCTTCAAAGCTATCAGCCCAAAGAAAAAAAAGCGCCGCACCACCACCGGGTGGGCTCGAACCTCCAACCTTTCGGTTAACAGCAGATCGCGCTAGCCAATTGCGCCACGGAGACAATCGTGCTCCACTCTCACCACCATCAGAACATATCTTCAAATCTATCAGCCCAAAGAAAAAAAAGCGCCATACCACCACCGGGTGGGCTCGAACCTCCGACCTTTTGGTTAACAGCCGATCGCGCTAGCCGATTGCGCCATGAAGACAGTCCTGCTCCACTCTCACCACCATCAGAACATATCTTCAAAGCTATCAGCCCAAAGAAAAAAAAGCGCCGCACCACCACCGGGTGGGCTCGAACTACCAACTTTTCGGTTAACAGCCGATCACGCTAGCCAATTGCGCTACGGAGACAGTCCTGCTCCACTCTCACCACCATCAGAACATATCTTCAAAGCTATCAGCCCAAAGAAAAAGGTGCCGCACCACCACCGGGTGGGCTTGAACTACCAACTTTTCGGTTAACAGCCGATCACGCTAGCCAATTGCGCCACGGAGACAGTCCTGCTCCACTCTCACCACCATCAGAACATATCTTCAAAGCTATCAGCCCAAAGAAAAAAAAGCGCCGCACCACCACCGGGTGGGCTCGAAGCTCCAACCTTTCGGTTAACTGCCGATCGCGCTAGCCAATGGCGCCACGGAGACAGTCCTGCTCCACTCTTACCACCTTTAGAACATATTTTGAAAGCTATCAGCCCAAAGAAAAAAAAGCGCCGCACCATCAACGCGTGGGCTCGAACCTCCAACTTTCCGGTTAACAGCCGATCACGCTAGCCAATTGCGCCACGGAGACAGTCCTGTTCCACTCTCACCACCATCAGAACATATCTTAAAGCTATCAGCTCACAGAAAAAAAGCGCCACACCACCACCGGCAGAGCTCGAACCTCCAACTTTTCGGTTAACAGCCGATCGCGCTAGCCAATTGCCCCACGGAGACAGTCGTGCTCCACTCTCACCACCGTCAGAACATTTCTTCAGAGCTATCACCCCATAGAAAAAAAAGCGCTGCACCACCACCGGTTGGGCTCGAACCTCCAACCTTTCGGTTAACAGCCGATCGCGCTAGCCAATTGCGCCACGAAGACAGTCCTGCTCCACTCTCACCACCATGAGAACATATCTTCAAAGCTATTACCGCAAAGAAAAAAGCAACACACCACTCCCGCGAGGGCTGGAAACTCCAAGCTTTCGGTGAACAGCCGATCGCGCTAGCCCATTGCGCCACGGAGGCAGTCTTGCTGCACTCTCAGCATCATCAGAACATATCTTCAAAGCTATCAGCGCAAAGAAAAAAAAGCGCTGCACCAGAACGGGTGGGCTCGAACCTCCAACCTTTCGGTTAACAGCCGATCGCACTAGCCCATTGCGCCACGGAGACAGTCTAGCTCCACTCTCACCACCATCAGAAAATATCTTGAAAGCTATCAGCCCAAAGAAAAAAAAAGTGCCGCACCACCACCGGGTAGGCTTGAACTACCAACTTTTCGGTTAACAGCCGATCACGCTAGCCAATTGCGCCACGGAGACAGTCCTGCTCCACTCTCACCACCATCAGAACATATCTTCAAAGCTATCAGCCCAAAAAAAAAGCGCCGCACCACCACCGGGTGGGCTCGAACCTCCAACATTTCGGTTAACAGCCGATCATGCTAGCCAATTGCGCCACGGAGACAGTCCTGCTTCACTCTCACCACCATCATAACATATCTTCAAAGCTATCAGCCCAAAGAAAAAAAAGCGATGCACCACCACCGGGTGGGCTCAAAACTCCAACCTTTCGGTTAACTGCCGATCGCGCTAGCCAATGGCGCCACGGAGACAGTCCTGCTCCACTCTTACCACCATTAGAACATATCTTGAAAGCTATCAGCCCAAAGAAAAAAAAGCGCCGCACCACCAACGCGTGGGCTCGAACCTCCAACATTCCGGTTAACAGCTGATCACGCTAGCCAATTGCGCCACAGAGACAGTCCTGCTCCACTCTCACCACCATAAGAACATATCTTAAAGCTATCAGCCCACAGAAAAAAAAGCGCCCCACCACCACCGGGAGAGCTCGAACCTCCAACTTTTCGGTTAACAGCCGATCGCGCTAGCCAATTGCGCCACGGAGACAGTCCTGCTCCACTCTCACCACCGTCAGAACATTTCTTCAGAGCTATCAGCCCAAAGAAAAAAAAAGCGCCGCACCACCACTCGGGTGGGCTCGAACCTCCAACCTTTCGGTTAACAGCCGATCGCGCTAGCCAATTGCCCCACGGAGACAGTCGTGCTCCACTCTCACCACCGTCTGAACATTTCTTCAGAGCTATCACCCCAAAGAAAAAAAAACGCTGCACCACCACCGGTTGGGCTCGAACCTCCAACCTTTCGGTTAACAGCCGATCGCGCTAGCCGATTGCGCCACGAACACAGTCCTGCTTCACTCTCACCACCATCAGAACATAATTTCAAAGCTATTACCGCAAAGAAAAAAGCAACACACCACTCCCGGGAGGGCTCGAAACTCCAAGCTTTCGGTTAACAGCTGATCGCGCTAGCCCATTGCGCCACGGAGACAGTCTTGCTCCCCTCTCACCACCATCAGAACATATCTTCAAAGCTATCAGCCCAAAGAAAAAAAGCAACGCACCACCACCGGGTGGGCTCGAACTCCAACCTTTCGGTTAACAGCCGATCGCGCTAGCCAATTGCGCCACGGAGACAGTCCTGCGCCACTCTCACCACAATTAGAACATATCTTCAAAGCTATCAGCCCAAGGAAAAAAAAGCGCCGCACCACCACCGGGTGGGCTCGAACCTCCAACCTTTCGGTTAACAGCAGATCGCGTTAGCCAATTGCGCCACGGAGACAATCGTGCTCCACTCTCACCACCATCACAACATATCTTCAAAGCTATCAGCGCAAAGAAAAAAGCAACACACCCCACCCGGGAGGGCTCGAACCTCCAACTTTTCGGTTAACAGCCGATCGCGCTAGCCAATTGCGCCATGGGGACAGTCCTGCTCCACTCTCACCACCGTTAGACCATTTCTTCAGAGCTATCACCCCAAAGAAAAAAAAACGCCGCACCACCACCGGGTGGGCTCGAACCTCCAACCTTTCGGTTAACAGCCGATCGCGCTAGCCAATTGCCCCACGGAGACAGTCGTGCTCTACTCTCACCACCGTCAGAACATTTCTTCAGAGCTATCACCCCAAAGAAATAAAAAACGCCGCACCACCACCGGTTGGGCTCGAACCTCCAACCTTTCAGTTAACAGCCGATCGCGCTAGCCAATTGCGCCACGAAGACAGTCCTGCTCCACTCTCACCACCATCAGAACATATCTTCAAAGCTATTACCGCAAAAAAAGCAACACACCACTCCCGGGAGGGCTCAAAACTTTAACCTTTCGGTTAACAGCCGATCGCGCTAGCCCATCGCGCAACGGAGGCAGTCTTGCTCCACTCTCACCATCATCAGAACATATCTTCAAAGCTATGAGCGCAAAGAAAAAGAAGCGCTGCACTACCACCGGGTGGGTTGAACCTCCAACCTTTCGGTTAACGGCCGATTGCGCTAGCCAATTGCGCCACGGAGACAATAGTGCTCCACGCTCACCACCATCAGAACATATCTTCAAAGCTATCAGCGCAAAGAAAAAAGCAACACACCTCACCCGGGAAGGCTCGAACCTTCAACTTTTCGGTTAACAGCCGATCGCGATAGCCAATGGCGCCACGGGGACAGTCCTGCTCCACTCTAACCACCGTCAGAACATTTCTTGAGAGCTATCAGCCCAAAGAAAAAAAGCGCCGCACCACCACCGGGTGGGCTCGAACCTCCAACCTTTCGGTTAACAGCCGATCGCGCTAGCCAATTGCCCTACGGAGACAGTCGTGCTCCACTCTCACCACCGTCAGAACATTTCTTCAGAGCTATCACCCCAAAGAAAAAAAAGCGCCGCACCACCACCGGTTGCGCTCGAACCTGCAACCTTTCGTTTAACAGCCGATCGCGCTCGCCAATTGCGCCACGAAGACGGTCCTGCTCCACTCTCACCACCATCAGAACATATCTTCAAAGCTATTACCGCAAAGAAAAAAGCAACACACCACTCCCGGGAGGGCTCAAAACTCTATACTTTCGGTTAACAGCCGATCGCGCTAGCCCATTGCGCCACGGAGGCAGTCTTGCTCCACTCTCACAATCATCAGAACTTATCTTCAAAGCTATGAGCGCAAAGAAAAAGAAGCGCTGCACCACCACCACCAGGTGGGCTCGAACCTCCAACCTTTCGGTTAACAGCCGATCGCGCTAGCAAATTGCGCCACGAAGACAGTCCTGCTCCACTCTCACCACCATCAGAACATATCTTCAAAGCTATTACCGCAAAAAAAAAGCAACACACCACTCCCGGGAGGGCTCAAAACTCTAACCTTTCGGTTAACAGCCGATCGCGCTAGCCCATTGCGCCACGGAGACAGTCCTGCTCTACTCTCACCACCATCAGAACATATCTTCAAAGCTATCAGCCCAAAGAAAAAAAAAGCGCCATACCACCACCGGGTGGGATCGAACTACCAACTTTTCGGTTAACAGCCGATCACGCTAGCCAATTGCGCCACGGAGACAGTCCTGCTCCACTCTCACCACCATCAGAACATATCTTGAAAGCTATCAGCCCAAAGAAAAAAAAGTGCCGCACCACCACCGGGTGGGCTTGAAATACCAACTTTTCGGTTAACAGCCGATCACGCTAGCCAACTGCGCCACGGAGACAGTCCTTCTCCACTCTCACCACCATCAGAACATATCTTCAAAGCTATCAGCCCAAAAAAAAGCGCCGCACCACCACCGGGTGGGCTCGAACCTCCAACTTTTCGGTTAACAGCCGATCACGCTAGCCAATTGCGCCACGGAGACAGTCCTGCTTCACTCTCACCACCATCATAACATATCTTCAAAGCTATCAGCCCAAAGAAAAAAAAGCGCCGCACCACCACCGGGTGGGCTCGAAACTACAACTTTTCGGTTAACTGCCGATCGCGCTAGCCAATGGCGCCACGGAGACAGTCCTGCTCCACTCTTACCACCATTAGAACATATCTTGAAAGCTATCAACCCAAAGAAAAAAAAGCGCCGCACCACCAACGCGTGGGCTTGAACCTCCAACATTCCGGTTAACAGCCGATCACGCTAGCCAATCGCGCCACGGAGACAGTCCTTCTCCACTCTCACCACCATCAGAACATATCTTCAAAGCTATCAGCCCAAAAAAAGCGCCGCACCACCACCGGGTGGGCTCGAACCTCCAACTTTTCGGTTAACAGCCGATCACGCTAGCCAATTGCGCCACGGAGACAGTCCTGCTTCACTCTCACCACCATCATAACATATCTTCAAAGCTATCAGCCCAAAGAAAAAAAAAGCGCCGCACCACCACTCGGGTGGGCTCGAACCTCCAACCTTTCGGTTAACAGCCGATCGCGCTAGCCAATTGCCCCACGGAGACAGTCGTGCTCCACTCTCACCACCGTCTGAACATTTCTTCAGAGCTATCACCCCAAAGAAAAAAAACGCTGCACCACCACCGGTTGGGCTCGAACCTCCAACCTTTCGGTTAACAGCCGATCGCGCTAGCCGATTGCGCCACGAAGACAGTCCTGCTTCACTCTCACCACCATCAGAACATAATTTCAAAGCTATTACCGCAAAGAAAAAAGCAACACACCACTCCCGGGAGGGCTCGAAACTCCAAGCTTTCGGTTAACAGCTGATCGCGCTAGCCCATTGCGCCACGGAGACAGTCTTGCTCCCCTCTCACAACCATCAGAACATATCTTCAAAGCTATCAGCCCAAAGAAAAAAAAGCACCGCACCACCACCGGGTGGGCTCGAACTCCAACCTTTCGGTTAACAGCCGATCGCGCTAGCCAATTGCGCCACGGAGACAGTCGTGCTCCACTCTCACCACCATCAGAACATATCTTCAAAGCTATCAGCGCAAAAAAAAGCAAAACACCACTCCCGGGAGGGCTCGAACCTCAAACTTTTCGGTTAACAGCCGATCGCGCTGGCCAATTGCGCCACGGAGACAGTCCTGCGCCACTCTCACCACAATTAGAACATATCTTCAAAGCTATCAGCCCAAAGAAAAAAAGCGCAGCACCACGACCGGGTGGGCTCGAACCTCCAACCATTCGGTTAACAGCAGATCGCGTTAGCCAATTGCGCCACGGAGACAATCGTGCTCCACTCTCACCACCATCACAACATATCTTCAAAGCTATCAGCGCAAAGAAAAAAGCAACACACCCCACCCGGGAGGGCTCGAACCTCCAACTTTTCGGTTAACAGCCGATCGCGCTAGCCAATTGCGCCACGGGGACAGTCCTGCTCCACTCTCACCACCGTTAGACCATTTCTTCAGAGCTATCACCCCAAAGAAAAAAAAACGCCGCACCACCACCGGGTGGGCTCGAACCTCCAACCTTTCGGTTAACAGCCGATCGCGCTAGCCAATTGCCCCACGGAGACAGTCGTGCTCTACTCTCACCACCGTCAGAACATTTCTTCAGAGCTATCACCCCAAAGAAATAAAAAACGCCGCACCACCACCGGTTGGGCTCGAACCTCCAACCTTTCAGTTAACAGCCGATCGCGCTAGCCAATTGCGCCACGAAGACAGTCCTGCTCCACTCTCACCACCATCAGAACATATCTTCAAAGCTATTACCGCAAAAAAAGCAACACACCACTCCCGGGAGGGCTCAAAACTTTAACCTTTCGGTTAACAGCCGATCGCGCTAGCCCATTGCGCCACGGAGGCAGTCTTGCTCCACTCTCACCATCATCAGAACATATCGTCAAAGCTATGAGCGCAAAGAAAAAGAAGCGCTGCACTACCACCGGGTGGGTTGAACCTCCAACCTTTCGGTTAACGGCCGATCGCGCTAGCCAATTGCGCCACGGAGACAATAGTGCTCCACGCTCACCACCATCAGAACATATCTTCAAAGCTATCAGCGCAAAGAAAAAAGCAACACACCTCACCCGGGAAGGCTCGAACCTTCAACTTTTCGGTTAACAGCCGATCGCGCTAGCCAATGGCGCCACGGGGACAGTCCTGCTCCACTCTAACCACCGTCAGAACATTTCTTCAGAGCTATCAGCCCAAAGAAAAAAAAGCGCCGCACCACCACCGGGTGGGCTCGAACCTCCAACCTTTCGGTTAACAGCCGATCGCGCTAGCCAATTGCCCCACGGAGACAGTCGTGCTCCACTCTCACCACCGTCAGAACATTTCTTCAGAGCTATCACCCCAAAGAAAAAAAAGCGCCGCACCACCACCGGTTGCGCTCGAACCTGCAACCTTTCGTTTAACAGCCGATCGCGCTAGCCAATTGCGCCACGAAGACGGTCCTGCTCCACTCTCACCACCATCAGAACATATCTTCAAAGCTATTACCGCAAAGAAAAAAGCAACACACCACTCCCGGGAGGGCTCAAAACTCTATACTTTCGGTTAACAGCCGATCGCGCTAGCCCATTGCGCCACGGAGGCAGTCTTGCTCCACTCTCACCATCATCAGAACTTATCTTCAAAGCTATGAGCGCAAAGAAAAAGAAGCGCTGCACCACCACCACCAGGTGGGCTCGAACCTCCAACCTTTCGGTTAACAGCCGATCGCGCTAGCAAATTGCGCCACGAAGACAGTACTGCTCCACTCTCACCACCATCAGAACATATCTTCAAAGCTATTACCGCAAAAAAAAAGCAACACACCACTCCCGGGAGGGCTCAAAACTCTAACCTTTCGGTTAACAGCCGATCGCGCTAGCCCATTGCGCCACGGAGACAGTCCTGCTCTACTCTCACCACCATCAGAACATATCTTCAAAGCTATCAGCCCAAAGAAAAAAAAAGCGCCATACCACCACCGGGTGGGATCGAACTACCAACTTTTCGGTTAACAGCCGATCACGCTAGCCAATTGCGCCACGGAGACAGTCCTGCTCCACTCTCACCACCATCAGAACATATCTTGAAAGCTATCAGCCCAAAGAAAAAAAAGTGCCGCACCACCACCGGGTGGGCTTGAAGTACCAACTTTTCGGTTAACAGCCGATCACGCTAGCCAACTGCGCCACGGAGACAGTCCTTCTCCACTCTCACCACCATCAGAACATATCTTCAAAGCTATCAGCCCAAAAAAAAGCGCCGCACCACCACCGGGTGGGCTCGAACCTCCAACTTTTCGGTTAACAGCCGATCACGCTAGCCAATTGCGCCACGGAGACAGTCCTGCTTCACTCTCACCACCATCATAACATATCTTCAAAGCTATCAGCCCAAAGAAAAAAAAGCGCCGCACCACCACCGGGTGGGCTCGAAACTACAACTTTTCGGTTAACTGCCGATCGCGCTAGCCAATGGCGCCACGGAGACAGTCCTGCTCCACTCTTACCACCATTAGAACATATCTTGAAAGCTATCAACCCAAAGAAAAAAAAGCGCCGCACCACCAACGCGTGGGCTTGAACCTCCAACATTCCGGTTAATAGCCGATCACGCTAGCCAATCGCGCCACGGAGACAGTCCTGCTCCACTCTCACCACCATCAGAACATATCCTAAAGCTATCAGCCCACAGAAAAAAGCGCCACACCACCACCGGGAGAGCTCGAACCTCCAACTTTTCGGTTAACAGCCGATCGCGCTAGCCAATTGCGCCACGGAGACAGTCCTGCTCCACTCTCACCACCGTCAGAACATTTCTTCAGAGCTATCAGCCCAAAGAAAAAAAAGCGCCGCACCACCACTCGCGTGGGCTCGAACCTCCAACCTGTCGGTTAACAGCCGATCGCACTAGCCCATTGCGCCACGGAGACAGTCTTGCTCCACTCTCACCACCATCAGAACATATCTTCAAAGCTATCAGCGCAAAGAAAAAAGCAACACACCACTCCCGGGAGGGCTCGAAACTCCAACCTTTCGGTCAAAAGCCGATCGCGCTAGCGCATTGCGCCACGGAGACAGTCTTGCTCCGCTCTCACCACCATCAGAACATATCTTCAAAGCTATCAGCCCAAAGAAAAAAAAGCACCGCACCACCACCGGGTGGGCTCGAACCTCCAACCTTTCGGTTAACAGCCGATCGCGCTAGCCAATTGCGCCACGGAGACAGTCGTGCTCCACTCTCACCACCATCAGAACATATCTTCAAAGCTATGAGCGCAAAGAAAAAGAAGCGCTGCACTACCACCGGGTGGGTTGAACCTCCAACCTTTCGGTTAACGGCCGATCGCGCTAGCCAATTGCGCCACGGAGACAATAGTGCTCCACGCTCACCACCATCAGAACATATCTTCAAAGCTATCAGCGCAAAGAAAAAAGCAACACACCTCACCCGGGAAGGCTCGAACCTTCAACTTTTCGGTTAACAGCCGATCGCGCTAGCCAATGGCGCCACGGAGACAGTCGTGCTCCACTCTCACCACCGTCAGAACATTTCTTCAGAGCTATCACCCCAAAGAAAAAAAAGCGCCGCACCACCACCGGTTGCGCTCGAACCTGCAACCTTTCGTTTAACAGCCGATCGCGCTAGCCAATTGCGCCACGAAGACGGTCCTGCTCCACTCTCACCACCATCAGAACATATCTTCAAAGCTATTACCGCAAAAAAAAGCAACACACCACTCCCGGGAGGGCTCAAAACTCTAACCTTTCGGTTAACAGCCGATCGCGCTAGCCCATTGCGCCACGGAGACAGTCCTGCTCTACTCTCACCACCATCAGAACATATCTTCAAAGCTATCAGCCCAAAGAAAAAAAAAGCGCCATACCACCACCGGGTGGGATCGAACTACCAACTTTTCGGTTAACAGCCGATCACGCTAGCCAATTGCGCCACGGAGACAGTCCTGCTCCACTCTCACCACCATCAGAACATATCTTGAAAGCTATCAGCCCAAAGAAAAAAAAGTGCCGCACCACCACCGGGTGGGCTTGAAATACCAACTTTTCGGTTAACAGCCGATCACGCTAGCCAACTGCGCCACGGAGACAGTCCTTCTCCACTCTCACCACCATCAGAACATATCTTCAAAGCTATCAGCCCAAAAAAAAGCGCCGCACCACCACCGGGTTGGCTCGAACCTCCAACTTTTCGGTTAACAGCCGATCACGCTAGCCAATTGCGCCACGGAGACAGTCCTGCTTCACTCTCACCATCATCATAACATATCTTCAAAGCTATCAGCCCAAAGAAAAAAAAGCGCCGCACCACCACTGGGTGGGCTCGAAACTACAACTTTTCGGTTAACTGCCGATCGCGCTAGCCAATGGCGCCACGGAGACAGTCCTGCTCCACTCTTACCACCATTAGAACATATCTTGAAAGCTATCAACCCAAAGAAAAAAAAGCGCCGCACCACCAACGCGTGGGCTTGAACCTCCAACATTCCGGTTAACAGCCGATCACGCTAGCCAATCGCGCCACGGAGACAGTCCTGCTCCACTCTCACCACCATCAGAACATATCTTAAAGCTATCAGCCCACAGAAAAAAGCGCCACACCACCACCGGGAGAGCTCGAACCTCCAACCTGTCGGTTAACAGCCGATCGCATTAGCCCATTGCGCCACGGAGACAGTCTTGCTCCACTCTCACCACCATCAGAACATATCTTCAAAGCTATCAGCGCAAAGAAAAAAGCAACACACAACTCCCGGGAGGGCTCGAAACTCCAACCTTTCGGTCAAAAGCCGATCGCGCTAGCGCATTGCGCCACGGAGACAGTCTTGCTCCCCTCTCACCACCATCAGAACATATCTTCAAAGCTATCAGCGCCAATAAAAGCAAAACACCACTCCCGGGAGGGCTCGAACCTCAAACTTTTCGGTTAACAGCCAATCGCGCTGGCCAATTGCGCCACGGAGACAGTCCTGCGCCCCCCTCACCACAATTAGAACATATATTCAAAGCTATCAGCCCAAAGAAAAAGAAGCGCCGCACCACCACCGGGTGGGCTCGAACCTCCAACCTTTCGGTTAACAGCAGATTGCGCTAGCCAATTGCGCCACGGAGACAATCGTGCTCCACTCTCACCACCATCAGAACATATCTTCAAAGCTATTACCACAAAGAAAAAAGCAACACACCACTTCGGGAGGGCTCGAAACTCCAAGCTTTCGGTTAACAGCCGATCGCGCTAGCCCATTGCGCCACGGAGGCAGTCGTGCTCCACTCTCACCACCATCAGAACATATCTTCAAAGCTATCAGCGCCAATAAAAGCAAAACACCACTCCCGGGAGGGCTCGAACCTCAAACTTTTCGGTTAACAGCCAATCGCGCTGGCCAATTGCGCCACGGAGACAGTCCTGCGCCCCCCTCACCACAATTAGAACATATATTCAAAGCTATCAGCCCAAAGAAAAAGAAGCGCCGCACCACCACCGGGTGGGCTCGAACCTCCAACCTTTCGGTTAACAGCAGATTGCGCTAGCCAATTGCGCCACGGAGACAATCGTGCTCCACTCTCACCACCATCAGAACATATCTTCAAAGCTATTACCACAAAGAAAAAAGCAACACACCACTCCCGGGAGGGCTCGAAACTCCAAGCTTTCGGTTAACAGCCGATCGCGCTAGCCCATTGCGCCACGGAGGCAGTCTTGCTCCACTCTCAGCATCATCAGAACATATCTTCAAAGCTATCAGCGCAAAGAAAAAAAAAGCGCTGCACCACAACGGGTGGGCTCGAACCTCCAACCTTTCGGTTAACAGCCGATCGCATTAGCCCATTGCGCCACGGAGACAGTCTTGCTCCACTCTCACCACCATCAGAACATATCTTCAAAGCTATCAGCGCAAAGAAAAAAGCAACACACCACTCCCGGGAGGGCTCGAAACTCCAACCTTTCGGTCAAAAGCCGATCGCGCTAGCGCATTGCGCCACGGAGACAGTCTGGCTCCCCTCTCACCACCATCAGAACATATCTTCAAAGCTATCAGCCCAAAGAAAAAAAGCACCGCACCACCACCGGGTGGGCTCGAACCTCCAACCTTTCGGTTAACAGCCGATCGCGCTAGCCAATTGCGCCACGGAGACAGTCGTGCTCCACTCTCACCACCATCAGAACATATCTTCAAAGCTATCAGCGCAAAAAAAAGCAAAACACCACTCCCGGGAGGGCTCGAACCTCAAACTTTTCGGTTAACAGCCGATCGCGCTAGCCAATTGCGCCACGGGGACAGTCCTGCTCCACTCTCACCACCGTTAGACCATTTCTTCAGAGCTATCACCCCAAAGAAAAAAAAACGCCGCACCACCACCGGGTGGGCTCGAACCTCCACCCTTTCGGTTAACAGCCGATCGCGCTAGCCAATTGCCCCACGGAGACAGTCGTGCTCTACTCTCACCACCGTCAGAACATTTCTTCAGAGCTATCACCCCAAAGAAATAAAAAACGCCGCACCACCACCGGTTGGGCTCGAACCTCCAAACTTTCAGTTAACAGCCGATCGCGCTAGCCAATTGCGCCACTAAGACAGTCCTGCTCCACTCTCACCACCATCAGAACATATCTTCAAAGCTATTACCGCAAAAAAAGCAACACACCACTCCCGGGAGGGCTCAAAACTTTAACCTTTCGGTTAACAGCCGATCGCGCTAGCCCATTGCGCCACGGAGGCAGTCTTGCTCCACTCTCACCATCATCAGAACATATCTTCAAAGCTATGAGCGCAAAGAAAAAGAAGCGCTGCACTACCACCGGGTGGGTTGAACCTCCAACCTTTCGGTTAACGGCCGATCGCGCTAGCCAATTGCGCCACGGAGACAATAGTGCTCCACGCTCACCACCATCAGAACATATCTTCAAAGCTATCAGCGCAAAGAAAAAAGCAACACACCTCACCCGGGAAGGCTCGAACCTTCAACTTTTCGGTTAACAGCCGATCGCGCTAGCCAATGGCGCCACGGGGACAGTCCTGCTCCACTCTAACCACCGTCAGAACATTTCTTCAGAGCTATCAGCCCAAAGAAAAAAAAAGCGCCGCACCACCACCGGGTGGGCTCGAACCTCCAACCTTTCGGTTAACAGCCGATCGCGCTAGCCAATTGCCCCACGGAGACAGTCGTGCTCCACTCTCACCACCGTCAGAACATTTCTTCAGAGCTATCACCCCAAAGAAAAAAAAGCGCCGCACCACCACCGGTTGCGCTCGAACCTGCAACCTTTCGTTTAACAGCCGATCGCGCTAGCCAATTGCGCCACGAAGACGGTCCTGCTCCACTCTCACCACCATCAGAACATATCTTCAAAGCTATTACCGCAAAGAAAAAAGCAACACACCACTCCCGGGAGGGCTCAAAACTCTATACTTTCGGTTAACAGCCGATCGCGCTAGCCCATTGCGCCACGGAGGCAGTCTTGCTCCACTCTCACCATCATCAGAACTTATCTTCAAAGCTATGAGCGCAAAGAAAAAGAAGCGCTGCACCACCACCACCAGGTGGGCTCGAAGCTCCAACCTTTCGGTTAACAGCCGATCGCGCTAGCAAATTGCGCCACGAAGACAGTCCTGCTCCACTCTCACCACCATCAGAACATATCTTAAAGCTATCAGCCCACAGAAAAAAGCGCCACACCACCACCGGGAGAGCTCGAACCTCCAACTTTTCGGTTAAGAGCCGATCGCGCTAGCCAATTGCGCCACGGAGACAGTCCTGCTCCACTCTCACCACCGTCAGAACATTTCTTCAGAGCTATCAGCCCAAAGAAAAAAAAGCGCCGCACCACCACTCGGGTGGGCTCGATCCTCCAACCTGTCGGTTAACAGCCGATCGCACTAGCCCATTGCGCCACGGAGACAGTCTTGCTCCACTCTCACCACCATCGGAACATATCTTCAAAGCTATCAGCGCAAAGAAAAAAGCAACACACCACTCCCGGGAGGGCTCGAAACTCCAACCTTTCGGTCAAAAGCCGATCGCGCTAGCGCATTGCGCCACGGAGACAGTCTTGCTCCCCTCTCACCACCATCAGAACATATCTTCAAAGCTATCAGCCCAAAGAAAAAAAAGCACCGCACCACCACCGGGTGGGCTCGAACCTCCAACCTTTCGGTTAACAGCCGTTCGCGCTAGCCAATTGCGCCACGGAGACAGTCGTGCTCCACTCTCACCACCATCAGAACATATCTTCAAAGCTATCAGCGCCAAAAAAAAGCAAAACACCACTCCCGGGAGGGCTCGAACCTCAAACTTTTCGGTTAACAGCTGATCGCGCTGGCCAATTGCGCCACGGAGACAGTCCTGCGCCCCTCTCACCACAATTAGAACATATCTTCAAAGCTATCAGCCCAAAGAAAAAGAAGCGCCGCACCACCACCGGGTGGGCTCGAACCTCCAACCTTTCGGTTAACAGCAGATCGCGCTAGCCAATTGCGCCACGGAGACAATCATGCTCCACTCTCACCACCATCAGAACATATCTTCAAAGCTATTACCACAAAGAAAAAAGCAACACACCACTCCCGGGAGGGCTCGAAACTCCAAGCTTTCGGTTAACAGCCGATCGCGCTAGCCCATTGCGCCACGGAGGCAGTCTTGCTCCACTCTCAGCATCATCAGAACATATCTTCAAAGCTATCAGCGCAAAGAAAAAAAAGCGCTGCACCACAACGGGTGGGCTCGAACCTCCAACCTTTCGGTTAACAGCCGATCGCATTAGCCCATTGCGCCACGGAGACAGTCTTGCTCCACTCTCACCACCATCAGAACATATCTTCAAAGCTATCAGCGCAAAGAAAAAAGCAACACACCACTCCCGGGAGGGCTCGAAACTCCTACCTTTCGGTTAAAAGCCGATCGCGCTAGCGCATTGCGCCACGGAGACAGTCTGGCTCCCCTCTCACCACCATCAGAACATATCTTCAAAGCTATCAGCCCAAAGAAAAAAAAGCACCGCACCACCACCGGGTGGGCTCGAACCTCCAACCTTTCGGTTAACAGCCGATCGCGCTAGCCAATTGCGCCACGGAGACAGTCGTGCTCCACTCTCACCACCATCAGAACATATCTTCAAAGCTATCAGCGCAAAAAAAAGCAAAACACCACTCCCGGGAGGGCTCGAACCTCAAACTTTTCGGTTAACAGCCGATCGCGCTGGCCAATCGCGCCACGGAGACAGTCCTGCGCCCCTTGTTGGAAATTGTTTGAACCTCCCGCGCGAATAGCGCGCGCACCAAGAGACGGAGAACGACGAGGAAGAGGAAGAGACCAGCCGAAATAGAACACGCTCTTTGACCATGGATGCTGGCGTTTGCGTCTCCTTCATTTGGTGCCTTTAAACTCCGAAGCGTGGTTTTCCCACATCGATTTTTGGTGCCGACGACCCGGGAATCAAGCCTACAACGACCCGAGCCTTTCATTCCTGGTGTGGGTGAGCTGCGCTGCGAGCTAGACCGACATGGAGCGAGCGAAGAGCAAGCGGGCCTCGCGGCGATCGATGAACACGAGAATCATCAACGAGGTCAACCAGGTGCTCCAGTCCAATGAGTTCGAGCTTTCTGGACTTCGAATGCTGCACGGCCGCCTACGCGCCAGCAACGTGGAACTTAAAGCCTTGAACAACGAGGTTGAAACCCTGATCACTGACGACCTGGCGGCAGACGACTATGAGGTGGTCATGCAATACGATGACGCCGCTAACAGTACTCTGGCGTTGCTCGAGCACCACATTGAAGTTCTGAAGACTTCTGCTACGCCGGCGTCGTCTACAACTCCAGCCATGGGCGCAAGGACCTGTGAGGGTGCACCGAGCGAGCATGAACGACTTCCACAACGTGAGTTCGGCGCACGACTTCCCAAGCTGGAGCTTCTTCGTTTCGATGGAAACGTGATCAAGTGGCAACCCTTTTGGGATATGTTCCTGCACTCCGTGCACGAGAACCCAAGGCTGTCCAACACAGACCGGTTTCACTACTTGGCCTCACTTCTAGATGGACCTGCAGCTCAGGCCGTCGCCGGTATTCAGGTGACAGATTCTTGTTACGATGACGCGCTGGAAATTTTGAAACGTCGGTTTGGAAACAAGAAAGTCATTGAGCAGAAGTACTTAGGAAATTTGCGCACGCTCAAACCAGTGAAATTAGCGAGTGATGTCACTGCTCTGCGCAAGCTTTTCGACACAGTTCAACTAAACAGGAGGGGACTGCGTAGTCTTGGAATCACGGAGTCATCCTACGCGGCTATGCTGAATGAAGTTCTGCTCAAAGTCATACCAGCTGACATTGTCGTAGAATACTTCAAAAAAGAAAGTATGGAGAACACGACGGAAACGAGCCAGGCTTCATCTGATCAGGAACTTGAGCAGCTGATGAAATTTCTCCGCATCGAAGTTGAATGTCGAGAAAAGAGTTCTTTAGTGAACAATTTGCCAACGACATCGAACAACAGCGTACCTGTAATAAATAGATCATTCAAGAAGCAGTCCGCGACTCCTACAGCATCCGTTCTTCAAAACAAGACACTATCTTCCCCCTCGTCCTGTTTTTTCTGCGCTGCTACCGATCACAAGACAGAGGACTGCACGAGTGACATGACTCTGGCCGAGAAGCGCAACAAACTTGTAACAGACGGTCGATGCTTCCGGTGCACGTCAAAAGGACATCTGGTCCGCAATTGCCGGCGGAGAGTGCACTGCCAAGCATGCAAGCGCAGACACGCCTCCTCGATGTGCAATGCTAGTAGTTCTGAAACACCATCAGTGACTAATGCTCAGAAGAAACCGAATGCTACGGTGCAAGTTTCCACTCAGAGAGCTTCAGTTCCCCGACTCATCAATGATGTTCTTCTCCAGACTTTTCGAGCTTGGGTAACGACTTCATCTCATTGTTGCTATATACGCGGTGTTCTCGACAACGGAAGCCAGCGAACGTTCGTCACTGAGAGCGTCGCTTCCAAGCTAAGTCTACCTGCTGTTGCCGAGACCGAACTCGCCATCAGTGCGTTTGGTAGAGCGAGCGACCCAACCCGACGATTCAAAATGGTCAAGATCACGCTCCGCAGTCAGCACGACGACCTAACCATTGACATTGAGGCCATAGTGGTGCCCTTTATTTGCGAGGAGATGATTGAAGCACCAAGGCAGAGTCGTCTTCTTCAAGCCATCGCAGCGGAGGGGAAACATCTGGCTGACGCAGTCGTTTACCCGAGTGTAGATTGTGAGCCAGGTGTGAGTGTCCTCATTGGATCGGACCAGCTTTGGAAGTTGATGCCCAACACGAGTGAAGTGAGGTGGGATGAAGAAAACCCTGCCTTACTCGCCATTAACACAAAGATGGGCTGGACTCTCCAAGGCCCCTTATCTGGTGGTGGAAGCACGAGTAACAAAGCAAGCACCCAAGTATGTGTTCTTCGAACAGGTTCCCACGAAGACGACCAGATCGCCTTCCCATTACAAAGATTTTGGGACCTCGATGCTATCGGAATTGCCGACACGCCGACGTCTCAGTGCAACGCAGATATTTTGGAAGAATTCAACAACACTACCAGGCTTCGGAAAGGACGCTATGAAGTTGCGTTGCCATGGAAATCACCTCTCGTCGACATGGCCGACAATCGCAAAGTAGCCCTTTCGAGGCTCCATGGACTCGTCAAGCGGCTGTCACCAAACGACGAAGCCATGAGAGCCTACGATAAGGCTATCAGGCAGTATGAGGTGGACGGTCATGCTGAAAAAGTTGAAGATGCCCCTTATTGTACACAGCACCTATACTACATGCCGCATCGAGAGGTAATCCGCGAAACATCTACGACGACGAGACTTCGCGTAGTCTTCGACGCATCATCGCATGCATCAGGAGCTTGTTCTCTCAACGAACAACTCGAAAAAGGTCCTAATCTGAATGCTGACCTTTTCAAGGTTTTGATCCGGTTTCGCCTTTTCGCCATCGGAATTACAGCAGACGTGCAGAAGGCGTTTCTACAAATCAGCATTCGAGAAGAAGACAGAGATGCTCTTCGTTTCTTGTGGTTTGAAGGGCTACCAATGTCAGGCAGACCACTGCCAAAAATACAAGAAATGCGAATGACCAGAGTTCCATTCGGCACCTCCGCAAGCCCTTTCCTATTATCTGCAACGTTGAAATACCATTTCGATCACGTTGAACAAATTTACCAAGTAACGGCCGCAAAACTGAAGGCAAGCTTCTACGTCGATGACCTAGTTTTCGGAGCTTCAACGACAAAAGAAGCGCTACAACTCTACGAAGAGACGAAGGCCATAATGGAGCTGGCCGGAATGAAAATGCAGAAGTGGTCAACAAACTGCGACCTGTTAAGAGAGAAGCTCAAGCAAGCAGGAGAGACGTCAGCTGAGCAGGTCACACAATCTAAGGTTCTTGGGCTATCCTGGAACTACACCGACGACACCATTTCGGTGAAAATTGACTCTGTGACGAAAGTCTTAAAAGCGGGACTTTGTACCAAGCGAACTGTGCTTCAGGCTTCATCACGAATTTTCGACCCCTTGGGACTGCTAGCACCGTTCACCATTCGAGTTAAAATACTTTTTCAGAAGATATGGATGCAAGGACTCGATTGGGAAAGCGTTCTCCCCGAGACATTGAAGATCGAGTGGGACAAGTGGACTGTCGAACTTCAAGACCTCAAAGACTTTAGAACCAAGAGGTATCAACTAGACAACAGCAGCCCTGATAAAAGCACTCACCAGCTGCATATATTCACGGACGCTAGCCCGTGTGCCTACGGAGTAGTGGCATACATACGAGTGGAAGACAGTACCGGAGCGGTTCGACTCCAGCAGCTGCTCGCTAAGTCTCGGGTCGCTCCAATCAAGGGTCTCACTTTACCACGCCTGGAACTCGTCGCTGCGGTTCTTGGAGCTCGACTTCTTAAGCTACTTGTGGATACTTTGCCACACACAAATATAGAATACTTCTGCTGGACCGACTCCCAAGTTTGCTTGAGTTGGATCAAGTCTACAGCCACCAAGTGGAAGCCCTTCGTTTGTAACAGGGTAATTGAGATCCAAGGGCTCACAGACCCGAGTCGCTGGAGACATTGCTCTGGAAAGACAAACCCAGCCGACTTAGTTACAAGAGGGATATCAGCGCATCACCTTTGTACTAGCGATTTATGGTGGCATGGGCCTGACTGGCTATCTGGTACCCAAGAAACGTGGCCGGCAAGTGAAGCTGGTCCTCATGAGTCAACGGATGAACTATGTAGATCAAACGACGAAGACACAACAGTTTTGGCTTGTCAATGCTCGCAAGCAGAGCCACTTTTCGAGCTCGACAAGTACAGCAGCTGGATACGAGTTGTTAGAATCACAGCTTGGATTCGAAGATTTATTCACAATTGTCGAGTGCACACCAGTCGTCGTCTGATGGGCCCACTCACTGCCCCTGAGATAAAAGAAGGCGAGTTTACATGGATGAAGAATGCACAAGCGGAAGCCTTTAGTATAGAACTCGCCTCATTGTTAAAAAACCAACCATTAGCTAAGGCATCCCGAATTCGTAATCTGCATCCATTCCTGGACAATGATGGGATTTTAAGAATCAAGACCCGGCTTGACAACGTAAAAACATCAGAATACGTGAGGTGCCCGATTCTACTACCAGCTGACCACCGCTGCACATACCTCATCATCGACCGCACGCACCGGCGCCTGCTGCACAGTGGTGTAAACGATACCCTTTCAGAGCTACGCGAGTGTTTTTGGGTGATTAAGGGCCGCCAGTGTGTGAAAAAAGTGCTCTCTAGGTGCAAAGTGTGTGCTAGATTCAAGCTCCAACCTGCAACAGCCCCTACCGCACCACTGCCGACCGACAGGGTTAAGAGATCACACCCTTTTCAAGTTGTGGGTGTTGACTTTGCTGGTCCCGTTTTTGTGAAAGGAACCAGTCCCGTGAAGGCCTATATCGTTATTTTTACGTGTGCCGTCGTTCGGGCGATCCATTTGGAGTTGTGCTCCGATATGACGGCGGGGTCATTTTTAATGGCTTTCCGTCGGTTTGTGTCGCGACGCGGCTTGCCTAGTGTTATTTATTCCGACAATGCTCTAGCTTTTCATGCTGCCAGTCGCGACTTAAAAGTGATGTACAGAGCTTTGAGAGACTTCCAAGTACAGGACTTTTGCTCTAATAACCACATTACCTGGAAATTCATTGCAGAACGTAGTCCTTGGTGGGGTGGATTTTGGGAGAGGATGATTCGCACTGTTAAAAGCTGCCTACGGAAAATTCTAGGGAAAGGTTGCTTTGATTTCGAGCAGCTTGTGACCATTCTTGCCGAAGTAGAAAATGTAGTGAATTCTAGGCCATTAACGTACCTCTCCGCTGACGCTACCGATCCAGCTGTACTTACACCTTCGCACTTTCTAACCGGTAGGAAGTCTACTACACTGCCTAGTGCTAATACTGCTGAAACGTCGGGAACTCGCTCCGATACTTTAAAGCATTGGAAGTACAGGCAGCAAATAGTGGCTGATTTTTGGAAGCGTTGGTATAAAGACTACCTCTTGTGCTTGAGGAGTGCACACATTAGGCGAGTACAGCCTTGCAACCAGCTTAAGGTTAACGATGTAGTCGTCATTAAGGAAGACAAGGTGCCCATAACTTTTTGGAAAGTTGGTAGAGTTACTGACGTGTACTTATCAAGTGATAATCACGTTAGAGCCTGCAAGATTGTCTTGGCAGGAGGTACGGAAGTTACGAGGCCAGTACAACTTTTATGCCCGTTGGAGCTGGGCGATTGAACTTTCGGGCGCGGAGGATGTTGGAAATTGTTTGAACCTCCCGCGCGAATAGCGCGCGCACCAAGAGACGGAGAACGACGAGGAAGAGGAAGAGACCAGCCGAAATAGAACACGCTCTTTGACCATGGATGCTGGCGTTTGCGTCTCCTTCATTTGGTGCCTTTAAACTCCGAAGCGTGGTTTTCCCACACCCCTCTCACCACAATTAGAACATATCTTCAAAGCTATCAGCCCAAAGAAAAAAAAGCGCCGCACCACCACCGGGTGGGCTCGAACCTCCAACCTTTCGGTTAACAGCAGATCGCGCTAGCCAATTGCGCCACGAAGACAGTCCTGCTCCACTCTCACCACCATCAGAACATATCTTCAAAGCTATTACCACAAAAAAAAAGCAACACACCACTCCCGGGAGGGCTCAAAACTTTAACCTTTCGGTTAACAGCCGATCGCGCTAGCCCATTGCGCCACGGAGGCAGTCTTGCTCCACTCTCACCATTATCAGAACATATCTTCAAAGCTATGAGCGCAAAGAAAAAGAGGCGCTGCACCACCACCGGTGGGCTCGAACCTCCAACCTTTCGGTTAACGGCCGATCGCGCTAGCCAATTGCACCACGGAGACAATAGTGCTCCACGCTCACCACCATTAGAACATATCTTCAAAGCTATCAGCGCAAAAAAAAAAGCAACACACCCCACCCGGGAAGGCTCGAACCTTCAACTTTTCGGTTAACAGCCGATCGCGCTAGCCAATGGCGCCACGGGGACAGTCCTGCTCCACTCTGACCACCGTCAGAACATTTCTTCAGAGCTATCAGCCCAAAGAAAAAAAAAGCGCCGCACCACCACTGGGTGGGCTCGAACCTCCAACCTTTCGGTTAACAGCCGATCGCGCTAGCCAATTGCCCCACGGAGACAGTCGTGCTCCACTCTCACCACCGTCAGAACATTTCTTCAGAGCTATCACCCCAAAGAAAAAAAAGCGCCGCACCACCACCGGTTGGGCTCGATCCTCCAACCTTTCGGTTAAAAGCCGATCGCGCTAGCCAATTGCGCCACGAAGACAGTCCTGCTCCACTCTCACCACCATCAGAACATATCTTCAAAGCTGTTAACGCAAAGAAAAAAGCAACACACCACTCTCGGGAGGGCTCGAAACTCCAACCTTTCGGTTAACAGCCGATCGCATTAGCCCATTGCGCTGCGGAGACAGTCTTGCTCCACTCTCACCACCATCAGAACATATCTTCAAAGCTATCAGCGCAAAGAAAAAAGCAACACACCACTCCCGGGAGGGCTCGAAACTCCAACCTTTCGGTTAAAAGCCGATCGCGCTAGCGCATTGCGCCACGGAGACAGTCTGGCTCCCCTCTCACCACCATCAGAACATATCTTCAAAGCTATCAGCCCAAAGAAAAAAAAGCACCGCACCACCACCGGGTGGGCTCGAACCTCCAACCTTTCGGTTAACAGCCGATCGCGCTAGCCAATTGCGCCACGGAGACAGTCGTGCTCCACTCTCACCACCATCAGAACATATCTTCAAAGCTATCAGCGCAAAAAAAAGCAAAACACCACTCCCGGGAGGGCTCGAACCTCAAACTTTTCGGTTAACAGCCGATCGCGCTGGCCAATTGCGCCACGGAGACAGTCCTGCGCCCCTCTCACCACAATTAGAACATATCTTCAAAGCTATCAGCCCAAAGAAAAAAAAGCACCGCACCACCACCGGGTGGGCTCGAACCTCCAACCTTTCGGTTAACAGCAGATCGCGCTAGCCAATTGCGCCACAGAGACAATCGTGCTCCACTCTCACCACCATCAGAACATATCTTCAAAGCTATCAGCGCAAAGAAAAAAGCAACACACCCCACCCGGGAGGGCTCGAACCTCCAACTTTTCGGTTAACAGCCGATCGCGCTAGCCAATTGCGCCACGGGGACAGTCCTGCTCCACTCTCACCACCGTCAGACCATTTCTTCAGAGCTATCACCCCAAAGAAAAAAAAAGCGCCGCACCACCACCGGGTGGGCTCGAACCTCCAACCTTTCGGTTAACAGCCGATCGCGCTAGCCAATTGCCCCACGGAGACAGTCGTGCTCCACTCTCACCACCGTCAGAACATTTCTTTAGAGCTAACACCCCAAAGAAAAAAAAAAGCGCCGCACCACCACCGGTTGGGCTCGAACCTCCAACCTTTCGGTTAACAGCCGATCGCGCTAGCCAATTGCGCCACGAAGACAGTCCTGCTCCACTCTCACCACCATCAGAACATATCTTCAAAGCTATTACCACAAAAAAAAGCAACACACCACTCCCGGGAGGGCTCAAAACTTTAACCTTTCGGTTAACAGCCGATCGCGCTAGCCCATTGCGCCACGGAGGCAGTCTTGCTCCACTCTCACCATTATCAGAACATATCTTCAAAGCTATGAGCGCAAAGAAAAAGAGGCGCTGCACCACCACCGGTGGGCTCGAACCTCCAACCTTTCGGTTAACGGCCGATCGCGCTAGCCAATTGCACCACGGAGACAATAGTGCTCCACGCTCACCACCATTAGAACATATCTTCAAAGCTATCAGCGCAAAGAAAAAAGCAACACACCCCACCCGGGAAGGCTCGAACCTTCAACTTTTCGGTTAACAGCCGATCGCGCTAGCCAATGGCGCCACGGGGACAGTCCTGCTCCACTCTGACCACCGTCAGAACATTTCTTCAGAGCTATCAGCCCAAAGAAAAAAAAAGCGCCGCACCACCACCGGGTGGGCTCGAACCTCCAACCTTTCGGTTAACAGCCGATCGCACTAGCCAATTGCCCCACGGAGACAGTCGTGCTCCACTCTCACCACCGTCAGAACATTTCTTCAGAGCTATCACCCCAAAGAAAAAAAAGCGCCGCACCACCACCGGTTGGGCTCGATCCTCCAACCTTTCGGTTAAAAGCCGATCGCGCTAGCCAATTGCGCCACGAAGACAGTCCTGCTCCACTCTCACCACCATCAGAACATATCTTCAAAGCTGTTAACGCAAAAAAAAAAGCAACACACCACTCCCGGGAGGGCTCGAAACTCCAACCTTTCGGTTAACAGCCGATCGCGCTAGCCCATTGCGCCACGGAGGCAGTCTTGCTCCACTCTCACCATCATCAGAACATATCTTCAAAGCTATCAGCCTAAAGAAAAAAAAGCACCGCACCACCACCGGGTGGGCTCGAACCTCCAACCTTTCGGTTAATAGCCGATCGCGCTAGCCAATTGCGCCACGGAGACAGTCGTGCTCCACTCTCACCACCATCAGAACATATCTTGAAAGCTATCAGCGCAAAGAAAAAAGCAAAACACCACTCCCGGGAGGGCTCGAACCTCCAACTTTTCGGTTAACAGCCGATCGCGCTGGCCAATTGCGCCACGGAGACAGTCCTGGTCCACTCTCACCACAATTAGAACATATCTTCAAAGCTATCAGCCCAAAGAAAAAAAAAGCGCCGCACCACCACCGGGTGGGCTCGAACCTCCAACCTTTCGGTTAACAGCAGATCGTGCTAGCCAATCGCGCCACGGAGACAATCGTGCTCCACTCTCATCACCATCAGAACATATCTTCAAAGCTATCAGCGCAAAAAAAGCAACACACCCCACCCGGGAGGGCTAGAACCTCAAAATTTTCGGTTAACAGCCGATCGCGCTGGCCAATTGCGCCACGCGGACCGTCCTGCTCCACTCTCACCACCGTCAGACCATTTCTTCAGAGCTATCACCCCAAAGAAAAAAAAAGCGCCGCACCACCACCGGGTGGGCTCGAACCTCCAACCTTTCGGTTAACAGACGATCGCGCTAGCCAATTGCCCCACGGAGACAGTCGTGCTCCACTCTCACCACCGTCAGAACATTTCTTCAGAGCTATCACCCCAAAGAAAAAAAAGCGCCGCGCCACCACCGGTTGGGCTCGAACCACCAACTTTTCGGTTAACAGCCGATCGCGCTAGCCAATTGCGCCACGAAGACAGTCCTGCTCCACTCTCACCACCATCAGAACATATCTTCAAAGCTATTACCGCAAAGAAAAAAGCAACACACCACTCCCGGGAGGGCTCAAAACTCTAACCATTCGGTTAACAGCCCATCGCGCTAGCCCATTGCGCCACGGAGACAGTCCTGCTCTACTCTCACCACAGTCAGAACATATCTTCAAAGCTATCAGCCCAAAAGAAAAAAAAGGGCCGCACCACCACCGGGTGGGCTTGAACTACCAACTTTTTGGTTAACAGCCGATCATGCTAGCCAATTGCGCCACGGATACAGTCCTGCTCCACTCTCACCACCATCAGAACATATCTTCAAAGCTATCAGCCCAAAGAAAAAAAAGCGCCGCACCACCACCGGGTGGGCTCGAACCTCCAACTTTTCGGTTAACAGCCGATCACGCTAGCCAATTGCGCCACGGAGACAGTCCTGCTTCACTCTCACCACCATCATAACATATCTTCAAAGCTATCAGCCCAAAGAAAAAAAGGCGCCGCACCACCAGCGGGTGGGCTCGAAGCTCCAACCTTTCGGTTAACTGCCGATCGCGCTAGCCAATGGCTTCACGAAGGCAGTCCTGCTACACTCTCACCACCATCAGAATATATCTTCAAAGCTATTACCGCAAAGAAAAAAGCAACACACCACTCCCGCGAGGGCTGGAAACTCCAAGCTTTCGGTGAACAGCCGATCGCGCTAGCCCATTGCGCCACGGAGGCAGTCTTGCTGCACTATCAGCATCATCAGAACATATCTTCAAAGCTATCAGCGCAAAGAAAAAAAAGCGCTGCACCACAACGGGTGGGCTCGAACCTCCAACCTTTCGGTTAACAGCCGATCGCACTAGCCCATTGCGCCACGGAGACAGTCTTGCTCCACTCTCACCACCATCCGAACATATCTTCAAAGCTATCAGCGCAAAGAAAAAAGCAACACACCACTCCCAGGAGGGCTCGAAACTCCAACCTTTCGGTCAACAGCCGATCGCGCTAGCGCATTGCGCCACGGAGACAGTCTTGCTCCCCTCTCACCACCATCAGAACATATCTTCAAAGCTATCACCCCAAAGAAAAAAAAGCACCGCACCACCACCGGGTGGGCTCAAACCTCCAACTTTTCGGTTAACCGCCGATCGCGCTAGCCAATTGCGCCACGGAGACAGTCGTGCTCCACTCTCACCACCATCAGAACATATCTTCAAAGCTATCAGCGCAAAGAAAAAAGCAAAACACCACTCCCGGGAGGGCTCGAACCTGAAACTTTTCGGTTAACAGCCGATCGCGTTGGCCAATTGCGCCACGGAGACAGTCCTGCGCCACTCTCACCACAATTAGGACATATCTTCAAAACTATCAGCCCAAAGAAAAAAAGCGCCGCACCACCACCGGGTGGGCTCGAACCTCCAACCTTTCGGTTAACAGCAGATCGCGCTAGCCAATTGCGCCACGGAGACAATCGTGCTCCACTCTCACCACCATCAGAACATATCTTCAAATCTATCAGCCCAAAGAAAAAAAAAGCGCCATACCACCACCGGGTGGGCTCGAACCTCCAACCTTTTGGTTAACAGCCGATCGCGCTAGCCGATTGCGCCATGAAGACAGTCCTGCTCCACTCTCACCACCATCAGAACATATCTTCAAAGCTATCAGCCCAAAGAAAAAAAAGCGCCGCACCACCACCGGGTGGGCTCGAAGTACCAACTTTTCGGTTAACAGCCGATCACGCTAGCCAATTGCGCCACGGAGACAGTCCTGCTCCACTCTCACCACCATCAGAACATATCTTCAAAGCTATCAGCCCAAAGAAAAAAAAGTGCCGCACCACCACCGGGTGGGCTTGAACTACCAACTTTTCGGTTAACAGCCGATCACGCTAGCCAATTGCGCCACGGAGACAGTCCTGCTCCACTCTCACCACCATCAGAACATATCTTCAAAGCTATCAGCCCAAAGAAAAAAAAGCGCCGCACCACCACCGGGTGGGCTCGAACCTCCAACTTTTCGGTTAACAGCCGATCACGCTAGCCAATTGCGCCACGGAGACAGTCCTGCTTCACTCTCACCACCATCATAACATATCTTCAAAGCTATCAGCCCAAAGAAAAAAAAGCGCCGCACCACCACCGGGTGGGCTCGAAGCTCCAACCTTTCGGTTAACTGCCGATCGCGCTAGCCAATGGCGCCACGCAGACAGTCCTGCTCCACTCTTTCCACCATTAGAACATATCTTGAAAGCTATCAGCCCAAAGAAAAAAAAGCGCCGCACCATCAACGCGTGGGCTCGAACCTCCAACTTTCCGGTTAACAGCCGATCAAGCTAGCCAATTGCGCCACGGAGACAGTCCTGTTCCACTCTCACCACCATCAGAACATATCTTAAAGCTATCAGCCCACAGAAAAAAAGCGCCACACCACCACCGGCAGAGCTCGAACCTCCAACTTTTCGGTTAAAAGCCGATCGCGCTAGCCAATTGCCCCATGGAGACAGTCGTGCTCCACTCTCACCACCGTCAGAACATTTCTTCAGAGCTATCACCCCATAGAAAAAAAAGCGCTGCACCACCACCGGTTGGGCTCGAAGCTCCAACCTTTCGGTTAACAGCCGATCGCGCTAGCCAATTGCGCCACGAAGACAGTCCTGCTCCACTCTCACCACCATCAGAACATATCTTCAAAGCTATTACCGCAAAGAAAAAAGCAACACACCACTCCCGCGAGGGCTGGAAACTCCAAGCTTTCGGTGAACAGCCGATCGCGCTAGCCCATTGCGCCACGGAGGCAGTCTTGCTGCACTCTCAGCATCATCAGAACATATCTTCAAAGCTATCAGCGCAAAGAAAAAAAGCGCTGCACCACAACGGGTGGGCTCCAACCTCCAACCTTTCGGTTAACAGCCGATCGCACTAGCCCATTGCGCCACGGAGATAGTCTTGCTCCACTCTCACCACCATCCGAACATATCTTCAAAGCTATCAGCGCAAAGAAAAAAGCAAAACACCACTCCCGGGAGGGCTCGAACCTCAAACTTTTCGGTTAACAGCCGATCGCGCTAGCCAATTGCGCCACGAAGACAGTCCTGCTCCACTCTCACCACCATCAGAACATATCTTCAAAGCTATTACCGCAAAGAAAAAAGCAACACACCACTCCCGGGAGGGCTCAAAACTCTAACCTTTCGGTTAACAGCCCATCGCGCTAGCCCATTGCGCCACGGAGACAGTCCTGCTCTACTCTCACCACCATCAGAACATATCTTCAAAGCTATCAGCCCAAAGAAAAAAAAGCGCCATACCACCACCGGGTGGGCTCGAACCTCCGACCTTTTGGTTAACAGCCGATCGCGCTAGCCGATTGCGCCATGAAGACAGTCCTGCTCCACTCTCACCACCATCAGAACATATCTTCAAAGCTATCAGCCCAAAGAAAAAAAAGCGCCGCACCACCACCGGGTTTGCCCGAACTACCAACTTTTCGGTTAACAGCCGATCACGCTAGCCAATTGCGCCACGGAGACAGTCCTGCTCCACTCTCACCACCATCAGAACATATCTTCAAAGCTATCAGCCCAAAGAAAAAAAGTGCCGCACCACCACCGGGTGGGCTTGAACTACCAACTTTTTGGTTAACAGCCGATCACGCTAGCCAATTGCGCCACGGATACAGTCCTGCTCCACTCTCACCACCATCAGAACATATCTTCAAAGCTATCAGCCCAAAGAAAAAAAAGTGCCGCACCACCACCGGGTGGGCTTGAACTACCAACTTTTTGGTTAACAGCCGATCACGCTAGCCAATTGCGCCACGGATACAGTCCTGCTCCACTCTCACCACCATCAGAACATATCTTCAAAGCTATCAGCCCAAAGAAAAAAAAGCGCCGCACCACCACCGGGTGGGCTCGAACCTCCAACTTTTCGGTTAACAGCCGATCACGCTAGCCAATTGCGCCACGGAGACAGTCCTGCTTCACTCTCACCACCATCATAACATATCTTCAAAGCTATCAGCCCAAAGAAAAAAAGGCGCCGCACCACCACCGGGTGGGCTCGAAGCTCCAACCTTTCGGTTAACTGCCGATCGCGCTAGCCAATTGCGCCACGGAGACAGTCCTGCTTCACTCTCACCACCATCAGAACATATCTTCAAAGCTATTACCGCAAAGAAAAAAGCAACACACCACTCCCGGGAGGGCTCAAAACTCTAACCTTTCGGTTAACAGCCCATCGCGCTAGCCCATTGCGCCACGGAGACAGTCCTGCTCTACTCTCACCACCATCAGAACATATCTTCAAAGCTATCAGCCCAAAGAAAAAAAAGCGCCATACCACCACCGGGTGGGCTCGAACCTCCGACCTTTTGGTTAACAGCCGATCGCGCTAGCCGATTGCGCCATGAAGACAGTCCTGCTCCACTCTCACCACCATCAGAACATATCTTCAAAGCTATCAGCCCAAAGAAAAAAAAGCGCCGCACCACCACCGGGTTTGCCCGAACTACCAACTTTTCGGTTAACAGCCGATCACGCTAGCCAATTGCGCCACGGAGACAGTCCTGCTCCACTCTCACCACCATCAGAACATATCTTCAAAGCTATCAGCCCAAAGAAAAAAAAGTGCCGCACCACCACCGGGTGGGCTTGAACTACCAACTTTTTGGTTAACAGCCGATCACGCTAGCCAATTGCGCCACGGATACAGTCCTGCTCCACTCTCACCACCATCAGAACATATCTTCAAAGCTATCAGCCCAAAGAAAAAAAAGCGCCGCACCACCACCGGGTGGGCTCGAACCTCCAACTTTTCGGTTAACAGCCGATCACGCTAGCCAATTGCGCCACGGAGACAGTCCTGCTTCACTCTCACCACCATCATAACATATCTTCAAAGCTATCAGCCCAAAGAAAAAAAGGCGCCGCACCACCACCGGGTGGGCTCGAAGCTCCAACCTTTCGGTTAACTGCCGATCGCGCTAGCCAATGGCTTCACGAAGGCAGTCCTGCTACACTCTCACCACCATCAGAATATATCTTCAAAGCTATTACCGCAAAGAAAAAAGCAACACACCACTCCCGCGAGGGCTGGAAACTCCAAGCTTTCGGTGAACAGCCGATCGCGCTAGCCCATTGCGCCACGGAGGCAGTCTTGCTGCACTATCAGCATCATCAGAACATATCTTCAAAGCTATCAGCGCAAAGAAAAAAAAGCGCTGCACCACAACGGGTGGGCTCGAACCTCCAACCTTTCGGTTAACAGCCGATCGCACTAGCCCATTGCGCCATGGAGACAGTCTTGCTCCACTCTCACCACCATCCGAACATATCTTCAAAGCTATCAGCGCAAAGAAAAAAGCAACACACCACTCACAGGAGGGCTCAAAACTCCAACCTTTCGGTCAACAGCCGATCGCGCTAGCGCATTGCGCCACGGAGACAGTCTTGCTCCCCTCTCACCACCATCAGAACATATCTTCAAAGCTATCACCCCAAAGAAAAAAAAGCACCGCACCACCACCGGGTGGGCTCAAACCTCCAACTTTTCGGTTAACAGCCGATCGCGCTAGCCAATTGCGCCACGGAGACAGTCGTGCTCCACTCTCACCACCATCAGAACATATCTTCAAAGCTATCAGCGCAAAGAAAAAAGCAAAACACCACTCCCGGGAGGGCTCGAACCTGAAACTTTTCGGTTAACAGCCGATCGCGCTGGCCAATTGCGCCACGGAGACAGTCCTGCGCCACTCTCACCACAATTAGGACATATCTTCAAAGCTATCAGCCCAAAGAAAAAAAGCGCCGCACCACCACCGGGTGGGCTCGAACCTCCAACCTTTCGGTTAACAGCAGATCGCGCTAGCCAATTGCGCCACGGAGACAATCGTGCTCCACTCTCACCACCATCAGAACATATCTTCAAATCTATCAGCCCAAAGAAAAAAAAAGCGCCATACCACCACCGGGTGGGCTCGAACCTCCAACCTTTTGGTTAACAGCCGATCGCGCTAGCCGATTGCGCCATGAAGACAGTCCTGCTCCACTCTCACCACCATCAGAACATATCTTCAAAGCTATCAGCCCAAAGAAAAAAAAGCGCCGCACCACCACCGGGTGGGCTCGAACTACCAACTTTTCGGTTAACAGCCGATCACGCTAGCCAATTGCGCCACGGAGACAGTCCTGCTCCACTCTCACCACCATCAGAACATATCTTCAAAGCTATCAGCCCAAAGAAAAAAAAGTGCCGCACCACCACCGGGTGGGCTTGAACTACCAACTTTTCGGTTAACAGCCGATCACGCTAGCCAATTGCGCCACGGAGACAGTCCTGCTCCACTCTCACCACCATCAGAACATATCTTCAAAGCTATCAGCCCAAAGAAAAAAAAGCGCCGCACCACCACCGGGTGGGCTCGAACCTCCAACTTTTCGGTTAACAGCCGATCACGCTAGCCAATTGCGCCACGGAGACAGTCCTGCTTCACTCTCACCACCATCATAACATATCTTCAAAGCTATCAGCCCAAAGAAAAAAAAGCGCCGCACCACCACCGGGTGGGCTCGAAGCTCCAACCTTTCGGTTAACTGCCGATCGCGCTAGCCAATGGCGCCACGGAGACAGTCCTGCTCCACTCTTTCCACCATTAGAACATATCTTGAAAGCTATCAGCCCAAAAGAAAAAAAAGCGCCGCGCCATCAACGCGTGGGCTCGAACCTCCAACTTTCCGGTTAACAGCCGATCAAGCTAGCCAATTGCGCCACGGAGACAGTCCTGTTCCACTCTCACCACCATCAGAACATATCTTAAAGCTATCAGCCCACAGAAAAAAAGCGCCACACCACCACCGGCAGAGCTCGAACCTCCAACTTTTCGGTTAAAAGCCGATCGCGCTAGCCAATTGCCCCACGGAGACAGTCATGCTCCACTCTCACCACCGTCAGAACATTTCTTCAGAGCTATCACTCCATAGAAAAAAAAGCGCTGCACCACCACCGGTTGGGCTCGAAGCTCCAACCTTTCGGTTAACAGCCGATCGCGCTAGCCAATTGCGCCACGAAGACAGTCCTGCTCCACTCTCACCACCATCAGAACATATCTTCAAAGCTATTACCGCAAAAAAAAAAGCAACACACCACTCCCGCGAGGGCTGGAAACTCCAAGCTTTCGGTGAACAGCCGATCGCGCTAGCCCATTGCGCCACGGAGGCAGTCTTGCTGCACTCTCAGCATCATCAGAACATATCTTCAAAGCTATCAGCGCAAAGAAAAAAAGCGCTGCACCACAACGGGTGGGCTCCAACCTCCAACCTTTCGGTTAACAGCCGATCGCACTAGCCCATTGCGCCACGGAGATAGTCTTGCTCCACTCTCACCACCATCCGAACATATCTTCAAAGCTATCAGCGCAAAGAAAAAAGCAACACACCACTCCCAGGAGGGCTCGAAACTCCAACCTTTTGGTCAACAGCCGATCGCGCTAGCGCATTGCGCCACGGAGACAGTCTTGCTCCCCTCTCACCACCATCAGAACATATCTTCAAAGCTATCAGCCCAAAGAAAAAAAAGCACCGCACCACCACCGGGTGGGCTCGAACCTCCAACTTTTCGGTTAACAGCCGATCGCGCTAGCCAATTGCGCCACGGAGACAGTCGTGCTCCACTCTCACCACCATCAGAACATATCTTCAAAGCTATCAGCGCAAAGAAAAAAGCAAAACACCACTCCCGGGAGGGCTCGAACCTCAAACTTTTCGGTTAACAGCCGATCGCGCTGGCCAATTGCGCCACGGAGACAGTCCTGCGCCACTCTCACCACAATTAGACAATTTCTTCAAAGCTATTAGCCCAAAGAAAAAAAACGCCGCACCACCACCGGTTGGGCTCGAACCTCCAACCTTTCGGTTAACAGCCGATCGCGCTAGCCAATTGCGCCACGAAGACAGTCCTGCTCCACTCTCACCACCATCAGAACATATCTTCAAAACTATTACCGCAAAAGAAAGCAACACACCACTCCCGGGAGGGCTCAAACCTTTAACCTTTCGGTTAACAGCCAATCGCGCTAGCCAATTGCGCCACGGAGACAATAGTGCTCCACGCTCACCACCATCAGAACATATCTTCAAAGCTATCAGCGCAAAAAAAAGCAACACACCCCACCCGGGAATGCTCGAACCTTCAACTTTTCGGTTAACAGCCGATCGCGCTAGCCAATTGCGCCACGAAGACAGTCCTGCTCCACTCTCACCACCATCAGAGCATATCTTCAAAGCTATTACCGCAAAGAAAAAAGCAACACACCACTCCCGGGAGGGCTCAAAACTCTAACCTTTCGGTTAACGGCCCATCGCGCTAGCCCATTGCGCCACGGAGACAGTCCTGCTCTACTCTCACCACCATCAGAACATATCTTCAAAGCTATCAGCCCAAAGAAAAAAAAGCGCCATACCACCACCGGGTGGGCTCGAACCTCCGACCTTTTGGTTAACAGCCGATCGCGCTAGCCGATTGCGCCATGAAGACAGTCCTGCTCCACTCTCACCACCATCAGAACATATCTTCAAAGCTATCAGCCCAAAGAAAAAAAAGCGCCGCACCACCACCGGGTTGCCCGAACTACCAACTTTTCGGTTAACAGCCGATCACGCTAGCCAATTGCGCCACGGAGACAGTCCTGCTCCACTCTCACCACCATCAGAACATATCTTCAAAGCTATCAGCCCAAAGAAAAAAAAGTGCCGCACCACCACCGGGTGGGCTTGAACTACCAACTTTTTGGTTAACAGCCGATCACGCTAGCCAATTGCGCCACGGATACAGTCCTGCTCCACTCTCACCACCATCAGAACATATCTTCAAAGCTATCAGCCCAAAGAAAAAAAAGCGCCGCACCACCACCGGGTGGGCTCGAACCTCCAACTTTTCGGTTAACAGCCGATCACGCTAGCCAATTGCGCCACGGAGACAGTCCTGCTTCACTCTCACCACCATCATAACATATCTTCAAAGCTATCAGCCCAAAGAAAAAAAGGCGCCGCACCACCACCGGGTGGGCTCGAAGCTCCAACCTTTCGGTTAACTGCCGATCGCGCTAGCCAATGGCTCCACGAAGGCAGTCCTGCTACACTCTCACCACCATCAGAATATATCTTCAAAGCTATTACCGCAAAGAAAAAAGCAACACACCACTCCCGCGAGGGCTGGAAACTCCGAGCTTTCGGTGATCAGCCGATCGCGCTAGCCCATTGCGCCACGGAGGCAGTCTTGCTGCACTATCAGTATCATCAGAACATATCTTCAAAGCTATCAGCGCAAAGAAAAAAAAGCGCTGCACCACAACGGGTGGGCTCGAACCTCCAACCTTTCGGTTAACAGCCGATCGCACTAGCCCATTGCGCCACGGAGACAGTCGTGCTCCACTCTCACCACCATCAGAACATATCTTCAAAGCTATCAGCGCAAAGAAAAAAGCAAAACACCACTCCCGGGAGGGCTCGAACCTCAAACTTTTCGGTTACCAGCCGATCGCGCTGGCCAATTGCGCCACGGAGACAGTCCTGCGCCACTCTCACCACCATCAAAACATATCTTCAAAGCTATCAGCCCAAAGAAAAAAAGGGCCGCACCACCACCGGGTGGGCTCGAACTACCAACTTTTCGGTTAACAGCCGATCACGCTAGCCAATTGCGCCACGGAGACAGTCCTGCTCCACTCTCACCACCATCAGAACATATCTTCAAAGCTATCAGCCCAAAGAAAAAAAAGTGCCGCACCACCACCGGGTGGGCTTGAACTACCAACTTTTCGGTTAACAGCCGATCACGCTAGCCAATTGCGCCACGGAGACAGTCCTGCTCCACTCTCACCACCATCAGAACATATCTTCAAAGCTATCAGCCCAAAGAAAAAAAAGCGCCGCACCACCACCGGGTGGGCTCGAACCTCCAACTTTTCGGTTAACAGCCGATCACGCTAGCCAATTGCGCCACGGAGACAGTCCTGCTTCACTCTCACCACCATCATAACATATCTTCAAAGCTATCAGCCCAAAGAAAAAAAAGCGCCGCACCACCACCGGGTGGACTCGAAGCTCCAACCTTTCGGTTAACTGCCGATCGCGCTAGCCAATGGCGCCACGGAGACAGTCCTGCTCCACTCTTTCCACCATTAGAACATATCTTGAAAGCTATCAGCCCAAAGAAAAAAAAGCGCCGCACCATCAACGCGTGGGCTCGAACCTCCAACTTTCCGGTTAACAGCCGATCAAGCTAGCCAATTGCGCCACGGAGACAGTCCTGTTCCACTCTCACCACCATCAGAACATATCTTAAAGCTATCAGCCCACAGAAAAAGAGCGCCACACCACCACCGGCAGAGCTCGAACCTCCAACTTTTCGGTTAAAAGCCGATCGCGCTAGCCAATTGCCCCACGGAGACAGTCGTGCGCCACTCTCACCACCGTCAGAACATTTCTTCAGAGCTATCGCCCCATAGAAAAAAAAGCGCTGCACCACCACCGGTTGGGCTCGAAGCTCCAACCTTTCGGTTAACAGCCGATCGCGCTAGCCAATTGCGCCACGAAGACAGTCCTGCTCCACTCTCACCACCATCAGAACATATCTTCAAAGCTATTACCGCAAAGAAAAAAGCAACACACCACTCCCGCGAGGGCTGGAAACTCCAAGCTTTCGGTGAACAGCCGATCGCGCTAGCCCATTGCGCCACGGAGGCAGTCTTGCTGCACTCTCAGCATCATCAGAACATATCTTCAAAGCTATCAGCGCAAAGAAAAAAAGCGCTGCACCACAACGGGTGGGCTCGAACCTCCAACCTTAACAGCCGATCGCACTAGCCCATTGCGCCACGGAGATAGTCTTGCTCCACTCTCACCACCATCCGAACATATCTTCAAAGCTATCAGCGCAAAGAAAAAAGCAACACACCACTCCCAGGAGGGCTCGAAACTCCAACCTTTCGGTCAACAGCCGATCGCGCTAGCGCATTGCGCCACGGAGACAGTCTTGCTCCCCTCTCACCACCATCAGAACATATCTTCAAAGCTATCAGCCCAAAGAAAAAAAAGCACCGCACCACCACCGGGTGGGCTCGAACCTCCAACTTTTCGGTTAACAGCCGATCGCGCTAGCCAATTGCGCCACGGAGACAGTCGTGCTCCACTCTCACCACCATCAGAACATATCTTCAAAGCTATCAGCGCAAAGAAAAAAGCAAAACACCACTCCCGGGAGGGCTCGAACCTCAAACTTTTCGGTTAACAGCCGATCGCGCTGGCCAATTGCGCCACGGAGACAGCCCTGCGCCACTCTCACCACAATTAGACAATTTCTTCAAAGCTATCAGCCCAAAGAAAAAAAAAAACGCCGCACCACCACCGGTTGGGCTCGAACCTCCAACCTTTCGGTTAACAGCCGATCGCGCTAGCCAATTGCGCCACGAAGACAGTCCTGCTCCACTCTCACCACCATCAGAACATATCTTGAAAACTATTACCGCAAAAAAAAGCAACACACCACTCCCGGGAGGGCTCAAACCTTTAACCCTTCGGTTAACAGCCGATCGCGCTAGCCCATTGCGCCACGGAGGCAGTCTTGCTCCACTCTCACCATCATCAGAACATATCTTCAAAGCTATGAGCGCAAAGAAAAAGAAGCGCTGCACTACCACCGGGTGGGCTTGAACCTCCAACCTTTCGGTTAACGGCCGATCGCGCTAGCCAATTGCGCCACGGAGACAATAGTGCTCCACGCTCACCACCATCAGAACATATCTTCAAAGCTATCAGCGCAAAAAAAAAGCAACACACCCCACCCGGGAATGCTCGAACCTTCAACTTTTCGGTTAACAGCCGATCGCGCTAGCCAATGGCGCCACGGGGACAGTCCTGCTCCACTCTGACCACCGTCAGAACATTTCTTCAGAGCTATCAGCCCAAAGAAAAAAAAGCGCCGCACCACCACCGGGTGGGCTCGAACCTCCAACCTTTCGGTTAACGGCCGATCGCGCTAGCCAATTGCCCCACGGAGACAGTCGTGCTCCACTCTCACCACCGTCAGAACATTTCTTCAGAGCTATCACCCCAACGAAAAAAAAGCGCCGCACCACCACCGGTTGGGCTCGAACCTCCAACCTTTCGGTTAACAGCCGATCGCGCTAGCCAATTGCGCCACGAAGACAGTCCTGCTCCCCTCTCACCACCATCAGAACATATCTTCAAAGCTATCAGCGCAAAGAAAAAAAAGCGCTGCACCACCAACGGGTGGGCTCGAACCTCCAACCTTTCAGTTAACAGCCGATCGCGCTAGCCCATTGCGCCACGGAGACACTTGCTCCACTCTCACCACCATCAGAACATATCTTCAAAGCTATCAGCGCAAAGAAAAAAGCAACACACCACTCCCGAGAGGGCTCGAAACTCCAACCTTTCGGTCAACAGCCGATCGCGCTAGCCCATTACGCCACGGAGACAGGCTTGCTCCACTCTCACCACCATCAGTACATATCTTCAAAGCTATCAGCCCAAAGAAAAAAAAGCGCCGCACCACCACCGGTTGGGCTCGAACCTCCAACCTTCCGGTTAACAGCAGAACGCGCTAGCCAATTGCGCCACGGAGACAATCGTGCTCCACTCTCACCACCATCAGAACATATCTTCAAAGCTATCAGCGCAAAAAAAAGCAACACACCCCACCCGGGAGGGCTTGAACCTCCAAATTTTCGGTTAACAGCCGATCGCGCTAGCCAATTGCGCCACGCGGACCGTCCTGCTCCACTCTCACCACAATTAGAACATATCTTCAAAGCTATCAGCCCAAAGAAAAAAAAAAGCGCCGCGCCACCACCGGTTGGGCTCGAACCTCCAACCTTTCGCTTAACAGCAGATCGCGCTAGCCAATTGCGCCACGGAGACAATCGTGCTCCACTCTCACCGCCATCAGAACATATCTTCAAAGCTATCAGCGCAAAAAAAAGCAACACACCCCACCCGGGAGGGCTCGAACCTCCAAATTTTCGGTTAACAGCCGATCGCGCTAGCCAATTGCGCCACGCGGACCGTCCTGCTCCACTCTCACCACCGTCAGACCATTTCTTCAGAGCTACCACCCCAAAGAAAAAAAAGCGCCGCACCACCACCGGGTGGGCTCGAACCTTCAACCTTTCGGTTAACAGACGATCGCGCTAGCCAATTGCTCCACGGAGACAGTCGTGCTCCACTCTCACCACCGTCAGAGCATTTCTTCAGAGCTATCACCCCAAAGAAAAAAAGCGCCGCACCACCACCGGTTGGGCTCGAACCTCCAACCTTTCGGTTAACAGCCGATCGCGCTAGCCAATTGCGCCACGAAGACGGTCCTGCTCCACTCTCACCACCATCAGAACATATCTTCAAAGCTATTACCGCAAAGAAAAAAGCAACACACCACTCCCGGGAGGGCTCAAAACTCTAACCTTTCGGTTAACAGCCGATCGCGCTAGCCCATTGCGCAACGGAGGCAGTCTTGCTCCACTCTCACCATCATCAGAACTCATCTTCAAAGCTATGAGCGCAAAGAAAAAGAAGCGCTGCACCACCACCAGGTGGGCTCGAACCTCCAACCGTTCGGTTAACAGCCGATCGCGCTAGCAAATTGCGCCACGGAGACAGTCTTGCTCCACTTTCACCACCATCAGAACATATCTTCAAAGCGATCAGCGCAAAGAAAAAAGCAACACACCACTAATGGGAGGGATCGAAACTACAACCTTTCGGTCAACCGCCGATCGCGCTAGCCCATTGCGCCACGTAGACAGTCCTGCTCCACTCTCACGACCATTAGAACATATCTTCAAAGCTATCAGCCAAAAAAAGCGCCGCACCACCACCGGGTGGGCTCGAACCTCCAAACTTTCGGTTAACGGCCGATCGCGCTAGCCAATTGATCCACGGAGACAATAGTGCTCCACGCTCACCACCATCAGAACATATCTTCAAAGCTATTACCGCAAAGAAAAAAGCAACACACCACTCCCGCGAGGGCTGGAAACTCCAAGCTTTCGGTGAACAGCCGATCGCGCTAGCCCATTGCGCCACGGAGGCAGTCTTGCTGCACTCTCAGCATCATCAGAACATATCCTCAAAGCTATCAGCGCAAAGAAAAAAAAGCGCTGCACCACAACGGGTGGGCTCGAACCTCCAACCTTTCGGTTAACAGCCGATCGCACTAGCCCCTTGCGCCACGGAGACAGTCTTGCTCCACCTCACCACCATCCGAACATATCTTCAAAGCTATCAGCGCAAAGAAAAAAGCAACACACCACTCCCAGGAGGGCTCGAAACTCCAACCTTTCGGTCAACAGCCGATCGCGCTAGCGCATTGCGCCACGGAGACAGTCTTGCTGCCCTCTCACCACCATCAGAACATATCTTCAAAGCTATCAGCCCAAAGAAAAAAAAGCACCGCACCACCACCGGGTAGGCTCGAACCTCCAACTTTTCGGTTAACAGCCGATCGCGCTAGCCAATTGCGCCACGGAGACAGTCGTGCTCCACTCTCACCACCATCAGAACATATCTTCAAAGCTATCAGCGCAAAGAAAAAAGCAAAACACCACTCGCGGGAGGGCTCGAACCTCAAACTTTTCGGTTAACAGCCGATTGCGCTGGCCAATTGCGCCACGGAGACAGTCCTGCGCCACTCTCACCACAATTAGAACATATCTTCAAAGCAATCAGCCCAAAGAAAAAAAAAGCGCCGCACCACCACCGGGTGGGCTCGAACCTCCAACCTTTCGGTTAACAGCAGATCGCGCTAGCCAATTGCGCCACGGAGACAATCGTGCTCCACTCTCACCACCATCAGAACATATCTTCAAAGCTATCAGCCCAAAGAAAAAAAAGCGCCATACCACCACCGGGTGGGCTCGAACCTCCGACCTTTTGGTTAACAGCCGATCGCGCTAGCCGATTCCGCCATGAAGACAGTCCTGCTCCACTCTCACCACCATCAGAACATATCTTCAAAGCTATCAGCCCAAAGAAAAAAAAGCGCCGCACCACCACCGGGTGGGCTTGAGCTACCAACTTTTCGGTTAACAGCCGATCACGCTAGCCAATTGCGCCACGGACACTGTCCTGCTCCACTCTCACCACCATCAGAACATATCTTCAAAGCTATCAGCTCAAAGAAAAAAAAGCGCCGCACCACCACCGGGTGGGCTCGAAGCTCCAACATTTCGGTTAACTGCCGATGGCGCTAGCCAATGGTGCCACGGAGACAGTCCTGCTCCACTCTTACCACCATTAGAACATATCTTGAAAGCTATCAGTCCAAAGAAAAAAAAGCGCTGCACCATCAACGCGTGGGCTCGAACCTCCAACTTTCCGGTTAACAGCCGATCACGCTAGCCAATTGCGCCACGGAGACAGTCCTGTTCCACTCTCACCACCATCAGAACATATCCCAAAGCTATCAGCCCACAGAAAAAAAGCGCCACACCACCACCGGCAGAGCTCGAACCTCCAACTTTTCGGTTAACAGCCGATCGCGCTAGCCAATTGCCCCACGGAGACAGTCGTGCTCCACTCTCACCACCGTCAGAACATTTCTTCAGAGCTATCACCCCATAGAAAAAAAGCGCTGCACCACCACCGGTTGGGCTCGAACCTCCAACCTTTCGGGTAACAGCCGATCGCGCTAGCCAATTGCGCCACGAAGACAGTCCTGCTCCACTCTCACCACCATCAGAACATATCTTCAAAACTATTACCGCAAAAAAAGCAACACACCACTCCCGGGAGGGCTCAAAACTTTAACCTTTCGGTTAACAGCCGATCGCGCTAGCCCATTGCGCCACGGAGGCAGTCTTGCTCCACTCTCACCATCATCAGAACATATCTTCAAAGCTATCAGCGCAAAGAAAAAAAAAGCGCTGCACCACAACGGGTGGGCTCGAACCTCCAGACTTTCGGTTAACAGCCGATCGCACTAACCCATTGCGCCACGGAGACAGTCTTGCTCCACTCTCACCACCATCCGAACATATCTTCAAAGCTTTCAGCGCAAAGAAAAACGCAACACACCACTCCCAGGAGGGCTCGAAACACCATCCTTTCGGTCAACAGCCGATCGCGCTAGCGCATTGCGCCACGGAGACAGTCTTGCTCCCCTCTCACCACCATCAGAACATATCTTCAAAGCTATCAGCCCAAAGAAAAAAAAGCATCGCACCACCACCGGGTGGGCTCGAACCTCCAACCTTTCGTTTAACGGCCGATCGCGCTAGCCAATTGCCCCACGGAGACAGTCGTGCTCCACTCTCACCACCGTCAGAACATTTCTTCAGAGCTATCACCCCAACGAAAAAAAAAGCGCCGCACCACCACCGGTTGGGCTCGAACCTCCAACCTTTCGGTTAACAGCCGATCGCGCTAGCCAATTGCGCCACGAAGACAGTCCTGCTCCCGTCTCACCACCATCAGAACATATCTTCAAAGCTATCAGCGCAAAGAAAAAAAAGCGCTGCACCACCAACGGGTGGGCTCGAACCTCCAACCTTTCAGTTAACAGCCGATCGCGCTAGCCCATTGCGCCATGGAGACACTTGCTCCACTCTCACCACCATCAGAACATATCTTCAAAGCTATCAGCGCAAAGAAAAAAGCAACACACTACTCCCGAGAGGGCTCGAAACTCCAACCTTTCGGTCAACAGCCGATCGCGCTAGCCCATTGCGCCACGGAGACAGGCTTGCTCCACTCTCACCACCATCAGTACATATCTTCAAAGCTATCAGCCCAAAGAAAAAAAAGCGCCGCACCACCACCGGGTGGGCTCGAACCTCCAACCGTTCGGGTAACAGCAGATCGCGCTAGCCAATTGCGCCACGGAGACAATCGTGCTCCACTCTCACCACCATCAGAACATATCTTCAAAGCTATCAGCGCAAAAAAAGCAACACACCCCACCCGGGAGGGCTCGAACCTCCAAATTTTCGGTTAACAGCCGTTCGCGCTAGCCAATTGCGCCACGCGGACCGTCCTGCTCCACTCTCACCACAACTAGAACATATCTTCAAAGCTATCAGCCCAAAGAAAAAAAAAGCGCCGCACCACCACCGGTTGGGCTCGAACCTCCAACCTTTCGCTTAACAGCAGATCGCGCTAGCCAATTGCGCCACGGAGACAATCGTGCTCCACTCTCACCACCATAAGAACATATCTTCAAAGCTATCAGCGCAAAAAAAGCAACACACCCCACCCGGGAGGGCTCGAACCTCCAAATTTTCGGTTAACAGCCGATCGCGCTAGCCAATTGCGCCACGCGGACCGTCCTGCTCCACTCTCACCACCGTCAGACCATTTTTTCAGAGCTACCACCCCAAAGAAAAAAAAGCGCCGCACCACCACCGGGTGGGCTCGAACCTTCAACCTTTCGGTTAACAGACGATCGCGCTAGCCAATTGCTCCACGGAGACAGTCGTGCTCCACTCTCACCACCATCAGAACATATCTTCAAAGCTATTACCGCAAAGAAAAAAGCAACACACCACTCCCGCGAGGGCTGGAAACTCCAAGCTTTCGGTGAACAGCCGATCGCGCTAGCCCATTGCGCCACGGAGGCAGTCTTGCTTCACTCTCAGCATCATCAGAACATATCTTCAAAGCTTTCAGCGCAACGAAAAAAAAGCGCTGCACCACAACGGGTGGGCTCGAACCTCCAACCTTTCGGTTAACAGCCGATCGCACTAGCCCATTGCGCCACGGAGACAGTCTTGCTCCACTCTCACCACCATCCGAACATATCTTCAAAGCTATCAGCGCAAAGAAAAAAGCAACACACCACTCCCAGGAGGGCTCGAAACTCCAACCTTTCGGTCAACAGCCGATCGCGCTAGCGCATTGCGCCACGGAGACAGTCTTGCTCCCCTCTCACCACCATCAGAACATATCTTCAAAGCTATCAGCCCAAAGAAAAAAAAGCACTGCACCACCACCGGGTGGGCTCGAACCTCCAACTTTTCGGTTAACAGCCGATCGCGCTAGCCAATTGCGCCACAGAGACAGTCTTGCTCCACTCTCACCACCATCAGAACATATCTTCAAAGCTATCAGCGCAAAGAAAAAAGCAAAACACCACTCCCGGGAGGGCTAGAACCTCAAACTTTTCGGTTAACAGCCGATCGCGCTGGCCAATTGCGCCACGGAGACAGTCCTGCGCCACTCTCACCACAATTAGAACATATCTTCAAAGCTATCAGCCCAAAGAAAAAAAAAGCGCCGCACCACCACCGGGAGGCTCGAACCTCCAACCTTTCGGTTAACAGCAGATCGCGCTAGCCAATTGCGCCACGGAGACAATCGTGCTCCACTCTCACCACCATCAGAACATATCTTCAAAGCCATCAGCGCAAAGAAAAAAGCAACACACCCCAACCGCGAGGGCTCGAACCTCGGACTTTTCGGTTAACAGCCGATCGTGCTAGCTAATTGCGCCACGGGGACTGTCCTGCTCCACTCTCACCACCGTCAGAACATATCTTCAAAACTATTACCGCAAAAAAAAGCAACACACTACTCCCGGGAGGGCTCAAAACTTTAACCTTTCGGTTAACAGCCGATCGCGCTAGCCCATTGCCCCACGGAGACAGTCGTGCTCCACTCTCACCACCGTCAGAACATTTCTTCAGAGCTATCACCCCAAAGATAAAAAAACGCCGCACCACCACCGGTTGGGCTCGAATCTCCAACCTTTCGGTTAACAGCCGATCGCGCTAGCCAATTGCGCCATGAAGACAGTCCTGCTCCACTCTCACCACCATCAGAACATATCTTCAAAACTATTACCGCAAAAAAAAAAGCAACACACCACTCCCGGGAGGGCTCAAAACTTTAACCTTTCGGTTAACAGCCGATCGCGCTAGCCCATTGCGCCACGGAGGCAGTCTTGCTCCACTCTCACCATCATCAGAACATATCTTCAAAGCTATGAGCGCAAAGAAAAAGAAGCGCTGCACTACCACCGGGTGGGCTTCAACCTCCAACCTTTCGGTTAACGGCCGATCGCGCTAGCCCATTGCGCCACGGAGACAATAGTGCTCCACGCTCACCACCATCGGAACATATCTTCAAAGCTATCAGCGCAAAGAAAAAAGCAAAACACCCCACCCGGGAAGGCTCGAACCTTCAACTTTTCGGTTAACAGCCGATCGCGCAAGCCAATGGCGCCACGGAGACAGTCCTGCTCCACTCTGACCACCGTCAGAACATTTCTTCAGAGCTATCAGCCCAAAGAAAAAAAAAAGCGCCGCACCACCACCGGGTGGGCTCTAACCTCCAACCTTTCGGTTAACAGCCGATCGCGCTAGCCAATTGCGCCACGAAGACAGTCCTGCTCCCCTCTCACCACCATCAGAACATACCTTCAAAGCTATTACCGCAAAGAAAAAAGCAACACACTACTCCCGCGAGGGCTCGAAACTCCAACCTTTCGGTTAACAGCCGATCGCGCTAGCCCATTGTGCCACGGAGGCAGTCTTGCTCCACTCTCACCATCATCAGAACATATCTTCAAAGCTATCAGCGCAAAGAAAAAAAAGCGCTGCACCACCAACGGGTGGGCTCGAACCTCCAACCTTTCAGTTAACAGCCGATCGCGCTAGCCCATTGGGCCACGGAGACAATCATGCTCCACTCTCGCCACCATCAGAACATATCTTCAAAGCTATCAGCGCAAAAAAAAGCAACACACCCCACCCGGGAGGGCTCGAACCTCCAAATGTTCGGTTAACAGCCGATCGCCCTAGCCAATTGCGCCATGCGGACTGTCCTGCTCCACTCTCACCACAATTAGAACATATCTTCAAAGCTATCAGCCCAAAGAAAAAAAAGCGCCGCACCACCACCGGTTGGGCTCGAACCTCCAACCTTTCGCTTAACAGCAGATCGCGCTAGCCAATTGCGCCACGGAGACAATCGTGCTCCACTCTCACCACCATCAGAACATATCTTCAAGCTATCAGCGCAAAAAAAGCAACACACCCCACCCGGGAGGGCTCGAACCTCGAAATTTTCGGTTAACAGCCGATCGCGCTAGCCAATTGCGCCACGCGGACCGTCCTGCTCCACTCTCACCACCGTCAGACCATTTCTTCAGAGCTACCACCCCAAAGAAAAAAAGCGCCGCACCACCACCGGGTGGGCTCGAACCTTCAACCTTTCGGTTAACAGACGATCGCGCTAGCCAATTGCTCCACGGAGACAGTCGTGCTCCCCTCTCACCACCGTCAGAACATTTCTTCAGAGCTATCACCCCAAAGAAAAAAAAGCGCCGCACCACCACCGGTTGGGCTCGAACCTCCAACCTTTCGGTTAACAGCCGATCGCGCTAGCCAATTGCGCCACGAAGACGGTCCTGCTCCACTCTCACCACCATCAGAACATAACTTCAAAGCGATCAGCGCAAAGAAAAAAGCAACACACCACTCCCGGGAGGGCTCGAAACTCCAACCTTTCGGTCAACAGCCGATCGCGCTAGCCCATTGCGCCACGAAGACAGTCCTGCTCCACTCTCACGACCATTAAAACATATCTTCAAAGCTATCAGCCCAAAGAAAAAAAAAGCGCCGCACCACCACCGGTTGGGCTCGAACCTCCAACCTTTCGCTTAACAGCAGATCGCGCTAGCCAATTGCGCCACGGAGACAATCGTGCTCCACTCTCACCACCATCAGAACATATCTTCAAAGCTATCAGCGCAAAAAAAGCAACACACCCCACCCGGGAGGGCTCGAACCTCCAAATTTTCGGTTAACAGCCGATCGCGCTAGCCAATTGCTCCACGGAGACAGTCGTGCTCCACTCTCACCACCGTCAGAACATTTCTTCAGAGCTTTCACCCCAAAGAAAAAAAAGCGCCGCACCACCACCGGTTGGGCTCGAACCTCCAACCTTTCGGTTAACAGCCGATCGCGCTAGCCAATTGCGCCACGAAGATGGTCCTGCTCCAGTCTCACCACCATCAGAACATATCTTCAAAGCGATCAGCGCAAAGAAAAAAGCAACACACCACTCCCGGGAGGGCTCGAAACTCCAACCTTTCGGTCAACAGCCGATCGCGCTAGCCCATTGCGCCACGAAGACAGTCCTGCTCCACTCTCACGACCATTAGAACATATCTTCAAAGCTATCAGCCAAAAAAAAGCGCCGCAACACCACCGGGTGGGCTCGAACCTCCAACCTTTCGGTTAACGGCCGATCGCGCTAGCCAATTGATCCACGGAGACAATAGTGCTCCACGCTCACCACCATCAGAACATATCTTCAAAGCTATCAGCGCAAAGAAAAAAAGCAACACATCCCACCCGGGAGGGCTCGAACCTCCAACTTTTCGGTTAACAGCCGATCGCGCTAGCCAATGGCGCCACGGGGACAGTCCTGCTCCACTCTCACCACCGTCAGAACATTTCTTCAGAGCTATCAGCCCAAAGAAAAAAAAGCGCCGCACCACCCCCGGGTGGGCTTGAACCTCCAACGTTTCGGTTAACAGCCGAGCGCGCTAGCCTATTGCGCCAAAGAGACAGTCGTGCTCCACTCTCACCACCGTCAGACCATTTCTTCAGAGCTATCGCCCCAAAGAAAAAAAAAGCGCCGCACACCACCGGGTTGGCTCGAACCTCCAACCTTTCGGTTAACAGCCGATCGCGCTAGCCAATTGCGCCACGAAGACAGTCCTGCTCCACTCTCACCGCCATCAGAACATATCTTCAAAGCTATTACCGCAAAGAAAAAAGCCACACACCATTCCCGGGAGGGCTCGAAACTCCAACCTTTCAGTTAACAGCCGATCGCGCTAGCCCAATGCGCCAAGGAGACAGGGTTGCTCCACTTTCAACACCATCAGAACATATCTTCAAAGCTATCAGCGCAAAGAAAAAAAAGCGCTGCACCACAACGGGTGGGCTTGAACCTTCAACCTTTCGGTTAACGGCCGATCGCGCTAGCCCATTGCGCCACGGAGACAATAGTGCTCCACGCTCACCACCATCAGAACATATCTTCAAAGCTATCAGCGCAAAGAAAAAAGCAAAACACCACTCCCGGGTGGGCTTGAACCTCCAATCTTTCGGTTAACAGCCGATCGCGCTAGCCAATTGCGCCACGGAGACAGTCGTGCTCCACTCTCACCACCATCAGAACATATCTTCAAAGCTATCAGCGCAAAGAAAAAAGCAAAACACCACTCCCGGGAGGGCTCGACCTCAAACTTTTCGGTTAACAGCCGATCGCGCTGGCCAATTGCGCCACGGAGACAGTCGTGCTCCACTCTCACCACCGTCAGAACATTTCTTCAGAGCTATCACCCCAAAGGAAAAAAAACGCCGCACCACCACCGGTTGGGCTCGAACCTCCAACCTTTCGGGTAACAGCCGAGCGCGCTAGCCAATTGCGCCACGAAGACAGTCCTGCTCCACTCTCACCACCATCAGAACATATCTTCAAAACTATTACCGCAAAAAAAGCAACACACCACTCCCGGGAGGGCTCAAAACTTTAACCTTTCGGTTAACAGCCGATCGCGCTAGCCCATTGCGCCACGGAGGCAGTCTTGCTCCACTCTCACCATCATCAGAACATATCTTCAAAGCTAGGAGCGCAAAAAAAAGAAGCGCTGCACTACCATCGGGTGGGCTTGAACCTCCAATCTTTCGGTTAACGGCCGATCGCGCTAGCCAATTGCGCCACGGAGACAATAGTGCTCCACGCTCACCACCATCAGAACATATCTTCAAAGCTATCAGCGCAAAGAAAAAAGACACACCCCACCCGGGAAGGCTCGAACCTTCAACTTTTCGGTTAACAGCCGATCGCGCTAGCCAATGGCGCCACGGGGACAGTCCTGCTCCACTCTGACCACCGTCAGAACATTTCTTCAGAGCTATCAGCCCAAAGAAAAAAAAAGCGCCGCACCACCACCGGGTGGGCTCGAACCTCCAACCTTTCGGTTAACGGCCGATCGCGCTAGCCAATTGCCCCACGGAGACAGTCGTGCTCCACTCTCACCACCGTCAGAACATTTCTTCAGAGCTATCACCCCAACGAAAAAAAAGCGCCGCACCACCACCGGTTGGGCTCGAACCTCCTACCTTTCGGTTAACAGCCGATCGCGCTAGCCAATTGCGCCACGAAGACAGTCCTGCTCCCCTCTCACCACCATCAGAACATATCTTCAAAGCTATCAGCGCAAAGAAAAAAAAGCGCTGCACCACCAACGGGTGGGCTCGAACCTCCAACCTTTCAGTTAACAGCCGATCGCGCTAGCCCATTGCGCCATGGAGACACTTGCTCCACTCTCACCACCATCAGAACATATCTTCAAAGCTATCAGCGCAAAGAAAAAAGCAACACACTACTCCCGAGAGGGCTCGAAACTCCAACCTTTCGGTCAACAGCCGATCGCGCTAGCCCATTGCGACACGGAGACAGGCTTGCTCCACTCTCACCACCATCAGTAAATATCTTCAAAGCTATCAGCCCAAAGAAAAAAAAGCGCCGCACCACCACCGGGTGGGCTCGAACCTCCAACCTTTCGGTTAACTGCAGATCGCGCTAGCCAATTGCGCCACGGAGACAATCGTGCTCCACTCTCACCACCATCAGAACATATCTTCAAAGCTATCAGCGCAAAAAAAGCAACACACCCCACCCGGGAGGGCTCGAACCTCCAAATTTTCGGTTAACAGCCGTTCGCGCTAGCCAATTGCGCCACGCGGACCGTCCTGTTCCACTCTCACCACAACTAGAACATATCTTCAAAGCTATCAGCCCAAAGAAAAAAAAAGCGCCGCACCACCACCGGTTGCGCTCGAACCTCCAACCTTTCGCTTAACAGCAGATCGCGCTAGCCAATTGCGCCACGGAGACAATCGTGCTCCACTCTCACCACCATAAGAACATATCTTCAAAGCTATCAGCGCAAAAAAAAGCAACACACCCCACCCGGGAGGGCTCGAACCTCCAAATTTTCGGTTATCAGCTGATCGCGCTAGCCAATTGCGCCACGCGGACCGTCCTGCTCCACTCTCACCACCGTCAGACCATTTTTTCAGAGCTAACACCCCAAAGAAAAAAAAAGCGCCGCACCACCACCGGGTGGGCTCGAACCTTCAACCTTTCGGTTAACAGACGATCGCGCTAGCCAATTGCTCCACGGAGACAGTCGTGCTCCACTCTCACCACCATCAGATAATATCTTCAAAGCTATTACCGCAAAGGAAAAAGCAACACACCACTCCCGCGAGGGCTGGAAACTCGAAGCTTTCGGTGAACAGCCGATCGCGCTAGCCCATTGCGCCACGGAGGCAGTCTTGCTTCACTCTCAGCATCATCAGAACATATCTTCAAAGCTTTCAGCGCAAAGAAAAGAAAGCGCTGCACCACAACGGGTGGGCTCGAACCTCCAAGCTTTCGGTTAACAGCCGATCGCACTAGCCCATTGCGCCACGGAGACAGTCTTGCTCCACTCTCACCACCATCCGAACATATCTTCAAAGCTATCAGCGCAAAGAAAAAAGCAACACACCACTCCCAGGAGGGCTCGAAACTCCAACCTTTCGGTCAACAGCCGATCGCGCTAGCGCATTGCGCCACGGAGACAGTCTTGCTCCCCTCTCACCACCATCAGAACATATCTTCAAAGCTATCAGCCCAAAGAAAAAAAAGCACTGCACCACCACCGGGTGGGCTCGAACCTCCAACTTTTCGGTTAACAGCCGATCGCGCTAGCCAATTGCGCCACAGAGACAGTCTTGCTCCACTCTCACCACCATCAGAACATATCTTCAAAGCTATCAGCGCAAAGAAAAAAGCAAAACACCACTCCCGGGAGGGCTAGAACCTCAAACTTTTCGGTTAACAGCCGATCGCGCTGGCCAATTGCGCCACGGAGACAGTCCTGCGCCACTCTCACCACAATTAGAACATATCTTCAAAGCTATCAGCCCAAAGAAAAAAAAGCGCTGCACCACCACCGGGTGGGCTCGAACCTCCAACCTTTCGGTTAACAGCAGATCGCGCTAGCCAATTGTGCCACGGAGACAATCGTGCTCCACTCTCACCACCATCAGAACATATCTTCAAAGCCATCAGCGCAAAGATAAAAGCAACACACCCCAACCGGGAGGGCTCGAACCTCCGACTTTTCGGTTAACAGCCGATCGTGCTAGCTAATTGCGCCACGGGGACTGTCCTGCTCCACTCTCACCACCGTCAGAACATATCTTCAAAACTATTACCGCAAAAAAAAAGCAACACACCACTTCCGGGAGGGCTCAAAACTTTAACCTTTCGGTTAACAGCCGATCGCGCTAGCCCATTGCCCCACGGAGACAGTCGTGCTCCACTCTCACCGCCGTCAGAACATTTCTTCAGAGCTATCACCCCAAAGATAAAAAAACGCCGCACCACCACCGGTTGGGCTCGAATCTCCAACCTTTCGGTTAACAGCCGATCGCGCTAGCCAATTGCGCCATGAAGACAGTCCTGCTCCACTCTCACCACCATCAGAACATATCTTCAAAACTATTACCGCAAAAAAAGCAACACGCCACTCCCGGGAGGGCTCAAAACTTTAACCTTTCGGTTAACAGCCGATCGCGCTAGCCCATTGCGCCACGGAGGCAGTCTTGCTCCATCTCACCATCATCAGAACATATCTTCAAAGCTATGAGCGCAAAGAAAAAGAAGCGCTGCACTACGACCGGGTGGGCTTGAACCTCCAACCTTTCGGTTAACGGCCGATCGCGCTAGCCCATTGCGCCACGGAGACAATAGTGCTCCACGCTCACCACAATCAGAACATATCTTCAAAGCTATCAGCGCAAAGAAAAAAGCAAAACACCCCACCCGGGAAGGCTCGAACCTTCAACTTTTCGGTTAACAGCCGATCGCGCTAGCCAATGGCGCCACGGGGACAGTCCTGCTCCACTCTGACCACCGTCAGAACATTTCTTCAGAGCTGTCAGCCCAAAGAAAAAAAAGCGCCGCACCACCACCGGGTGGGCTCTAACCTCCAACCTTTCGGTTAACGGCCGATCGCGCTAGCCAATTGCCCCAAGGAGACAGTCGTGCTCCACTCTCACCACCGTCAGAACATTTCTTCAGAGCTATCACCCCAACGAAAAAAAAGCGCCGCACCACCACCGGTTGGGCTCGAACCTCCAACCTTCGGTTAACAGCCAATCGCGCTAGCCAATTGCGCCACGAAGACAGTCGTGCTCCACTCTCACCACCGTCAGAACATTTCTTCAGAGCTATCACCCCAAAGAAAAAAAAGCGCCGCACCACCACCGGTTGGGCTCGAACCTCCAACCTTTCGGTTAACAGCCGATCGCGCTAGCCAATTGCGCCACGAAGACGGTCCTGCTCCACTCTCACCACCATCAGAACATAACTTCAAAGCGATCAGCCCAAAGAAAAAAAAAGCGCCGCACCACCACCGGTTGGGCTCGAACCTCCAACCTTTCGCTTAACAGCAGATCGCGCTAGCCAATTGCGCCACGGAGACAATCGTGCTCCACTCTCACCACCATCAGAACATATCTTCAAAGCTATCAGCGCAAAAAAAGCAACACACCCCACCCGGGAGGGCTCGAACCTCCAAATTTTCGGTTAACAGCCGATCGCGCTAGCCAATTGCTCCACGGAGACAGTCGTGCTCCACTCTCACCACCGTCAGAACATTTCTTCAGAGCTATCACCCCAAAGAAAAAAAAGCGCCGCACCACCACCGGTTGGGCTCGAACCTCCAACCTTTCGGTTAACAGCCGATCGCGCTAGCGAATTGCGCCACGAAGACGGTCCTGCTCCACTCTCACCACCATCAGAACATATCTTCAAAGCGATCAGCGCAAAGAAAAAAGCAACACACCACTCCCGGGAGGGCTCGAGTCTCCAACCTTTCGGTCAACAGCCGATCGCGCTAGCCCATTGCGCCACGAAGACAGTCCTGCTCCACTCTCACGACCATTAGAACATATCTTCAAAGCTATCAGCCAAAAAAAAAGCGCCGCAACACCACCGGGTGGGCTCGAACCTCCGACCTTTCGGTTAACGGCCGATCGCGCTAGCCAATTGATCCACGGAGACAATAGTGCTCCACGCTCACCACCATCAGAACCTATCTTCAAAGCTATCAGCGCAAAGAAAAAAGCAACACATCCCACCCGGGAGGGCTCGGACCTCCAACTTTTCGGTTAACAGCCGATCGCGCTAGCCAATGGCGTCACGGGGACAGTCCTGCTCCACTCTCACCACCGTCAGAACATTTCTTCAGAGCTATCAGCCCAAAGAAAAAAAAGCGCCGCACCACCCCCGGGTGGGCTTGAACCTCCAACGTTTCGGTTAACAGCCGAGCGCGCTAGCCTATTGCGCCAAAGAGACAGTCATGCTCCACTCTCACCACCGTCAGACCATTTCTTCAGAGCTATCGCCCCAAAGAAAAAAAAAGCGCCGCACACCACCGGGTTGGCTCGAACCTCCAACCTTTCGGTTAACAGCCGATCGCGCTAACCAATTGCGCCACGAAGACAGTCCTGCTCCACTCTCACCGCCATCAGAACATATCTTCAAAGCTATTACCGCAAAGAAAAAAGCCACACACCACTCCCGGGAGGGCTCGAAACTCCAACCTTTCAGTTAACAGCCGATCGCGCTAGCCCAATGCGCCAAGGAGACAGGGTTGCTCCACTCTCAACACCATCAGAACATATCTTCAAAGCTATCAGCGCAAAGAAAAAAAAGCGCTGCACCACAACGGGTGGGCTTGAACCTCCAAACTTTCGGTTAACGGCCGATCGCACTAGCCAATTGCGCCACGGAGACAATAGTGCTCCACGCTCACCACCATCAGAACATATCTTCAAAGCTATCAGCGCAAAGAAAAAAGCAAAACACCACTCCCGGGTGGGCTTGAACCTCCAATCTTTCGGTTAACAGCCGATCGCGCTAGCCAATTGCGCCACGGAGACAGTCGTGCTCCACTCTCACCACCATCAGAACATATCTTCAAAGCTATCAGCGCAAAGAAAAAAGCAAAACACCACTCCCGGGAGGGCTCGAACCTCAAACTTTTCGGTTAACAGCCGATCGCGCTGGCCAATTGCGCCACGGAGACAGTCGTGCTCCACTCTCACCACCGTCAGAACATTTCTTCAGAGCTATCACCCCAAAGAAAAAAAAAACGCCGCACCACCACCGGTTGGGCTCGAACCTCCAACCTTTCGGGTAACAGCCGATCGCGCTAGCCAATTGCGCCACGAAGACAGTCCTGCTCCACTCTCACCACCACCAGAACATATCTTCAAAACTATTACCGCAAAAAAAGCAACACACCACTCCCGGGAGGGCTCAAAACTTTAACCTTTCGGTTAACAGCCGATCGCGCTAGCCCATTGCGCCACGGAGGCAGTCTTGCTCCACTCTCACCATCATCAGAACATATCTTCAAAGCTAGGAGCGCAAAGAAAAAGAAGCGCTGCACTACCATCGGGTGGGCTTGAACCTCCAATCTTTCGGTTAACGGCCGATCGCGCTAGCCAATTGCGCCACGGAGACAATAGTGCTCCACGCTCACCACCATCAGAACATATCTTCAAAGCTATCAGCGCAAAGAAAAAAGCAACACACCCCACCCGGGAAGGCTCGAACCTTCAACTTTTCGGTTAACAGCCGATCGCGCTAGCCAATGGCGCCACGGGGACAGTCCTGCTCCACTCTGACCACCGTCAGAACATTTCTTCAGAGCTATCAACCCAAAGAAAAAAAAAAGCGCCGCACCACCACCGGGTGGGCTCGAACCTCCAACCTTTCGGTTAACGGCCGATCGCGCTAGCCAATTGCCCCACGGAGACAGTCGTGCTCCACTCTCACCACCGTCAGAACATTTCTTCAGAGCTATCACCCCAACGAAAAAAAAGCGCCGCACCACCACCGGTTGGGCTCGAACCTCCAACCTTTCGGTTAACAGCCGATCGCGCTAGCCAATTGCGCCACGAAGACAGTCCTGCTCCCCTCTCACCACCATCAGAACATATCTTCAAAGCTATCAGCCCAAAGAAAAAAAAGCACTGCACCACCACCGGGTGGGCTCGAACCTCCAACTTTTCGGTTAACAGCCGATCGCGCTAGCCAATTGCGCCACAGAGACAGTCTTGCTCCACTCTCACCACCATCAGAACATATCTTCAAAGCTATCAGCGCAAAGAAAAAAGCAAAACACCACTCCCGGGAGGGCTAGAACCTCAAACTTTTCGGTTAACAGCCGATCGCGCTGGCCAATTGCGCCACGGAGACAGTCCTGCGCCACTCTCACCACAATTAGAACATATCTTCAAAGCTATCAGCCCAAAGAAAAAAAAGCGCTGCACCACCACCGGGTGGGCTCGAACCTCCAACCTTTCGGTTAACAGCAGATCGCGCTAGCCAATTGCGCCACGGAGACAATCGTGCTCCACTCTCACCACCATCAGAACATATCTTCAAAGCCATCAGCGCAAAGATAAAAGCAACACACCCCAACCGGGAGGGCTCGAACCTCCGACTTTTCGGTTAACAGCCGATCGTGCTAGCTAATTGCGCCACGGGGACTGTCCTGCTCCACTCTCACCACCGTCAGAACATATCTTCAAAACTATTACCGCAAAAAAAAAGCAACACACCACTTCCGGGAGGGCTCAAAACTTTAATCTTTCGGTTAACAGCCGATCGCGCCTGCCCATTGCCCCACGGAGACAGTCGTGCTCCACTCTCACCGCCGTCAGAACATTTCTTCAGAGCTATCACCCCAAAGATAAAAAAACGCCGCACCACCACCGGTTGGGCTCGAATCTCCAACCTTTCGGTTAACAGCCGATCGCGCTAGCCAATTGCGCCATGAAGACAGTCCTGCTCCACTCTCACCACCATCAGAACATATCTTCAAAACTATTACCGCAAAAAAAGCAACACGCCACTCCCGGGAGGGCTCAAAACTTTAACCTTTCAGTTAACAGCCGATCGCGCTAGCCCATTGCGCCACGGAGGCAGTCTTGCTCCACTCTCACCATCATCAGAACATATCTTCAAAGCTATGAGCGCAAAGAAAAAGAAGCGCTGCACTACCACCGGGTGGGCTTGAACCTCCAACCTTTCGGTTAACGGCCGATCGCGCTAGCCCATTGCGCCACGGAGACAATAGTGCTCCACGCTCACCACAATCAGAACATATCTTCAAAGCTATCAGCGCAAAGAAAAAAGCAAAACACCCCACCCGGGAAGGCTCGAACCTTCAACTTTTCGGTTAACAGCCGATCGCGCTAGCCAATGGCGCCACGGGGACAGTCCTGCTCCACTCTGACCACCGTCAGAACATTTCTTCAGAGCTGTCAGCCCAAAGAAAAAAAAGCGCCGCACCACCACCGGGTGGGCTCTAACCTCCAACCTTTCGGTTAACGGCCGATCGCGCTAGCCAATTGCCCCAAGGAGACAGTCGTGCTCCACTCTCACCACCGTCAGAACATTTCTTCAGAGCTATCACCCCAAAGAAAAAAAAGCGCCGCACCACCACCGGTTGGGCTCGAACCTCCAACCTTTCGGTTAACAGCCGATCGCGCTAGCCAATTGCGCCACGAAGACGGTCCTGCTCCACTCTCACCACCATCAGAACATAACTTCAAAGCGATCAGCGCAAAGAAAAAAGCAACACACCACTCCCGGGAGGGCTCGAAACTCCAACCTTTCGGTCAACAGCCGATCGCGCTAGCCCATTGCGCCACGAAGACAGTCCTGCTCCACTCTCACGACCATTAAAACATATCTTCAAAGCTATCAGCCCAAAGAAAAAAAAAGCGCCGCACCACCACCGGTTGGGCTCGAACCTCCAACCTTTCGCTTAACAGCAGATCGCGCTAGCCAATTGCGCCACGGAGACAATCGTGCTCCACTCTCACCACCATCAGAACATATCTTCAAAGCTATCAGCGCAAAAAAAGCAACACACCCCACCCGGGAGGGCTCGAACCTCCAAATTTTCGGTTAACAGCCGATCGCGCTAGCCAATTGCTCCACGGAGACAGTCGTGCTCCACTCTCACCACCGTCAGAACATTTCTTCAGAGCTATCACCCCAAAGAAAAAAAAGCGCCGCACCACCACCGGTTGAGCTCGAACCTCCAACCTTTCGGTTAACAGCCGATCGCGCTAGCGAATTGCGCCACGAAGACGGTCCTGCTCCACTCTCACCACCATCAGAACATATCTTCAAAGCGATCAGCGCAAAGAAAAAAGCAACACACCACTCCCGGGAGGGCTCGAGTCTCCAACCTTTCGGTCAACAGCCGATCGCGCTAGCCAATGGCGTCACGGGGACAGTCCTGCTCCACTCTCACCACCGTCAGAACATTTCTTCAGAGCTATCAGCCCAAAGAAAAAAAAGCGCCGCACCACCCCCGGGTGGGCTTGAACCTCCAACGTTTCGGTTAACAGCCGAGCGCGCTAGCCTATTGCGCCAAAGAGACAGTCGTGCTCCACTCTCACCACCGTCATACCATTTCTTCAGAGCTATCGCCCCAAAGAAAAAAAAAGCGCCGCACACCACCGGGTTGGCTCGAACCTCCAACCTTTCGGTTAACAGCCGATCGCGCTAGCCAATTGCGCCACGAAGACAGTCCTGCTCCACTCTCACCGCCATCAGAACATATCTTCAAAGCTATTACCGCAAAGAAAAAAGCCACACACCACTCCCGGGAGGGCTCGAAACTCCAACCTTTCAGTTAACAGCCGATCGCGCTAGCCCAATGCGCCAAGGAGACAGGGTTGCTCCACTCTCAACACCATCAGAACATATCTTCAAAGCTATCAGCGCAAAGAAAAAAAAGCGCTGCACCACAACGGGTGGGCTTGAACCTCCAATCTTTCGGTTAACGGCCGATCGCACTAGCGAATTGCGCCACGGAGACAATAGTGCTCCACGCTCACCACCATCAGAACATATCTTCAAAGCTATCAGCGCAAAGAAAAAAGCAAAACACCACTCCCGGGTGGGCTTGAACCTCCAATCTTTCGGTTAACAGCCGATCGCGCTAGCCAATTGCGCCACGGAGACAGTCGTGCTCCACTCTCACCACCATCAGAACATATCTTCAAAGCTATCAGCGCAAAGAAAAAAGCAAAACACCACTCCCGGGAGGGCTCGAACCTCAAACTTTTCGGTTAACAGCCGATCGCGCTGGCCAATTGCGCCACGGAGACAGTCGTGCTCCACTCTCACCACCGTCAGAACATTTCTTCAGAGCTATCACCCCAAAGAAAAAAAAACGCCGCACCACCACCGGTTGGGCTGGAACCTCCAACCTTTCGGGTAACAGCCGATCGCGCTAGCCAATTGCGCCACGAAGACAGTCCTGCTCCACTCTCACCACCATCAGAACATATCTTCAAAACTATTACCGCAAAAAAAGCAACACACCACTCCCGGGAGGGCTCAAAACTTTAACCTTTCGGTTAACAGCCGATCGCGCTAGCCCATTGCGCCACGGAGGCAGTCTTGCTCCACTCTCACCATCATCAGAACATATCTTCAAAGCTAGGAGCGCAAAGAAAAAGAAGCGCTGCACTACCATCGGGTGGGCTTGAACCTCCAATCTTTCGGTTAACGGCCGATCGCGCTAGCCAATTGCGCCACGGAGACAATAGTGCTCCACGCTCACCACCATCAGAACATATCTTCAAAGCTATCAGCGCAAAGAAAAAAGCAACACACCCCACCCGGGAAGGCTCGAACCTTCAACTTTTCGGTTAACAGCCGATCGCGCTAGCCAATGGCGCCACGGGGACAGTCCTGCTCCACTCTGACCACCGTCAGAACATTTCTTCAGAGCTATCAACCCAAAGAAAAAAAAAGCGCCGCACCACCACCGGGTGGGCTCGAACCTCCAACCTTTCGGTTAACGGCCGATCGCGCTAGCCAATTGCCCCACGGAGACAGTCGTGCTCCACTCTCACCACCGTCAGAACATTTCTTCAGAGCTATCACCCCAACGAAAAAAAAGCGCCGCACCACCACCGGTTGGGCTCGAACCTCCAACCTTTCGGTTAACAGCCGATCGCGCTAGCCAATTGCGCCACGAAGACAGTCCTGCTCCCCTCTCACCACCATCAGAACATATCTTCAAAGCTATCAGCGCAAAGAAAAAAAAGCGCTGCACCACCAACGGGTGGGCTCGAACCTCCAACCTTTCAGTTAACAGCCGATCGCGCTAGCCCATTGCGCCATGGAGACACTTGCTCCACTCTCACCACCATCAGAACATATCTTCAAAGCTATCAGCGCAAAGAAAAAAGCAACACACTACTCCCGAGAGGGCTCGAAACTCCAACCTTTCGGTCAACAGCCGATCGCGCTAGCCCATTGCGCCACGGAGACAGGCTTGCTCCTATCTCACCACCATCAGTACATATCTTCAAAGCTATCAGCCCAAAGAAAAAAAAGCGCCGCACCACCACCGGGTGGGCTCGAACCTCCAACCTTTCGGTTAACTGCAGATCGCGCTAGCCAATTGCGCCACGGAGACAATCGTGCTCCACTCTCACCACCATCAGAACATATCTTCAAAGCTATCAGCGCAAAAAAAGCAACACACCCCACCCGGGAGGGCTCGAACCTCCAAATTTTCGGTTAACAGCCGTTCGCGCTAGCCAATTGCGCCACGCGGACCGTCCTGTTCCACTCTCACCACAACTAGAACATATCTTCAAAGCTATCAGCCCAAAGAAAAAAAAAGCGCCGCACCACCACCGGTTGGGCTCGAACCTCCAACCTTTCGCTTAACAGCAGATCGCGCTAGCCAATTGCGCCACGGAGACAATCGTGCTCCACTCACACCACCATAAGAACATATCTTCAAAGCTATCAGCGCAAAAAAAAGCAACACACCCCACCCGGGAGGGCTCGAACCTCCAAATTTTCGGTTATCAGCCGATCGCGCTAGCCAATTGCGCCACGCGGACCGTCCTGCTCCACTCTCACCACCGTCAGACCATTTTTTCAGAGCTAACACCCCAAAGAAAAAAAAAGCGCCGCACCACCACCGGGTGGGCTCGAACCTTCAACCTTTCGGTTAACAGACGATCGCGCTAGCCAATTGCTCCACGGAGACAGTCGTGCTCCACTCTCACCACCATCAGATAATATCTTCAAAGCTATTACCGCAAAGGAAAAAGCAACACACCACTCCCGCGAGGGCTGGAAACTCGAAGCTTTCGGTGAACAGCCGATCGCGCTAGCCCATTGCGCCACGGAGGCAGTCTTGCTTCACTCTCAGCATCATCAGAACATATCTTCAAAGCTTTCAGCGCAAAGAAAAAAAAGCGCTGCACCACAACGGGTGGGCTCGAACCTCCAAGCTTTCGGTTAACAGCCGATCGCACTAGCCCATTGCGCCACGGAGACAGTCTTGCTCCACTCTCACCACCATCCGAACATATCTTCAAAGCTATCAGCGCAAAGAAAAAAGCAACACACCACTCCCAGGAGGGCTCGAAACTCCAACCTTTCGGTCAACAGCCGATCGCGCTAGCGCATTGCGCCACGGAGACAGTCTTGCTCCCCTCTGACCACCATCAGAACATATCTTCAAAGCTATCAGCCCAAAGAAAAAAAAGCACTGCACCACCACCGGGTGGGCTCGAACCTCCAACTTTTCGGTTAACAGCCGATCGCGCTAGCCAATTGCGCCACAGAGACAGTCTTGCTCCACTCTCACCACCATCAGAACATATCTTCAAAGCTATCAGCGCAAAGAAAAAAGCAAAACACCACTCCCGGGAGGGCTAGAACCTCAAACTTTTCGGTTAACAGCCGATCGCGCTGGCCAATTGCGCCACGGAGACAGTCCTGCGCCACTCTCACCACAATTAGAACATATCTTCAAAGCTATCAGCCCAAAGAAAAAAAAGCGCCACACCACCACCGGGTGGGCTCGAACCTCCAACCTTTCGGTTAACAGCAGATCGCGCTAGCCAATTGCGCCACGGAGACAATCGTGCTCCACTCTCACCACCATCAGAACATATCTTCAAAGCCATCAGCGCAAAGAAAAAAGCAACGCACCCCAACCGGGAGTGCTCGAACCTCCGACTTTTCGGTTAACAGCCGATCGTGCTAGCTAATTGCGCCACGGGGACTGTCCTGCTCCACTCTCACCACCGTCAGAACATATCTTCAAAACTATTACCGCAAAAAAAAGCAACACACCACTTCCGGGAGGGCTCAAAACTTTAACCTTTCGGTTAACAGCCGATCGCGCTAGCCCATTGCCCCACGGAGACAGTCGTGCTCCACTCTCACCGCCGTCAGAACATTTCTTCAGAGCTATCACCCCAAAGATAAAAAAACGCCGCACCACCACCGGTTGGGCTCGAATCTCCAACCTTTCGGTTAACAGCCGATCGCGCTAGCCAATTGCGCCATGAAGACAGTCCTGCTCCACTCTCACCACCATCAGAACATATTTTCAAAACTATTACCGCAAAAAAAGCAACACGCCACTCCCGGGAGGGCTCAAAACTTTAACCTTTCGGTTAACAGCCGATCGCGCTAGCCCATTGCGCCACGGAGGCAGTCTTGCTCCACTCTCACCATCATCAGAACATATCTTCAAAGCTATGAGCGCAAAGAAAAAGAAGCGCTGCACTACCACCGGGTGGGCTTGAACCTCCAACCTTTCGGTTAACGGCCGATCGCGCTAGCCCATTGCGCCACGGAGACAATAGTGCTCCACGCTCACCACCATCAGAACATATCTTCAAAGCTATCAGCGCAAAGAAAAAAGCAAAACACCCCACCCGGGAAGGCTCGAACCTTCAACTTTTCGGTTAACAGCCGATCGCGCTAGCCAATGGCGCCACGGGGACAGTCCTGCTCCACTCTGACCACCGTCAGAACATTTCTTCAGAGCTATCAGCCCAAAGAAAAAAAAGCGCCGCACCACCACCGGGTGGGCTCTAACCTCCAACCTTTCGGTTAACGGCCGATCGCGCTAGCCAATTGCCCCAAGGAGACAGTCGTGCTCCACTCTCACCACCGTCAGAACATTTCTTCAGAGCTATCACCCCAACGAAAAAAAGCGCCGCACCACCACCGGTTGGGCTCGAACCTCCAACCTTTCGGTTAACAGCCGATCGCGCTAGCCAATTGCGCCACGAAGACAGTCCTGCTCCCCTCTCACCACCATCAGAACATATCTTCAAAGCTATTACCGCAAAGAAAAAAGCAACACACTACTCCCGCGAGGGCTCGAAACTCCAACCTTTCGGTTAACAGCCGATCGCGCTAGCCCATTGTGCCACGGAGGCAGTCTTGCTCCACTCTCACCATCATCAGAACATATCTTCAAAGCTATCAGCGCAAAGAAAAAAAAGCGCTGCACCACCAACGGGTGGGCTCGAACCTCCAACCTTTCAGTTAACAGCCGATCGCGCTAGCCCATTGCGCCACGGAGACACTTGCTCCACTCTCACCACCATCAGAACATATCTTCAAAGCTATCAGCGCAAAGAAAAAAGCAACACACCACTCCCGAGAGGGCTCGAAACTCCAACCTTTCGGTCAACAGCCGATCGCGCTAGCCCATTGCGCCACGGAGACAGGCTTGCTCCACTCTCACCACCATCAGTACATATCTTCAAAGCTATCAGCCCAAAGAAAAAAAAGCGCCGCACCACCACCGGGTGGGCTCGAACCTCCAACCTTTCGGTTAACAGCCGATCGCGCTAGCCAATTGCGCCACGAAGACGGTCCTGCTCCACTCTCACCACCATCAGAAGATATCTTCAAAGCGATCAGCGCAAAGAAAAAAGCAACACACCACTCCCGGGAGGGCTCGAAACTCCAACCTTTCGGTCAACAGCCGATCGCGCTAGCCCATTGCGCCACGAAGACAGTCCTGCTCCACTCTCACGACCATTAAAACATATCTTCAAAGCTATCAGCCCAAAGAAAAAAAAAGCGCCGCACCACCACCGGTTGGGCTCGAACCTCCAACCTTTCGCTTAACAGCAGATCGCGCTAGCCAATTGCGCCACGGAGACAATCGTGCTCCACTCTCACCACCATCAGAACATATCTTCAAAGCTATCAGCGCAAAAAAAGCAACACACCCCACCCGGGAGGGCTCGAACCTCCAAATTTTCGGTTAACAGCCGATCGCGCTAGCCAATTGCGCCACGCGGACCGTCCTGCTCCACTCTCACCACAATTAGAACATATCTTCAATGCTATCAGCCCAAAGAAAAAAAAAGCGCCGCACCACCACCGGTTGGGCTCGAACCTCCACCCTTTCGGTTAACAGCAGATCGCGCTAGCCAATTGCGCCACGGAGACAATCGTGCTCCACTCTCACCACCATCAGAACATATCTTCAAAGCTATCAGCGCAAAAAAAAGCACCACACCCCACCCGGGAGGGCTCGAACCTCCAAATTTTCGGTTAAGAGCCGATCGCGCTAGCCCATTGCGCCACGGAGGCAGTCTTGCTCCACTCTCACCATCATCAGAACTTATCTTCAAAGCTATGAGCGCAAAGAAAAAGAAGCGCTGCACCACCACCACCAGGTGGGCTCGAACCTCCAACCTTTCGGTTAACAGCCGATCGCTCTAGCAAATTGCGCCACGAAGACAGTCCTGCTCCACTCTCACCACCATCAGAACATATCTTCAAAGCTATTACCGCAAAGAAAAAAGTAACACACCACTCCCGGGAGGGCTCAAAACTCTAACCTTTCGGTTAACAGCCGATCGCGCTAGCCCATTGCGCCACGGAGACAGTCCTGCTCTACTCTCACCACCATCAGAACATATCTTTAAAGTTATCAGCCCAAAGAAAAAAAAGCGCCATACCACCACCGGGTGGGCTCGAACCACCGACCCATTGGTTAACAGCCGATCGCGCTAGCCGATTGCGCCATGAAGACAGTACTGCTCCACTCTCACCACCATCAGAACATATCTTCAAAGCTATCATCCCAAAGAAAAAAAACGCCGCACCACCACCGGGTGGGCTCGAACTACCAACTTTTCGGTTAACAGCCGATCACGCTAGCCAATTGCGCCACGGATACAGTCCTGCTCCACTCTTACCACCATCAGAACATATCTTCAAAGCTATCAGCCCAAAAAAAAGCGCCGCACCACCACCGGGTGGGCTCGCACCTCCAACTTTTCGGTTAACAGCCGATCACGCTAGCCAATTGCGCCACGGAGACAGTCCTGCTTCACTCTCACCACCATCATAACATATCTTCAAAGCTATCAGCCCAAAGAAAAAAAAGCGATGCACCACCACCGGGTGGGCTCGAAACTCCAACCTTTCGGTTAACTGCCGATCGCGCTAGCCAATGGCGCCACGGAGACAGTCCTGCTCCACTCTTACCACCATTAGAACATATCTTGAAGGTATCAGCCCAAAGAAAAAAAAGCGCTGCACCACCAACGCGTGGGCTCGAACCTCCAACATTCCGGTTAACAGCTGATCACGCTAGCCAATTGCGCCACAGAGACAGTCCTGCTCCACTCTCACCACCATCAGAACATATCTTAAAGCTATCAGCCCACAGAAAAAAAGCGCCACACCACCACCGGGAGAGCTCGAACCTCCAACTTTTCGGTTAACAGCCGATCGCTCTAGCCAATTGCGCCACGGAGACAGTCCTGCTCCACTCTCACCACCATCAGAACATATCTTCAAAGCTATCAGCCCAAAGAAAAAAAAGCGCCGCACCACCAGCGGTTGGGCTCGAACCTCCAACATTTCGGTTAACAGCAGATCGCGCTAGCCAATTGCGCCACGGAGACAATCGTGCTCCACTCTCACCACCATCAGAACATATCTTCAAAGCTATCAGCGCAAAAAAAGCAACACACCCCACCCGGGAGGGCTCGAACCTCCAAATTTTCGCTTAACAGCTGATCGCGCTAGCCAATTGCGCCACGCGGACCGTCCTGCTCCACTCTCACCACCGTCAGACCATTTCTTCAGAGCTACCACCCCAAAGAAAAAAAAAGCGCCGCACCACCACCGGGTGGGCTCGAACCTCCAAACTTTCGGTTAACAGACGATCGCGTTAGCAAATTGCGCCACGAAGACAGTCCTGCTCCACTCTCACCACCATCAGAACATATCTTCAAAGCTATTACCGCAAAGAAAAAAGCAACACACCACTCCCGGGAGGGCTCAAAACTCCAACCTTTCGGTTAACAGCCGATCGCGCTAGCCCGTTGCGCCACGGAGACAGCCCTGCTCTACTCTCACCACCATCAGAACATATCTACAAAGCTATCAGCCCAAAGAAAAAAAGCGCCATACCACCACCGGGTGGGCTCGAACCTCCGACCTTTTGGTTAACAGCCGATCGCGCTAGCCGATTGCGCCATGAAGACAGTCCTGCTCCACTCTCACCACCATCAGAACATATCTTCAAAGCTATCAGCCCAAAGAAAAAAAACGCTGCACCACTACCGGGTGGGCTCGAACTACCAACTTTTCGGTTAACAGCCGATCACGCTAGCCAATTGCGCCACGGAGACAGTCCTGCTCCACTCTCACCACCATCAGAACATATCTTGAAAGCTATTACCGCAAAGAAAAAAGCAACACACTACTCCCGGGAGGGCTCGAAACTCCAAGCTTTCGGTTAACAGCTGATCGCGCTAGCCCATTGCGCCACGGAGGCAGTCTTGCTCCGCTCTCAGCATCATCAGAACATATCTTCAAAGCTATCAGCCCACAGAAAAAAAGCGCCACACCACCACCGGGAGAGCTCGAACCTCCAACTTTTCGGTTAACAGCCGATCGCGCTAGCCAATTGCGCCACGGAGACAGTCCTGCTCCACTCTCACCACCATCAGAACATATCTTCAAAGCTGTCAGCCCAAAGAAAAAAAAGCGCCGCACCACCACCAGTTGGGCTCGAACCTCCAACATTTCGGTTAACAGCAGATCGCGCTAGCCAATTGCGCCACGGAGACAATCGTGCTCCACTCTCACCACCATCAGAACATATCTTCAAAGCTATCAGCGCAAAAAAAGCAACACACCCCACCCGAGAGGGCTCGAACCTCCAAATTTTCGCTTAACAGCCGATCGCGCTAGCCAATTGCGCCACGCGGACCGTCCTGCTCCACTCTCACCACCGTCAGACCATTTCTTCAGAGCTACCACCCCAAAGAAAAAAAAGTGCCGCACCACCACCGGGTAGGCTTGAACTACCAACTTTTCGGTTAACAGCCGATCACGCTAGCCAATTGCGCCACGGAGACAGTCCTGCTCCACTCTCACCACCATCAGAACATATCTTCAAAGCTATCAGCCCAAAAAAAAGCGCCGCACCACCACCGGGTGGGCTCGAACCTCCAACTTTTCGGTTAACAGCCGATCACGCTAGCCAATTGCGCCACGGAGACAGTCCTGCTTCACTCTCACCACCATCATAACATATCTTCAAAGCTATCAGCCCAAAGAAAAAAAAGCGATGCACCACCACCGGGTGGGCTCAAAACTCCAACCTTTCGGTTAACTGCCGATCGCGCTAGCCAATGGCACCACGGAGACAGTCCTGCTCCACTCTTACCACCATTAGAACACATCTTGAAAGCTATCAGCCCAAAGAAAAAAAAAGCACCGCACCACCAACGCGTGGGCTCGAACCTCCAAAATTCCGGTTAACAGCTGATCACGCTAGCCAATTGCGCCACGGAGACAGTCCTGCTCCACTCTTACCGCCTTCAGAACATATCTTAAAGCTATCAGCCCACAGAAAAAATGCGCCACACCACCACCGGGAAAGCTCGAACCTCCAACTTTTCGGTTAACAGCCGATCGTGCTAGCCAATTGCGCCACGGAGACAGTCCTGCTCCACTCTCACCACCGTCAGAACATTTCTTCAGAGCTATCAGCCCAAAGAAAAAAAGCGCCGCACCACCACTCGGGTGGGCTCGAACCTCCAACCTTTCGGTTAACAGCCGATCGCGCTAGCCCATTGCGCCACAGAGGCAGTCTTGCTCCACTCTCACCATCATCAGAACTTATCTTCAAAGCTATGAGCGCAAAGAAAAAGAAGCGCTGCACCACCACCACCGGTTGGGCTCGAACCTCCAACCCTTCGGTTTACAGCCGATCGCGCTAGCCGATTGCGCCACGAAGACAGTCCTGCTCCACTCTCATCACCATCAGAACATATCTTCAAAGCTATTACCGCAAAGAAAAAAGCAACACACTACTCCCGGGAGGGCTCGAAACTCCAAGCTTTCGGTTAACAGCTGATCGCGCTAGCCCATTGCGCCACGGAGGCAGTCTTGCTCCGCTCTCAGCATCATCAGAACATATCTTCAAAGCTATCAGCGGAAAAAAAAAGCGCTGCACCACAACGGGTGGGCTCGAACCTCCAACCTTTCGGTTAACAGCCGATCGCACTAGCCCATTGCGCCACGGAGACAGTCTTGCTCCACTCTCACCACCATCAGAACATATCTTCAAAGCTATCAGCGCAAAAAAAAAGCAACACACCACTCCCGGGAGGGCTCGAAACTCCAACCTTTCGGTCAAAAGCCAATCGCGCTGGCGCATTGCGCCACGGAGACAGTCTTGCTCCCCTCTCACCACCATCAGAACATATCTTCAAAGCTATCAGCCCAAAGAAAAAAAAGCACCGCACCACCACCGGGTGGGCTCGAACCTCCAACCTTTCGGTTAACAGCCGATCGCGCTAGCCAATTGCGCCACGGAGACAGGCGTGCTCCACTCTCACCACCATCAGAACATATCTTCAAAGCTATCAGCGCAAAAAAAAGCAAAACACCACTCCCGGGAGGGCTCGAACCTCAAACTTTTCGGTTAACAGCCGACCGCGCTGGCCAATTGCGCCACGGAGACAGTCCTGCGCCACTCTCACCACAATTAGAACATATCTTCAAAGCTATCAGCCCAAAGAAAAAAAAAGCGCCGCACCACCACCGGGTGGGCTCGAACCTCCAACCTTTCGGTTAACAGCAGATCGCGTTAGCCAATTGCGCCACGGAGACAATCGTGCTCCACTCTCACCACCATCACAACATATCTTCAAAGCTATCAGCGCAAAGAAAAAAGCAACACACCCCACCCGGGAGGGCTCGAACCTCCAACTTTTCGGTTAACAGCCGATCGCGCTAGCCAATTGCGCCACGGGGACAGTCCTGCTCCCCTCTCACCACCGTTAGACCATTTCTTCAGAGCTATCACCCCAAAGAAAATAAAAGCGCCGCACCACCACCGGGTGGGCTCGAACCTCCAACCTTTCGGTTAACAGCCGATCGCGCTAGCCAATTGCCCCACGGAGACAGTCGTGCTCTACTCTCACCACCGTCAGAACATTTCTTCAGAGCTATCAGCCCAAAGAAAAAAAAAGCGCCGCACCACCACTCGGGTGGGCTCGAACCTCCAACCTTTCGGTTAACAGCCGATCTCGCTAGCCAATTGCGCCACGAAGAAAGTCCTGCTCCACTTTCACCACCATCAGAACATATCTTCAAAGCTATTACCGCAAAAAAGCAACACACCACTCCCGGGAGGGCTCAAAACTTTAACCTTTCGGTTAACAGCCGATCGCGCTAGCCCATTGCGCCACGGAGGCAGTCTTGCTCCACTCTCACCATCATCAGAACATATCTTCAAAGCTATGAGCGCAAAGAAAAAGAAGCGCTGCACTACCACCGGGCGGGCTTGAACCTCCAACCTTTCGGTTAACGGCCGATCGCGCTAGCCAATTGCGCCACGGAGACAATAGTGCTCCACGCTCACCACCATCAGAACATATCTTCAAAGCTATCAGCGCAAAGAAAAAAGCAACACACCCCACCCGGGAAGGCTCAAACCTTCAACTTTTCGGTTAACAGCCGATCGCGCTAGCCAATGGCGCCACGGGGACAGTCCTGCTCCACTCTGACCACCGTCAGAACATTTCTTCAGAGCTATCAGCCCAAAGAAAAAAAAAGCGCCGCACCACCACCGGGTGGGCTCGAACCTCCAACCTTTCGGTTAACAGCCGATCACGCTAGCCAATTGTGCCACGGATACAGTCCTGCTCCACTCTCACCACCATCAGAACATATCTTCAAAGCTATCAGCCCAAAAAAAAGCGATGCACCACCACCGGGTGGGCTCGCACCTCCAACTTTCCGGTTAACAGCCGATCACGCTAGCCAATTGCGCCACGGAGACAGTCCTGCTTCACTCTCACCACCATCATAACATATCTTCAAAGCTATCAGCCCAAAGAAAAAAAAAGCACCCCACCACCAACGCGTGGGCTCGAACCTCCAAAATTCCGGTTAACAGCTGATCACGCTAGCCAATTGCGCCACGGAGACAGTCCTGCTCCACTCTTACCGCCTTCAGAACATATCTTAAAGCTATCAGCCCACAGAAAAAATGCGCCACACCACCACCGGGAAAGCTCGAACCTCCAACTTTTCGGTTAACAGCCGATCGTGCTAGCCAATTGCGCCACGGAGACAGTCCTGCTCCACTCTCACCACCGTCAGAACATTTCTTCAGAGCTATCAGCCCAAAGAAAAAAAGCGCCGCACCACCACTCAGGTGGGCTCGAACCTCCAACCTTTCGGTTAACAGCCGATCGCGCTAGCCCATTGCGCCACAGAGGCAGTCTTGCTCCACTCTCACCATCATCAGAACTTATCTTCAAAGCTATGAGCCCAAAGAAAAAAAGCGCCGCACCACCACCGTGTGGGCTCGAACCTCCAACTATCCGGTTAACAGCCGATCACGCTAGCCAATTGCGCCACGGAGACAGTCCTGCTTCACTCTCACCACCATCATAATATATCTTCAAAGCTATAAGCCCAAAGAAAAAAAAAGCGCCGCACCACCACCGGGTGGGCTCAAACTACCAACTTTTCGGTTAACAGCCGATCACGCTAGCCAATTGCCCCACGGAGACAGTAGTGCTCCACTCTCACCACCGTCAGAACATTTCTTCAGAGCTATCACCCCAAAGGAAAAAAAAGCGCCGCACCACCACCGGTTGCGCTCGAACCTCCAACCTTTCGGTTAACAGCCGATCGCGCTAGCCAATTGCGCCACGAAGACAGTCCTGCTTCACTCTCACCACCATCGGAACATATCTTCAAAGCTATCAGCCCACAGAAAAAAAAGCGCCGCACCACCACCGGGTGGGCTCGTACCTCCAACTTTTGGGTTAACAGCCGATCACGCTAGCCAATTGCGCCACAGAGACAGTCCTGCTTCACTCTCACCACCATCATAACATATCTTCAAAGCTATCAGCCCAAAGAAAAAAAAAGCGCCGCACCACCACCGGGTGGGCTCAAACTACCAACTTTTCGGTTAACAGCCGACCACGCTAGCGAATTGCGCCACGGAGACAGTCCTGCTCCACTCTCACCACCATCAGAACATATATTCAAAGCTATCAGCCCAAAGAAAAAAAGCGCCGCACCACCACCGTGTGGGCTCGAACATCCAACTTTTCGGTTAACAGCCGATCACGCTAGCCAATTGCGCCACGGAGACAGTCCTGCTTCACTCTCACCACCATCATAACATATCTTCAAAGCTATCAGCACAAAGAAAAAAAAGCGCCCCAGCATCACCGGGTGGGCTCGAACTTCCAACCTTTCGGTTAACAGCCTATCGCGCTATCCAACTGCGCCAAGGAGACAGTCGTGCTCCACTCTCACCACCATCAGAACATATCTTCAAAGCTATCAGCGCAAAGAAAAAAGCAACACACCACTCCAAGGAGGGCTCGAAACTCCAACCTTTCGGTTAACAGCCGATCGCGCTAGCCAATGGCGCCACGGAGACAGTCCTGCTCCACTCTTACCACCATTAGAACATATCTTCAAAGCTATCAGCCCAAAGAAAAAAAGCGCCGCACCACCAACGGGTGGGCTCGAACCTCCAACTTTCCGGTTAACAGCCGATCACGCTAGCCAATTGCGCCACGGAGACAGTCCTGCTCCACTCTCACTACCATCAGAACATATCTTCAAAGCTATCAACCCAAAGAAAAAAAAGCGCCGCACCACCACCGGGTGGGCTCGAGCCTCCAACTTTTCGGTTAACAGCCGATCACGCTAGCCAATTGCGCCACGGAGACAGTCCTGCTCCACTCTCACCACCATCAGAACATATCTTCAAAGCTATCAGCCCACAGAAAAAAAAGCGCCGCACCACCACTGGGTGGGCTCGAACCTCCAACTTTTCGATTAACAGCCGATCACGCTAGCCGATTGCGCCACGGAGACAGTCCTGCTTCACTCTCACCACCATCATAATATATCTTCAAAGCTATAAGCCCAAAGAAAAAAAAAAGCGCCGCACCACCACCGGGTGGGCTCAAACTACCAACTTTTCGGTTAACAGCCGATCACGCTAGCGAATTGCGCCACGGAGACAGTTCTGCTCCCCTCTCACCACCATCAGAACATAACTTCGAAGTTATCAGCCCAAAGAAAAAAAGCGCCGCACCACCACCGTGTGGGCTCGAACCTCCAACTATCCGGTTAACAGCCGATCACGCTAGCCAATTGCGCCACGGAGACAGTCCTGCTCCACTCTCACCACCATCAGAACATATCTTCAAAGCTATCAGCACAAAGAAAAAAAAGCGCCCCAGCATCACCGGGTGGGCTCGAACTTCCAACCTTTCGGTTAACAGCCGATCACGCTAGCCAACTGGGCCAAGGAGACAGTCGTGCTCCACTGTCACCACCATCAGAACATATCTTCAAAGCTATCAGCCCAAAGAAAAAAAAGCGCCGCACCACCACCGGGTGGGCTCGAACATCCAACCTTTCGGTTAACAGCCAATCGCGCTAGCCAATTGCCCCACGGAGACAGTAGTGCTCCACTCTCACCACCGTCAGAACATTTCTTCAGAGCTATCACCCCAAAGAAAAAAAAAGCGCCCCACCACCACCGGTTGCGCTCGAACCTCCAACCTTTCGGTTAACAGCCGATCGCGCTAGCCAATTGCGCCACGAAGACAGTCCTGCTTCACTCTCACCACCATCGGAACATATCTTCAAAGCTATCAGCCCACAGAAAAAAAAGCGCCGCACCACCACCGGGTGGGCTCGTACCTCCAACTTTTCGGTTAACAGCCGATCACGCTAGCCAATTGCGCCACAGAGACAGTCCTGCTTCACTCTCACCACCATCATAACATATCTTCAAAGCTATCAGCCCAAAGAAAAAAAAAGCGCCGCACCACCACCGGGTGGGCTCAAACTACCAACTTTTCGGTTAACAGCCGACCACGCTAGCGAATTGCGCCAAGGAGACAGTCCTGCTCCACTCTCACCACCATCAGAACATATATTCAAAGCTATCAGCCCAAAGAAAAAAAGCGCCGCACCACCACCGTGTGGGCTCGAACATCCAACTTTTCGGTTAACAGCCGATCACGCTAGCCAATTGCGCCACGGAGACAGTCCTGCTTCACTCTCACCACCATCATAACATATCTTCAAAGCTATTAGCCCAAAGAAAAAAAAGCGCCGCACCACCACCGGGTGGGCTCGAAACTCCAACCTTTCGGTTAACTGCCGATCGCGCTAGCCAATGGCGCCACGGAGACAGTCCTGCTCCACTCTTACCACCATTAGAACATATCTTCAAAGCTATCAGCCCAAAGAAAAAAAAGCGCCGCACCACCAACGGGTGGACTCGAACCTCCAACTTTCCGGTTAACAGCCGATCACGCTAGCCAATTGCGCCACGGAGACAGTCCTGCTCCACTCTCACCACCATCAGAACTTATCTTCAAAGCTATCAGCACAAAGAAAAAAAAGCGCCCCAGCATCACCGGCTGGGCTCGAACTTCCAACCTTTCGGTTAACAGCCAATCGCGCTAGCCAGCTGGGCCAAGGAGACAGTCGTGCTCCACTCTCACCACCATCAGAATATATCTTCAAAGCTATCAGCGCAGAGAAAAAAGCAACACACCACCACCGGGTGGGCTCAAACATCCAACTTTTCGGTTAACAGCCGATCACACTAGCCAATTGCGCCACGGAGACAGTCCTGCTCCACTCTCACCACCATCAGAACATATCTTCAAAGCTATCAGCCCACAGAAAAAAAGCGCCGCGCAACCACCGGGTAGGCTCGAACCTCAAACTTTTCGTTTAACAGCCGATCGCGCTAGCCAATTGCGCCACGGAGACAGTCCTGCTCCACTCTCACCACCATAAGAACATATCTTCAAAGCTATCAGCCCAAAGAAAAAAATGCGCCGCACCACCACCGTGTGGGCTCGAACATCCAACCTTTCGGTTAACAGCCGATCGCGGTAGCCAATTGCCCCACGGAGACAGTGGTGCTCCACTCTCACCACCGTCAGAACATTTCTTCAGAGCAATCACCCCAAAGAAAAAAAAGCGCCGCACCACAACCGGTTGCGCTCGAACCTCCAACCTTTCGGTTAACAGCCGATCGCGCTAGCCAATTGCGCCACGGAGACAGTCCTGCTCCACTCTCACCACCATCAGAACATATCTTCAAAGCTATTACCGCAAAGAAAAAAGCAACACACCACTCCCGGAAGGGCTCGAAACTCCAACCTTTCGGTTAACAGCCGATCGCGCTAGCCCATTGCGCTACGGATGCAGTCTTGCTCCACTCTCACCACCATCAGAACATATCTTCAAAGCTATCAGCGCAAAAAAGAAAGCAACACACCACTCCCGGAAGGGCTCGAAACTCCAACCTTTCGGTCAACAGCCGATTGCGCTAGCCAATTGCGCCACGGAGACAGTACTGCTCCACTCTCACCATCATCAGAACATATCTTCAAAGCTATCAGCGCAAGGAAAAAAAAGCGCTGCACCACCACCAGGTGGGCTCGAACCTCCAACCTTTCGGTTAACAGCCGATCGCGCTAGCCCATTGCGCCACGGAGACAGTCTTGCTCCACTCTCACCACCATCAGAACATATCTTCAAAGCTATTACCGCAAAGAAAAAAGCAACACACCACTCCCGGAAGGGCTCGAAACTCCAACCTTTCGGTTAACAGCCGATCGCGCTAGCCCATTGCGCTACGGATGCAGTCTTGCTCCACTCTCACCACCATCAGAACATATCTTCAAAGCTATCAGCGCAAAAAAGAAAGCAACACACCACTCCCGGAAGGGCTCGAAACTCCAACCTTTCGGTCAACAGCCGATTGCGCTAGCCAATTGCGCCACGGAGACAGTACTGCTCCACTCTCACCATCATCAGAACATATCTTCAAAGCTATCAGCGCAAGGAAAAAAAAGCGCTGCACCACCACCAGGTGGGCTCGAACCTCCAACCTTTCGGTTAACAGCCGATCGCGCTAGCCCATTGCGCCACGGAGACAGTCTTGCTCCACTCTCACCACCATCAGAACATATCTTCAAAGCTATCAGCGCAAAAAAGAAAGCAACACACCACTCCCGGGAGGGCTCGAAACTCCAACCTTTCGGTCAACAGCCGATTGCGCTAGCCAATTGCGCCACGGAGACAGTACTGCTCCACTCTCACCACCATCAGAACATATCTTCAAAGCTATCAGCCCAAAGAAAAAAAAGCGCCATACCACCACCGGGTGGGCTCGAACCTCCGACCTTTTGGTTAACAGCCCATCGCGCTAGCCAATTGCGCCATGGAGACAGTCCTGCACCACTCTCACCACCATCACAACATATCTTCCAAGCTATCAGCCCGAAGAAAAAAAAGCGCCGCACCACCACCGGGTGGGCTCGAACCTCCAACTTATCGGTTAACAGCCCATCGCGCTAGCCAATTGCGCCAAGGAGACAGTCCTGCTCCACTCTCACCACCATCGGAACATATCTTCAAAGCTATCAGCCCAAAGAAAAAAAAGCCCTGCACCACAACCGGGTGGGCTCGAACCTCCAAATTTTCGGTTAACAGCCGATCACGCTAGCCAATTGCGCCACGGAGACAGTCCTGCTCAACTCTCACCATCATCAGAACATATCTTCGAAGCTATCAGCGCAAAGAAAAAAAAGCGCTGCACCACCACCAGGTGGGCTCGAACCTCCAATCTTTCGGTTAACAGCCGATCACGCTAGCCCATTGCCCCACGGAGACAGTCTTGCTTCACTCTCACCACCATCAGAACATATCTTCAAAGCTATCAGCGCAAAGAAAAAAGCAACACACCACTCCCTGGAGGGCTCGAAACTCCAACCTTTCGGTCAACAGCCGATCGCGCTAGCCAATTGCGCCACGGAGACAGTCGTGCTCCACTCTCACCACCGTAAGAACATTTCTTCAGAGCTATCACCCCAAAGAAAAAAAAAGTGCCGCACCACCACCGGTTGCGCTTGAACCTCCAACCTTTCGGTTAACAGCCGATCGCGCTAGCCAATTGCGCCACGAAGACAGTCCTGCTCCACTCTCACCACCATCAGAACATATCTTCAAAGCTATCAGCACAAAGGAAAAAAAGCGCCCCAGCATCACCGGGTGGGCTCGAACTTCCAACCTTTCGGTTAACAGCCGATCGCGCTAGCCAACTGCGCCAAGGAGCCAGTCGTGCTCCACTCTCACCACCATCAGAACATATCTTCAAAGCTATCAGCGCAAAGAAAAAAGCAACACACCACTCCAAGGAGGGCTCGAAACTCCAACCTTTCGGTTAACAGCCGATCGCGCTAGCCAATGGCGCCACGCAGACAGTCCTGCTCCACTCTTACCACCATTAGAACATATCTTCAAAGCTATCAGCCCAAAGAAAAAAAAGCGCCGCACCACCACCGGGTGGGCTCGAGCCTCCAACTTTTCGGTTAACAGCCGATCACGCTAGCCAATTGCGCCACGGAGACAGTCCTGCTCCACTCTCACAACCATCAGAACATATCTTCAAAGCTATCAGCCCACAGAAAAAAAAAGCGCCGCGCAACCACCGGGTAGGCTCGAACCTCCAACTTTTCGATTAACAGCCGATCGCGCTAGCCAATTGCGCCACGGAGACATTCCTGCTCCACTCTCACCACCATAAGAACATATCTTCAAAGCTATCAGCCCAAAGAAAAAAAAGCGCGCAACCACCACCGGGTGGGCTTGAACATCCAACCTTTCGGTTAACAGCCGATCGCGCTAGCCAATTGCCCCACGGAGACAGTCGTGCTCCACTCTCACCACCGTAAGAACATTTCTTCAGAGCTATCACCCCAAAGAAAAAAAAAGTGCCGCACCACCACCGGTTGCGCTTGAACCTCCAACCTTTCGGTTAACAGCCGATCGCGCTAGCCAATTGCGCCACGAAGACAGTCCTGCTCCACTCTCACCACCATTAGAACATATCTTCAAAGCTATTACCGCAAAGAAAAAAGCAACACACCACTCCCGGGAGGGCTCGAAACTCCAACCTTTCGGTTAACAGCCGAGCGCGCTAGCCCATTGCGCTACGGAGGCAGTCTTGCTCCACTCTCACCATCATCAGAACATATCTTCGAAGCTATCAGCGCAAAGAAAAAAAAGCGCTGCACCACCACCAGGTGGGCTCGAACCTCCAATCTTTCGGTTAACAGCCGATCACGCTAGCCCATTGCCCCACGGAGACAGTCTTGCTTCACTCTCACCACCATCAGAACATATCTTCAAAGCTATCAGCGCAAAGAAAAAAGCAACACACCACTCCCGGGAGGGCTCGAAACTCCAACCTTTCGGTCAACAGCCGATCGCGCTAGCCAATTGCGCCACGGAGACAGTCCTGCTCCACTATCACCACCATCAGAACATATCTTCAAAGCTATCAGCCCAAAGAAAAAAAAGCGCTGCACCACCACCGGGTGGGCTCGAACCTCAAAATGTTCGGTTAACAGCCGATCACGCTAGCCAATTGCGCCATGGAGACAGTCCTGCTCCACTCTCACCACCATCAGGACATATCTGCAAAGCTATCAGCAAACAGAAAAAAAAGCGCCGCACCACCACCGGGTGGGCTCGAACCTCCAACCTTTCGGTTAACAGCCAATCGCGCAAGCCAATTGCGCCACGGAGACAGTCCTGCTCAACTCTCACCATCATCAGAACATATCTTCAAAGCTATCAGCCCAGAGAAAAAAAAGCACCGCGCCACCACCGGGAGGGCTCCAACCTCCAACCTTTCGGTTAACAGCCAATCTCGCCAGCCAATTGCGCCACGGAGACAGTCCTGCTCCACTCTCACCACCATCAGAACATATCTTCAAAGCTATCAGCACAAAGGAAAAAAAGCGCCGCACCACCACCGGGTGGGCTCGAAACTCCAACCTTTCGGTTAACTGCCGATCGCGCTAGCCAATGGCGCCACGGAGACAGTCCTGCTCCACTCTTACCACCATTAGAACATATCTTCAAAGCTATCAGCCCAAAGAAAAAAAAGCGCCGCACCACCAACGGGTGGACTCGAACCTCCAACTTTCCGGTTAACAGCCGATCACGCTAGCCAATTGCGCCACGGAGACAGTCCTGCTCCACTCTCACCACCATCAGAACTTATCTTCAAAGCTATTAGCACAAAGAAAAAAAAGCGCCCCAGCATCACCGGGTGGGCTCGAACTTCCAACCTTTCGGTTAACAGCCAATCGCGCTAGCCAGCTGGGCCACGGAGACAGTCGTGCTCCACTCTCACCACCATCAGAACATATCTTCAAAGCTATCAGCGCAGAGAAAAAAGCAACACACCACCACCGGGTGGGCTCAAACATCCAACTTTTCGGTTAACAGCCGATCACGCTAGCCAATTGCGCCACGAAGACAGTCCTGCTCCACTCTCACCACCATCAGAACATATCTTCAAAGCTATTACCGCAAAGAAAAAAGCAACACACCACTCCCGGAAGGGCTCGAAACTCCAACCTTTCGGTTAACAGCCGATCGCGCTAGCCCATTGCGCTACGGATGCAGTCTTGCTCCACTCTCACCATCATCAGAACATATCTTCAAAGCTATCAGCGCAAGGAAAAAAAAGCGCTGCACCACCACCAGGTGGGCTCGAACCTCCAACCTTTCAGTTAACAGCCGATCGCGCTAGCCCATTGCGCCACGGAGACAGTCTTGCACCACTCTCACCACCATCACAACATATCTTCAAAGCTATCAGCCCAAAGAAAAAAAAGCGCCGCACCACCACCGGGTGGGCTCGAACCTCCAACTTTTCGGTTAACAGCCGATCACGCTAGCCAATTGCGCCACGGAGACAGTCCTGCTTCAGTCTCACCACCATCAGAACATATCTTCAAAGCTATCAGCACAAAGAAAAAAAAGCGCCCCAGCATCACCGGGTGGGCTCGAACTTCCAACCTTTCGGTTAACAGCCGATCGCGCTATCCAACTGCGCCAAGGAGACAGTCGTGCTCCACTCTCACCACCATCAGAACATATCTTCAAAGCTATCAGCGCAAAGAAAAAAGCAACACACCACTCCAAGGAGGGCTCGAAACTCCAACCTTTCGGTTAACAGCCGATCGCGCTAGCCAATGGCGCCACGGAGACAGTCCTGCTCCACTCTTACCACCATTAGAACATATCTTCAAAGCTATCAGCCCAAAGAAAAAAAGCGCCGCACCACCAACGGGTGGGCTCGAACCTCCAACTTTCCGGTTAACAGCCGATCACGCTAGCCAATTGCGCCACGGAGACAGTCCTGCTCCACTCTCACTACCATCAGAACATATCTTCAAAGCTATCAACCCAAAGAAAAAAAAGCGCCGCACCACCACCGGGTGGGCTCGAGCCTCCAACTTTTCGGTTAACAGCCGATCACGCTAGCCAATTGCGCCACGGAGACAGTCCTGCTCCACTCTCACCACCATCAGAACATATCTTCAAAGCTATCAGCCCACAGAAAAAAAAGCGCCGCACCACCACCGGGTGGGCTCGAACCTCCAACTTTTCGATTAACAGCCGATCACGCTAGCCGATTGCGCCACGGAGACAGTCCTGCTTCACTCTCACCACCATCATAATATATCTTCAAAGCTATAAGCCCAAAGAAAAAAAAAGCGCCGCACCACCACCGGGTGGGCTCAAACTACCAACTTTTCGGTTAACAGCCGATCACGCTAGCGAATTGCGCCACGGAGACAGTTCTGCTCCCCTCTCACCACCATCAGACATAACTTCGAAGTTATCAGCCCAAAGAAAAAAAGCGCCGCACCACCACCGTGTGGGCTCGAACCTCCAACTATCCGGTTAACAGCCGATCACGCTAGCCAATTGCGCCACGGAGACAGTCCTGCTCCACTCTCACCACCATCAGAACATATCTTCAAAGCTATCAGCACAAAGAAAAAAAAGCGCCCCAGCATCACCGGGTGGGCTCGAACTTCCAACCTTTCGGTTAACAGCCGATCACGCTAGCCAACTGGGCCAAGGAGACAGTCGTGCTCCACTGTCACCACCATCAGAACATATCTTCAAAGCTATCAGCCCAAAGAAAAAAAAGCGCCGCACCACCACCGGGTGGGCTCGAACATCCAACCTTTCGGTTAACAGCCAATCGCGCTAGCCAATTGCCCCACGGAGACAGTAGTGCTCCACTCTCACCACCGTCAGAACATTTCTTCAGAGCTATCACCCCAAAGGAAAAAAAAGCGCCGCACCACCACCGGTTGCGCTCGAACCTCCAACCTTTCGGTTAACAGCCGATCGCGCTAGCCAATTGCGCCACGAAGACAGTCCTGCTTCACTCTCACCACCATCGGAACATATCTTCAAAGCTATCAGCCCACAGAAAAAAAAGCGCCGCACCACCACCGGGTGGGCTCGTACCTCCAACTTTTGGGTTAACAGCCGATCACGCTAGCCAATTGCGCCACAGAGACAGTCCTGCTTCACTCTCACCACCATCATAACATATCTTCAAAGCTATCAGCCCAAAGAAAAAAAAAGCGCCGCACCACCACCGGGTGGGCTCAAACTACCAACTTTTCGGTTAACAGCCGACCACGCTAGCGAATTGCGCCACGGAGACAGTCCTGCTCCACTCTCACCACCATCAGAACATATATTCAAAGCTATCAGCCCAAAGAAAAAAAGCGCCGCACCACCACCGTGTGGGCTCGAACATCCAACTTTTCGGTTAACAGCCGATCACGCTAGCCAATTGCGCCACGGAGACAGTCCTGCTTCACTCTCACCACCATCATAACATATCTTCAAAGCTATCAGCACAAAGAAAAAAAAGCGCCCCAGCATCACCGGGTGGGCTCGAACTTCCAACCTTTCGGTTAACAGCCTATCGCGCTATCCAACTGCGCCAAGGAGACAGTCGTGCTCCACTCTCACCACCATCAGAACATATCTTCAAAGCTATCAGCGCAAAGAAAAAAGCAACACACCACTCCAAGGAGGGCTCGAAACTCCAACCTTTCGGTTAACAGCCGATCGCGCTAGCCAATGGCGCCACGGAGACAGTCCTGCTCCACTCTTACCACCATTAGAACATATCTTCAAAGCTATCAGCCCAAAGAAAAAAAGCGCCGCACCACCAACGGGTGGGCTCGAACCTCCAACTTTCCGGTTAACAGCCGATCACGCTAGCCAATTGCGCCACGGAGACAGTCCTGCTCCACTCTCACTACCATCAGAACATATCTTCAAAGCTATCAACCCAAAGAAAAAAAAGCGCCGCACCACCACCGGGTGGGCTCGAGCCTCCAACTTTTCGGTTAACAGCCGATCACGCTAGCCAATTGCGCCACGGAGACAGTCCTGCTCCACTCTCACCACCATCAGAACATATCTTCAAAGCTATCAGCCCACAGAAAAAAAAGCGCCGCACCACCACTGGGTGGGCTCGAACCTCCAACTTTTCGATTAACAGCCGATCACGCTAGCCGATTGCGCCACGGAGACAGTCCTGCTTCACTCTCACCACCATCATAATATATCTTCAAAGCTATAAGCCCAAAGAAAAAAAAAAGCGCCGCACCACCACCGGGTGGGCTCAAACTACCAACTTTTCGGTTAACAGCCGATCACGCTAGCGAATTGCGCCACGGAGACAGTTCTGCTCCCCTCTCACCACCATCAGAACATAACTTCGAAGTTATCAGCCCAAAGAAAAAAAGCGCCGCACCACCACCGTGTGGGCTCGAACCTCCAACTATCCGGTTAACAGCCGATCACGCTAGCCAATTGCGCCACGGAGACAGTCCTGCTCCACTCTCACCACCATCAGAACATATCTTCAAAGCTATCAGCACAAAGAAAAAAAAGCGCCCCAGCATCACCGGGTGGGCTCGAACTTCCAACCTTTCGGTTAACAGCCGATCACGCTAGCCAACTGGGCCAAGGAGACAGTCGTGCTCCACTGTCACCACCATCAGAACATATCTTCAAAGCTATCAGCCCAAAGAAAAAAAAGCGCCGCACCACCACCGGGTGGGCTCGAACATCCAACCTTTCGGTTAACAGCCAATCGCGCTAGCCAATTGCCCCACGGAGACAGTAGTGCTCCACTCTCACCACCGTCAGAACATTTCTTCAGAGCTATCACCCCAAAGAAAAAAAAAGCGCCCCACCACCACCGGTTGCGCTCGAACCTCCAACCTTTCGGTTAACAGCCGATCGCGCTAGCCAATTGCGCCACGAAGACAGTCCTGCTTCACTCTCACCACCGTCGGAACATATCTTCAAAGCTATCAGCCCACAGAAAAAAAAAGCGCCGCACCACCACCGGGTGGGCTCGTACCTCCAACTTTTCGGTTAACAGCCGATCACGCTAGCCAATTGCGCCACAGAGACAGTCCTGCTTCACTCTCACCACCATCATAACATATCTTCAAAGCTATCAGCCCAAAGAAAAAAAAACGCGCCGCACCACCACCGGGTGGGCTCAAACTACCAACTTTTCGGTTAACAGCCGACCACGCTAGCGAATTGCGCCAAGGAGACAGTCCTGCTCCACTCTCACCACCATCACAACATATCTTCCAAGCTATCAGCCCGAAGAAAAAAAAGCGCCGCACCACCACCGGGTGGGCTCGAACCTCCAACTTATCGGTTAACAGCCCATCGCGCTAGCCAATTGCGCCAAGGAGACAGTCCTGCTCCACTCTCACCACCATCGGAACATATCTTCAAAGCTATCAGCCCAAAGAAAAAAAAGCCCTGCACCACAACCGGGTGGGCTCGAACCTCCAAATTTTCGGTTAACAGCCGATCACGCTAGCCAATTGCGCCACGGAGACAGTCCTGCTCAACTCTCACCATCATCAGAACATATCTTCGAAGCTATCAGCGCAAAGAAAAAAAAGCGCTGCACCACCACCAGGTGGGCTCGAACCTCCAATCTTTCGGTTAACAGCCGATCACGCTAGCCCATTGCCCCACGGAGACAGTCTTGCTTCACTCTCACCACCATCAGAACATATCTTCAAAGCTATCAGCGCAAAGAAAAAAGCAACACACCACTCCCTGGAGGGCTCGAAACTCCAACCTTTCGGTCAACAGCCGATCGCGCTAGCCAATTGCGCCACGGAGACAGTCGTGCTCCACTCTCACCACCGTAAGAACATTTCTTCAGAGCTATCACCCCAAAGAAAAAAAAAGTGCCGCACCACCACCGGTTGCGCTTGAACCTCCAACCTTTCGGTTAACAGCCGATCGCGCTAGCCAATTGCGCCACGAAGACAGTCCTGCTCCACTCTCACCACCATCAGAACATATCTTCAAAGCTATCAGCACAAAGGAAAAAAAGCGCCCCAGCATCACCGGGTGGGCTCGAACTTCCAACCTTTCGGTTAACAGCCGATCGCGCTAGCCAACTGCGCCAAGGAGCCAGTCGTGCTCCACTCTCACCACCATCAGAACATATCTTCAAAGCTATCAGCGCAAAGAAAAAAGCAACACACCACTCCAAGGAGGGCTCGAAACTCCAACCTTTCGGTTAACAGCCGATCGCGCTAGCCAATGGCGCCACGCAGACAGTCCTGCTCCACTCTTACCACCATTAGAACATATCTTCAAAGCTATCAGCCCAAAGAAAAAAAAGCGCCGCACCACCACCGGGTGGGCTCGAGCCTCCAACTTTTCGGTTAACAGCCGATCACGCTAGCCAATTGCGCCACGGAGACAGTCCTGCTCCACTCTCACAACCATCAGAACATATCTTCAAAGCTATCAGCCCACAGAAAAAAAAAGCGCCGCGCAACCACCGGGTAGGCTCGAACCTCCAACTTTTCGATTAACAGCCGATCGCGCTAGCCAATTGCGCCACGGAGACATTCCTGCTCCACTCTCACCACCATAAGAACATATCTTCAAAGCTATCAGCCCAAAGAAAAAAAAGCGCGCAACCACCACCGGGTGGGCTTGAACATCCAACCTTTCGGTTAACAGCCGATCGCGCTAGCCAATTGCCCCACGGAGACAGTCGTGCTCCACTCTCACCACCGTAAGAACATTTCTTCAGAGCTATCACCCCAAAGAAAAAAAAAGTGCCGCACCACCACCGGTTGCGCTTGAACCTCCAACCTTTCGGTTAACAGCCGATCGCGCTAGCCAATTGCGCCACGAAGACAGTCCTGCTCCACTCTCACCACCATTAGAACATATCTTCAAAGCTATTACCGCAAAGAAAAAAGCAACACACCACTCCCGGGAGGGCTCGAAACTCCAACCTTTCGGTTAACAGCCGAGCGCGCTAGCCCATTGCGCTACGGAGGCAGTCTTGCTCCACTCTCACCATCATCAGAACATATCTTCGAAGCTATCAGCGCAAAGAAAAAAAAGCGCTGCACCACCACCAGGTGGGCTCGAACCTCCAATCTTTCGGTTAACAGCCGATCACGCTAGCCCATTGCCCCACGGAGACAGTCTTGCTTCACTCTCACCACCATCAGAACATATCTTCAAAGCTATCAGCGCAAAGAAAAAAGCAACACACCACTCCCGGGAGGGCTCGAAACTCCAACCTTTCGGTCAACAGCCGATCGCGCTAGCCAATTGCGCCACGGAGACAGTCCTGCTCCACTATCACCACCATCAGAACATATCTTCAAAGCTATCAGCCCAAAGAAAAAAAAGCGCTGCACCACCACCGGGTGGGCTCGAACCTCAAAATGTTCGGTTAACAGCCGATCACGCTAGCCAATTGCGCCATGGAGACAGTCCTGCTCCACTCTCACCACCATCAGGACATATCTGCAAAGCTATCAGCAAACAGAAAAAAAAGCGCCGCACCACCACCGGGTGGGCTCGAACCTCCAACCTTTCGGTTAACAGCCAATCGCGCAAGCCAATTGCGCCACGGAGACAGTCCTGCTCAACTCTCACCATCATCAGAACATATCTTCAAAGCTATCAGCCCAGAGAAAAAAAAGCACCGCGCCACCACCGGGAGGGCTCCAACCTCCAACCTTTCGGTTAACAGCCAATCTCGCCAGCCAATTGCGCCACGGAGACAGTCCTGCTCCACTCTCACCACCATCAGAACATATCTTCAAAGCTATCAGCACAAAGGAAAAAAAGCGCCGCACCACCACCGGGTGGGCTCGAAACTCCAACCTTTCGGTTAACTGCCGATCGCGCTAGCCAATGGCGCCACGGAGACAGTCCTGCTCCACTCTTACCACCATTAGAACATATCTTCAAAGCTATCAGCCCAAAGAAAAAAAAGCGCCGCACCACCAACGGGTGGACTCGAACCTCCAACTTTCCGGTTAACAGCCGATCACGCTAGCCAATTGCGCCACGGAGACAGTCCTGCTCCACTCTCACCACCATCAGAACTTATCTTCAAAGCTATTAGCACAAAGAAAAAAAAGCGCCCCAGCATCACCGGGTGGGCTCGAACTTCCAACCTTTCGGTTAACAGCCAATCGCGCTAGCCAGCTGGGCCACGGAGACAGTCGTGCTCCACTCTCACCACCATCAGAACATATCTTCAAAGCTATCAGCGCAGAGAAAAAAGCAACACACCACCACCGGGTGGGCTCAAACATCCAACTTTTCGGTTAACAGCCGATCACGCTAGCCAATTGCGCCACGAAGACAGTCCTGCTCCACTCTCACCACCATCAGAACATATCTTCAAAGCTATTACCGCAAAGAAAAAAGCAACACACCACTCCCGGAAGGGCTCGAAACTCCAACCTTTCGGTTAACAGCCGATCGCGCTAGCCCATTGCGCTACGGATGCAGTCTTGCTCCACTCTCACCATCATCAGAACATATCTTCAAAGCTATCAGCGCAAGGAAAAAAAAGCGCTGCACCACCACCAGGTGGGCTCGAACCTCCAACCTTTCAGTTAACAGCCGATCGCGCTAGCCCATTGCGCCACGGAGACAGTCTTGCACCACTCTCACCACCATCACAACATATCTTCAAAGCTATCAGCCCAAAGAAAAAAAAGCGCCGCACCACCACCGGGTGGGCTCGAACCTCCAACTTTTCGGTTAACAGCCGATCACGCTAGCCAATTGCGCCACGGAGACAGTCCTGCTTCAGTCTCACCACCATCAGAACATATCTTCAAAGCTATCAGCACAAAGAAAAAAAAGCGCCCCAGCATCACCGGGTGGGCTCGAACTTCCAACCTTTCGGTTAACAGCCGATCGCGCTATCCAACTGCGCCAAGGAGACAGTCGTGCTCCACTCTCACCACCATCAGAACATATCTTCAAAGCTATCAGCGCAAAGAAAAAAGCAACACACCACTCCAAGGAGGGCTCGAAACTCCAACCTTTCGGTTAACAGCCGATCGCGCTAGCCAATGGCGCCACGGAGACAGTCCTGCTCCACTCTTACCACCATTAGAACATATCTTCAAAGCTATCAGCCCAAAGAAAAAAAGCGCCGCACCACCAACGGGTGGGCTCGAACCTCCAACTTTCCGGTTAACAGCCGATCACGCTAGCCAATTGCGCCACGGAGACAGTCCTGCTCCACTCTCACTACCATCAGAACATATCTTCAAAGCTATCAACCCAAAGAAAAAAAAGCGCCGCACCACCACCGGGTGGGCTCGAGCCTCCAACTTTTCGGTTAACAGCCGATCACGCTAGCCAATTGCGCCACGGAGACAGTCCTGCTCCACTCTCACCACCATCAGAACATATCTTCAAAGCTATCAGCCCACAGAAAAAAAAGCGCCGCACCACCACCGGGTGGGCTCGAACCTCCAACTTTTCGATTAACAGCCGATCACGCTAGCCGATTGCGCCACGGAGACAGTCCTGCTTCACTCTCACCACCATCATAATATATCTTCAAAGCTATAAGCCCAAAGAAAAAAAAAGCGCCGCACCACCACCGGGTGGGCTCAAACTACCAACTTTTCGGTTAACAGCCGATCACGCTAGCGAATTGCGCCACGGAGACAGTTCTGCTCCCCTCTCACCACCATCAGACATAACTTCGAAGTTATCAGCCCAAAGAAAAAAAGCGCCGCACCACCACCGTGTGGGCTCGAACCTCCAACTATCCGGTTAACAGCCGATCACGCTAGCCAATTGCGCCACGGAGACAGTCCTGCTCCACTCTCACCACCATCAGAACATATCTTCAAAGCTATCAGCACAAAGAAAAAAAAGCGCCCCAGCATCACCGGGTGGGCTCGAACTTCCAACCTTTCGGTTAACAGCCGATCACGCTAGCCAACTGGGCCAAGGAGACAGTCGTGCTCCACTGTCACCACCATCAGAACATATCTTCAAAGCTATCAGCCCAAAGAAAAAAAAGCGCCGCACCACCACCGGGTGGGCTCGAACATCCAACCTTTCGGTTAACAGCCAATCGCGCTAGCCAATTGCCCCACGGAGACAGTAGTGCTCCACTCTCACCACCGTCAGAACATTTCTTCAGAGCTATCACCCCAAAGGAAAAAAAAGCGCCGCACCACCACCGGTTGCGCTCGAACCTCCAACCTTTCGGTTAACAGCCGATCGCGCTAGCCAATTGCGCCACGAAGACAGTCCTGCTTCACTCTCACCACCATCGGAACATATCTTCAAAGCTATCAGCCCACAGAAAAAAAAGCGCCGCACCACCACCGGGTGGGCTCGTACCTCCAACTTTTGGGTTAACAGCCGATCACGCTAGCCAATTGCGCCACAGAGACAGTCCTGCTTCACTCTCACCACCATCATAACATATCTTCAAAGCTATCAGCCCAAAGAAAAAAAAAGCGCCGCACCACCACCGGGTGGGCTCAAACTACCAACTTTTCGGTTAACAGCCGACCACGCTAGCGAATTGCGCCACGGAGACAGTCCTGCTCCACTCTCACCACCATCAGAACATATATTCAAAGCTATCAGCCCAAAGAAAAAAAGCGCCGCACCACCACCGTGTGGGCTCGAACATCCAACTTTTCGGTTAACAGCCGATCACGCTAGCCAATTGCGCCACGGAGACAGTCCTGCTTCACTCTCACCACCATCATAACATATCTTCAAAGCTATCAGCACAAAGAAAAAAAAGCGCCCCAGCATCACCGGGTGGGCTCGAACTTCCAACCTTTCGGTTAACAGCCTATCGCGCTATCCAACTGCGCCAAGGAGACAGTCGTGCTCCACTCTCACCACCATCAGAACATATCTTCAAAGCTATCAGCGCAAAGAAAAAAGCAACACACCACTCCAAGGAGGGCTCGAAACTCCAACCTTTCGGTTAACAGCCGATCGCGCTAGCCAATGGCGCCACGGAGACAGTCCTGCTCCACTCTTACCACCATTAGAACATATCTTCAAAGCTATCAGCCCAAAGAAAAAAAGCGCCGCACCACCAACGGGTGGGCTCGAACCTCCAACTTTCCGGTTAACAGCCGATCACGCTAGCCAATTGCGCCACGGAGACAGTCCTGCTCCACTCTCACTACCATCAGAACATATCTTCAAAGCTATCAACCCAAAGAAAAAAAAGCGCCGCACCACCACCGGGTGGGCTCGAGCCTCCAACTTTTCGGTTAACAGCCGATCACGCTAGCCAATTGCGCCACGGAGACAGTCCTGCTCCACTCTCACCACCATCAGAACATATCTTCAAAGCTATCAGCCCACAGAAAAAAAAGCGCCGCACCACCACTGGGTGGGCTCGAACCTCCAACTTTTCGATTAACAGCCGATCACGCTAGCCGATTGCGCCACGGAGACAGTCCTGCTTCACTCTCACCACCATCATAATATATCTTCAAAGCTATAAGCCCAAAGAAAAAAAAAAGCGCCGCACCACCACCGGGTGGGCTCAAACTACCAACTTTTCGGTTAACAGCCGATCACGCTAGCGAATTGCGCCACGGAGACAGTTCTGCTCCCCTCTCACCACCATCAGAACATAACTTCGAAGTTATCAGCCCAAAGAAAAAAAGCGCCGCACCACCACCGTGTGGGCTCGAACCTCCAACTATCCGGTTAACAGCCGATCACGCTAGCCAATTGCGCCACGGAGACAGTCCTGCTCCACTCTCACCACCATCAGAACATATCTTCAAAGCTATCAGCACAAAGAAAAAAAAGCGCCCCAGCATCACCGGGTGGGCTCGAACTTCCAACCTTTCGGTTAACAGCCGATCACGCTAGCCAACTGGGCCAAGGAGACAGTCGTGCTCCACTGTCACCACCATCAGAACATATCTTCAAAGCTATCAGCCCAAAGAAAAAAAAGCGCCGCACCACCACCGGGTGGGCTCGAACATCCAACCTTTCGGTTAACAGCCAATCGCGCTAGCCAATTGCCCCACGGAGACAGTAGTGCTCCACTCTCACCACCGTCAGAACATTTCTTCAGAGCTATCACCCCAAAGAAAAAAAAAGCGCCCCACCACCACCGGTTGCGCTCGAACCTCCAACCTTTCGGTTAACAGCCGATCGCGCTAGCCAATTGCGCCACGAAGACAGTCCTGCTTCACTCTCACCACCGTCGGAACATATCTTCAAAGCTATCAGCCCACAGAAAAAAAAAGCGCCGCACCACCACCGGGTGGGCTCGTACCTCCAACTTTTCGGTTAACAGCCGATCACGCTAGCCAATTGCGCCACAGAGACAGTCCTGCTTCACTCTCACCACCATCATAACATATCTTCAAAGCTATCAGCCCAAAGAAAAAAAAACGCGCCGCACCACCACCGGGTGGGCTCAAACTACCAACTTTTCGGTTAACAGCCGACCACGCTAGCGAATTGCGCCAAGGAGACAGTCCTGCTCCACTCTCACCACCATCAGAACATATATTCAAAGCTATCAGCCCAAAGAAAAAAAGCGCCGCACCACCACCGTGTGGGCTCGAACATCCAACTTTTCGGTTAACAGCCGATCACGCTAGCCAATTGCGCCACGGAGACAGTCCTGCTTCACTCTCACCACCATCATAACATATCTTCAAAGCTATTAGCCCAAAGAAAAAAAAGCGCCGCACCACCACCGGGTGGGCTCGAAACTCCAACCTTTCGGTTAACTGCCGATCGCGCTAGCCAATGGCGCCACGGAGACAGTCCTGCTCCACTCTTACCACCATTAGAACATATCTTCAAAGCTATCAGCCCAAAGAAAAAAAAGCGCCGCACCACCAACGGGTGGACTCGAACCTCCAACTTTCCGGTTAACAGCCGATCACGCTAGCCAATTGCGCCACGGAGACAGTCCTGCTCCACTCTCACCACCATCAGAACTTATCTTCAAAGCTATCAGCACAAAGAAAAAAAAGCGCCCCAGCATCACCGGCTGGGCTCGAACTTCCAACCTTTCGGTTAACAGCCAATCGCGCTAGCCAGCTGGGCCAAGGAGACAGTCGTGCTCCACTCTCACCACCATCAGAATATATCTTCAAAGCTATCAGCGCAGAGAAAAAAGCAACACACCACCACCGGGTGGGCTCAAACATCCAACTTTTCGGTTAACAGCCGATCACACTAGCCAATTGCGCCACGGAGACAGTCCTGCTCCACTCTCACCACCATCAGAACATATCTTCAAAGCTATCAGCCCACAGAAAAAAAGCGCCGCGCAACCACCGGGTAGGCTCGAACCTCAAACTTTTCGTTTAACAGCCGATCGCGCTAGCCAATTGCGCCACGGAGACAGTCCTGCTCCACTCTCACCACCATAAGAACATATCTTCAAAGCTATCAGCCCAAAGAAAAAAATGCGCCGCACCACCACCGTGTGGGCTCGAACATCCAACCTTTCGGTTAACAGCCGATCGCGGTAGCCAATTGCCCCACGGAGACAGTGGTGCTCCACTCTCACCACCGTCAGAACATTTCTTCAGAGCAATCACCCCAAAGAAAAAAAAGCGCCGCACCACAACCGGTTGCGCTCGAACCTCCAACCTTTCGGTTAACAGCCGATCGCGCTAGCCAATTGCGCCACGGAGACAGTCCTGCTCCACTCTCACCACCATCAGAACATATCTTCAAAGCTATCAGCGCACAGAAAAAAAGCAGCGCCGCGCAACCACCGGGTAGGCTCGAACCTCCAACTTTTCGGTTAACAGCCGATCGCGCTAGCCAATTGCGCCACGGAGACAGTCCTGCTCCACTCTCACCACCATAAGAACATATCTTCAAAGCTATCAGCCCAAAGAAAAAAAGCGCCGCACCACCACCGGGTGGGCTCGAACATCCAACCTTTCGGTTAACAGCCGATCGCGCTAGCCAATTGCCCCACGGAGACAGTCGTGCTCCACTCTACCACCGTCAGAACATTTCATCAGAGCTATCACCCCAAAGAAAAAAAAAGCGCCGCACCACCACCGGTTGCGCTCGAACCTCCAACCTTTCGGTTAACAGCCGGTCGCCCTAGCCAATTGCGCCACGAAGACAGTCCTGCTCCACTCTCACCACCATCAGAACATATCTTCAAAGCTATTACCGCAAAGAAAAAAGCAACACACCACTCCCGGAAGGGCTCGAAACTCCAACCTTTCGGTTAACAGCCGATCGCGCTAGCCCATTGCGCTACGGATGCAGTCTTGCTCCACTCTCACCACCATCAGAACATATCTTCAAAGCTATCAGCGCAAAAAAGAAAGCAACACACCACTCCCGGAAGGGCTCGAAACTCCAACCTTTCGGTCAACAGCCGATTGCGCTAGCCAATTGCGCCACGGAGACAGTACTGCTCCACTCTCACCATCATCAGAACATATCTTCAAAGCTATCAGCGCAAGGAAAAAAAAGCGCTGCACCACCACCAGGTGGGCTCGAACCTCCAACCTTTCGGTTAACAGCCGATCGCGCTAGCCCATTGCGCCACGGAGACAGTCTTGCTCCACTCTCACCACCATCAGAACATATCTTCAAAGCTATCAGCGCAAAAAAGAAAGCAACACACCACTCCCGGGAGGGCTCGAAACTCCAACCTTTCGGTCAACAGCCGATTGCGCTAGCCAATTGCGCCACGGAGACAGTACTGCTCCACTCTCACCACCATCAGAACATATCTTCAAAGCTATCAGCCCAAAGAAAAAAAAGCGCCATACCACCACCGGGTGGGCTCGAACCTCCGACCTTTTGGTTAACAGCCCATCGCGCTAGCCAATTGCGCCATGGAGACAGTCCTGCACCACTCTCACCACCATCACAACATATCTTCCAAGCTATCAGCCCGAAGAAAAAAAAGCGCCGCACCACCACCGGGTGGGCTCGAACCTCCAACTTATCGGTTAACAGCCCATCGCGCTAGCCAATTGCGCCAAGGAGACAGTCCTGCTCCACTCTCACCACCATCGGAACATATCTTCAAAGCTATCAGCCCAAAGAAAAAAAAGCCCTGCACCACAACCGGGTGGGCTCGAACCTCCAAATTTTCGGTTAACAGCCGATCACGCTAGCCAATTGCGCCACGGAGACAGTCCTGCTCCACTCTCACTACCATCAGGACATATCTTCAAAGCTATCAGCAAACAGAAAAAAAAAGCGCCGCACCACCACCGGGTGGGCTCGAACCTCCAACCTTTCGGTTAACAGCCCATCGCGCTAGCCAATTGCGCCATGGAGACAGTCCTGCACCGCTCTCACCACCATCACAACATATCTTCAAAGCTATCAGCCCAAAGAAAAAAAAGCGCCGCACCACCACCGGGTGGGCTCGAACCTCCAACTTTTCGGTTAGCAGCCGATCGCGCTAGCCAACTGCGCCAAGGAGACAGTCCTGCTCCACTCTCACCACCATCAGAACTTATCTTCAAACCTATCAGCACAAAGAAAAAAAAGTGCCATACCACCACCGGGTGGGCTCGAACCTCCGACCTTTTGGTTAACAGCCCATCGCGCTAGCCAATTGCGCCATGGAGACAGTCCTGCACCACTCTCACCACCATCACAACATATCTTCCAAGCTATCAGCCCGAAGAAAAAAAAGCGCCGCACCACCACCGGGTGGGCTCGAACCTCCAACTTTTCGGTTAACAGCCGATCACGCTAGCCAATTGCGCCACGGAGACAGTCATGCTTCACTCTCACCACCATCAGAACATATCTTCAAAGCTATCAGCACAAAGAAAAAAAAGCGCCCCAGCATCACCGGGTGGGCTCGAACTTCCAACCTTTCGGTTAACAGCCGATCGCGCTAGCCAACTGCGCCAAGTTGACAGTCCTGCTCCACTATCACCACCATCAGAACATATCTTCAAAGCTATCAGCCCAACGAAAAAAAAGCGCCATACCACCACCGGGTGGGCTCGAACCTCCGACCTTTTGGTTAACAGCCCATCGCGCTAGCCAATTGCGCCAAGGAGACAGTCCTGCTCCACTCTCACCACCATCGGAACATATCTTCAAAGCTATCAGCCCAAAGAAAAAAAAGCGCTGCACCACCACCGGGTGGGCTCGAACCTCCAAATTTTCGGTTAACAGCCGATCACGCTAGCCAATTGCGCCACGGAGACAGTCCTGCTCCACTCTCACCACCATCAGGACATATCTTCAAAGCTATCAGCAAACAGAAAAAAAAGCGCCGCACCACCACCGGGTGGGCTCGAACCTCCAACCTTTCGGTTAACAGCCCATCGCGCTAGCCAATTGCGCCATGTAGACAGTCCTGCACCACTCTCACCACCATCACAACACATCTTCACAGCTATCAGCCAAAAGAAAAAAAAGCGCCGCACCACCACCGGGTGGGCTCGAACCTCAAACTTTTCGGTTAGCAGCCAATCACGCTAGCCAATTGCGCCACGGAGACAGTCCTGCTTCACTCTCACCACCATCAGAACATATCTTCAAAGCTATCAGCACAAAGAAAAAAAGCGCCCCAGCATCACCGGGTGGGCTCGAACTTCCAACCTTTCGGTTAACAGCCGATCGCGCTAGCCAACTGCGCCAAGGAGACAGTCGTGCTCCACTCTCACCACCATCAGAACATATCTTCAAAGCTATCAGCGCAAAGAAAAAAGCAACACACCACTCCAGGGAGGGCTCGAACCTCCAACTTTTCGGTTAGCAGCCAATCACGCTAGCCAATTGCGCCACGGAGACAGTCCTGCTTCACTCTCACCATCATCAGAACATATCTTCAAAGCTATCAGCCCAAAGAAAAAAAAGCGCCGCACCACCACCGGGTGGGCTCGAACCTCCAACTTTCCAGTTAACAGCCGATCACGCTAGCCAATTGCGCCACGGAGACAGTCCTGCTCCACTCTTACCCCCATCAGAACATATCTTCAAAGCTATCAGCCCACAGAAAAAAAAAGCGCCGCGCAACCACCGGGTAGGCTCGAACCTCCAACTTTTCGATTAACAGCCGATCGCGCTAGCCAATTGCGCCACGGAGACATTCCTGCTCCACTCTCACCACCATAAGAACATATCTTCAAAGGTATCAGCCCAAAGAAAAAAAAGCGCCGCACCACCACCGGGTGGGCTTGAACATCCAACCTTTCGGTTAACAGCCGAGCGCGCTAGCCCATTGCGCTACGGAGGCAGTCTTGCTCCACTCTCACCATCATCAGAACATATCTTCGAAGCTATCAGCGCAAAGAAAAAAAAAGCGCTGCACCACCACCAGGTGGGCTCGAACCTCCAATCTTTCGGTTAACAGCCGATCGCGCTAGCCCATTGCGCCACGGAGACAGTCTTGCTCCACTCTCACCACCATCAGAACATATCTTCAAAGCTATCAGCGCAAAAAAAAGCAACACACCACTCCCGGGAGGGCTCGAAACTCCAACCTTTCGGTCAACAGCCGATCGCGCTAGCCAATTGCGCCACGGAGACAGTCCTGCTCCACTATCACCACCATCAGAACATATCTTCAAAGCTATCAGCCCAACGAAAAAAAAGCGCCATACCACCACCGGGTGGGCTCGAACCTCCGACCTTTTGGTTAACAGCCCATCGCGCTAGCCAATTGCGCCATGGAGACAGTCCTGCTCCACTCTCACCACCATCAGAACATATCTTCAAAGCTATCAGCCCAAAGAAAAAAAAGCGCTGCACCACCACCGGGTGGGCTCGAACCTCCATATTTTCGGTTAACAGCCGATCACGCTAGCCATTTGCGCCACGGAGACAGTCCTGCTCCACTCTCACCACCATCAGGACATATCTTCAAAGCTATCAGCAAACAGAAAAAAAGCGCCCCACCACCACCGGGTGGGCTCGAACCTCCAACCTTTCGGTTAACAGCCAATCGCGCAAGCCAATTGCGCCACGGAGACAGTCCTGCTCAACTCTCACCATCATCAGAACATATCTTCAAAGCTATCAGCCCAAAGAAAGAAAAGCACCGCACCACCACCGGGAGGGCTCGAACCTCCAACCTTTCGGTTAACAGCCAATCTCGCCAGCCAATTGCGCCACGGAGACAGTCCTGCTCCACTCTCACCACCATCAGAACATATCTTCAAAGCTATCAGCACAAAGGAAAAAAAGCGCCCCAGCATCACCGGGTGGGCTCGAACTTTCAACCTTTCGGTTAACAGCCGATCGCGCTAGCCAACTGCGCCAAGGAGCCAGTCGTGCTCCACTCTCACCACCATCAGAACATATCTTCAAAGCTATCAGCGCAAAGAAAAAAGCAACACACCACTCCAAGGAGGGCTCGAAACTCCAACCTTTCGGTTAACAGCCGATCGCGCTAGCCAATGGCGCCACGCAGACAGTCCTGCTCCACTCTTACCACCATTAGAACATATCTTCAAAGCTATCAGCCCAAAGAAAAAAAAGCGCCGCACCACCACCGGGTGGGCTCGAGCCTCCAACTTTTCGGTTAACAGCCGATCACGCTAGCCAATTGCGCCACGGAGACAGTCCTGCTCCACTCTCACCACCATCAGAACATATCTTCAAAGCTATCAGCCCACAGAAAAAAAAGCACCGCACCACCACCGGGTGGGCTCGAACCTCCAACTTTTCGGTTAACAGCCGATCACGCTAGCCAATTGCGCCACGGAGACAGTCCTGCTTCACTCTCACCACCATCATAACATATTTTCAAAGCTATCAGCCCAAAGAAAAAAAAAGCGCCGCACCACCACCGGGTGGGCTCAAACTACCAACTTTTCGGTTAACAGCCGATCACGCTAGCGAATTGCGCCACGGAGACAGTCCTGCTCCACTATCACCACCATCAGAACATATCTTCAAAGCTATCAGCCCAAAGAAAAAAAAGCGCCGCAGCACCACCGGGTGGGCTCGAACCTCCAACTTTTCGGTTAACAGCCGATCACGCTAGCCAATTGCGCCACGGAGACAGTCCTGCTTCACTCTCACCACCATCATAACATATCTTCAAAGCTATCAGCCCAAAGAAAAAAAAGCGCCGCACCACCACCGGGTGGGCTCGAAACTCCAACCTTTCGGTTAACTGCCGATCGCGCTAGCCAATGGCGCCACGGAGACAGTCCTGCTCCACTCTTACCACCATTAGAACATATCTTCAAAGCTATCAGCCCAAAGAAAAAAAAAGCGCCGCACCACCAACGGGTGGACTCGAACCTCCAACTATCCGGTTAACAGCCGATCACGCTAGCCAATTGCGCCACGGAGACAGTCCTGCTCCACTCTCACCACCATCAGAACATATCTTCAAAGCTATCAGCACAAAGAAAAAAAAGCGCCCCAGCATCACCGGGTGGGCTCGAACTTCCAACCTTTCGGTTAACAGCCGATCGCGCTAGCCAACTGCGCCAAGGAGACAGTCGTGCTCCACTCTCACCACCATCAGAACATATCTTCAAAGCTATCAGCCCAAAGAAAAAAAAGCGCCGCACCACCACCGGGTGGGCTCGAACATCCAACCTTTCGGTTAACAGCCGATCGCGCTAGCCAATTGCCCCACGGAGACAGTAGTGCTCCACTCTCACCACCGTCAGAACATTTCTTCAGAGCTATCACCCCAAAGAAAAAAAAAGCGCCGCACCACCACCGGTTGCGCTCGAACCTCCAACTTTTCGGTTAACAGCCGATCGCGCTAGCCAATTGCGCCACGAAGACAGTCCTGCTTCCCTCTCACCACCATCAGAACATATACTTCAAAGCTATTACCGCAAAAAAAAAGCAACACACCACTCCCGGGAGGGCTCGAAACTCCAACCTTTCGGTTAACTGCCGATCGCGCTAGCCAATGGCGCCACGGAGACGGTCCTGCTCCACTCTTACCACCATTAGAACATATCTTCAAAGCTATCAGCCCGAAGAAAAAAAAGCGCCGCACCACCAACCGGTGGGCTCGAACCTCAAACTTTCCGGTTAACAGCCGATCACGCTAGCCTATTGCGCCACGGAGACAGTCCTGCTCCACTCTCACCACCATCAGAACATATCTTCAAAGCTATCAGCCCACAGAAAAATTGCGCCGCACCACCACCGGGTGGACTCGAACCTCCAACTTTTCGGTTAACAGCCGATCACGCTAGCCAATTGCGCCACGGAGACAGTCCTGCTTCAATCTCACCACCATCATAACATATCTTCAAAGCTATCAGCCCAAAGAAAAAAAAGCGCCGCACCACCACCGGGTGGGCTCAAACTACCAACTTTTCGGTTAACAGTCGACCACGCTAGCGAATTGCGCCACGGAGACAGTCCTGCTCCCCTCTCACCACCATCAGAACTTATATTCAAAGCTATCAGCCCAAAGAAAAAAAGCACCGCACCACCACCGTGTGGGCTCGAACCTCCAACTTTTCGGTTAACAGCCGATCACGCTAGCCAATTGCGCCACGGAGACAGTCCTGCTTAACTCTCACCACCATCATAACATATCTTCAAAGCTATTAGCCCAAAGAAAAAAAAGCGCCGCACCACCACCGGGTGGGCTCGAAACTCCAACCTTTCGGTTAACTGCCGATCGCGCTAGCCAATGGCGCCACGGAGACAGTCCTGCTCCACTCTTACCACCATTAGAACATATCTTCAAAGCTATCAGCCCCAAGAAAAAAAAAGCGCCGCACCACCAACGGGTGGACTCGAACCTCCAACTTTCCGGTTAACAGCCGATCACGCTAGCCAATTGCGCCACGGAGACAGTCCTGCTCCACTCTCACCACCATCAGAACTTATCTTCAAAGCTATCAGCACAAAGAAAAAAAAGCGCCCCAGCATCACCGGGTGGGCTCGAACTTCCAACCTTTCGGTTAACAGCCAATCGCGCTAGCCAGCTGGGCCACGGAGACAGTCGTGCTCCACTCTCACCACCATCAGAACATATCTTCAAAGCTATCAGCCAAAAGAAAAAAAAAGCGCCGCACCACCACCGGGTGGGCTCGAACCTCCAACTTTTCGATTAACAGCCGATCACGCTAGCCGATTGCGCCACGGAGACAGTCCTGCTTCACTCTCACCACCATCATAATATATCTTCAAAGCTATAAGCCCAAAGAAAAAAAAAGCGCCGCACCACCACCGGGTGGGCTCAAACTACCAACTTTTCGGTTAACAGCCGATCACGCTAGCGAATTGCGCCACAGAGACAGTCCTGCTCCCCTCTCACCACCATCAGAACATAACTTCGAAGTTATCAGCCCAAAGAAAAAAAGCGCCGCACCACCACCGTGTGGGCTCGAACCTCCAACTATCCGGTTAACAGCCGATCGCGCTAGCCAATTGCGCCACGAAGACAGTCCTGCTTCACTCTCACCACCATCAGAACATATCTTCAAAGCTATTACCGCAAAGAAAAAAGCAACACACCACTCCCGGGAGGGCTCGAAACTCCAACCTTTCGGTTAACAGCCCATCGCGCTAGCCCATTGCGCTACCGAGGCAGTCTTGCTCCACTCTCACCATCATCAGAACATATCTTCAAAGCTATCAGCGCAAGGAAAAAAAGCGCTGCACCACCACCAGGTGGGCTCAAACCTCCAACCTTTCGGTTAACAGCCGATCGCGCTAGCCCATTGCGCCACGGAAACAGTCTTGCTCCACTCTCACCACCATCAGAACATATCTTCAAAGCTATCAGCGCAAAGAAAAAAGCAACACACCACTCCCGGGAGGGCTCGAAACTCCAACTTTTCGATCAACAGCCGATCGCGCTAGCCAATTGCGCCACGGAGACAGTACTGCTCCACTCTCACCACCATCAGAACATATCTTCAAAGCTATCGGCCCAAAGAGAAAAAAAGCGCCATACTACCACCGAGTGGGCTCGAACCTCCGACCTTTTGGTTAACAGCCCATCGCGCTAGCCAATTGCGCCATGGAGACAGTCCTGCACCACTCTCACCACCATCAGAACATATCTTCAAAGCTATCAGCCCAAAGAAAAAAAAGCGCCGCACCACCACCGGGTGGGCTCGAACCTCCAACTTTTCGGTTAACAGCCGATCACGCTAGCCAATTGCGCCACGGAGACAGTCCTGCATCACTCTCACCGCCATCAGAACATATCTTCAAAGCTATCAGCCCACAGAAAAAAAAGCGCCGCACCACCACCGGGTGGGCTCGAACCTCCAACTTTTCGATTAACAGCCGATCACGCTAGCCGATTGCGCCACGGAGACAGTCCTGCTTCACTCTCACCACCATCATAATATATCCTCAAAGCTATAAGCCCAAAGAAAAAAAAAGCGCCGCACCACCACCGGGTGGGCTCAAACTACCAACTTTTCGGTTAACAGCCGATCGCGCTAGCGAATTGCGCCACGGAGACAGTCCTGCTCCCCTCTCACCACCATCAGAACATAACTTCGAAGTTATCAGCCCAAAGAAAAAAAGCGCCGCACCACCACCGTGTGGGCTCGAACCGCCAACTATCCGGTTAACAGCCGATCACGCTAGCCGATTGCGCCACGGAGACAGTCCTGCTCCACTCTCACCACCATCAGAACATATCTTCAAAGCTATCAGCACAAAGAAAAAAAAGCGCCCCAGCATCACCGGGTGGGCTCGAACTTCCAACCTTTCGGTTAACAGCCGATCACGCTAGCCAACTGCGCCAAGGAGACAGTCGTGCTCCACTGTCACCACCATCAGAACATATCTTCAAAGCTATCAGCCCAAAGAAAAAAAAGCGCCGCACCACCACCGAGTGGGCTCGAACATCCAACCTTTCGGTTAACAGCCGATCGCGCTAGCCAATTGCACCACGGAGACAGTAGTGCTCCACTCTCACCACCGTCAGAACATTTCTTCAGAGCTATCACCCCAAAGAAAAAAAAAGCGCCGCACCACCACCGGTTGCGCTCGAACCTCCAACTTTTCGGTTAACAGCCGATCGCGCTAGCCAATTGCGCCACGAAGACAGTCCTGCTTCCCTCTCACCACCATCAGAACATATCTTCAAAGCTATTACCGCAAAGAAAAAAGCAACACACCACTCCCGGGAGGGCTCGAAACTCCAACCTTTCGGTTAACAGCCGATCGCGCTAGCCCATTGCGCTACGGAGGCAGTCTTGCTCCACTCTCACCATCATCAGAACATATCTTCAAAGCTATCAGCGCAAGGTAAAAAAAGCGCTGCACCACCAGGTGGGCTCGAACCTCCAACCTTTCGGTTAACAGCCGATCGCGCTAGCCCATTGCCCCACGGAGACAGTCTTGCTCCACTCTCACCACCATCAGAACATATCTTCAAAGCTATCAGCGCAAAAAAAAAGCAACACACCACTCCCGGGAGGGCTCGAAACTCCTACTTTTCGGTCAACAGCCGATCGCGCTAGCCAATTGCGCCACGGAGACAGTACTGCTCCACTCTCACCACCATCAGAACATATCTTCAAAGCTATCGGCCCAAAAAAAAAGCGCCATACTACCACCGGGTGGGCTCTAACCTCCGACCTTTTGGTTAACAGCCCATCGCGCTAGCCAATTGCGCCATGGAGACAGTCCTGCACCCCTCTCACCACCATCAGAACATATCTTCAAAGCTATCAGCCCAAAGAAAAAAAAGCGCCGCACCACCACCGGGTGGGCTCGAACCTCCAACTTTTCGGTTAACAGCCGATCACGCTAGCCAATTGCGCCACGGAGACAGTCCTGCTTCACTCTCACCACCATCAGAACATATCTTCAAAGCTATCAGCACAAAGAAAAAAAGCGCCCCAGCATCACCGGGTGGGCTCGAACTTCCAACCTTTCGGTTAACAGCCGATCGCGCTAGCCAACTGCGCCAAGGAGATAGTCGTGCTCCACTCTCACCACCATCAGAACATATCTTCAAAGCTATCAGCGCAAAAAAAAAGCAACACACCACTCCAGGAGGGCTCGAAACTCCAACCTTTCGGTTAACAGCCGATCACGCTAGCCAATTGCGCCACGGAGACGGTCCTGCTTCAATCTCACCACCATCATAACATATCTTCAAAGCTATCAGCCCAAAGAAAAAAAAGCGCCGCACCACCACCGGGTGGGCTCAAACTACCAACTTTTCGGTTAACAGCCGACCACGCTAGCGAATTGCGCCACGGAGACAGTCCTGCTCCACTCTCACCACCATCAGAACTTATATTCAAAGCTATCAGCCCAAAGAAAAAAATCACCGCACCACCACCGTGTGGGCTCGAACCTCCAACTTTTCGGTTAACAGCCGATCACGCTAGCCAATGGCGCCACGGAGACAGTCCTGCTTCACTCTCACCACCATCATAACATATCTTCAAAGCTATTAGCCCAAAGAAAAAAAAGCGCCGCACCACCACCGGGTGGGCTCGAAACTCCAACCTTTCGGTTAACTGCCGATCGCGCTAGCCAATGGCGCCACGGAGACAGTCTTGCTCCACTCTTACCACCATTAGAACATATCTTCAAAGCTATCAGCCCAAAGAAAAAAAAAAGCGCCGCACCACCAACGGGTGGACTCGAACATCCAACCTTTCGGTTAACAGCCGATCGCGCTAGCCAATTGCCCCACGGAGACAGTGGTGCTCCACTCTCACCACCGTCAGAACATTTCTTCAGAGCTATCACCCCAAAGAAAAAAAAAGCGCCGCACCACCACCGGTTGCGCTCGAACCTCCAACCTTTCGGTTAACAGCCGATCGCGCTAGCCAATTGCGCCACGAAGACAGTCCTGCTCCACTCTCACCACCATCAGAACATATCTTCAAAGCTATCAGCACAAAGAAAAAAAAGCGCCCCAGCATCACCGGGTGGGCTCGAACTTCCAACCTTTCGGTTAACAGCCAATCGCGCTAGCCAGCTGGGCCACGGAGACAGTCGTGCTCCACTCTCACCACCATCAGAACATATCTTCAAAGCTATCAGCGCAGAGAAAAAAGCAACACACCACCACCGGGTGGGCTCAAACATCCAACTTTTCGGTTAACAACCGATCACGCTAGCCAATTGCGCCACGGAGACAGTCCTGCTCCACTCTCACCACCATCAGAACATATCTTCAAAGCTATCAGCCCACAGAAAAAAAGCGCCGCGCAACCACCGGTAGGCTCGAAACTCCAACTTTTCGGTTAACAGCCAATCGCGCTAGCCAATTGCGCCACGGAGACAGTCCTGCTCCACTCTCACCACCATAGGAACATATCTTCAAAGCTATCAGCCCAAAGAAAAAAAAGTGCCACACCACCACCGGGTGGGCTCGAACATCCAACCTTTCGGTTAACAGCCGATCGCGCTAGCCAATTGCCCCACGGAGACAGTGGTGCTCCACTCTCACCACCGTCAGAACATTTCTTCAGAGCTATCACCCCAAAGAAAAAAAAAGCGCCGCACCACCACCGGTTGCGCTCGAACCTCCAACCTTTCGGTTAACAGCTGATCGCGCTAGCCATTTGCGCCACGAAGACAGTCCTGCTCCACTCTCACCACCATCAGAACATATCTTCAAAGCTATTACCGCAAAGAAAAAAGCAACACACCACTCCCGGAAGGGCTCGAAACTCCAACCTTTCGGTTAACAGCCGATCGCGCTAGCCCATTGCGCTACGGATGCAGTCTTGCTCCACTCTCACCATCATCAGAACATATCTTCAAAGCTATCAGCGCAAGGAAAAAAAAGCGCTGCACCACCACCAGGTGGGCTCGAACCTCCAACCTTTCGGTTAACAGCCGATCGCGCTAGTCCATTGCGCCACGGAGACAGTCTTGCACCACTCTCACGACCATCACAACATATCTTCAAAGCTATCAGCCCAAAGAAAAAAAAGCGCCGCACCACCACCGGGTGGGCTCGAAGCTCCAACTTTTCGGTTAACAGCCGATCACGCTAGCCAATTGCGCCACGGAGACAGTCCTGCTTCAGTCTCACCACCATCAGAACATATCTTCAAAGCTATCAGCACAAAGAAAAAAAAGCGCCCCAGCATCATCGGGTGGGCTCGAACTTCCAACCTTTCGGTTAACAGCCGATCGCGCTATCCAACTGCGCCAAGAAGACAGTCGTGCTCCACTCTCACCACCATCAGAACATATCTTCAAAGCTATCAGCGCAAAGAAAAAAGCAACACACCACTCCAGGGAGGGCTCGAAACTCCAACCTTTCGGTTAACAGCCGATCGCGCTAGCCAATGGCGCCACGGAGACAGTCCTGCTCCACTCTTACCACCATTAGAACATATCTTCAAAGCTATCAGCCCAAAGAAAAAAAGCGCCGCACCACCAACGGGTGGGCTCGAACCTCCAACTTTCCGGTTAACAGCCGATCACGCTAGCCAATTGCGCCACGGAGACAGTCATGCTCCACTCTCACCACCATCAGAACATATCTTCAAAGCTATCAACCCAAAGAAAAAAAAGCGCCGCACCACCACCGGGTGGGCTCGAACCTCCAACTTTTCGGTTAACAGCCGATCACGCTAACCAATTGCGCCACGGAGACAGTCCTGCTCCACTCTCACCACCATCAGAACATATCTTCAAAGCTATCAGCCAAAAGAAAAAAAAAGCGCCGCACCACCACCGGGTGGGCTCGAACCTCCAACTTTTCGATTAACAGCCGATCACGCTAGCCGATTGCGCCACGGAGACAGTCCTGCTTCACTCTCACCACCATCATAATATATCTTCAAAGCTATAAGCCCAAAGAAAAAAAAAGCGCCGCACCACCACCGGGTGGGCTCAAACTACCAACTTTTCGGTTAACAGCCGATCACGCTAGCGAATTGCGCCACAGAGACAGTCCTGCTCCCCTCTCACCACCATCAGAACATAACTTCGAAGTTATCAGCCCAAAGAAAAAAAGCGCCGCACCACCACCGTGTGGGCTCGAACCTCCAACTATCCGGATAACAGCCAATCGCGCTAGCCAATTGCGCCACGAAGACAGTCCTGCTTCATTCTCACCACCATCAGAACATATCTTCAAAGCTATTACCGCAAAGAAAAAAGCAACACACCACTCCCGGGAGGGCTCGAAACTCCAACCTTTCGGTTAACAGCCCATCGCGCTAGCCCATTGCGCTACGGAGGCAGTCTTGCTCCACTCTCACCATCATCAGAACATATCTTCAAAGCTATCAGCGCAAGGAAAAAAAAGCGCTGCACCACCACCAGGTGGGCTCAAACCTCCAACCTTTCGGTTAACAGCCGATCGCGCTAGCCCATTGCGCCACGGAGACAGTCTTGCTCCACTCTCACCACCATCAGAACATATCTTCAAAGCTATCAGCGCAAAGAAAAAAGCAACACACCACTCCCGGGAGGGCTCGAAACTCCAACTTTTCGGTCAACAGCCGATCGCGCTAGCCAATTGCGCCACGGAGACAGTACTGCTCCACTCTCACCACCATCAGAACATATCTTCAAAGCTATCGGCCCAAAGAGAAAAAAAGCGCCATACTACCACCGAGTGGTCTCGAACCTCCGACCTTTTGGTTAACAGCCCATCGCGCTAGCCAATTGCGCCATGGAGACAGTCCTGCACCACTCTCACCACCATCAGAACATATCTTCAAAGCTATCAGCCCAAAGAAAAAAAAAGCGCCGCACCACCACCGGGTGGGCTCGAACCTCCAACTTTTCGGTTAACAGCCGATCACGCTAGCCAATTGCGCCACGGAGACAGTCCTGCATTACTCTCACCGCCATCAGAACATATCTTCAAAGCTATCAGCACAAAAAAAAGCGCCTCAGCATCACCGGGTGGGCTCGAACTTCCAGCCTTTCGGTTAACAGCCGATCGCGCTAGCCAACTGCGCCAAGGAGACAGTCGTGCTCCACTCTCACCACTATCAGAACATATCTTCAAAGCTATCACGCAAAGAAAAAAGCAACACACCACTCCAGGAGGGCTCGAACCTCCAACCTTTCGGTTAACAGCGGATCGCGCTAGCCAATGGCGCCACATAGACAGTCCTGCTCCACTCTTACCACCATTAGAACATATCTTCAAAGCTATCAGCCCAAAGAAAAAAAAGCGCCGCACCACCAATGGGCGGGCTCGAACCTCCAACTTTCCGGTTAACAGCCGATCACGCTAGCCAATTGCGCCACGGAGACAGTCCTGCTCCACTCTCACCACCATCAGAACATATCTTCAAAGCTATCAGCCCAAAGAAAAAAAGCGCCGCACCACCACCGTGTGGGCTCGAACCTCCAACTTTTCGGTTAACAGCCGATCACGCTAGCCAATTGCGCCACAGAGACAGTCCTGCTTCACTCTCACCACCATCATAACATAACTTCAAAGCTATTAACCCAAAGAAAAAAAAGCGCCGCACCACCACCGGGTGGGCTCGAAACTCCAACCTTTCGGTTAACTGCCGATCGCGCTAGCCAATGGCGCCACGGAGACAGTCCTGCTCCACTCTTACCACCATTAGAACATATCTTCAAAGCTATCAGTTCAAAGAAAAAAAAAGCGCCGCACCACCAATGGGTGGACTCGAACCTCCAACTTTCCGGTTAACAGCCGATCACGCTAGCCAATTGCGCCACGGAGACAGTCCTGCTCCACTCTCACCACCATCAGAACTTATCTTCAAAGCTATCAGCACAAAGAAAAAAAAAGCGCCCCAGCATCACCGGGTGGGCTCGAACTTCCAACCTTTCGGTTAACAGCCGATCGCGCTAGCCAACTGCGCCAAAGAGACAGTCATGCTCCACTCTCACCACCATCAGAACATATCTTCAAAGCTATCAGCCCAAAGAAAAAAAAGCGCCGCACCACCACCGGGTGGGCTCGAACATCCAACCTTTCGGTTAACAGCCAATCGCGCTAGCCAATTGCCCCACGGAGACAGTAGTGCTCCACTCTCACCACCGTCAGAACATTTCTTCAGAGCTATCACCCCAAAGAAAAAAAAAGCGCCGCACCACCACCGGTTGCGCTCGAACCTCCAACCTTTCGGTTAACAGCCGATCACGCTAGCCAATTGCGCCACGAAGACAGTCCTGCTTCACTCTCACCACCATCAGAACATATCTTCAAAGCTATTACCGCAAAGAAAAAAGCAACACACCACTCCCGGGAGTTCTCGAAACTCCAACCTTTCGGTTAACAGCCGATTGCGCTAGCCCATTGCGCTACGGAGGCAGTCTTGCTCCACTCTCACCATCATCAGAACATATCTTCAAAGCTATCAGCGCAAGGGAAAAAAGCGCTGCACCACCACCAGGTGGGCTCGAACCTCCAACCTTTCGGTTAACAGCCGATCGCGCTAGCCCATTGCGCCACGGAGACAGTCTTGCTCCACTCTCACCACCATCAGAACATATCTTCAAAGCTATCAGCGCAAAGAAAAAAGCAACACACCACTCCCGGGAGGGCTCGAAACTCCAACTTTTCGGTCAACAGCCAATCGCGCTAGCCAATTGCGCCACGGAGACAGTACTGCTCCACTCTCACCACCATCAGAACATATCTTCAAAGCTATCGGCCCAAATAAGCGCCATACTACCACCGGGTGGGCTCGAACCTCCGACCTTTTGGTTAACAGCCCATCGCGCTAGCCAATTGCGCCAAGGAGTCAGTTCTGCACCACTCTCACCACCATCAGAACATATCTTCAAAGCTATCAGCCCAAAGAAAAAAAAGCGCCGCACCACCACCAGGTGGGCTCGAACCTCCAACTTTTCAGTTAACAGCCGATCACGCTAGCCAATTGTGCCACGGAGACAGTCCTGCTTCACTCTCACCACCATCAGAACATATCTTCAAAGCTATCAGCAGAAAGAAAAAAAGCGCCCCAGCATCACCGGGTGGGCTCGAACTTCCAACCTTTCGGTTAACAGCCGTTCGCGCTAGCCAACTGCGCCAAGGAGACAGTCGTCCTCCACTCTCACCACCATCAGAACATATCTTCGAAGCTATCAGCGCAAAGAAAAAAGCAACACACCACTCCAGGAGGGCTCGAAACTCCAACCTTTCGGTTAACAGCCGATCGCGCTAGCCAATAGCGCCACAGAGACAGTCCTGCTCCACTCTTACCACCATTAGAACATATCTTCAAAGCTATCAGCCCAAAGAAAAAAAAGCGCCGCACCACCAACGGGTGGGCTCGAACCTCCAACTTTCCGGTTAACAGCCGATTACGCTAGCCAATTGCGCCACGGAGACAGTCCTGCTCCACTCTCACCACCATCAGAACATATCTTCAAAGCTATCAGCCCAAAAAAAAAGCGCCGCACCACCACCGGGTGGGCTCGAGCCTCCAACTTTTCGGTTAACAGCCGATCACGCTAGCCAATTGCGCCACGGAGACAGTCCTGCTCCACTCTCACCACCATCAGAACATATCTTCAAAGCTATCGGCCCACAGAAAAAAAAGCGCCGCACCACCACCGGGTGGGCTCGAACCTCCAACGTGTCGGTTAACAGCCGATCACGCTGGCCAAATGCGCCACGGAGACAGTCCTGCTCCACTCTCACCACCATCAGAACATATCTTCAAAGCTATTACCGCAAAGAAAGAAGCAACACACCACTCCCGGAAGGGCTCGAAACTCCAACCTTTCGGTTAACAGCCGATCGCGCTAGCCCATTGCGCTACGGATGCAGTCTTGCTCCACTCTCACCATCATCAGAACATATCTTCAAAGCTATCAGCGCAAGGAAAAAAAGCGCTGCACCACCACCAGGTGGGCTCGAACCTCCAACCTTTCGGTTAACAGCCGATCGCGCTAGCCCATTGCGCCACGGAGACAGTCTTGCTCCACTCTCACCACCATCAGAACATACCTTCAAAGCTATCAGCGCAAAGAAAAAAGCAACACACCACTCCCGGGAGGGCTCGAAACTCCAACTTTTCGGTTAACAGCTGATCAGGCTAGCCAATTGCGCCACGGAGACAGTCCTGCTCCACTCTCACCACCATCAGAACATATCTTCAAAGCTATCAACCCAAAGAAAAAAAAGCGCCGCACCACCACCGGGTGGGCTCGAGCCTCCAACTTTTCGGTTAACAGCCGATCACGCTAGCCAATTGCGCCACGGAGACAGTCCTGCTCCACTCTCACCACCATCAGAACATATCTTCAAAGCTATCAGCCCACAGAAAAAAAAGCGCCGCACCACCACCGGGTGGGCTCGAACCTCCAACTTTCCGGTTAACAGCCGATCACGCTAGCCAATTGCGCCACGGAGACAGTCCTGCTCCACTCTCACCACCATCAGAACTTATCTTCAAAGCTATCAGCACAAAGAAAAAAAAAGCGCCCCAGCATCACCGGGTGGGCTCGAACTTCCAACCTTTCGGTTAACAGCCGATCGCGCTAGCCAACTGCGCCAAGGAGACAGTCATGCTCCACTCTCACCACCATCAGAACATATCTTCAAAGCTATCAGCCCAAAGAAAAAAAAGCGCCGCACCACCACCGGGTGGGCTCGAACATCCAACCTTTCGGTTAACAGCCGATCGCGCTAGCCAATTACCCCACGGAGACAGTAGTGCTCCACTCTCACCACCGTCAGAACATTTCTTCAGAGCTATCACCCCAAAGAAAAAAAAAGTGCCGCACCACCACCGGTTGCGCTCGAACCTCCAACCTTTCGGTTAACAGCCGATCGCGCTAGCCAATTGCGCCACGAAGACAGTCCTGCTTCACTCTCACCACCATCAGAACATATCTTCAAAGCTATTACCGCAAAGAAAAAAGCAACACACCACTCCCGGGAGGGCTCGAAACTCCAACCTTTCGGTTAACAGCCGAGCGCGCTAGCCCATTGCGCCACGGAGACAGTCTTGCTCCACTCTCACCACCATCAGAACATATCTTCAAAGCTATCAGCGCAAAGAAAAAAGCAACACACCACTCCCGGGAGGGCTCGAAACTCCAACTTTTTGGTCAACAGCCGATCGCGCTAGCCAATCGCGCCACGGAGACAGTACTGCTCCACTCTCACCACCATCAGAACATATCTTCAAAGCTATCGGCCCAAAAAAAAAGCGCCATACTACCACCGGGTGGGCTCGAACCTCCGACCTTTTGGTTAACAGACCATCGCGCTAGCCAATTGCGCCATGGAGACAGTTCTGCACCACTCTCACCACCATCAGAACATATCTTCAAAGCTATCAGCCCAAAGAAAAAAAAAGCGCCCCAGCATCACCGGGTGGGCTCGAACTTCCAACCTTTCGGTTAACAGCCGATCGCGCTAGCCAACTGCGCCAAGGAGACAGTCGTGCTCCACTCTCACCACCATCAGAACATATCTTCAAAGCTATCAGCGCAAAAAAAAAGCAACACACCACTCCCGGGAGGGCTCGAAACTCCAACCTTTCGGTCAACAGCCGATTGCGCTAGCCAATTGCGCCACGGAGACAGTACTGCTCCACTCTCACCACCATCAGAACATATCTTCAAAGCTATCAGCCCAAAGAAAAAAAAGCGCCATACCACCACCGGGTGGGCTCGAACCTCCGACCTTTTGGTTAACAGCCCATCGCGCTAGCCAATTGCGCCATGGAGACAGTCCTGCACCACTCTCACCACCATCACAACATATCTTCCAAGCTATCAGCCCGAAGAAAAAAAAGCGCCGCACCACCACCGGGTGGGCTCGAACCTCCAACTTTTCGGTTAACAGCCCATCGCGCTAGCCAATTGCGCCAAGGAGACAGTCCTGCTCCACTCTCACCACCATCGGAACATATCTTCAAAGCTATCAGCCCAAAGAAAAAAAAAGCGCTGCACCACCACCGGGTGGGCTCGAACCTCCAAATTTTCGGTTAACAGCCGATCACGCTAGCCAATTGCGCCACGGAGACAGTCCTGCTCCACTCTCACCACCATCAGGACATATCTTCAAAGCTATCAGCAAACAGAAAAAAAAGCGCCGCACCACCACCGGGTGGGCTCGAACCTCCAACCTTTCGGTTAACAGCCCATCGCGCTAGCCAATTGCGCCATGGAGACAGTCCTGCACCACTCTCACCACCATCACAACATATCTTCAAAGCTATCAGCCCAAAGAAAAAAAAGCGCCGCACCACCACCGGGTGGGCTCGAACCTCCAACTTTTCGGTTAGCAGCTGATCGCGCTAGCCAACTGCGCCAAGGAGACAGTCCTGCTCCACTCTCACCACCACCAGAACTTATCTTCAAACCTATCAGCACAAAGAAAAAAAAGCACCCCAGCATCACCGGGTGGGCTCGAACTTCCAACCTTTCGGTTAACAGCCAATCGCGCTAGCCAGCTGGGCCAAGGAGACAGTCGTGCTCCACTCTCACCACCATCAGAATATATCTTCAAAGCTATCAGCGCAGAGAAAAAAGCAACACACCACCACCGGGTGGGCTCAAACATCCAACTTTTCGGTTAACAGCCGATCACACTAGCCAATTGCGCCACGGAGACAGTCCTGCTCCACTCTCACCACCATCAGAACATATCTTCAAAGCTATCAGCCTAAAGAAAAAAAAGCGCCATACCACCACCGGGTGGGCTCGAACCTCCGACCTTTTGGTTAACAGCCCATCGCGCTAGCCAATTGCGCCATGGAGACAGTCCTGCACCACTCTCACCACCATCACAACATATCTTCCAAGCTATCAGCCCGAAGAAAAAAAAAGCGCCGCACCACCACCGGGTGGGCTCGAACCTCCAACGTTTCGGTTAACAGCCGATCACGCTAGCCAATTGCGCCACGGAGACAGTCATGCTTCACTCTCACCACCATCAGAACATATCTTCAAAGCTATCAGCACAAAGAAAAAAAAGCGCCCCGGCATCACCGGGTGGGCTCGAACTTCCAACCTTTCGGTTAACAGCCGATCGCGCTAGCCAACTGCGCCAAGGAGACAGTCCTGCTCCACTATCACCACCATCAGAACATATCTTCAAAGCTATCAGCCCAACGAAAAAAAAGCGCCATACCACCACCGGGTGGGCTCGAACCTCCGACCTTTTGGTTAACAGCCCATCGCGCTAGCCAATTGCGCCAAGGAGACAGTCCTGCTCCACTCTCACCACCATCGGAACATATCTTCAAAGCTATCAGCCCAAAGAAAAAAAAGCGCTGCACCACCACCGGGTGGGCTCGAACCTCCAAATTTTCGGTTAACAGCCGATCACGCTAGCCAATTGCGCCACGGAGACAGTCCTGCTCCACTTTCACCACCATCAGGACATATCTTCAAAGCTATCAGCAAACAGAAAAAAAAGCGCCGCACCACCACCGGGTAGGCTCGAACCTCCAACCTTTCGGTTAGCAGCCCATCGCGCTAGCCAATTGCGCCATGTAGACAGTCCTGAACCACTCTCACCACCATCACAACATATCTTCAAAGCTGTCAGCCCAAAGAAAAAAAGCGCCGCACCACCACCGGGTGGGCTCGAACCTCCAACTTTTCGGTTAGCAGCCAATCACGCTAGCCAATTGCGCCACGGAGACAGTCCTGCTTCACTCTCACCACCATCAGAACATATCTTCAAAGCTATCAGCACAAAGAAAAAAAGCGCCCCAGCATCACCGGGTGGGCTCGAACTTCCAACCTTTCGGTGAACAGCCGATCGCGCTAGCCAACTGCGCCAAGGAGACAGTCGTGCGCCACTCTCACCACCATCAGAACATATCTTCAAAGCTATCAGAGCAAAGAAAAAAGCAACACACCACTCCAGGGAGGGCTCGAAACTCCAACCTTTCGGTTAACAGCCGATCGCGCAAGCCAATGGCGCCACGGAGACAGTCCTGCTCCACTCTTACCACCATTAGAACATATCTTCAAAGCTATCAGCCTAAAGAAAAAAAAGCGCCGCACCACCAACGGGTGGGCTCGAACCTCCAACTTTCCGGTTAACAGCCGATCACGCTAGCCAATTGCGCCACGGAGACAGTCCTGCTCCACTCTCACCATCATCAGAACATATCTTCAAAGCTATCAGCCCAAAGAAAAAAAAGCGCCGCACCACCACCGGGTGGGCTCGAACGTCCAACTTTCCAGTTAACAGCCGATCACGCTAGCCAATTGCGCCACGGAGACAGTCCTGCTCCACTCTTACCCCCATCAGAACATATCTTCAAAGCTATCAGCCCACAGAAAAAAAAGCGCCGCACAACCACCGGGTAGGCTCGAACCTCCAACTTTTCGATTAACAGCCGATCGCGCTAGCCAATTGCGCCACGGAGACATTCCTGCTCCACTCTCACCACCATAAGAACATATCTTCAAAGCTATCAGCCCAAAGAAAAAAAAGCGCCGCACCACCACCGGGTGGGCTTGAACATCCAACCTTTCGGTTAACAGCCGATCGCGCTAGCCAATTGCCCCACGGAGACAGTCGTGCTCCACTCTCACCACCGTAAGAACATTTCTTCAGAGCTATGACCCCAAAGAAAAAAAAGTGCCGCACCACCACCGGTTGCGCTTGAACCTCCAACCTTTCGGTTAACAGCCGATCGCGCTAGCCAATTGCGCCACGAAGACAGTCCTGCTCCACTCTCACCACCATTAGAACATATCTTCAAAGCTCTTACCGCAAAGAAAAAAGCAACACACCAATCCCGGGAGGGCTCGAAACTCCAACCTTTCGGTTAACAGCCGAGCGCGCTAGCCCATTGCGCTACGGAGGCAGTCTTGCTCCACTCTCACCATCATCAGAACATATCTTCGAAGCTATCAGCGCAAAGAAAAAAAAGCGCTGCACCACCACCAGGTGGGCTCGAACCTCCAATCTTTCGGTTAACAGCCGATCGCGCTAGCCCATTGCGCCACGGAGACAGTCTTGCTCCACTCTCACCACCATCAGAACATATCTTCAAAGCTATCAGCGCAAAAGAAAAAAAGCAACACACCACTCCCGGGAGGGCTCGAAACTCCAACCTTTCGGTCAACAGCCGATCGCGCTAGCCAATTGCGCCACGGAGACAGTCCTGCTCCACTATCACCACCATCAGAACATATCTTCAAAGCTATCAGCCCAACGAAAAAAAAGCGCCATACCACCACCGGGTGGGCTCGAACCTCCGACCTTTTGGTTAACAGCCCATCGCGCTAGCCAATTGCGCCATGGAGACAGTCCTGCTCCACTCTCACCACCATCAGAACATATCTTCAAAGCTATCAGCCCAAAGAAAAAAAGCGCTGCACCACCACCGGGTGGGCTCGAACCTCCAAATTTTCGGTTAACAGCCGATCACGCTAGCCAATTGCGCCACGGAGACAGTCCTGCTCCACTCTCACCACCATCAGGACATATCGTCAAAGCTATCAGCAAACAGAAAAAAAGCGCCGCACCACCACCGGGTGGGCTCGAACCTCGAAACTTTCGGTTAACAGCCAATCGCGCAAGCCAATTGCGCCACGGAGACAGTCCTGCTCAACTCTCACCATCATCAGAACATATCTTCAAAGCTATCAGCCCAAAGAAAGAAAAGCACCGCACCACCACCGGGAGGGCTCGAACCTCCAACCGTTCGGTTAACAGCCAATCTCGCCAGCCAATTGCGCCACGGAGACAGTCCTGCTCCACTCTCACCACCATCAGAACATATCTTCAAAGCTATCAGCACAAAGGAAAAAAAGCGCCCCAGCATCCCCGGGTGGGCTCGAACTTCCAACCTTTCGGTTAACAGCCGATCGCGCTAGCCAACTGCGCCAAGGAGCCAGTCGTGCTCCACTCTCACCACCATCAGAACATATCTTCAAAGCTATCAGCGCAAAGAAAAAAGCAACACACCACTCCAAGGAGGGCTCGAAACTCCAACCTTTCGGTTAACAGCCGATCGCGCTAGCCAATGGCGCCACGAAGACAGTCCTGCTCCACTCTTACCACCATTAGAACATATCTTCAAAGCTATCAGCCCAAAGAAAAAAAAAGCGCCGCACCACCACCGGGTGGGCTCGAGCCTCCAACTTTTCGGTTAACAGCCGATCACGCTAGCCAATTGCGCCACGGAGACAGTCCTGCTCCACTCTCACCACCATCAGAACATATCTTCAAAGCTATCAGCCCACAGAAAAAAAAGCACCGCACCACCACTGGGTGGGCTCGAACCTCCAACTTTTCGGTTAACAGCCGATCACGCTAGCCAATTGCGCCACGGAGACAGTCCTGCTTCACTCTCACCACCATCATAACATATCTTCAAAGCTATCAGCCCAAAGAAAAAAAAAGCGCCGCACCACCACCGGGTGGGCTCAAACTACCAACTTTTCGGTTAACAGCCGATCACGCTAGCGAATTGCGCCACGGAGACAGTCCTGCTCCACTATCACCACCATCAGAACATATCTTCAAAGCTATCAGCCCAAAGAAAAAAAAGCGCCGCAGCACCACCGGGTGGGCTCGAACCTCCAACTTTTCGGTTAACAGCCGATCACGCTAGCCAATTGCGCCACGGAGACAGTCCTGCTTCACTCTCACCACCATCATAACATATCGTCAAAGCTATCAGCCCTAAGAAAAAAAAGCGCCGCACCACCACCGGGTGGGCTCGAAACTCCAACCTTTCGGTTAACTGCCGATCGCGCAAGCCAATGGCGCCACGGAGACAATCCTGCTCCACTCTTACCACCATTAGAACATATTTTCAAAGCTATCAGCCCAAAGAAAAAAAAAGCGCCGCACCACCAACGGGTGGACTCGAACCTCCAACTATCCGGTTAACAGCCGATCACGCTAGCCAATTGCGCCACGGAGACAGTCCTGCTCCACTCTCACCACCATCAGAACATATCTTCAAAGCTATCAGCACAAAGAAAAAAAAGCGCCGCAGCATCACCGGGTGGGCTCGAACTTCCAACCTTTCGGTTAACAGCCGATCGCGCTAGCCAACTGCCCCACGGAGACAGTAGTGCTCCACTCTCACCACCGTCAGAACATTTCTTCAGAGCTATCACCCCAAAGAAAAAAAAAGCGCCGCACCACCACCGGTTGCGCTCGAACCTGCAACTTTTCGGTTAACAGCCGATCGCGCTAGCCAATTGCGCCACGAAGACAGTCCTGCTTACCTCTCACCACCATCAGAACATATCTTCAAAGCTATTACCGCAAAGAAAAAAGCAACACACCACTCCCGGGAGGGCTCGAAACTCCAACCTTTCGGTTAACAGCCGATCGCGCTAGCCCATTGTGCTACGGAGGCAGTCTTGCTCCACTCTCACCATCATCAGAACATATCTTCAAAGCTATCAGCGCAAGGTAAAAAAAGCGCTGCACCACCACCAGGTGGGCTCGAACCTCCAACCTTTCGGTTAACAGCCAATCGCGCTAGCCCATTGCCCCACGGAGACAGTCTTGCTCCACTCTCACCACCATCAGAACATATCTTCAAAGCTATCAGCGCAAAGAAAAAAGCAACACACCACTCCCGGGAGGGCTCGAAACTCCTACTTTTCGGTCAACAGCCGATCGCGCTAGCCAATTGCGCCACGGAGACAGCACTGCTCCACTCTCACCACCATCAGAACATATCTTCAAAGCTATCGGCCCAAAAAAAAGCGCCATACTACCACCGGGTGGGCTCGAACCTCCGACCTTTTGGTTAACAGCCCATCGCGCTAGCCAATTGCGCCATGGAGACAGTCCTGCACCACTCTCACCACCATCAGAACATATCTTCAAAGCTATCAGCCCAAAGAAAAAAAAGCGCCGCACCACCACCGGGTGGGCTCGAACCTCCAACTTTTCGGTTAACAGCCGATCACGCTAGCCAATTGCGCCACGGAGACAGACCTGCTTTACTCTCACCACCATCAGAACATATCTTCAAAGCTATCAGCACAAAGAAAAAAAGCGCCCCAGCATCACCGGGTGGGCTCGAACTTCCAACCTTTCGGTTAACAGCCGATCGCGCTAGCCAACTGCGCCAAGGAGATAGTCGTGCTCCACTCTCACCACCATCAGAACATATCTTCAAAGCTATCAGCGCAAAGAAAAAAGCAACACACCACTCCAGGAGGGCTCGAAACTCCAACCTTTCGGTTAACTGCCGATCGCGCTAGCCAATGGCGCCACGGAGACGGTCCTGCTCCACTCTTACCACCATTAGAACATATCTTCAAAGCTATCAGCCCGAAGAAAAAAAAGCGCCGCACCACCAACCGGTGGGCTCGAACCTCCAACTTTCCGGTTAACAGCCGATCACGCTAGGCAATTGCGCCACGGAGACAGTCCTGCTCCACTCTCACCACCATCAGAACATATCTTCAAAGCTATCAGCCCACAGAAAAAAAAGCGCCGCACCACCACCGGGTGGACTCGAACCTCCAACTTTTCGGTTAACAGCCGATCACGCTAGCCAATTGCGCCACGGAGACAGTCCTGCTTCAATCTCACCACCATCATAACATATCTTCAAAGCTATCAGCCCAAAGAAAAAAAAGCGCCGCACCACCACCGGGTGGGCTCAAACTACCAACTTTTCGGTTAACAGCCGACCACGCTAGCGAATTGCGCCACGGAGACAGTCCTGCTCCACTCTCACCACCATCAGAACTTATATTCAAAGCTATCAGCCCAAAGAAAAAAAGCACCGCACCACCACCGTGTGGGCTCGAACCTCCAACTTTTCGGTTAACAGCCGATCACGCTAGCCAATTGCGCCACGGAGACAGTCCTGCTTCACTCTCACCACCATCATAACATATCTTGAAAGCTATTAGCCCAAAGAAAAAAAAGCGCCGCACCACCACCGGGTGGGCTCGAAACTCCAACCTTTCGGTTAACTGCCGATCGCGCTAGCCAATGGCGCCACGGAGACAGTCCTGCTCCACTCTTACCACCATTAGAACATATCTTCAAAGCTACCAGCCCAAAGAAAAAAAAAGCGCCGCACCACCAACGGGTGGACTCGAACCTCCAACTTTCCGGTTAACAGCCGATCACGCTAGCCAATTGCGCCACGGAGACAGTCCTGCTCCACTCTCACCACCATCAGAACTTATCTTCAAAGCTATCAGCACAAAGAAAAAAAAGCGCCCCAGCATCACCGGGTGGGCTCGAACTTCCAACCTTTCGGTTAACAGCCAATCGCGCTAGCCAGCTGGGCCACGGAGACAGTCGTGCTCCACTCTCACCACCATCAGAACATATCTTCAAAGCTATCAGCGCAGAGAAAAAAGCAACACACCACCACCGGGTGGGCTCAAACATCCAACTTTTCGGTTAACAGCCGATCACGCTAGCCAATTGCGCCACGGAGACAGTCCTGCTTCACTCTCACCACCATCAGAACATATCTTCAAAGCTATCAGCCCACAGAAAAAAAGCGCCGCGCAACCACCGGTAGGCTCGAACCTCCAACTTTTCGGTTAACAGCCAATCGCGCTAGCCAATTGCGCCACGGAGACAGTCCTGCTCCACTCTCACCACCATAGGAACATATCTTCAAAGCTATCAGCCCAAAGAAAAAAAAGTGCCGCACCACCACCGGGTGGGCTCGAACATCCAACCTTTCGGTTAACAGCCGATCGCGCTAGCCAATTGCCCCACGGAGACAGTGGTGCTCCACTCTCACCACCGTCAGAACATTTCTTCAGAGCTATCACCCCAAAGAAAAAAAAAGCGCCGCACCACCACCGGTTGCGCTCGAACCTCCAACCTTTCGGTTAACAGCCGATCGCGCTAGCCAATTGCACCACGAAGACAGTCCTGCTCCACTCTCACCACCATCAGAACATATCTTCAAAGCTATTACCGCAAAGAAAAAAGCAACACACCACTCCCAGAAGGGCTCGAAACTCCAACCTTTCGGTTAACAGCCGATCGCGCTAGCCCATTGCGCTACGGATGCAGTCTTGCTCCACTCTCACCATCATCAGAACATATCTTCAAAGCTATCAGCGCAAGGAAAAAAAAGCGCTGCACCACCACCAGGTGGGCTCGAACCTCCAACCTTTCGGTTAACAGCCGATCGCGCTAGTCCATTGCGCCACGGAGACAGTCTTGCACCACTCTCACCACCATCACAACATATCTTCAAAGCTATCAGCCCAAAGAAAAAAAAGCGCCGCACCACCAGCGGGTGGGCTCGAAGCTCCAACTTTTCGGTTAACAGCCGATCACGCTAGCCAATTGCGCCACGGAGACAGTCCTGCTTCAGTCTCACCACCATCAGAACATATCTTCAAAGCTATCAGCACAAAGAAAAAAAAGCGCCCCAGCATCACCAGGTGGGCTCGAACTTCCAACCTTTCGGTTAACAGCCGATCGCGCTATCCAACTGCGCCAAGGAGACAGTCGTGCTCCACTCTCACCACCATCAGAACATATCTTCAAAGCTATCAGCGCAAAGAAAAAAGCAACACACCACTCCAGGGAGGGCTCGAAACTCCAACCTTTCGGTTAACAGCCGATCGCGCTAGCCAATGGCGCCACACAGACAGTCCTGCTCCACTCTTACCACCATTAGAACATATCTTCAAAGCTATCAGCCCAAAGAAAAAAAGCGCCGCACCACCAACGGGTGGGCTCGAACCTCCAACTTTCCGATTAACAGCCGATCACGCTTGCCGATTGCGCCACGGAGACAGTCCTGCTTCACTCCTACCACCATCATAATATATCTTCAAAGCTATCAACCCAAAGAAAAAAAAGCGCCGCACCACCACCGGGTGGGCTCGAGCCTCCAACTTTTCGGTTAACAGCCGATCACGCTAGCCAATTGCGCCACGGAGACAGTCCTGCTCCACTCTCACCACCATCAGAACATATCTTCAAAGCTATCAGCCCACAGAAAAAAAAAGCGCCGCACCACCACCGGGTGGGCTCGAACCTCCAACTTTTCGATTAACAGCCGATCACGCTAGCCGATTGCGCCACGGAGACAGTCCTGCTTCACTCTCACCACCATCATAATATATCTTCAAAGCTATAAGCCCAAAGAAAAAAAAAGCGCCGCACCACCACCGGGTGGGCTCAAACTACCAACTTTTCGGTTAACAGCCGATCACGCTAGCGAATTGCGCCACGGAGACAGTCCTGCTCCCCTCTCACCACCATCAGAACATAACTTCGAAGTTATCAGCCCAAAGAAAAAAAGCGCCGCACCACCACCGTGTGGGCTCGAACCTCCAACTATCCGGTTAACAGCCGATCGCGCTAGCCAATTGCGCCACGAAGACAGTCCTGCTTCACTCTCACCACCATCAGAACATATCTTCAAAGCTATTACCGCAAAGAAAAAAGCAACACACCACTCCCGGGAGGACTCGAAACTCCAACCCTTCGGTTAACAGCCCATCGCGCTAGCCCATTGCGCTACGGAGGCAGTCTTGCTCCACTCTCACCATCATCAGAACATATCTTCAAAGCTATCAGCGCAAGGAAAAAAAAGCGCTGCACCACCACCAGGTGGGCTCAAACCTCCAACCTTTCGGTTAACAGCCGATCGCGCTAGCCCATTGCGCCACGGAGGCAGTCTTGCTCCACTCTCACCACCATCAGAACATATCTTCAAAGCTATCAGCGCAAAGAAAAAAGCAACACACCACTCCCGGGAGGGCTCGAAACTCCAACTTTTCGGTCAACAGCCGATCGCGCTAGCCAATTGCGCCACGGAGACAGTACTGCTCCACTCTCACCACCATCAGAACATATCTTCAAAGCTATCGGCCCAAAGAGAAAAAAAGCGCCATACTACCACCGAGTGGGCTCGAACCTCCGACCTTTTGGTTAACAGCCCATCGCGCTAGCCAATTGCGCCATGGAGACAGTCCTGCACCACTCTCACCACCATCAGAACATATCTTCAAAGCTATCAGCCCAAAGAAAAAAAAGCGCCGCACCACCACCGGGTGGGCTCGAACCTCCAACTTTTCGGTTAACAGCCGATCACGCTAGCCAATTGCGCCACGAAGACAGTCCTGCTTCACTCTCACCACCATCAGAACATATCTTCAAAGCTATCAGCCCACAGAAAAAAAAAGCGCCGCACCACCACCGGGTGGGCTCGAACCTCCAACTTTTCGATTAACAGCCGATCACGCTAGCCGATTGCGCCACGGAGACAGTCCTGCTTCACTCTCACCACCATCATAATATATCTTCAAAGCTATAAGCCCAAAGAAAAAAAAAGCGCCGCACCACCACCGGGTGGGCTCAAACTACCAACTTTTCGGTTAACAGCCGATCACGCTAGCGAATTGCGCCACGGAGACAGTCCTGCTCCCCTCTCACCACCATCAGAACATAACTTCGAAGTTATCAGCCCAAAGAAAAAAAGCGCCGCACCACCACCGTGTGGGCTCGAACCTCCAACTATCCGGTTAACAGCCGATCACGCTAGCCAATTGCGCCACGGAGACAGTCCTGCTCCACTCTCACCACCATCAGAACATATCTTCAAAGCTATCAGCACAAAGAAAAAAAAGCGCCCCAGCATCACCGGGTGGGCTCGAACTTCCAACCTTTCGGTTAACAGCCGATCACGCTAGCCAACTGCGCCAAGGAGACAGTCGTGCTCCACTGTCACCACCATCAGAACATATCTTCAAAGCTATCAGCCCAAAGAAAAAAAAGCGCCGCACCACCACCGAGTGGGCTCGAACATCCAACCTTTTGGTTAACAGCCGATCGCGCTAGCCAATTGCCCCACGGAGACAGTAGTGCTCCACTCTCACCACCGTCAGAACATTTCTTCAGAGCTATCACCCCAAAGAAAAAAAAAGCGCCGCACCACCACCGGTTGCGCTCGAACCTCCAACCTTTCGGTTAACAGCCGATCGCGCTAGCCAATTGCGCCACGAAGACAGTCCTGCTCCACTCTCACCACCATCAGAACATATCTTCAAAGCTATCAGCCCAAAAAAAAAGCGCCGCACCACCACCGGGTGGGCTCGAGCCTCCAACTTTTCGGTTAACAGCCGATCACGCTAGCCAATTGCGCCACGGAGACAGTCCTGCTCCACTCTCACCACCATCAGAACATATCTTCAAAGCTATCAGCCCACAGAAAAAAAAGCGCCGCACCACCACCGGGTGGGCTCGAACCTCCAACTTTTCGGTTAACAGCCGATCACGCTAGCCAAATGCGCCACGGAGACAGTCCTGCTCCACTCTCACCACCATCAGAACATATCTTCAAAGCTATCAGCCCACAGAAAAAAAAGCGCCGCACCACCACCGGGTGGGCTCGTACCTCCAACTTTTCGGTTAACAGCCGATCACGCTAGCCAATTGCGCCACGGAGACAGTCCTGCTTCACTCTCACCACCATCATAACATATCTTCAAAGCTATCAGCCCAAAGAAAAAAAAAGCGCCGCACCACCACCGGGTGGGCTCAAACTACCAACTTTTCGGTTAACAGCCGACCACGCTAGCGAATTGCGCCACGGAGACAGTCCTGCTCCACTCTCACCACCATCAGAACATATATTCAAAGCTATCAGCCCAAAGAAAAAAAGCGCCGCACCACCACCGTGTGGGCTCGAACCTCCAACTTTTCGGTTAACAGCCGATCACGCTAGCCAATTGCGCCACGGAGACAGTCCTGCTTCACTCTCACCACCATCAGAACATATCTTCAAAGCTATCAGCACAAAAAAAGCGCCTCAGCATCACCGGGTGGGCTCGAACTTCCAACCTTTCGGTTAACAGCCGATCGCGCTAGCCAACTGCGCCAAGGAGACAGTCGCGCTCCACTCTCACCACCATCAGAACACATCTTCAAAGCTATCAGCGCAAAGAAAAAAGCAACACACCACTCCAGGAGGGCTCGAACCTCCAACCTTTCGGTTAACAGCGGATCGCGCTAGCCAATGGCGCCACATAGACAGTCCTGCTCCACTCTTACCACCATTAGAACATATCTTCAAAGCTATCAGCCCAAAGAAAAAAAAGCGCCGCACCACCAACGGGTGGGCTCGAACCTCCAACATTCCGGTTAACAGCCGATCACGCTAGCCAATTGCGCCACGGAGACAGTCCTGCTCCACTCTCACCACCATCAGAACATATCTTCAAAGCTATCAGCACAAAGAAAAAAAAGCGCCCCAGCATCACCGGGTGGGCTCGAACTTCCAACCTTTCGGTTAACAGCCGATCACGCTAGCCAACTGCACCAAGGAGACAGTCGTGCTCCACTGTCACCACCATCAGAACATATCTTCAAAGCTATCAGCCCAAAGAAAAAATAGCGCCGCACCACCACCGAGTGGGCTCGAACATCCAACCTTTCGGTTAACAGCCGATCGCGCTAGCCAATTGCCCCACGGAGACAGTAGTGCTCCACTCTCACCACCGTCAGAACATTTCTTCAGAGCTATCACCCCAAAGAAAAAAAAAGCGCCGCACCACCACCGGTTGCGCTCGAACCTCCAACCTTTCGGTTAACAGCCGATCGCGCTAGCCAATTGCGCCACGAAGACAGTCCTGCTCCACTCTCACCACCATCAGAACATATCTTCAAAGCTATCAGCCCAAAAAAAAAAAAAGCGCCGTACCACCACCGGGTGAACTCGAGCCTCCAACTTTTCGGTTAACAGCCGATCACGCTAGCCAATTGCGCCACGGAGACAGTCCTGCTCCACTCTCACCACCATCAGAACATATCTTCAAAGCTATCAGCCCACAGAAAAAAAAGCGCCGCACCACCACCGGGTGGTCTCGAACCTCCAACTTTTCGGTTAACAGCCGATCACGCTAGCCAATTGCGCCACGGAGACAGTCCTGCTCCACTCTCACCACCATCAGAACATATCTTCAAAGCTATCAGCCATCAGAAAAAAAGCGCCGCCCCACCACCGGGTGGGCTCGAACCTCCAACTTTTCGGTTAACAGCCGATCACGCTAGCCAATTGCGCCACGGTGACAGTCCTGCTTCACTCTCACCACCATCATAACATATCTTCAAAGCTATCAGCCCAAAGAAAAAAAAAGCGCCGCACCACCACCGGGTGGGCTCAAACTACCAACTTTTCGGTTAACAGCCGACCACGCTAGCGAATTGCGCCACGGAGACAGTCCTGCTCCACTCTCACCACCATCAGAACATATATTCAAAGCTATCAGCCCAAAGAAAAAAAGCGCCACACCACCACCGTGTGGGCTCGAACCTCCAACTTTTCGGTTAACAGCCGATCACGCTAGCCAATTGCGCCACGGAGACAGTCCTGCTTCACTCTCACCACCATCATAACATAACTTCAAAGCTATCAGCCCAAAGAAAAAAAAGCGCCGCACCACCACCGGGTGGGCTCGAACCTTCAACTTTTCGGTTAACAGCCGATCACGCTAGCCAATTGCGCCACGGAGACAGTCCTGCTTCACTCTCACCACCATCAGAACATATCTTCAAAGCTATCAGCACAAAAAAAGCGCCTCAGCATCACCGGGTGGGCTCGAACTTCCAACCTTTCGGTTAACAGCCGATCACGCTAGCCAATTGCGCCACGGAGACAGTCCTGCTCCACTCTCACCACCATCAGAACTTATCTTCAAAGCTATCAGCACAAAGAAAAAAAAAGCGCCCCAGCATCACCGGGTGGGCTCGAACTTCCAACCTTTCGGTTAACAGCCGATCGCGCTAGCCAATTGCGCCACGAAGACAGTCCTGCTTCACTCTCACCACCATCAGAACATATCTTCAAAGCTATTACCGCAAAGAAAAAAGCAACACACCACTCCCGGGAGGGCTCGAAACTCCAACCTTTCGGTTAACAGCCGATCGCGCTAGCCAATTGCCCCACGGAGACAGTAGTGCTCCACTCTCACCATCATCAGAACATATCTTCAAAGCTATCAGCGCAAGGAAAAAAAGCGCTGCACCACCACCAGGTGGGCTCAAACCTCCAACCTTTCGGTTAACAGCCGATCGCGCTAGCCAATTGCGCCACGAAGACAGTCCTGCTTCACTCTCACCACCATCAGAACATATCTTCAAAGCTATTACCGCAAAGAAAAAAGCAACACACCACTCCCGGGAGGGCTCGAAACTCCAACCTTTCGGTTAACAGCCGATCGCGCTAGCCCATTGCGCTACGGAGGCAGTCTTGCTCCACTCTCACCACCATAAGAACATATCTTCAAAGCTATCAGCGCAAGGAAAAAAAGCGCTGCACCACCACCAGGTGGGCTCGAACCTCCAACCTTTCGGTTAACAGCCGATCGCGCTAGCCCATTGCGCCACGGAGACAGTCTTGCTCCACTCTCACCACCATCAGAACATATCTTCAAAGCTATCAGCACAAAGAAAAAAAAGCGCCCCAGCATCAACGGGTGGGCACGAACTTCCAACCTTTCGGTTAACAGCCGATCGCGCTATCCAACTGCGCCACGGAGACAGTCCTGCTCCACTCTCACCACCATCAGAACATATCTTCAAAGCTATCAACCCAAAGAAAAAAAAGCGCCGCACCACCACTGGGTGGGCTCGAGCCTCCAACTTTTCGGTTAACAGCCGATCACGCTAGCCAATTGCGCCACGGAGACAGTCCTGCTCCATTCTCACCACCATCAGAACATATCTTCAAAGCTATCAGCCCACAGAAAAAAAGCGCCGCACCACCACCGCGTGGGCTCGAACCTCCAACTTTTCGGTTAACAGCCGATCACGCTAGTCAATTGCGCCACGGAGACAGTCCTGCTTCACTCTCACCACCATCATAACATATCTTCAAAGCTATCAGCCCAAAGAAAAAAAAAGCGCCGCACCACCACCGGGTGGGCTCAAACTACCAACTTTTCGGTTAACAGCCGATCACGCTAGCGAATCGCGCCACGGAGACAGTCCTGCTCCCCTCTCACCACCATCAGAACATATCTTCAAAGTTATCAGCCCAAAGAAGAAGAGCGCCGAACCACCACCGTGTGGGCTCGAACCTCCAACTTTTCGGTTAACAGCCGATCACGCTAGCCCATTGCGCCACGGAGACAGTCCCGCTTCACTCTCACCACCATCATAACATATCTTCAAAGTTTTCAGCCCAAAGAAAAAAAGCGCCGCACCACCACCGTGTGGGCTCGAACCTCCAACTATCCGGTTAACAGCCGATCACGCTAGCCAATTGCACCACGGAGACAGTCCTGCTCCACTCTCACCACCATCAGAACATATCTTCAGAGCTATCAGCACAAAGAAAAAAAGCGCCCCAGCATCACCGGGTGGGCTCGAACTTCCAACCTTTCGGTTAACAGCCGATCGCGCTAGCCAACTGCGCCAACGAGACAGTCGTGCTCCACTCTCACCACCATCAGAACATATCTTCAAAGCTATCAGCCCAAAGAAAAAAAAGCGCCGCACCACCACCGGGTGGGCTCGAGCATCCAACCTTTCGGTTAACAGCCGATCGCGCTAGCCAATTGCGCCACGAAGACAGTCCTGCTCCACTCTCACCACCATCAGAACATATCTTCAAAGCTATCAGCGCAAAGAAAAAAGCAACACACTACTCCCGGGAGGGCTCGAAACTCCAACTTTTCGGTCAACAGCCGATCGCGCTAGCCAATTGCGCCACGGAGACAGTACTGCTCCACTCTCACCACCATCAGAACATATCTTCAAAGCTATCGGCCCAAAGAAAAAAAAGTGCCATACTACCACCGGGTGGGCTCGAACCTCCGACCTTTTGGTTAACAGCCCATCGCGCTAGCCAATTGCGCCATGGAGACAGTTCTGCACCACTCTCACCACCATCAGAACATATCTTCAAAGCTATCAGCCCAAAGAAAAAAAAGCGCCGCACCACCACCGGGTGGGCTCGAACTTCCAACCTTTCGGTTAACAGCCGATCGCGCGAGCCAACTGCGCCAAGGAGACAGTCGTGCTCCACTCTCACCTCCATCAGAACATATCTTCAAAGCTATCAGCGCAAAGAAAAAAGCAACACACCACTCCAGGAGGGCTCGAAACTCCAACCTTTCGGGTAACAGCCGATCGCGCTAGCCAATGGCGCCACGGAGACAGTCCTGCTCCACTCTTACCACCATTAGAACATATCTTCAAAGCTATCAGCAGAAAGAAAAAAAAGCGCCGCACCACCAACGGGTGGGCTCGAACCTCCAACTTTCCGGTTAACAGCCGATCACGCTAGCCAATTGCGCCACGGAGACAGTCCTGCTCCACTCTCACCACCATCAGAACATATCTTCAAAGCTATCAGCCCAAAGAAAAAAAAGCGCCGCACCACCACCGGGTGGGCTCGAGCCTCCAACTTTTCGGTTAACCGCCGATCACGCTAGCCAATTGCGCCACGGAGACAGTCCTGCTCCACTCTCACCACCATCAGAACATATCTTCAAAGCTATCAGCCCACAGAAAAAAAAGCGCCGCACCACCACCGGGTGGGCTCGAACCTCCAACTTTTCGGTTAACAACCGATAACGCTAGCCAATTGCGCCACGGAGGCAGTCCTGCTTCACTCTCACCACCATCGTAACATATCTTCAAAGCTATCAGCCCAAAGAAAAAAAAAGCGCCGCACCACCACCGGGTGGGCTCAAACTACCAACTTTTCGGTTAACAGCCGACCACGCTAGCGAATTGCGCCACGGAGACAGTCCTGCTCCGCTCTCACCACCATCAGAACATATATTCAAAGCTATCAGCCCAAAGAAAAAAAGCGCCGCACCACAACCGTGTGGGCTCGAACCTCCAACTTTTCGGTTAACAGCCGATCACGCTAGCCAATCGCGCCACGGAGACAGTCCTGCTTCACTCTCACCACCATCATAACATATCTTCAAAGCTATCAGCCCAAAGAAAAAAAAGCGCCGCACCACCACCGGGTGGGCTCGAACATCCAACCTTTCGGGTTAACAGCCGATTGCGCTAGCCAATTGCCCCACGGAGACAGTGGTGCTCCACTCTCACCACCGTCAGAACATTTCTTCAGAGCTATCACCCCAAAGAAAAAAAAGCGCCGCACCACCACCAGTTGCGCTCGAACCTCCAACCTTTCGGTTAACAGCCGATCGCGCTAGCCAATTGCGCCACGAAGACAGTCATGCTCCACTCTCACCACCATCAGAACATATCCTCAAAGCTATTAACGCAAAGAAAAAAGCAACACACCACTCCCGGAAGGGCTCGAAACTCCAACCTTTCGGTTAACAGCCGATCGCGCTAGCCCATTGCGCTACGGATGCAGTCTTGCTCCACTCTCACCATCATCAGAACATATCTTCAAAGCTATCAGCGCAAGGAAAAAAAAGCGCTGCACCACCACCAGGTGGGCTCGAACCTCCAACCTTTCGGTTAACAGCCGATCGCGCTAGCCCATTGCGCCACGGAGACAGTCTTGCTCCACTCTCACCACCATCAGAACATATCTTCAAAGCTATCAGCGCAAAGAAAAAAGCAACACACCACTCCCGGGAGGGCTCGAACCTCCAACTTTTCGGTTAACAGTCGATCACGCTAGTCAATTGCGCCACGGAGACAGTCCTGCTTCAGTCTCACCACCATCAGAATATATCTTCAAAGCTATCAGCACAAAGAAAAAAAAGCGCCCCAGCATCAACGGGTGGGCTCGAACTTCCAACTATTCGGTTAACAGCCGATCGCGCTATCCAACTGCGCCAAAGAGACAGTCGTGCTCCACTCTCACCACCATCAGAACATATCTTCAAAGCTATCAGCGCAAAGAAAAAAGCAACACACCACTCCAGGGAGGGCTCGAAACTCCAACCTTTCGGTTAACAGCCGATCGCGCTAGCCAATGGCGCCACGGAGACAGTCCTGCTCCACTCTTACCACCTTTAGAACATATCTTCAAAGCTATCAGCCCAAAGAAAAAAAAGCGCCGCACAACCAACGGGTGGGCTCGAACCTCCAACTTTCCGGTTAACAGCCGATCACGCTAGCCAATTGCGCCACGGAGACAGTCCTGCTCCACTCTCACCACCATCAGAACATATCTTCAAAGCTATCAACCCAAAGAAAAAAAAGCGCCGCACCACCACTGGGTGGGCTCGAGCCTCCAACTTTTCGGTTAACAGCCGATCACGCTAGCCAATCGCGCCAAGGAGACAGTCCTGCTTCACTCTCACCACCATCATAACATATCTTCAAAGCTATCAGCCCAAAGAAAAAAAAGCGCCGCACCACCACCGGGTGGGCTCGAACATCCAACCTTTCGGTTAACAGCCGATTGCGCTAGCCAATTGCCCCACGGAGACAGTGGTGCTCCACTCTCACCACCGTCAGAACATTTCTTCAGAGGTATCACCCCAAAGAAAAAAAAAGCGCCGCACCACCACCAGTTGCGCTCGAACCTCCAACCTTTCGGTTAACAGCCGATCGCGCTAGCCAATTGCGCCACGAAGACAGTCATGCTCCACTCTCACCACCATCAGAACATATCCTCAAAGCTATTAACGCAAAGAAAAAAGCAACACACCACTCCCGGAAGGGCTCGAAACTCCAACCTTTCGGTTAACAGCCGATCGCGCTAGCCCATTGCGCTACGGATGCAGTCTTGCTCCACTCTCACCATCATCAGAACATATCTTCAAAGCTATCAGCGCAAGGAAAAAAAAGCGCTGCACCACCACCAGGTGGGCTCGAACCTCCAACCTTTCGGTTAACAGCCGATCGCGCTAGCCCATTGCGCCACGGAGACAGTCTTGCTCCACTCTCACCACCATCAGAACATATCTTCAAAGCTATCAGCGCAAAGAAAAAAGCAACACACCACTCCCGGGAGGGCTCGAAACTCCAACCTTTCGGTCAACAGCCGATCGCGCTAGCCAATTGCGCCACGGAGACAGTACTGTTCCACTCTCACCACCATCAGAACATATCTTCAAAGCTATCAGCCCAAAGAAAAAAAGCGCCATACCACCACCGGGTGGGCTCGAACCTCCGACCTTTTGGTTAACAGCCCATCGCGCTAGCCAATTGCGCCATGAAGACAGTCCTGCACCACTCTCACCACCATCACAACATTCTTCAAAGCTATCAGCCCAAAGAAAAAAAAGCGCCGCACCACCACCGGGTGGGCTCGAACCTCCAACTTTTCGGTTAACAGCCGATCACGCTAGTCAATTGCGCCACGGAGACAGTCCTGCTTCAGTCTCACCACCATCAGAATATATCTTCAAAGCTATCAGCACAAAGAAAAAAAGCGCCCCAGCATCAACGGGTGGGCTCGAACTACCAACTTTTCGGTTAACAGCCGATCACGCTAGCGAATCGCGCCACGGAGACAGTCCTGCTCCCCTCTCACCACCATCAGAACATATCTTCAAAGTTATCAGCTCAAAGAAAAAAAGCGCCGAACCACCACCGTGTGGGCTCGAACCTCCAACTTTTCGGTTAACAGCCGATCACGCTAGTCCATTGCGCCACGGAGACAGTCCTGCTTCACTCTCAACACCATCATAACATATCTTCAAAACTATCAGCCCAAAGAAAAAAAAGCGCCGCACCACCACCGGGTGGGCTCGAAACTCCAACCTTTCGGTTAACTGCCGATCGCGCTAGCCAATGGCGCCACGGAGACAGTCCTGCTCCACTCTTACCACCATTAGAACATATCTTCAAAGCTATCAGCCCAAAGAAAAAAAAGCGCCGCACCACCAACGGGTGGACTCGAACTTCCAACTATCCGGTTAACAGCCGATCACGCTAGCCAATTGCGCCACGGAGACAGTCCTGCTCCACTCTCACCTCCATCAGAACATATCTTCAAAGCTATCAGCACAAAGAAAAAAAAGCGCCCCAGCATCACCGGGTGGGCTCGAACTTCCAACCTTTCGGTTAACAGCCGATCGCGCTAGCCAGCTGCGCCAAGGAGACAGTCGTGCTCCACTCTCACCACCATCAGAACATATATTCAAAGCTATCAGCGCAAAGAAAAAAGCAACACACCACTCCAGGGAGGGCTCGAAACTCCAACCTTTCGGTTAACAGCCGATCGCGCTAGCCAATGGCGCCACGGAGACAGTCCTGCTCCACTCTTACCACCATTAGAACATATCTTCAAAGCTATCAGCCCAAAGAAAAAAAAGCGCCGCACCACCAACGGGTGGGCTCGAACCTCCAGCTTTCCGGTTAACAGCCGATCACGCTAGCCAATTGCGCCACGGAGACAGTCCTGCTCCACTCTCAACACCATCAGAACATATCTTCAAAGCTATCAGCCCAAAGAAAAAAAAGCGCCGCACCACCCCCGGGTGGGCCGAGCCTCCAACTTTTCGGTTAACAGCCAATCACGCTAGCCAATTGCGCCACGGAGACAGTCCTGCTCCACTCTCACCACCATCAGAACATATCTTCAAAGCTATCAGCCCACAGAAAAAAAAAGCGCCGCACAACCACCGGGTGGGCTCGAACCTCCAACTTTTCGGTTAACAGCCGATCACGCTAGCCAATTGTGCCACGGAGACAGTCCTGCTTCACTCTCACCACCATCATAACATATCTTCAAAGCCATTAGCCCAAAGAAAAAAAAAGCGCCGCACCACCACCGGGTGGGCTCAAACTACTGCTTTTCGGTTAACAGCCGATCACGCTAGCGAATTGCGCACGGAGACAGTCCTGCTCCACTCTCACCACCATCAGAACATATATTCAAAGCTATCAGCCCAAAAAAAAAGCGCCGCACCACCACCGTGTGGGCTCGAACCTCCAACTTTTCGGTTAACAGCCGATCACGCTAGCCAATTGCGCCACGGAGACAGTCCTGCTTCACTCTCACCACCATCATACCATATCTTAAAAGCTATCAGCCCAAAGAAAAAAAAGCGCCGCACCACCACTGGTTGGGCTCGAAACTCCAACCTTTCGGTTAACTGCCGATCGCGCTAGCCAATGGCGCCACGGAGACAGTCCTGCTCCACTCTTACCACCATTAGAACATATCTTCAAAGCTATCAGCCCGAAGAAAAAAAAGCGCCGCACCACCAACGGGTGGACTCGAACCTCCAACTTTCCGGTTAACAGCCGATCACGCTAGCCAATTGCGCCACGGAGACAGTCCTGCTCCACTCTCACCACCATCAGAACTTATCTTCAAAGCTAGCAGCACAAAGAAAAAAAAAGTGCCCCAGCATCACCGGGTGGGCACGAACTTCCAACCTTTCGGTTAACAGCCAATCGCGCTAGCCAGCTGGGCCAAGGAGACAGTCGTGCTCCATTCTCACCACCATCAGAACATATCTTCAAAGCTATCAGCGCAGAGAAAAAAGCAACACACCACCACCGGGTGGGCTCAAACATCCAACTTTTCGGTTAACAGCCGATCACGCTAGCCAATTGCGCCACGGAGACAGTCCTGCTCCACTCTCACCACCATCAGAACATATCTTCAAAGCTATCAGCCCACAGAAAAAAAAGCGCCGCACCACCACCGGGTGGGCTCGAACCTCCAATTTTTCGGTTAACAACCGATCACGCTAGCCAATTGCGCCACGGAGACAGTCCTGTTTCACTCTCACCACCATCATAACATATCTTCAAAGCTATCAGCCCAAAGAAAAAAAAGCGCCGCACCACCACCGGGTGGGCTCGAGCCTCTAACTTTTCGGTTAACCGCCGATCACGCTAGCCAGCCACAGAGACAGTCCTGCTCCACTCTCACCACCATCAGAACATATCTTCAAAGCTATCAGCCCACAGAAAAAAAAGCGCCGCACCACCACCGAGTGGGCTCGAACCTCCAACTTTTCGGTTAACAACCGATCACGCTAGCCAATTGCGCTACGGAGACAGTCCTGCTTCACTCTCACCACTATCATAACATATCTTCAAAGCTATCAGCCCAAAGAAAAAAAAGCGCCGCACCACCACCGGGTGGGCTCAAACTACCAACTTTTCGGTTAACAGCCGACCACGCTAGCGAATTGCGCCACGGAAACAGTCCTGCTTCACTCTCACCACCATCATAACATATCTTCAAAGCTATCAGCCCAAAGAAAAAAAAGCGCCGCACCACCACCGGGTGGGCTCGAAACTCCAACCTTTCGGTTAACTGCCGATCGCGCTAGCCAATGGCGCCACTGAGACAGTCCTGCTCCACTCTTACCACCATTAGAACATATCTTCAAAGCTATCAGCCCAAAGAAAAAAAAGCGCCGCACCACCAACGGGTGGACTCGAACCTCCAACTTTCCGGTTAACAGCCGATCACGCTAGCCAATTGCGCCACGGAGACAGTCCTGCTCCACTCTCACCACCATCAGAACATATCTTCAAAGCTATCAGCGCAGAGAAAAAAGCAACACACCACCACCGGGTGGGCTCAAACATCCAACTTTTCGGTTAACAGCCGATCACGCTAGCCAATTGCGCCACGGAGACAGTCCTGCTCCACTCTCACCACCATCAGAACATATCTTCAAAGCTATCAGCCCACAGAAAAAAAGCGCCGCGCAACCACCGGGTAGGCTCGAACCTCCAACTTTTCGGTTAACAGCCGATCGCGCTAGCCAATTGCGCCACGGAGACAGTCCTGCTCCACTCTCACCACCATAAGAACATATCTTCAAAGCTATCAGCCCAAAGAAAAAAAAGCGCCGCACCACCACCGGGTGGGCTCGAACATCCAACCTTTCGGTTAACAGCCGATTGCGCTAGCCAATTGCCCCACGGAGACAGTGGTGCTCCACTCTCACCACCGTCAGAACATTTCTTCAGAGCTATCACCCCAAAGAAAAAAAAAGCGCCGCACCACCACCGGTTGCGCTCGAACCTCCAACCTTTCGGTTAACAGCCGATCGCGCTAGCCAATTGCGCCACGAAGACAGTCCTGCTCCACTCTCACCACCATCAGAACATATCCTCAAAGCTATTACCGCAAAGAAAAAAGCAACACACCACTCCCGGAAGGGCTCGAAACTCCAACCTTTCGGTTAACAGCCGATCGCGCTAGCCCATTGCGCTACGGATGCAGTCTTGCTCCACTCTCACCTTCATCAGAACATATCTTCAAAGCTATCAGCGCAAGGAAAAAAAGCGCTGCACCACCATCACGTGGGCTCGAACCTCCAACCTTTCGGTTAACAGCCGATCGCGCTAGCCCATTGCACCACGGAGATAGTCTTGCTCCACTCTCACCACCATCAGAACATATCTTCAAAGCTATCAGCGCAAAGAAAAAAGCAACACACCACTCCCGGGAGGGCTCGAAACTCCAACCTTTCAGTCAACAGCCGATCGCGCTAGCCAATTGCGCCACGGAGACAGTCCTGCTCCACTCTCACCTCCATCAGAACATATCTTCAAAGCTATCAGCACAAAGAAAAAAAAGCGCCCCAGCATCACCGGGTGGGCTCGAACTTCCAACCTTTCGGTTAACAGACGATCGCGCTAGCCAGCTGCGCCAAGGAGACAGTCGTGCTCCACTCTCACCACCATCAGAACATATCTTCAAAGCTATCAGCGCAAAGAAAAAAGCAACACACCACTCCAGGGAGGGCTCGAAACTCCAACCTTTCGGTTAACAGCCGATCGCGCTAGCCAATGGCGCCACGGAGACAGTCCTGCTCCACTCTTACCACAATTAGAACATATCTTCAAAGCTATCAGCCCAAAGAAAAAAAAGCGCCGCACCACCAACGGGTGGGCTCGAACCTCCAACTTTCCGGTTAACAGGCGATCACGCTAGCCAATTGCGCCACGGAGACAGTCCTGCTCCACTCTCACCACCATCAGAACATATCTTCAAAGCTATCAGCCCACAGAAAAAAAAGCGCCGCACAACCACCGGGTGGGCTCGAACCTCCAACTTTTCGGTTAACAGCCGATCACGCTAGCCAATTGCGCCACGGAGACAGTCCTGCTTCACTCTCACCACCATCATAACATATCTTCAAAGCTATTAGCCCAAAGAAAAAAAAAGCGCCGCACCACCACCGGGTGGGCTCAAACTACTGCTTTTCGGTTAACAGCCGATCACGCTAGCGAATTGCGCACGGAGACAGTCCTGCTCCACTCTCACCACCATCAGAACATATATTCAAAGCTATCAGCCCAAAAAACAAAGCGCCGCACCACCACCGTGTGGGCTCGAACCTCCAACTTTTCGGTTAACAGCCGATCACGCTAGCCAATTGCGCCACGGAGACAGTCCTGCTTCACTCTCACCACCATCATACCATATCTTCAAAGCTATCAGCCCAAAGAAAAAAAAGCGCCGCACCACCACCGGGTGGGCTCGAAACTCCAACCTTTCGGTTAACTGCCGATCGCGCTAGCCAATGGCGCCACGGAGACAGTCCTGCTCCACTCTTACCACCATTAGAACATATCTTCAAAGCTATCAGCCCGAAGAAAAAAAAGCGCCGCACCACCAACGGGTGGACTCGAACCTCCAACTTTCCGGTTAACAGCCGATCACGCTAGCCAATTGCGCCACGGAGACAGTCCTGCTCCACTCTCACCACCATCAGAACTTATCTTCAAAGCTAGCAGCACAAAGAAAAAAAAGCGCCCCAGCATCACCGGGTGGGCTCGAACTTCCAACCTTTCGGTTAACAGCCAATCGCGCTAGCCAGCTGGGCCAAGGAGACAGTCGTGCTCCACTCTCACCACCATCAGAAGATATCTTCAAAGCTATCAGCGCAGAGAAAAAAGCAACACACCACCACCGGGTGGGCTCAAACATCCAACTTTTCGGTTAACAGCCGATCACGCTAGCCAATTGCGCCACGGAGACAGTCCTGCTCCACTCTCACCACCATCAGAACATATCTTCAAAGCTATCAGCCCACAGAAAAAAAAGCGCCGCACCACCACCGGGTGGGCTCGAACCTCCAACTTTTCGGTTAACAACCGATCACGCTAGCCAATTGCGCCACGGAGACAGTCCTGTTTCACTCTCACCACCATCATAACATATCTTCAAAGCTATCAGCCCAAAGAAAAAAAAAGCGCCGCACCACCACCGGGTGGGCTCGAAACTCCAACCTTTCGGTTAACTGCCGATCGCGCTAGCCAATGGCGCCACGGAGACAGTCCTACTCCACTCTTACCACCATTAGAACATATCTTCAAAGCTATCAGCCCAAAGAAAAAAAAGCGCCGCACCACCAACGGGTGGACTCGAACCTCCAACTTTCCGGTTAACAGCCGATCACGCTAGCCAATTGCGCCACGGAGACAGTCCTGCTCCACTCTCACCACCATCAGAACATATCTTCAAAGCTATCAGCGCAGAGATAAAAGCAACACACCACTCCAGGAGGGCTCGAAACTCCAACCTTTCAGTTAACAGCCGATCGCGCTAGCCAATGGCGCCACGGAGACAGTCCTGCTCCACTCTTACCACCATTAGAACATATCTTCAAAGCTATCAGCAGAAAGAAACAAAAGCGCCGCACCACCAACAGGTGGGCTCGAACCTCCAACTTTCCGGTTAACAGCCGATCACGCTAGCCAATTGCGCCACGGAGACAGTCCTGCTCCACTCTCACCACCATCAGAACATATCTTCAAAGCTATCAGCCCAAAGAAAAAAAAGCGCCGCACCACCACCGGGTGGGCTCGAGCCTCTAACTTTTCGGTTAACCGCCGATCACGCTAGCCAATTGCGCCACAGAGACAGTCCTGCTCCACTCTCACCACCATCAGAACATATCTTCAAAGCTATCAGCCCACAGAAAAAAAAGCGCCGCACCACCACCGAGTGGGCTCGAACCTCCAACTTTTCGGTTAACAACCGATCACGCTAGCCAATTGCGCTACGGAGACAGTCCTGCTTCACTCTTACCACCATTAGAACATATCTTCAAAGCTATCAGCCCAAAGAAAAAAAAAGCGCCGCACCACCAACGGGTGGACTCGAACCTCCAACTTTCCGGTTAACAGCCGATCACGCTAGCCAATTGCGCCACGGAGACAGTCCTGCTCCACTTTCACCACCATCAGAACATATCTTCAAAGCTATCAGCGCAGAGAAAAAAGCAACACACCACCACCGGGTGGGCTCAAACATCCAACTTTTCGGTTAACAGCCGATCACGCTAGCCAATTGCGCCACGGAGACAGTCCTGCTCCACTCTCACCACCATCAGAACATATCTTCAAAGCTATCAGCCCACAGAAAAAAAGCGCCGCGCAACCACCGGGTAGGCTCGAACCTCCAACTTTTCGGTTAACAGCCGATCGCGCTAGCCAATTGCGCCACGGAGACAGTCCTGCTCCACTCTCACCACCATAAGAACATATCTTCAAAGCTATCAGCCCAAAGAAAAAAAAGCGCCGCACCACCACCGGGTGGGCTCGAACATCCAACCTTTCGGTTAACAGCCGATTGCGCTAGCCAATTGCCCCACGGAGACAGTGGTGCTCCACTCTCACCACCGTCAGAACATTTCTTCAGAGCTATCACCCCAAAGAAAAAAAAGCGCCGCACCACCACCGGTTGCGCTCGAACCTCCAACCTTTCGGTTAACAGCCGATCGCGCTAGCCAATTGCGCCACGAAGACAGTCCTGCTCCACTCTCACCACCATCAGAACATATCCTCAAAGCTATTACCGCAAAGAAAAAAGCAACACACCACTCCCGGAAGGGCTCGAAACTCCAACCTTTCGGTTAACAGCCGATCGCGCTAGCCCATTGCGCGACGGATGCAGTCTTGCTCCACTCTCACCATCATCAGAACATATCTTCAAAGCTATCAGCGCAAGGAAAAAAAGCGCTGCACCACCATCACGTGGGCTCGAACCTCCAACCTTTCGGTTAACAGCCGATCGCGCTAGCCCATTGCGCCACGGAGATAGTCTTGCTCCACTCTCACCACCATCAGAACATATCTTCAAAGCTATCAGCGCAAAGAAAAAAGCAACACACCACTCCCGGGAGGGCTCGAAACTCCAACCTTTCGGTCAACAGCCGATCGCGCTAGCCAATTGCGCCACGGAGACAGTACAGTTCCACTCTCATCACCATCAGAACATATCTTCAAAGCTATCAGCCCAAAGAAAAAAAAGCGCCATACCACCACCGGGTGGGCTCGAACCTCCGACCTTTTGGTTAACAGCCCATCGCGCAAGCCAATTGCGCCATGAAGACAGTTCTGCACCACTCTCACCACCATCACAACATTCTTCAAAGCTGTCAGCCCAAAGAAAAAAAAGCGCCGCACCACCACCGGGTGGGCTCGAACCTCCAACTTTTCGGTTAACAGCCGATCACGCTAGCCAATTGCGCCACGGAGACAGTCCTGCTTCAGTCTCACCACCATCAGAACATATCTTCAAAGCTATCAGCACAAAGAAAAAAAAGCGCCCCAGCATCAACGGGTGGGCTCGAACTTCCAACCTTTCGGTTAACAGCCGATCGCGCTATCCAACTGCGCCAAGGAGACAGTTGTGCTCCACTCTCACCACCATCAGAACATATCATCAAAGCTATCAGCGCAAAGAAAAAAGCAACACACCACTCCAGGGAGGGCTCGAAACTCCAACCTTTCGGTTAACAGCCGATCGCGCTAGCCAATGGCGCCATGGAGACAGTCCTGCTCCACTCTTACCACCTTTAGAACATATCTTCAAAGCTATCAGCCCAAAGAAAAAAAAGCGCCGCATCACCAACGGGTGGGCTCGAACCTCCAACTTTTCGGTTAACAGCCGATCACGCTAGCGAATCGCGCCACGGAGACAGTCCTGCTCCCCTCTCACCACCATCAGAACATATCTTCAAAGTTATCAGCCCAAAGAAAAAAAGCGCCGAACCACCGTGTGGGCTCGAACCTCCAACTTTTCGGTTAACAGCCGATCACGCTAGCCCATTGCGCCACGGAGACAGTCCTGCTTCACTCTCACCACCATCATAACATATCTTCAAAGCTATCAGCCCAAAGAAAAAAAAGCGCCGCACCACCACCGGGTGGGCTCGAAACTCCAACCTTTCGGTTAACTGCCGATCGCGCTAGCCAATGGCGCCACGGAGACAGTCCTGCTCCACTCTTACCACCATTAGAACATATCTTCAAAGCTATCAGCCCAAAGAAAAAAAAAAGCGCCGCACCACCAACGGGTGGACTCGAACTTCCAACTATCCGGTTAACAGCCGATCACGCTAGCCAATTGCGCCACGGAGACAGTCCTGCTCCACTCTCACCACCATGAGAACATATCTTCAAAGCTATCAGCACAAAGAAAAAAAAGCACCCCAGCATCACCGGGTGGGCTCGAACTTCCAACCTTTCGGTTAACAGCCGATCGCGCTAGCCAGCTGCGCCAAGGAGACAGTCGTGCTCCACTCTCACCACCATCAGAACATATCTTCAAAGCTATCAGCGCAAAGAAAAAAGCAACACACCACTCCAGGGAGGGCTCGAAACTCCAACCTTTCGGTTAACAGCCGATCGCGCTAGCCAATGGCGCCACGGAGACAGTCCTGCTCCACTCTTACCACCATTAGAACATATCTTCAAAGCTATCAGCCCAAAGAAAAAAAAGCGCCGCACCACCAACGGGTGGGCTCGAACCTCCAACTTTCCGGTTAACAGCCGATCACGCTAGCCAATTGCGCCACGGAGACAGTCCTGCTCCACTCTCAACACCATCAGAACATATCTTCAAAGCTATCAGCCCAAAGAAAAAAAAAGCGCCGCACCACCCCCGGGTGGGCTCGAGCCTCCAACTTTTCGGTTAACAGCCGCTCACGCTAGCCAATTGCGCCACGGAGACAGTCCTGCTCCACTCTCACCACCATCAGAACATATCTTCAAAGCTATCAGCCCACAGAAAAAAAAGCGCCGCAAAACCACTGGGTGGGCTCGAACCTCCAACTTTTCGGTTAACAGCCGATCACGCTAGCCAATTGCGCCACGGAGACAGTCCTGCTTCACTCTCACCACCATCATAACATATCTTCAGAGCTATTAGCCCAAAGAAAAAAAAAGCGCCGCACCACCACCGGGTGGGCTCAAACTACCAACTTTTCGGTTAACAGCCGATCACGCTAGCGAATTGCGCACGGAGACAGTCCTGCTCCACTCTCACCACCATCAGAACATATATTCAAAGCTATCAGCCCAAAGAAAAAAAGCGCCGCACCACCACCGTGTGGGCTCGAACCTCCAACTTTTCGGTTAACAGCCGATCACGCTAGCCAATTGCGCCACGGAGACAGTCCTGCTTCACTCTCACCACCATCATACCGTATCTTCAAAGCTATCAGCCCAAAGAAAAAAAAGCGCCGCACCACCACCGGGTGGGCTCGAAACTCCAACCTTTCGGTTAACTGCCGATCGCGCTAGCCAATGGCGCCACGGAGACAGTCCTGCTCCACTCTTACCACCATTAGAACATATCTTCAAAGCTATCAGCCCGAAGAAAAAAAAGCGCCGCACCACCAACGGGTGGACTCGAACCTCCAACTTTCCGGTTAACAGCCGATCACGCTAGCCAATTGCGCCACGGAGACAGTCCTGCTCCACTCTCACCACCATCAGAACTTATCTTCAAAGCTATCAGCACAAAGAAAAAAAAGCGCCCCAGCATCACCGGGTGGGCTCGAAATTCCAACCTTTCGGTTAACAGCCAATCGCGCTAGCCAGCTGGGCCAAGGAGACAGTCGTGCTCCACTCTCACCACCATCAGAACATATCTTCAAAGCTATCAGCCCACAGAAAAAAAAGCGCCGCACCCCCACCGGGTGGGCTCGAACCTCCAACTTTTCGGTTAACAACCGATCACGCTAGCCAATTGCGCCACGGAGACAGTCCTGCTTCACTCTCACCACCATCATAACATATCTTCAAAGCTATCAGCCCAAAGAAAAAAAAAGCGCCGCACCACCACCGGGTGGGCTCAAACTACCAACTTTTCGGTTAACAGCCGACCACGCTAGCGAATTGCGCCACGGAGACAGTCCTGCTCCACTCTCACCACCATCAGAACATATATTCAAAGCTATCAGCCCAAAGAAAAAAAAGCGCCGCACCACCACCGGGTGGGCTCGAAACTCCAACCTTTCGGTTAACTGCCGATCGCGCTAGCCAATGGCGCCACGGAGACAGTCCTGCTCCACTCTTACCACCATTAGAACATATCTTCAAAGCTATCAGCCCAAAGAGAAAAAAAGCGCCGCACCACCAACGGGTGGACTCGAACCTCCAACTTTCCGGTTAACAGCCGATCACGCTAGCCAATTGCGCCACGGAGACAGTCCTGCTCCACTCTCACCACCATCAGAACATATCTTCAAAGCTATCAGCGCAGAGATAAAAGCAACACACCACCACCGGGTGGGCTCAACCATCCAACTTTTCGGTTAACAGCCGATCACGCTAGCCAATTGCGCCACGGAGACAGTCCTGCTCCACTCTCACCACCATCAGAACATATCTTCAAAGCTATCAGCCCACAGAAAAAAAGCGCCGCGCAACCACCGGGTAGGCTCGAACCTCCAACTTTTCGGTTAACAGCCGATCGCGCTAGCCAATTGCGCCACGGAGACAGTCCTGCTCCACTCTCACCACCATAAGAACATATCTTCAAAGCTATCAGCCCAAAGAAAAAAAAGCGCCGCACCACCACCGGGTGGGCTCGAACATCCAACCTTTCGGTTAACAGCCGATCGCGCTAGCCAATTGCCCCACGGAGACAGTGGTGCTCCACTGTCACCACCGTCAGAACATTTCTTCAGAGCTATCACCCCAAAGAAAAAAAAGCGCCGCACCACCACCGGTTGCGCTCGAACCTCCAACCTTTCGGTTAACAGCCGATCGTGCTAGCCAATTGCGCCACGAAGACAGTCCTGCTCCACTCTCACCACCATCAGAACATATCCTCAAAGCTATTACCGCAAAGAAAAAAGCAACACACCACTCCCGGAAGGGCTCGAAACTCCAACCTTTCGGTTAACAGCCGATCGCGCTAGCCCATTGCGCTACGGATGCAGTCTTGCTCCACTCTCACCATCATCAGAACATATATTCAAAGCTATCAGCGCAAGGAAATAAAAGCGCTGCACCACCACCAGGTGGGCTCGAACCTCCAACCTTTCGGTTAACAGCCGATCGCGCTAGCCCAATGCGCCACGGAGACAGCTTGCTCCACTGTCACCACCATCAGAACATATCTTCAAAGCTATCAGCGGAAAGAAAAAAGCAACACACCACTCCCGGGAGGGCTCGAAACTCCAACCTTTCGGTCAACAGCCGATCGGGCTAGCCAATTGCGCCACGGAGACAGTACTGTTCCACTCTCACCACCATCAGAACATATCTTCAAAGCTATCAGCCCAAAGAAAAAAAAGCGCCATACCACCACCGGGTGGGCTCGAACCTCCGACCTTTTGGTTAACAGCCCATCGCGCTAGCCAATTGCGCCATGAAGACAGTCCTGCACCCCTCTCACCACCATCACAACATATCTTCAAAGCGATCAGCCCAAAGAAAAAAAAGCGCCGCACCACCACCGGGTGGGCTCGAACCTCCAACTTTTCGGTTAACAGCCGATCACGCTAGCCAATTGCGCCACGGAGACAGTCCTGCTTCAGTCTCACCACCATCAGAACATATCTTCAAAGCTATCAGCACAAAGAAAAAAAGCGCCCCAGCATCAACGGGTGGGCTCGAACTTCCAACCTTTCGGTTAACAGCCGATCGCGCTATCCAACTGCGCCAAGGAGACAGTCGTGCTCCACTGTCACCACCATCAGAACATATCTTCAAAGCTATCAGCGCAAAGAAAAAAGCAACACACCACTCCAGGGAGGGCTCGAAACTCCAACCTTTCGGTGAACAGCCGATCGCGCTAGCCAATGGCGCCACGGAGACAGTCCTGCTCCACTCTTACCACCTTTAGAACATATCTTCAAAGCTATCAGCCCAAAGAAAAAAAAGCGCCGCACCACCACCGGGTGGGCTCGAACCTCCAACTTTTCGGTTAACAGCCGATCACACTAGCCAATTGCGCCACGGAGACAGTCCTGCTTCAGTCTCACCACCATCAGAACATATCTTCAAAGCTATCAGCACAAAGAAAAAAAGCGCCCCAGCATCAACGGGTGGGCTCGAACTTCCAACTTTTCGGTTAACAGCCGATCACGCTAGCCAATTGCGCCACGGAGACAGTCCTGCTTCACTCTCACCACCATCATACCGTATCTTCAAAGCTATCAGCCCAAAGAAAAAAAAGCGCCGCACCACCACCGGGTGGGCTCGAAACTCCAACCTTTCGGTTAACTGCCGATCGCGCTAGCCAATGGCGCCACGGAGACAGTCCTGCTCCACTCTTACCACCATTAGAACATATCTTCAAAGCTATCAGCCCGAAGAAAAAAAAGCGCCGCACCACCAACGGGTGGACTCGAACCTCCAACTTTCCAGTTAACAGCCGATCACGCTAGCCAATTGCGCCACGGAGACCGTCCTGCTGCACTCTCACCACCATCAGAACTTATCTTCAAAGCTATCAGCACAAAGAAAAAAAAGCGCCCCAGCATCACCGGGTGGGCTCGAACTTCCAACCTTTCGGTTAACAGCCAATCGCGCTAGCCAGCTGGGCCAAGGAGACAGTCGTGCTCCACTCTCACCACCATCAGAACATATCTTCAAAGCTATCAGCCCACAGAAAAAAAAGCGCCGCACCACCACCGGGTGGGCTCGAACCTCCAACTTTTCGGTTAACAACCGATCACGCTAGCCGATTGCGCCACGGAGACAGTCCTGCTTCACTCTCACCACCATCATAACATATCTTCAAAGCTATCAGCCCAAAGAAAAAAAAAGCGCCGCACCACCACCGGGTGGGCTCAAACTACCAACTTTTCGGTTAACAGCCGACCACGCTAGCGAATTGCGCCACGGAGACAGTCCTGCTCCACTCTCACCACCTTCAGAACATATATTCAAAGCTATCAGCCCAAAGAAAAAACGCGCCGCACCACAACCGTGTGCGCTCGAACCTCCAACTTTTCGGTTAACAGCCGATCACGCTAGCCAATCGCGCCACGGAGACAGTCCTGCTTCACTCTCACCACCATCATAACATATCTTCAAAGCTATCAGCCCAAAGAAAAAAAAGCGCCGCACCACCACCGGGTGGGCTCGAAACTCCAACCTTTCGGTTAACTGCCGATCGCGCTAGCCAATGGCGCCACGGAGACAGTCCTGCTCCACTCTCACCACCATCAGAACATATCTTCAAAGCTATCAGCCCACAGAAAAAAAGCGCCGCGCAACCACCGGGTAGGCTCGAACCTCCAACTTTTCGGTTAACAGCCGATCGCGCTAGCCAATTGCGCCACGGAGACAGTCCTGCTCCACTCTCACCACCATAAGAACATATCTTCAAAGCTATCAGCCCAAAGAAAAAAAAGCGCCGCACCACCACCGGGTGGGCTCGAACATCCAACCTTTCGGTTAACAGCCGATCGCGCTAGCCAATTGCCCCACGGAGACAGTGGTGCTCCACTGTCACCACCGTCAGAACATTTCTTCAGAGCTATCACCCCAAAGAAAAAAAAGCGCCGCACCACCACCGGTTGCGCTCGAACCTCCAACCTTTCGGTTAACAGCCGATCGTGCTAGCCAATTGCGCCACGAAGACAGTCCTGCTCCACTCTCACCACCATCAGAACATATCCTCAAAGCTATTACCGCAAAGAAAAAAGCAACACACCACTCCCGGAAGGGCTCGAAACTCCAACCTTTCGGTTAACAGCCGATCGCGCTAGCCCATTGCGCTACGGATGCAGTCTTGCTCCACTCTCACCATCATCAGAACATATATTCAAAGCTATCAGCGCAAGGAAATAAAAGCGCTGCACCACCACCAGGTGGGCTCGAACCTCCAACCTTTCGGTTAACAGCCGATCGCGCTAGCCCAATGCGCCACGGAGACAGTCTTGCTCCACTGTCACCACCATCAGAACATATCTTCAAAGCTATCAGCGGAAAGAAAAAAGCAACACACCACTCCCGGGAGGGCTCGAAACTCCAACCTTTCGGTCAACAGCCGATCGGGCTAGCCAATTGCGCCACGGAGACAGTACTGTTCCACTCTCACCACCATCAGAACATATCTTCAAAGCTATCAGCCCAAAGAAAAAAAAGCGCCATACCACCACCGGGTGGGCTCGAACCTCCGACCTTTTGGTTAACAGCCCATCGCGCTAGCCAATTGCGCCATGAAGACAGTCCTGCACCCCTCTCACCACCATCACAACATATCTTCAAAGCGATCAGCCCAAAGAAAAAAAAGCGCCGCACCACCACCGGGTGGGCTCGAACCTCCAACTTTTCGGTTAACAGCCGATCACGCTAGCCAATTGCGCCACGGAGACAGTCCTGCTTCAGTCTCACCACCATCAGAACATATCTTCAAAGCTATCAGCACAAAGAAAAAAAGCGCCCCAGCATCAACGGGTGGGCTCGAACTTCCAACCTTTCGGTTAACAGCCGATCGCGCTATCCAACTGCGCCAAGGAGACAGTCGTGCTCCACTGTCACCACCATCAGAACATATCTTCAAAGCTATCAGCGCAAAGAAAAAAGCAACACACCACTCCAGGGAGGGCTCGAAACTCCAACCTTTCGGTGAACAGCCGATCGCGCTAGCCAATGGCGCCACGGAGACAGTCCTGCTCCACTCTTACCACCTTTAGAACATATCTTCAAAGCTATCAGCCCAAAGAAAAAAAAGCGCCGCACCACCAACGGGTGGGCTCGAACCACCAACTTTTCGGTTAACAGCCGATCACGCTAGCGAATTGCGCACGGGGACAGTCCTGCTCCACTCTCACCACCATCAGAGCATATATTCAAAGCTATCAGCCCAAAGAAAAAAAGCGCCGCACCACCACCGTGTGGGCTCGAACCTCCAACTTTTCGGTTAACAGCCGATCACGCTAGCCAATTGCGCCACGGAGACAGTCCTGCTTCACTCTCACCACCATCATACCGTATCTTCAAAGCTATCAGCCCAAAGAAAAAAAAGCGCCGCACCACCACCGGGTGGGCTCGAAACTCCAACCTTTCGGTTAACTGCCGATCGCGCTAGCCAATGGCGCCACGGAGACAGTCCTGCTCCACTCTTACCACCATTAGAACATATCTTCAAAGCTATCAGCCCGAAGAAAAAAAAGCGCCGCACCACCAACGGGTGGACTCGAACCTCCAACTTTCCAGTTAACAGCCGATCACGCTAGCCAATTGCGCCACGGAGACCGTCCTGCTGCACTCTCACCACCATCAGAACTTATCTTCAAAGCTATCAGCACAAAGAAAAAAAAGCGCCCCAGCATCACCGGGTGGGCTCGAACTTCCAACCTTTCGGTTAACAGCCAATCGCGCTAGCCAGCTGGGCCAAGGAGACAGTCGTGCTCCACTCTCACCACCATCAGAACATATCTTCAAAGCTATCAGCCCACAGAAAAAAAAGCGCCGCACCACCACCGGGTGGGCTCGAACCTCCAACTTTTCGGTTAACAACCGATCACGCTAGCCGATTGCGCCACGGAGACAGTCCTGCTTCACTCTCACCACCATCATAACATATCTTCAAAGCTATCAGCCCAAAGAAAAAAAAAGCGCCGCACCACCACCGGGTGGGCTCAAACTACCAACTTTTCGGTTAACAGCCGATCGCGCTAGCCAATGGCGCCACGGAGACAGTCCTGCTCCACTCTTACCACCATTAGAACATATCTTCAAAGCTATCAGCCCAAAGAAAAAAAAAGCGCCGCACCACCAACGGGTGGACTCGAACCTCCAACTTTCCGGTTAACAGCCGATCACGCTAGCCAATTGCGCCACGGAGACAGTCCTGCTCCACTCTCACCACCATCAGAACATATCTTCAAAGCTATCAGCGCAGAGATAAAAGCAACACACCACCACCGGGTGGGCTCAAACATCCAACTTTTCGGTTAACAGCCGATCACGCTAGCCAATTGCGCCACGGAGACAGTCCTGCTCCACTCTCACCACCATCAGAACATATCTTCAAAGCTATCAGCCCACAGAAAAAAAGCGCCGCGCAACCACCGGGTAGGCTCGAACCTCCAACTTTTCGGTTAACAGCCGATCGCGCTAGCCAATTGCGCCACGGAGACAGTCCTGCTCCACTCTCACCACCATAAGAACATATCTTCAAAGCTATCAGCCCAAAGAAAAAAAAGCGCCGCACCACCACCGGGTGGGCTCGAACATCCAACCTTTCGGTTAACAGCCGATCGCGCTAGCCAATTGCCCCACGGAGACAGTGGTGCTCCACTGTCACCACCGTCAGAACATTTCTTCAGAGCTATCACCCCAAAGAAAAAAAAGCGCCGCACCACCACCGGTTGCGCTCGAACCTCCAACCTTTCGGTTAACAGCCGATCGTGCTAGCCAATTGCGCCACGAAGACAGTCCTGCTCCACTCTCACCACCATCAGAACATATCCTCAAAGCTATTACCGCAAAGAAAAAAGCAACACACCACTCCCGGAAGGGCTCGAAACTCCAACCTTTCGGTTAACAGCCGATCGCGCTAGCCCATTGCGCTACGGATGCAGTCTTGCTCCACTCTCACCATCATCAGAACATATATTCAAAGCTATCAGCGCAAGGAAATAAAAGCGCTGCACCACCACCAGGTGGGCTCGAACCTCCAACCTTTCGGTTAACAGCCGATCGCGCTAGCCCAATGCGCCACGGAGACAGTCTTGCTCCACTGTCACCACCATCAGAACATATCTTCAAAGCTATCAGCGGAAAGAAAAAAGCAACACACCACTCCCGGGAGGGCTCGAAACTCCAACCTTTCGGTCAACAGCCGATCGGGCTAGCCAATTGCGCCACGGAGACAGTACTGTTCCACTCTCACCACCATCAGAACATATCTTCAAAGCTATCAGCCCAAAGAAAAAAAAGCGCCATACCACCACCGGGTGGGCTCGAACCTCCGACCTTTTGGTTAACAGCCCATCGCGCTAGCCAATTGCGCCATGAAGACAGTCCTGCACCCCTCTCACCACCATCACAACATATCTTCAAAGCGATCAGCCCAAAGAAAAAAAAGCGCCGCACCACCACCGGGTGGGCTCGAACCTCCAACTTTTCGGTTAACAGCCGATCACGCTAGCCAATTGCGCCACGGAGACAGTCCTGCTTCAGTCTCACCACCATCAGAACATATCTTCAAAGCTATCAGCACAAAGAAAAAAAGCGCCCCAGCATCAACGGGTGGGCTCGAACTTCCAACCTTTCGGTTAACAGCCGATCGCGCTATCCAACTGCGCCAAGGAGACAGTCGTGCTCCACTGTCACCACCATCAGAACATATCTTCAAAGCTATCAGCGCAAAGAAAAAAGCAACACACCACTCCAGGGAGGGCTCGAAACTCCAACCTTTCGGTGAACAGCCGATCGCGCTAGCCAATGGCGCCACGGAGACAGTCCTGCTCCACTCTTACCACCTTTAGAACATATCTTCAAAGCTATCAGCCCAAAGAAAAAAAAGCGCCGCACCACCAACGGGTGGGCTCGAACCACCAACTTTTCGGTTAACAGCCGATCACGCTAGCGAATTGCGCACGGGGACAGTCCTGCTCCACTCTCACCACCATCAGAGCATATATTCAAAGCTATCAGCCCAAAGAAAAAAAGCGCCGCACCACCACCGTGTGGGCTCGAACCTCCAACTTTTCGGTTAACAGCCGATCACGCTAGCCAATTGCGCCACGGAGACAGTCCTGCTTCACTCTCACCACCATCATACCGTATCTTCAAAGCTATCAGCCCAAAGAAAAAAAAGCGCCGCACCACCACCGGGTGGGCTCGAAACTCCAACCTTTCGGTTAACTGCCGATCGCGCTAGCCAATGGCGCCACGGAGACAGTCCTGCTCCACTCTTACCACCATTAGAACATATCTTCAAAGCTATCAGCCCGAAGAAAAAAAAGCGCCGCACCACCAACGGGTGGACTCGAACCTCCAACTTTCCAGTTAACAGCCGATCACGCTAGCCAATTGCGCCACGGAGACCGTCCTGCTGCACTCTCACCACCATCAGAACTTATCTTCAAAGCTATCAGCACAAAGAAAAAAAAGCGCCCCAGCATCACCGGGTGGGCTCGAACTTCCAACCTTTCGGTTAACAGCCAATCGCGCTAGCCAGCTGGGCCAAGGAGACAGTCGTGCTCCACTCTCACCACCATCAGAACATATCTTCAAAGCTATCAGCCCACAGAAAAAAAAGCGCCGCACCACCACCGGGTGGGCTCGAACCTCCAACTTTTCGGTTAACAACCGATCACGCTAGCCGATTGCGCCACGGAGACAGTCCTGCTTCACTCTCACCACCATCATAACATATCTTCAAAGCTATCAGCCCAAAGAAAAAAAAAGCGCCGCACCACCACCGGGTGGGCTCAAACTACCAACTTTTCGGTTAACAGCCGACCACGCTAGCGAATTGCGCCACGGAGACAGTCCTGCTCCACTCTCACCACCTTCAGAACATATATTCAAAGCTATCAGCCCAAAGAAAAAACGCGCCGCACCACAACCGTGTGCGCTCGAACCTCCAACTTTTCGGTTAACAGCCGATCACGCTAGCCAATCGCGCCACGGAGACAGTCCTGCTTCACTCTCACCACCATCATAACATATCTTCAAAGCTATCAGCCCAAAGAAAAAAAAGCGCCGCACCACCACCGGGTGGGCTCGAAACTCCAACCTTTCGGTTAACTGCCGATCGCGCTAGCCAATGGCGCCACGGAGACAGTCCTGCTCCACTCTTACCACCATTAGAACATATCTTCAAAGCTATCAGCCCAAAGAAAAAAAAGCGCCGCACCACCAACGGGTGGACTCGAACCTCCAACTTTCCGGTTAACAGCCGATCACGCTAGCCAATTGCGCCACGGAGACAGTCCTGCTCAACTCTCACCACCATCAGAACATATCTTCAAAGCTATCAGCGCAGAGATAAAAGCAACACACCACCACCGGGTGGGCTCAAACATCCAACTTTTCGGTTAACAGTCGATCACGCTAGCCAATTGCGCCACGGAGACAGTCCTGCTCCACTCTCACCACCATCAGAACATATCTTCAAAGCTATCAGCCCACAGAAAAAAAGCGCCGCGCAACCACCGGGTAGGCTCGAACCTCCAACTTTTCGGTTAACAGCCGATCGCGCTAGCCAATTGCGCCACGGAGACAGTCCTGCTCCACTCTCACCACCATAAGAACATATCTTCAAAGCTATCAGCCCAAAGAAAAAAAAGCGCCGCACCACCACCGGGTGGGCTCGAACATCCAACCTTTCGGTTAACAGCCGATCGCGCTAGCCAATTGCCCCACGGAGACAGTGGTGCTCCACTCTCACCACCGTCAGAACATTTCTTCAGAGCTATCACCCCAAAGAAAAAAAAAGCGCCGCACCACCACCGGTTGCGCTCGAACCTCCAACCTTTCGGTTAACAGCCGATCGCGCTAGCCAATTGCGCCACGGAGACAGTCCTGCTCCACTCTCACCACCATCAGAACATATCCTCAAAGCTATTACCGCAAAGAAAAAAGCAACACACCACTCCCGGAAGGGCTCGAAACTCCAACCTTTCGGTTAACAGCCGATCGCGCTAGCCCATTGCGCTACGGATGCAGTCTTGCTCCACTCTCACCATCATCAGAACATATATTCAAAGCTATCAGCGCAAGGAAATAAAAGCGCTGCACCACCACCAGGTGGGCTCGAACCTCCAACCTTTCGGTTAACAGCCGATCGCGCTAGCCCAATGCGCCACGGAGACAGTCTTGCTCCACTGTCACCACCATCAGAACATATCTTCAAAGCTATCAGCGGAAAGAAAAAAGCAACACACCACTCCCGGGAGGGCTCGAAACTCCAACCTTTCGGTTAACAGCCGATCGCGCTAGCCCATTGCGCTACGGATGCAGTCTTGCTCCACTCTCACCATCATCAGAACATATATTCAAAGCTATCAGCGCAAGGAAATAAAAGCGCCGCACCACCACCGGGTGGGCTCGAACCTCCAACTTTTCGGTTAACAGCCGATCACGCTAGCCAATTGCGCCACGGAGACAGTCCTGCTTCAGTCTCACCACCATCAGAACATATCTTCAAAGCTATCAGCACAAAGAAAAAAAGCGCCCCAGCATCAACGGGTGGGCTCGAACTTCCAACCTTTCGGTTAACAGCCGATCGCGCTATCCAACTGCGCCAAGGAGACAGTCGTGCTCCACTGTCACCACCATCAGAACATATCTTCAAAGCTATCAGCGCAAAGAAAAAAGCAACACACCACTCCAGGGAGGGCTCGAAACTCCAACCTTTCGGTGAACAGCCGATCGCGCTAGCCAATGGCGCCACGGAGACAGTCCTGCTCCACTCTTACCACCTTTAGAACATATCTTCAAAGCTATCAGCCCAAAGAAAAAAAAGCGCCGCACCACCACCGGGTGGGCTCGAACCTCCAACTTTTCGGTTAACAGCCGATCACGCTAGCCAATTGCGCCACGGAGACAGTCCTGCTTCAGTCTCACCACCATCAGAACATATCTTCAAAGCTATCAGCACAAAGAAAAAAAGCGCCCCAGCATCACCGGGTGGGCTCGAACTTCCAACCTTTCGGTTAACAGCCAATCGCGCTAGCCAGCTGGGCCAAGGAGACAGTCGTGCTCCACTCTCACCACCATCAGAACATATCTTCAAAGCTATCAGCCCACAGAAAAAAAAGCGCCGCACCACCACCGGGTGGGCTCGAACCTCCAACTTTTCGGTTAACAACCGATCACGCTAGCCGATTGCGCCACGGAGACAGTCCTGCTTCACTCTCACCACCATCATAACATATCTTCAAAGCTATCAGCCCAAAGAAAAAAAAAGCGCCGCACCACCACCGGGTGGGCTCAAACTACCAACTTTTCGGTTAACAGCCGACCACGCTAGCGAATTGCGCCACGGAGACAGTCCTGCTCCACTCTCACCACCTTCAGAACATATATTCAAAGCTATCAGCCCAAAGAAAAAACGCGCCGCACCACAACCGTGTGCGCTCGAACCTCCAACTTTTCGGTTAACAGCCGATCACGCTAGCCAATCGCGCCACGGAGACAGTCCTGCTTCACTCTCACCACCATCATAACATATCTTCAAAGCTATCAGCCCAAAGAAAAAAAAGCGCCGCACCACCACCGGGTGGGCTCGAAACTCCAACCTTTCGGTTAACTGCCGATCGCGCTAGCCAATGGCGCCACGGAGACAGTCCTGCTCCACTCTTACCACCATTAGAACATATCTTCAAAGCTATCAGCCCAAAGAAAAAAAAGCGCCGCACCACCAACGGGTGGACTCGAACCTCCAACTTTCCGGTTAACAGCCGATCGCGCTAGCCCATTGCGCCACGGAGACAGTCTTGCTCCACTCTCACCACCATCAGAACATATCTTCAAAGCTATCAGCGGAAAGAAAAAAGCAACACACCACTCCCGGGAGGGCTCGAAACTCCAACCTTTCGGTCAACAGCCGATCGCGCTAGCCAATTGCGCCACGGAGACAGTACAGTTCCACTCTCACCACCATCAGAACATATCTTCAAAGCTATCAGCCCACAGAAAAAAAGCGCCGCGCAACCACCGGGTAGGCTCGAACCTCCAACTTTTCGGTTAACAGCCGATCGCGCTAGCCAATTGCGCCACGGAGACAGTCCTGCTCCACTCTCACCACCATAAGAACATATCTTCAAAGCTATCAGCCCAAAGAAAAAAAAGCGCCGCACCACCACCGGGTGGGCTCGAACATCCAACCTTTCGGTTAACAGCCGATCGCGCTAGCCAATTGCCCCACGGAGACAGTGGTGCTCCACTGTCACCACCGTCAGAACATTTCTTCAGAGCTATCACCCCAAAGAAAAAAAAGCGCCGCACCACCACCGGTTGCGCTCGAACCTCCAACCTTTCGGTTAACAGCCGATCGTGCTAGCCAATTGCGCCACGAAGACAGTCCTGCTCCACTCTCACCACCATCAGAACATATCCTCAAAGCTATTACCGCAAAGAAAAAAGCAACACACCACTCCCGGAAGGGCTCGAAACTCCAACCTTTCGGTTAACAGCCGATCGCGCTAGCCCATTGCGCTACGGATGCAGTCTTGCTCCACTCTCACCATCATCAGAACATATATTCAAAGCTATCAGCGCAAGGAAATAAAAGCGCTGCACCACCACCAGGTGGGCTCGAACCTCCAACCTTTCGGTTAACAGCCGATCGCGCTAGCCCAATGCGCCACGGAGACAGTCTTGCTCCACTGTCACCACCATCAGAACATATCTTCAAAGCTATCAGCGGAAAGAAAAAAGCAACACACCACTCCCGGGAGGGCTCGAAACTCCAACCTTTCGGTCAACAGCCGATCGGGCTAGCCAATTGCGCCACGGAGACAGTACTGTTCCACTCTCACCACCATCAGAACATATCTTCAAAGCTATCAGCCCAAAGAAAAAAAAGCGCCATACCACCACCGGGTGGGCTCGAACCTCCGACCTTTTGGTTAACAGCCCATCGCGCTAGCCAATTGCGCCATGAAGACAGTCCTGCACCCCTCTCACCACCATCACAACATATCTTCAAAGCGATCAGCCCAAAGAAAAAAAAGCGCCGCACCACCACCGGGTGGGCTCGAACCTCCAACTTTTCGGTTAACAGCCGATCACGCTAGCCAATTGCGCCACGGAGACAGTCCTGCTTCAGTCTCACCACCATCAGAACATATCTTCAAAGCTATCAGCACAAAGAAAAAAAGCGCCCCAGCATCAACGGGTGGGCTCGAACTTCCAACCTTTCGGTTAACAGCCGATCGCGCTATCCAACTGCGCCAAGGAGACAGTCGTGCTCCACTGTCACCACCATCAGAACATATCTTCAAAGCTATCAGCGCAAAGAAAAAAGCAACACACCACTCCAGGGAGGGCTCGAAACTCCAACCTTTCGGTGAACAGCCGATCGCGCTAGCCAATGGCGCCACGGAGACAGTCCTGCTCCACTCTTACCACCTTTAGAACATATCTTCAAAGCTATCAGCCCAAAGAAAAAAAAGCGCCGCACCACCAACGGGTGGGCTCGAACCACCAACTTTTCGGTTAACAGCCGATCACGCTAGCGAATTGCGCACGGGGACAGTCCTGCTCCACTCTCACCACCATCAGAGCATATATTCAAAGCTATCAGCCCAAAGAAAAAAAGCGCCGCACCACCACCGTGTGGGCTCGAACCTCCAACTTTTCGGTTAACAGCCGATCACGCTAGCCAATTGCGCCACGGAGACAGTCCTGCTTCACTCTCACCACCATCATACCGTATCTTCAAAGCTATCAGCCCAAAGAAAAAAAAGCGCCGCACCACCACCGGGTGGGCTCGAAACTCCAACCTTTCGGTTAACTGCCGATCGCGCTAGCCAATGGCGCCACGGAGACAGTCCTGCTCCACTCTTACCACCATTAGAACATATCTTCAAAGCTATCAGCCCGAAGAAAAAAAAGCGCCGCACCACCAACGGGTGGACTCGAACCTCCAACTTTCCAGTTAACAGCCGATCACGCTAGCCAATTGCGCCACGGAGACCGTCCTGCTGCACTCTCACCACCATCAGAACTTATCTTCAAAGCTATCAGCACAAAGAAAAAAAAGCGCCCCAGCATCACCGGGTGGGCTCGAACTTCCAACCTTTCGGTTAACAGCCAATCGCGCTAGCCAGCTGGGCCAAGGAGACAGTCGTGCTCCACTCTCACCACCATCAGAACATATCTTCAAAGCTATCAGCCCACAGAAAAAAAAGCGCCGCACCACCACCGGGTGGGCTCGAACCTCCAACTTTTCGGTTAACAACCGATCACGCTAGCCGATTGCGCCACGGAGACAGTCCTGCTTCACTCTCACCACCATCATAACATATCTTCAAAGCTATCAGCCCAAAGAAAAAAAAAGCGCCGCACCACCACCGGGTGGGCTCAAACTACCAACTTTTCGGTTAACAGCCGATCGCGCTAGCCAATGGCGCCACGGAGACAGTCCTGCTCCACTCTTACCACCATTAGAACATATCTTCAAAGCTATCAGCCCAAAGAAAAAAAAAGCGCCGCACCACCAACGGGTGGACTCGAACCTCCAACTTTCCGGTTAACAGCCGATCACGCTAGCCAATTGCGCCACGGAGACAGTCCTGCTCCACTCTCACCACCATCAGAACATATCTTCAAAGCTATCAGCGCAGAGATAAAAGCAACACACCACCACCGGGTGGGCTCAAACATCCAACTTTTCGGTTAACAGCCGATCACGCTAGCCAATTGCGCCACGGAGACAGTCCTGCTCCACTCTCACCACCATCAGAACATATCTTCAAAGCTATCAGCCCACAGAAAAAAAGCGCCGCGCAACCACCGGGTAGGCTCGAACCTCCAACTTTTCGGTTAACAGCCGATCGCGCTAGCCTATTGCGCCACGGAGACAGTCCTGCTCCACTCTCACCACCATAAGAACATATCTTCAAAGCTATCAGCCCAAAGAAAAAAAAGCGCCGCACCACCACCGGGTGGGCTCGAACATCCAACCTTTCGGTTAACAGCCGATCGCGCTAGCCAATTGCCCCACGGAGACAGTGGTGCTCCACTGTCACCACCGTCAGAACATTTCTTCAGAGCTATCACCCCAAAGAAAAAAAAGCGCCGCACCACCACCGGTTGCGCTCGAACCTCCAACCTTTCGGTTAACAGCCGATCGTGCTAGCCAATTGCGCCACGAAGACAGTCCTGCTCCACTCTCACCACCATCAGAACATATCCTCAAAGCTATTACCGCAAAGAAAAAAGCAACACACCACTCCCGGAAGGGCTCGAAACTCCAACCTTTCGGTTAACAGCCGATCGCGCTAGCCCATTGCGCTACGGATGCAGTCTTGCTCCACTCTCACCATCATCAGAACATATATTCAAAGCTATCAGCGCAAGGAAATAAAAGCGCTGCACCACCACCAGGTGGGCTCGAACCTCCAACCTTTCGGTTAACAGCCGATCGCGCTAGCCCAATGCGCCACGGAGACAGTCTTGCTCCACTGTCACCACCATCAGAACATATCTTCAAAGCTATCAGCGGAAAGAAAAAAGCAACACACCACTCCCGGGAGGGCTCGAAACTCCAACCTTTCGGTCAACAGCCGATCGGGCTAGCCAATTGCGCCACGGAGACAGTACTGTTCCACTCTCACCACCATCAGAACATATCTTCAAAGCTATCAGCCCAAAGAAAAAAAAGCGCCATACCACCACCGGGTGGGCTCGAACCTCCGACCTTTTGGTTAACAGCCCATCGCGCTAGCCAATTGCGCCATGAAGACAGTCCTGCACCCCTCTCACCACCATCACAACATATCTTCAAAGCGATCAGCCCAAAGAAAAAAAAGCGCCGCACCACCACCGGGTGGGCTCGAACCTCCAACTTTTCGGTTAACAGCCGATCACGCTAGCCAATTGCGCCACGGAGACAGTCCTGCTTCAGTCTCACCACCATCAGAACATATCTTCAAAGCTATCAGCACAAAGAAAAAAAGCGCCCCAGCATCAACGGGTGGGCTCGAACTTCCAACCTTTCGGTTAACAGCCGATCGCGCTATCCAACTGCGCCAAGGAGACAGTCGTGCTCCACTGTCACCACCATCAGAACATATCTTCAAAGCTATCAGCGCAAAGAAAAAAGCAACACACCACTCCAGGGAGGGCTCGAAACTCCAACCTTTCGGTGAACAGCCGATCGCGCTAGCCAATGGCGCCACGGAGACAGTCCTGCTCCACTCTTACCACATTTAGAACATATCTTCAAAGCTATCAGCCCAAAGAAAAAAAAGCGCCGCACCACCAACGGGTGGGCTCGAACCACCAACTTTTCGGTTAACAGCCGATCACGCTAGCGAATTGCGCACGGGGACAGTCCTGCTCCACTCTCACCACCATCAGAGCATATATTCAAAGCTATCAGCCCAAAGAAAAAAAGCGCCGCACCACCACCGTGTGGGCTCGAACCTCCAACTTTTCGGTTAACAGCCGATCACGCTAGCCAATTGCGCCACGGAGACAGTCCTGCTTCACTCTCACCACCATCATACCGTATCTTCAAAGCTATCAGCCCAAAGAAAAAAAAGCGCCGCACCACCACCGGGTGGGCTCGAAACTCCAACCTTTCGGTTAACTGCCGATCGCGCTAGCCAATGGCGCCACGGAGACAGTCCTGCTCCACTCTTACCACCATTAGAACATATCTTCAAAGCTATCAGCCCGAAGAAAAAAAAGCGCCGCACCACCAACGGGTGGACTCGAACCTCCAACTTTCCAGTTAACAGCCGATCACGCTAGCCAATTGCGCCACGGAGACCGTCCTGCTGCACTCTCACCACCATCAGAACTTATCTTCAAAGCTATCAGCACAAAGAAAAAAAAGCGCCCCAGCATCACCGGGTGGGCTCGAACTTCCAACCTTTCGGTTAACAGCCAATCGCGCTAGCCAGCTGGGCCAAGGAGACAGTCGTGCTCCACTCTCACCACCATCAGAACATATCTTCAAAGCTATCAGCCCACAGAAAAAAAAGCGCCGCACCACCACCGGGTGGGCTCGAACCTCCAACTTTTCGGTTAACAACCGATCACGCTAGCCGATTGCGCCACGGAGACAGTCCTGCTTCACTCTCACCACCATCATAACATATCTTCAAAGCTATCAGCCCAAAGAAAAAAAAAGCGCCGCACCACCACCGGGTGGGCTCAAACTACCAACTTTTCGGTTAACAGCCGACCACGCTAGCGAATTGCGCCACGGAGACAGTCCTGCTCCACTCTCACCACCTTCAGAACATATATTCAAAGCTATCAGCCCAAAGAAAAAATGCGCCGCACCACAACCGTGTGCGCTCGAACCTCCAACTTTTCGGTTAACAGCCGATCACGCTAGCCAATCGCGCCACGGAGACAGTCCTGCTTCACTCTCACCACCATCATAACATATTGCTACCTGTAGTACTCACGTAACAATATCTTCAAAGCTATCAGCCCAAAGAAAAAAAAGCGCCGCACCACCACCGGGTGGGCTCGAAACTCCAACCTTTCGGTTAACTGCCGATCGCGCTAGCCAATGGCGCCACGGAGACAGTCCTGCTCCACTCTTACCACCATTAGAACATATCTTCAAAGCTATCAGCCCAAAGAAAAAAAAGCGCCGCACCACCAACGGGTGGACTCGAACCTCCAACTTTCCGGTTAACAGCCGATCACGCTAGCCAATTGCGCCACGGAGACAGTCCTGCTCAACTCTCACCACCATCAGAACATATCTTCAAAGCTATCAGCGCAGAGATAAAAGCAACACACCACCACCGGGTGGGCTCAAACATCCAACTTTTCGGTTAACAGCCGATCACGCTAGCCAATTGCGCCACGGAGACAGTCCTGCTCCACTCTCACCACCATCAGAACATATCTTCAAAGCTATCAGCCCACAGAAAAAAAGCGCCGCGCAACCACCGGGTAGGCTCGAACCTCCAACTTTTCGGTTAACAGCCGATCGCGCTAGCCAATTGCGCCACGGAGACAGTCCTGCTCCACTCTCACCACCATAAGAACATATCTTCAAAGCTATCAGCCCAAAGAAAAAAAAGCGCCGCACCACCACCGGGTGGGCTCGAACATCCAACCTTTCGGTTAACAGCCGATCGCGCTAGCCAATTGCCCCACGGAGACAGTGGTGCTCCACTCTCACCACCGTCAGAACATTTCTTCAGAGCTATCACCCCAAAGAAAAAAAAAGCGCCGCACCACCACCGGTTGCGCTCGAACCTCCAACCTTTCGGTTAACAGCCGATCGCGCTAGCCAATTGCGCCACGGAGACAGTCCTGCTCCACTCTCACCACCATCAGAACATATCCTCAAAGCTATTACCGCAAAGAAAAAAGCAACACACCACTCCCGGAAGGGCTCGAAACTCCAACCTTTCGGTTAACAGCCGATCGCGCTAGCCCATTGCGCTACGGATGCAGTCTTGCTCCACTCTCACCATCATCAGAACATATCTTCAAAGCTATCAGCGCAAGGAAAAAAAAGCGCTGCACCACCACCAGGTGGGCTCGAACCTCCAACCTTTCGGTTAACAGCCGATCGCGCTAGCCCATTGCGCCACGGAGACAGTCTTGCTCCACTCTCACCACCATCAGAACATATCTTCAAAGCTATCAGCGGAAAGAAAAAAGCAACACACCACTCCCGGGAGGGCTCGAAACTCCAACCTTTCGGTCAACAGCCGATCGCGCTAGCCAATTGCGCCACGGAGACAGTACAGTTCCACTCTCACCACCATCAGAACATATCTTCAAAGCTATCAGCCCAAAGAAAAAAAGCGCCATACCACCACCGGGTGGGCTCGAACCTCCGACCTTTTGGTTAACAGCCCATAGCGCTAGCCAATTGCGCCATGAAGACAGTCCTGCACCCCTCTCACCACCATCACAACATATCTTCAAAGCTATCAGCCCAAAGAAAAAAAAAGCGCCGCACCACCACCGGGTGGGCTCGAACCTCCAACTTTTCGGTTAACAGCCGATCACGCTAGCCAATTGCGCCACGGAGACAGTCCTGCTTCAGTCTCACCACCATCAGAACATATCTTCAAAGCTATCAGCACAAAGAAAAAAAGTGCCCCAGCATCAACGGGTGGGCTCGAACTTCCAATCTTTCGGTTAACAGCCGATCGCGCTATCCAACTGCGCCAAGGAGACAGTCGTGCTCCACTGTCACCACCATCAGAACATATCTTCAAAGCTATCAGCGCAAAGAAAAAAGCAACACACCACTCCAGGGAGGGCTCGAAACTCCAACCTTTCGGTTAACAGCCGATCGCGCTAGCCAATGGCGCCACGGAGACAGTCCTGCTCCACTCTTACCACCTTTAGAACATATCTTCAAAGCTATCAGCCCAAAGAAAAAAAAGCGCCGCACCACCAACGGGTGGGCTCGAACCTCCAACTTTCCGGTTAACAGCCGATCACGGTAGCCAATTGCGCCACGGAGACAGTCCTGCTCCACTCTCACCACCATCAGAACATATCTTCAAAGCTATCAACCCAAAAAAAAAGCGCCGCACCACCACTGGGTGGGCTCGAGCCTCCAACTTTTCGGTTAACAGCCGATCACGCTAGTCAATTGCGCCACGGAGACAGTCCTGCTTCACTCTCACCACCATCATAACATATCTTCAAAGCTATCAACCCAAAGAAAAAAAAAGCGCCGCACCACCACCGGGTGGGCTCAAACTACCAACTTTTCGGTTAACAGGCGATCACGCTAGCGAATTGCGCCACGGAGACAGTCCTGCTCCACTCTCAACACCATCAGAACATATCTTCAAAGCTATCAGCCCAAAGAAAAAAAAGCGCCGCACCACCCCCGGGTGGGCTCGAGCCTCCAACTTTTCGGTTAACAGCCGATCACGCTAGCCAATTGCGCCACGGAGACAGTCCTCTTACCACCATCATAACATATCTTCAAAGCTATTGGCCCAAAGAAAAAAAAGCGCCGCACCACCACCGGGTGGGCTCAAACTACCAACTTTTCGGTTAACAGCCGATCACGCTAGCGAATTGCGCACGGAGACAGTCCTGCTCCACTATCACCACCATCAGAACATATATTCAAAGCTATCAGCCCAAAGAAAAAAAGCGCCGCACCACCACCGTGTGGGCTCGAACCTCCAACTTTTCGGTTAACAGCCGATCACGCTAGCCAATTGCGCCACGGAGACAGTCCTGCTTCACTCTCACCACCATCATACCATATCTTCAAAGCTATCAGCCCAAAGAAAAAAAAGCGCCGCACCACCACCGGGTGGGCTCGAAACTCCAACCTTTCGGTTAACTGCCGATCGCGCTAGCCAATGGCGCCACGGAGACAGTCCTGCTCCACTCTTACCACCATTAGAACATATCTTCAAAGCTATCAGCCCAAAGAAAAAAAAGCGCCGCACCACCAACGGGTGGACTCGAACCTCCAACTTTCCGGTTAACAGCCGATCACGCTAGCCAATTGCGCCACGGAGACAGTCCTGCTCCACTCTCACCACCATCAGAACTTATCTTCAAAGCTATCAGCACAAAGAAAAAAAAAGCGCCCCAGCATCACCGGGTGGGCTCGAACTTCCAACCTTTCGGTTAACAGCCAATCGCGCTAGCCAGCTGGGCCAAGGAGACAGTCGTGCTCCACTCTCACCACCATCAGAACATATCTTCAAAGCTATCAGCGCAGAGAAAAAAGCAACACACCACCACCGGGTGGGCTCAAACATCCAACTTTTCGGTTAACAGCCGATCACGCTAGCCAATTGCGCCACGGAGACAGTCCTGCTCCACTCTCACCACCATCAGAACATATCTTCAAAGCAATCAGCCAACAGAAAAAAAGCGCCGCGCAACCACCGGGTAGGCTCGAACCTCCAACTTTTCGGTTAACAGCCGATCGCGCTAGCCAATTGCGCCACGGAGACAGTCCTGCTCCACTCTCACCACCATAAGAACATATCTTCAAAGTTATCAGCCCAAAGAAAAAAAAGCGCCGCACCACCACCGGGTGGGCTCGAACATCCAACCTTTCGGTTAACAGCTGATCGCGCTAGCCAATTGCCCCACGGAGACAGTGGTGCTCCACTCTCACCACCGTCAGAACATTTCTTCAGAGCTATCACCCCAAAGAAAAAAAAGCGCCGCACGACCACCGGTTGCGCTCGAACCTCCAACCTTTCGGTTAACAGCCGATCGCGCTAGCCCATTGCGCCACGGAGACAGTCTTGCTCCACTCTCACCACCATCAGAACATATCTTCAAAGCTATCAGCGCAAAGAAAAAAGCCACACACCACTCCCGGGAGGGCTCGAAACTCCAACCTTTCGGGTCAACAGCCGATCGCGCTAGCCAATTGCGCCACGGAGACAGTACTGCTCTACTCTCACCACCATCAGAACATATCTTCAAAGCTATCAACCCAAAGAAAAAAAAAGCGCCGCACCACCACCGCGTGGGCTCGAACCTCCAACTTTTCGGTTAACAGCCGATCACGCTAGTCAATTGCGCCACGGAGACAGTCCTGCTTCACTCTCACCACCATCATAACATATCTTCAAAGCTATCAGCCCAAAGAAAAAAAAAGCGCCGCACCACCACCGGGTGGGCTCAAACTACCAACTTTTCGGTTAACAGCCGATCACGCTAGCGAATTGCTCCACGGAGACAGTCCTGCTCCCCTCTCACCACGATCAGAACATATCTTCAAAGTTATCAGCCCAAAGAAAAAAAGCGCTGAACCACCACCGTGTGGGCTCGAACCTCCAACTTTTCGGTTAACAGCCGATCACGCTAGCCCATTGCGCCTCGGAGACAGTCCTGCTTCACTCTCACCACCATCATAACATATCTTCAAAGCTATCAGCCCAAAGAAAAACAAGCGCCGCACCACCACCGGGTGGGCTCGAAACTCCAACCTTTCGGTTAACTGCCGATCGCGCTAGCCAATGGCGCCACGGAGACAGTCCTGCTCCACTCTTACCACCATTAGAACATATCTTCAAAGCTATCAGCCCAAAGAAAAAAAAAGCGCCGCACCACCAACGGGTGGACTCGAACCTCCAACTATCCGGTTAACAGCCGATCACGCTAGCCACTTGCGCCACGGAGACAGTCCTGCTCCACTCTCACCACCATCAGAACATATCTTCAAAGCTATCAGCACAAAGAAAAAAAAGCGCCCCAGCACCACCGGGTGGGCTCGAACTTCCAACCTTTCGGTTAACAGCCGATCGCGCTAGCCAGCTGCGCCAAGGAGACAGTCGTGCTCCACTCTCACCACCATCAGAACCTATCTTCAAAGCTATCAGCGCAAAGAAAAAAGCAACACACCACTCCAGGGAGGGCTCGAAACTCCAACCTTTCGGTTAACAGCCGATCGCGCTAGCCAATGGCGCCACGGAGACAGTCCTGCTCCACTCTTACCACCATTAGAACATATCTTCAAAGCTATCAGCCCAAAGAAAAAAAAGCGCCGCACCACCCCCGGGTGGGCTCGAGCCTCCAACTTTTCGGTTAACAGCCGATCACGCTAGCCAATTGCGCCACGGAGACAGTCCTGCTTCACTCTCACCACCATCATAACATATCTTCAAAGCTATCAGCCCAAAGAAAAAAAAGCGCCGCACCACCACCGGGTGGGCTCAAACTACCAACTTTTCGGTTAACAGCCGATCACGCTAGCGAATTGCGCACGGAGACAGTCCTGCTCCACTCTCACCACCATCAGAACATATATTCAAAGCTATCAGCCCAAAGAAAAAAAGCGCCGCACCACCACCGTGTGGGCTCGAACCTCCAACTTTTCGGTTAACAGCCGATCACGCTAGCCAATTGCGCCACGGAGACAGCCCTGCTTCACTCTCACCACCATCATACCGTATCTTCAAAGCTATCAGCCCAAAGAAAAAAAAAAGCGCCGCACCACCACCGGGTGGGCTCGAAACTCCAACTTTTCGGTTAACAGCCGATCACGCTAGCCCATTGCGCCACGGAGACAGTCCTGCTTCACTCTCACCACCATCATAACATATCTTCAAAGCTATCAGCCCAAAGAAAAACAAGCGCCGCACCACCACCGGGTGGGCTCGAAACTCCAACCTTTCGGTTAACTGCCGATCGCGCTAGCCAATGGCGCCACGGAGACAGTCCTGCTCCACTCTTACCACCATTAGAACATATCTTCAAAGCTATCAGCCCAAAGAAAAAAAAAGCGCCGCACCACCAACGGGTGGACTCGAACCTCCAACTATCCGGTTAACAGCCGATCACGCTAGCCAATTGCGCCACGGAGACAGTCCTGCTCCACTCTCACCACCATCAGAACATATCTTCAAAGCTATCAGCACAAAGAAAAAAAAAGCGCCCCAGCATCACCGGGTGGGCTCGAACTTCCAACCTTTCGGTTAACAGCCGATCGCGCTAGCCAGCTGCGCCAAGGAGACAGTCGTGCTCCACTCTCACCACCATCAGAACCTATCTTCAAAGCTATCAGCGCAAAGAAAAAAGCAACACACCACTCCAGGGAGGGCTCGAAACTCCAACCTTTCGGTTAACAGCCGATCGCGCTAGCCAATGGCGCCACGGAGACAGTCCTGCTCCACTCTCAACACCATCAGAACATATCTTCAAAGCTATCAGCCCAAAGAAAAAAAAGCGCCGCACCACCCCCGGGTGGGCTCGAGCCTCCAACTTTTCGGTTAACAGCCGATCACGCTAGCCAATTGCGCCACGGAGACAGTCCTGCTTCACTCTCACCACCATCATAACATATCTTCAAAGCTATCAGCCCAAAGAAAAAAAAGCGCCGCACCACCACCGGGTGGGCTCAAACTACCAACTTTTCGGTTAACAGCCGATCACGCTAGCGAATTGCGCACGGAGACAGTCCTGCTCCACTCTCACCACCATCAGAACATATATTCAAAGCTATCAGCCCAAAGAAAAAAAGCGCCGCACCACCACCGGGTGGGCTCAAACTACCAACTTTTCGGTTAACAGCCGATCACGCTAGCGAATTGCTCCACGGAGACAGTCCTGCTCCCCTCTCACCACCATCAGAACATATCTTCAAAGTTATCAGCCCAAAGAAAAAAAGCGCTGAACCACCACCGTGTGGGCTCGAACCTCCAACTTTTCGGTTAACAGCCGATCACGCTAGCCCATTGCGCCACGGAGACAGTCCTGCTTCACTCTCACCACCATCATAACATGTCTTCAAAGCTATCAGCCCAAAGAAAAACAAGCGCCGCACCACCACCGGGTGGGCTCGAAACTCCAACCTTTCGGTTAACTGCCGATCGCGCTAGCCAATGGCGCCACGGAGACAGTCCTGCTCCACTCTTACCACCATTAGAACATATCTTCAAAGCTATCAGCCCAAAGAAAAAAAAAGCGCCGCACCACCAACGGGTGGACTCGAACCTCCAACTATCCGGTTAACAGCCGATCACGCTAGCCAATTGCGCCACGGAGACAGTCCTGCTCCACTCTCACCACCATCAGAACATATCTTCAAAGCTATCAGCACAAAGAAAAAAAAGCGCCCCAGCATCACCGGGTGGGCTCGAACTTCCAACCTTTCGGTTAACAGCCGATCGCGCTAGCCAGCTGCGCCAAGGAGACAGTCGTGCTCCACTCTCACCACCATCAGAACCTATCTTCAAAGCTATCAGCGCAAAGAAAAAAGCAACACACCACTCCAGGGAGGGCTTGAAACTCCAACCTTTCGGTTAACAGCCGATCGCGCTAGCCAATGGCGCCACGGAGACAGTCCTGCTCCACTCTTACCACCATTAGAACATATCTTCAAAGCTATCAACCCAAAGAAAAAAAAGCGCCGCACCACCCCCGGGTGGGCTCGAGCCTCCAACTTTTCGGTTAACAGCCGATCACGCTAGCCAATTGCGCCACGGAGACAGTCCTGCTTCACTCTCACCACCATCATAACATATCTTCAAAGCTATCAGCCCAAAGAAAAAAGCAACACACCACTCCAGGGAGGGCTCGAAACTCCAACCTTTCGGTTAACAGCCGATCGCGCTAGCCAATGGCGCCACGGAGACAGTCCTGCTCCACTCTCAACACCATCAGAACATATCTTCAAAGCTATCAGCCCAAAGAAAAAAAAGCGCCGCACCACCCCCGGGTGGGCTCGAGCCTCCAACTTTTCGGTTAACAGCCGATCACGCTAGCCAATTGCGCCACGGAGACAGTCCTGCTTCACTCTCACCACCATCATAACATATCTTCAAAGCTATCAGCCCAAAGAAAAAAAAGCGCCGCACCACCACCGGGTGGGCTCAAACTACCAACTTTTCGGTTAACAGCCGATCACGCTAGCGAATTGCGCACGGAGACAGTCCTGCTCCACTCTCACCACCATCAGAACATATATTCAAAGCTATCAGCCCAAAGAAAAAAAGCGCCGCACCACCACCGTGTGGGCTCGAACCTCCAACTTTTCGGTTAACAGCCGATCACGCTAGCCAATTGCGCCACGGAGACAGCCCTGCTTCACTCTCACCACCATCATACCATATCTTCAAAGCTATCAGCCCAAAGAAGAAAAAGCGCCGCACCACCACCGGGTGGGCTCGAAACTCCAACATTTCGGTTAACAGCCGATCACGCTAGCCAATTGCGCCACGGAGACAGTCCTGCTCCACTCTCACCACCATCAGAACTTATCTTCAAAGCTATCAGCACAAAGAAAAAAAAAGTTCCCCAGCATCACCGGGTGGGCTCGAACTTCCAGCCTTTCGGTTAACAGCCAATCGCGCTAGCCAGCTGGGCCAAGGAGACAGTCGTGCTCCACTCTCACCACCATCAGAACATATCTTCAAAGCTATCAGCGCAGAGAAAAAAGCAACACACCACCACCAGGTGGGCTCAAACATCCAACTTTTCGGTTAACAGCCGATCACGCTAGCCAATTGCGCCACGGAGACAGTCCTGCTCCACTCTCACCACCATCAGAACATATCTTCAAAGCAATCGGTCCACAGAAAAAAAGCGCCGCGCAACCACCGGGTAGGCTCGAACCTCCAACTTTTCGCTTAACAGCCGATCGCGCTAGCCAATTGCGCCACGGAGACAGTCCTGCTTCACTCTCACCACCATCATACCGTATCTTCAAAGCTATCAGCCCAAAGAAAAAAAAGCGCCGCACCACCACCGGGTGGGCTCGAAACTCCAACCTTTCGGTTAACTGCCGATCGCGCTAGCCAATGGCGCCACGGAGACAGTCCTGCTCCACTCTTACCACCATTAGAACATATCTTCAAAGCTATCAGCCCGAAGAAAAAAAAGCGCCGCACCACCAACGGGTGGACTCGAACCTCCAACTTTCCAGTTAACAGCCGATCACGCTAGCCAATTGCGCCACGGAGACAGTCCTGCTGCACTCTCACCACCATCAGAACTTATCTTCAAAGCTATCAGCACAAAGAAAAAAAAAGCGCCCCAGCATCACCGGGTGGGCTCGAACTTCCAACCTTTCGGTTAACAGCCAATCGCGCTAGCCAGCTGGGCCAAGGAGACAGTCGTGCTCCACTCTCACCACCATCAGAACATATCTTCAAAGCTATCAGCCCACAGAAAAAAAAAGCGCTGCACCTCCACCGGGTGGGCTCGAACCTCCAACTTTTCGGTTAACAACCGATCACGCTAGCCAATTGCGCCACGGAGACAGTCCTGCTTCACTCTCACCACCATCATAACATATCTTCAAAGCTATCAGCCCAAAGAAAAAAAAAGCGCCGCACCACCACCGGGTGGGCTCAAACTACCAACTTTTCGGTTAACAGCCGACCACGCTAGCGAATGGCGCCACGGAGACAGTCCTGCTCCACTCTCACCACCTTCAGAACATATATTCAAAGCTATCAGCCCAAAGAAAAAAACGCGCCGCACCACAACCGTGTGCGCTCGAACCTCCAACTTTTCGGTTAACAGCCGATCACGCTAGCCAATCGCGCCACGGAGACAGTCCTGCTTCACTCTCGCCACCATCATAACATATCTTCAAAGCTATCAGCCCAAAGAAAAAAAAGCGCCGCACCACCAACGGGTGGGCTCGAAACTCCAACCTTTCGGTTAACTGCCGATCGCGCTAGCCAATGGCGCCACGGAGACAGTCCTGCTCCACTCTTACCACCATTAGAACATATCTTCAAAGCTATCAGCCCAAAGAAAAAAAAAGCGCCGCACCACCAACGGGTGGACTCGAACCTCCAACTTTCCGGTTAACAGCCGATCACGCTAGCCAATTGCGCCACGGAGACAGTCCTGCTCCACTCTCACCACCATCAGAACATATCTTCAAAGCTATCAGCGCAGAGATAAAAGCAACACACCACCACCGGGTGGGCTCAAACATCCAACTTTTCGGTTAACAGCCGATCACGCTAGCCAATTGCGCCACGGAGACAGTCCTGCTCCACTCTCACCACCATCAGAACATATCTTCAAAGCTATCAGCCCACAGAAAAAAAGCGCCGCGCAACCACCGGGTAGGCTCGAACCTCCAACTTTTCGGTTAACAGCCGATCGCGCTAGCCAATTGCGCCACGGAGACAGTCCTGCTCCACTCTCACCACCATAGGAACATATCTTCAAAGCTATCAGCCCAAAGAAAAAAAAGCGCCGCACCACCACCGGGTGGGCTCGAACATCCAACCTTTCGGTTAACAGCCGATCGCGCTAGCCAATTGCGCCACGGAGACAGTCCTGCTTCACTCTCACCACCATCATAACATATCTTCAAAGCTATCAGCCCAAAGAAAAAAAAGCGCCGCACCACCACCGGGTGGGCTCAAACTACCAACTTTTCGGTTAACAGCCGATCACGCTAGCGAATTGCGCACGGAGACAGTCCTGCTCCACTCTCACCACCATCAGAACATATATTCAAAGCTATCAGCCCAAAGAAAAAAAGCGCCGCACCACCACCGTGTGGGCTCGAACCTCCAACTTTTCGGTTAACAGCCGATCACGCTAGCCAATTGCGCCACGGAGACAGCCCTGCTTCACTCTCACCACCATCATACCATATCTTCAAAGCTATCAGCCCAAAGAAAAAAAAGCGCCGCACCACCACCGGGTGGGCTCGAAACTCCAACTTTTCGGTTAACAGCCGATCACGCTAGCCCATTGCGCCACGGAGACAGTCCTGCTTCACTCTCACCACCATCATAACATATCTTCAAAGCTATCAGCCCAAAGAAAAACAAGCGCCGCACCACCACCGGGTGGGCTCGAAACTCCAACCTTTCGATTAACTGCCGATCGCGCTAGCCAATGGCGCCACGGAGACAGTCCTGCTCCACTCTTACCACCATTAGAACATATCTTCAAAGCTATCAGCCCAAAGAAAAAAAAAGCGCCGCACCACCAACGGGTGGTCTCGAACCTCCAACTTTCCGGTTAACAGCCGATCACGCTAGCCAATTGCGCCACGGAGACAGTCCTGCTCCACTCTCACCACCATCAGAACATATCTTCAAAGCTATCAGCGCAGAGATAAAAGCAACACACCACCACCGGGTGGGCTCAAACATCCAACTTTTCGGTTAACAGCCGATCACGCTAGCCAATTGCGCCACGGAGACAGTCCTGCTCCACTCTCACCACCATCAGAACATATCTTCAAAGCTATCAGCCCCCAGAAAAAAAGCGCCGCGCAACCACCGGGTAGGCTCGAACCTCCAACTTTTCGGTTAACAGCCGATCGCGCTAGCCAATTGCGCCACGGAGACAGTCCTGCTCCACTCTCACCACCATAGGAACATATCTTCAAAGCTATCAGCCCAAAGAAAAAAAAGCGCCGCACCACCACCGGGTGGGCTCGAACATCCAACCTTTCGGTTAACAGCCGATCGCGCTAGCCAATTGCGCCACGGAGACAGTCCTGCTTCACTCTCACCACCATCATAACATATCTTCAAAGCTATCAGCCCAAAGAAAAAAAAGCGCCGCACCACCACCGGGTGGGCTCAAACTACCAACTTTTCGGTTAACAGCCGATCACGCTAGCGAATTGCGCACGGAGACAGTCCTGCTCCACTCTCACCACCATCAGAACATATATTCAAAGCTATCAGCCCAAAGAAAAAAAGCGCCGCACCACCACCGTGTGGGCTCGAACCTCCAACTTTTCGGTTAACAGCCGATCACGCTAGCCAATTGCGCCACGGAGACAGCCCTGCTTCACTCTCACCACCATCATACCATATCTTCAAAGCTATCAGCCCAAAGAAAAAAAAGCGCCGCACCACCACCGGGTGGGCTCGAAACTCCAACTTTTCGGTTAACAGCCGATCACGCTAGCCCATTGCGCCACGGAGACAGTCCTGCTTCACTCTCACCACCATCATAACATATCTTCAAAGCTATCAGCCCAAAGAAAAACAAGCGCCGCACCACCACCGGGTGGGCTCGAAACTCCAACCTTTCGATTAACTGCCGATCGCGCTAGCCAATGGCGCCACGGAGACAGTCCTGCTCCACTCTTACCACCATTAGAACATATCTTCAAAGCTATCAGCCCAAAGAAAAAAAAAGCGCCGCACCACCAACGGGTGGTCTCGAACCTCCAACTATCCGGTTAACAGCCGATCACGCTAGCCAATTGCGCCACGGAGACAGTCCTGCTCCACTCTCACCACCATCAGAACATATCTTCAAAGCTATCAGCACAAAGAAAAAACGCGCCGCACCACAACCGTGTGCGCTCGAACCTCCAACTTTTCGGTTAACAGCCGATCACGCTAGCCAATCGCGCCACGGAGACAGTCCTGCTTCACTCTCACCACCATCATAACATATCTTCAAAGCTATCAGCCCAAAGAAAAAAAAGCGCCGCACCACCACCGGGTGGGCTCAAACTACCAACTTTTCGGTTAACAGCCGATCACGCTAGCGAATTGCGCACGGAGACAGTCCTGCTCCACTCTCACCACCATCAGAACATATCTTCAAAGCTATCAGCGCAAAGAAAAAAGCAACACACCACTCCAGGGAGGGCTCGAAACTCCAACCTTTCGGTTAACAGCCGATCGCGCTAGCCAATGGCGCCACGGAGACAGTCCTGCTCCACTCTTACCACCTTTAGAACATATCTTCAAAGCTATCAGCCCAAAGAAAAAAAAGCGCCGCACCACCAACGGGTGGGCTCGAACCTCCAACTTTCCGGTTAACAGCCGATCACGCTAGCCAATTGCGCCACGGAGACAGTCCTGCTCCACTCTCACCACCATCAGAACATATCTTCAAAGCTATCAACCCAAAGAAAAAAAAGCGCCGCACCACCACTGGGTGGGCTCGAGCCTCCAACTTTTCGGTTAACAGCCGATCACGCTAGCCAATTGCGCCACGGAGACAGTCCTGCTCCGCTCTCACCACCATCAGAACATATCTTCAAAGCTATCAGCCCACAGAAAAAAAGCGCCGCACCACCACCGCGTGGGCTCGAACCTCCAACTTTTCGGTTAATAGCCGATCACGCTAGTCAATTGCGCCACGGAGACAGTCCTGCTTCACTCTCACCACCATCATAACATATCTTCAAAGCTATCAGCCCAAAGAAAAAAAAGCGCCGCACCACCACCGGGTGGACTCGAACCTCCAACTTTCCGGTTAACAGCCGATCACGCTAGCCAATTGCGCCACGGAGACAGTCCTGCTCCACTCTCACCACCATCAGAACTTATCTTCAAAGCTATCAGCACAAAGAAAAAAAAGCGCCCCAGCATCACCGGGTGGGCTCGAACTTCCAAACTTTCGACTAACAGCCAATCGCGCTAGCCAGCTGGGCCAATGAGACAGTCGTGCTCCACTCTCACCACCATCAGAACATATCTTCAAAGCTATCAGCGCAGAGAAAAAAGCAACACACCACCACCGGGTGGGCTCAAACATCCAACTTTTCAGTTAACAGCCGATCACGCTAGCCAATTGCGCCACGGAGACAGTCCTGCTCCACTCTCACCACCATCAGAACATATCTTCAAAGCAATCAGCCAACAGAAAAAAAGCGCCGCGCAACCACCGGGTAGGCTCGAACCTCCAACTTTTCGGTTAACAGCCGATCGCGCTAGCCAATTGCGCCACGGAGACAGTCCTGCTCCACTCTCACCACCATAAGAACATATCTTCAAAGCTATCAGCCCAAAGAAAAAAAAGCGCCGCACCACCACCGGGTGGGCTCGAACATCCAACCTTTCGGTTAACAGCCGATCGCGCTAGCCAATTGCCCCACGGAGACAGTGGTGCTCCACTCTCACCACCGTCAGAACATTTCTTCAGAGCTATCACCCCAAAGAAAAAAAAAGCGCCGCACCACCACCGGTTGCGCTCGAACCTCCAACCTTTCGGTTAACAGCCGATCGCGCTAGCCCATTGCGCCACGGAGACAGTCTTGCTCCACTCTCACCACCATCAGAACATATCTTCAAAGCTATCAGCGCAAAGAAAAAAGCAACACACCACTCCCGGGAGGGCTCGAAACTCCATTCTTTCGGGTCAACAGCCGATCGCGCTAGCCAATTGCGCCGCGGAGACAGTACTGCTCTACTCTCACCACCATCAGAACATATCTTCAAAGCTATCAACCCAAAGAAAAAAAAAGCGCCGCACCACCACCGCGTGGGCTCGAACCTCCAACTTTTCGGTTAACAGCCGATCACGCTAGTCAATTGCGCCACGGAGACAGTCCTGCTTCACTCTCACCACCATCATAACATATCTTCAAAGCTATCAGCCCAAAGAAAAAAAAAGCGCCGCACCACCACCGGGTGGGCTCAAACTACCAACTTTTCGGTTAACAGCCGATCACGCTAGCGAATTGCGCCACGGAGACAGTCCTGCTCCCCTCTCACCACCATCAGAACATATCTTCAAAGTTATCAGCCCAAAGAAAAAAAGCGCTGAACCACCACCGTGTGCGCTCGAACCTCCAACTTTTCGGTTAACAGCCGATCACGCTAGCCAATCGCGCCACGGAGACAGTCCTGCTTCACTCTCACCACCATCATAACATATCTTCAAAGCTATCAGCCCAAAGAAAAAAAAGCGCCGCACCACCACCGGGTGGGCTCGAAACTCCAACCATTCGGTTAACTGCCGATCGCGCTAGCCAATGGCGCCACGGAGACAGTCCTGCTCCACTCTTACCACCATTAGAACATATCTTCAAAGCTATCAGCCCAAAGAAAAAAAAAGCGCCGCACCACCAACGGGTGGACTCGAACCTCCACCTTTTCGGTTAACAGCCGATCGCGCTAGCCAATTGCGCCACGGAGACAGTCCTGCTCCACTCTCACCACCATCAGAACATATCTTCAAAGCTATCAGCGCAGAGATAAAAGCAACACACCACCACCGGGTGGGCTCAAACATCCAACTTTTCGGTTAACAGCCGATCACGCTAGCCAATTGCGCCACGGAGACAGTCCTGCTCCACTCTCACCACCATCAGAACATATCTTCAAAGCTATCAGCCCACAGAAAAAAAGCGCCGCGCAACCACCGGGTAGGCTCGAACCTCCAACTTTTCGGTTAACAGCCGATCGCGCTAGCCAATTGCGCCACGGAGACAGTCCTGCTCCACTCTCACCACCATAAGAACATATCTTCAAAGCTATCAGCCCAAAGAAAAAAAAGCGCCGCACCACCACCGGGTGGGCTCGAACATCCAACCTTTCGGTTAACAGCCGATCGCGCTAGCCAATTGCCCCACGGAGACAGTGGTGCTCCACTCTCACCACCGTCAGAACATTTCTTCAGAGCTATCACCCCAAAGAAAAAAAAAGCGCCGCACCACCACCGGTTGCGCTCGAACCTCCAACCTTTCGGTTAACAGCCGATCGCGCTAGCCAATTGCGCCACGGAGACAGTCCTGCTCCACTCTCACCACCGTCAGAACATATCTTCAAAGCTATCAGCCCACAGAAAAAAAGCGCCGCACCACCACCGCGTGGGCTCGAACCTCCAACTTTTCGGTTAATAGCCGATCACGCTAGTCAATTGCGCCACGGAGACAGTCCTGCTTCACTCTCACCACCATCATAACATATCTTCAAAGCTATCAGCCCAAAGAAAAAAAAGCGCCGCACCACCACCGGGTGGACTCGAACCTCCAACTTTCCGGTTAACAGCCGATCACGCTAGCCAATTGCGCCACGGAGACAGTCCTGCTCCACTCTTACCACCTTTAGAACATATCTTCAAAGCTATCAGCCCAAAGAAAAAAAAGCGCCGCACCACCAACGGGTGGGCTCGAACCTCCAACTTTCCGGTTAACAGCCGATCACGCTAGCCAATTGCGCCACGGAGACAGTCCTGCTCCACTCTCACCACCATCAGAACATATCTTCAAAGCTATCAACCCAAAGAAAAAAAAGCGCCGCACCACCACTGGGTGGGCTCGAGCCTCCAACTTTTCGGTTAACAGCCGATCACGCTAGCCAATTGCGCCACGGAGACAGTCCTGCTCCGCTCTCACCACCATCAGAACATATCTTCAAAGCTATCAGCCCACAGAAAAAAAGCGCCGCACCACCACCGCGTGGGCTCGAACCTCCAACTTTTCGGTTAATAGCCGATCACGCTAGTCAATTGCGCCACGGAGACAGTCCTGCTTCACTCTCACCACCATCATAACATATCTTCAAAGCTATCAGCCCAAAGAAAAAAAAGCGCCGCACCACCACCGGGTGGACTCGAACCTCCAACTTTCCGGTTAACAGCCGATCACGCTAGCCAATTGCGCCACGGAGACAGTCCTGCTCCACTCTCACCACCATCAGAACTTATCTTCAAAGCTATCAGCACAAAGAAAAAAAAGCGCCCCAGCATCACCGGGTGGGCTCGAACTTCCAAACTTTCGACTAACAGCCAATCGCGCTAGCCAGCTGGGCCAATGAGACAGTCGTGCTCCACTCTCACCACCATCAGAACATATCTTCAAAGCTATCAGCGCAGAGAAAAAAGCAACACACCACCACCGGGTGGGCTCAAACATCCAACTTTTCAGTTAACAGCCGATCACGCTAGCCAATTGCGCCACGGAGACAGTCCTGCTCCACTCTCACCACCATCAGAACATATCTTCAAAGCAATCAGCCAACAGAAAAAAAGCGCCGCGCAACCACCGGGTAGGCTCGAACCTCCAACTTTTCGGTTAACAGCCGATCGCGCTAGCCAATTGCGCCACGGAGACAGTCCTGCTCCACTCTCACCACCATAAGAACATATCTTCAAAGCTATCAGCCCAAAGAAAAAAAAGCGCCGCACCACCACCGGGTGGGCTCGAACATCCAACCTTTCGGTTAACAGCCGATCGCGCTAGCCAATTGCCCCACGGAGACAGTGGTGCTCCACTCTCACCACCGTCAGAACATTTCTTCAGAGCTATCACCCCAAAGAAAAAAAAAGCGCCGCACCACCACCGGTTGCGCTCGAACCTCCAACCTTTCGGTTAACAGCCGATCGCGCTAGCCCATTGCGCCACGGAGACAGTCTTGCTCCACTCTCACCACCATCAGAACATATCTTCAAAGCTATCAGCGCAAAGAAAAAAGCAACACACCACTCCCGGGAGGGCTCGAAACTCCATTCTTTCGGGTCAACAGCCGATCGCGCTAGCCAATTGCGCCGCGGAGACAGTACTGCTCTACTCTCACCACCATCAGAACATATCTTCAAAGCTATCAACCCAAAGAAAAAAAAAGCGCCGCACCACCACCGCGTGGGCTCGAACCTCCAACTTTTCGGTTAACAGCCGATCACGCTAGTCAATTGCGCCACGGAGACAGTCCTGCTTCACTCTCACCACCATCATAACATATCTTCAAAGCTATCAGCCCAAAGAAAAAAAAAGCGCCGCACCACCACCGGGTGGGCTCAAACTACCAACTTTTCGGTTAACAGCCGATCACGCTAGCGAATTGCGCCACGGAGACAGTCCTGCTCCCCTCTCACCACCATCAGAACATATCTTCAAAGTTATCAGCCCAAAGAAAAAAAGCGCTGAACCACCACCGTGTGCGCTCGAACCTCCAACTTTTCGGTTAACAGCCGATCACGCTAGCCAATCGCGCCACGGAGACAGTCCTGCTTCACTCTCACCACCATCATAACATATCTTCAAAGCTATCAGCCCAAAGAAAAAAAAGCGCCGCACCACCACCGGGTGGGCTCGAAACTCCAACCATTCGGTTAACTGCCGATCGCGCTAGCCAATGGCGCCACGGAGACAGTCCTGCTCCACTCTTACCACCATTAGAACATATCTTCAAAGCTATCAGCCCAAAGAAAAAAAAAGCGCCGCACCACCAACGGGTGGACTCGAACCTCCACCTTTTCGGTTAACAGCCGATCGCGCTAGCCAATTGCGCCACGGAGACAGTCCTGCTCCACTCTCACCACCATCAGAACATATCTTCAAAGCTATCAGCGCAGAGATAAAAGCAACACACCACCACCGGGTGGGCTCAAACATCCAACTTTTCGGTTAACAGCCGATCACGCTAGCCAATTGCGCCACGGAGACAGTCCTGCTCCACTCTCACCACCATCAGAACATATCTTCAAAGCTATCAGCCCACAGAAAAAAAGCGCCGCGCAACCACCGGGTAGGCTCGAACCTCCAACTTTTCGGTTAACAGCCGATCGCGCTAGCCAATTGCGCCACGGAGACAGTCCTGCTCCACTCTCACCACCATAAGAACATATCTTCAAAGCTATCAGCCCAAAGAAAAAAAAGCGCCGCACCACCACCGGGTGGGCTCGAACATCCAACCTTTCGGTTAACAGCCGATCGCGCTAGCCAATTGCCCCACGGAGACAGTGGTGCTCCACTCTCACCACCGTCAGAACATTTCTTCAGAGCTATCACCCCAAAGAAAAAAAAAGCGCCGCACCACCACCGGTTGCGCTCGAACCTCCAACCTTTCGGTTAACAGCCGATCGCGCTAGCCAATTGCGCCACGGAGACAGTCCTGCTCCACTCTCACCACCGTCAGAACATATCTTCAAAGCTATCAGCCCACAGAAAAAAAGCGCCGCACCACCACCGCGTGGGCTCGAACCTCCAACTTTTCGGTTAATAGCCGATCACGCTAGTCAATTGCGCCACGGAGACAGTCCTGCTTCACTCTCACCACCATCATAACATATCTTCAAAGCTATCAGCCCAAAGAAAAAAAAGCGCCGCACCACCACCGGGTGGACTCGAACCTCCAACTTTCCGGTTAACAGCCGATCACGCTAGCCAATTGCGCCACGGAGACAGTCCTGCTCCACTCTCACCACCATCAGAACATATCTTCAAAGCTATCAGCGCAAAGAAAAAAGCAACACACCACTCCCGGGAGGGCTCGAAACTCCATTCTTTCGGGTCAACAGCCGATCGCGCTAGCCAATTGCGCCGCGGAGACAGTACTGCTCTACTCTCACCACCATCAGAACATATCTTCAAAGCTATCAACCCAAAGAAAAAAAAAGCGCCGCACCACCACCGCGTGGGCTCGAACCTCCAACTTTTCGGTTAACAGCCGATCACGCTAGTCAATTGCGCCACGGAGACAGTCCTGCTTCACTCTCACCACCATCATAACATATCTTCAAAGCTATCAGCCCAAAGAAAAAAAAAGCGCCGCACCACCACCGGGTGGGCTCAAACTACCAACTTTTCGGTTAACAGCCGATCACGCTAGCGAATTGCGCCACGGAGACAGTCCTGCTCCCCTCTCACCACCATCAGAACATATCTTCAAAGTTATCAGCCCAAAGAAAAAAAGCGCTGAACCACCACCGTGTGCGCTCGAACCTCCAACTTTTCGGTTAACAGCCGATCACGCTAGCCAATCGCGCCACGGAGACAGTCCTGCTTCACTCTCACCACCATCATAACATATCTTCAAAGCTATCAGCCCAAAGAAAAAAAAGCGCCGCACCACCACCGGGTGGGCTCGAAACTCCAACCATTCGGTTAACTGCCGATCGCGCTAGCCAATGGCGCCACGGAGACAGTCCTGCTCCACTCTTACCACCATTAGAACATATCTTCAAAGCTATCAGCCCAAAGAAAAAAAAAGCGCCGCACCACCAACGGGTGGACTCGAACCTCCACCTTTTCGGTTAACAGCCGATCGCGCTAGCCAATTGCGCCACGGAGACAGTCCTGCTCCACTCTCACCACCATCAGAACATATCTTCAAAGCTATCAGCGCAGAGATAAAAGCAACACACCACCACCGGGTGGGCTCAAACATCCAACTTTTCGGTTAACAGCCGATCACGCTAGCCAATTGCGCCACGGAGACAGTCCTGCTCCACTCTCACCACCATCAGAACATATCTTCAAAGCTATCAGCCCACAGAAAAAAAGCGCCGCGCAACCACCGGGTAGGCTCGAACCTCCAACTTTTCGGTTAACAGCCGATCGCGCTAGCCAATTGCGCCACGGAGACAGTCCTGCTCCACTCTCACCACCATAAGAACATATCTTCAAAGCTATCAGCCCAAAGAAAAAAAAGCGCCGCACCACCACCGGGTGGGCTCGAACATCCAACCTTTCGGTTAACAGCCGATCGCGCTAGCCAATTGCCCCACGGAGACAGTGGTGCTCCACTCTCACCACCGTCAGAACATTTCTTCAGAGCTATCACCCCAAAGAAAAAAAAAGCGCCGCACCACCACCGGTTGCGCTCGAACCTCCAACCTTTCGGTTAACAGCCGATCGCGCTAGCCAATTGCGCCACGGAGACAGTCCTGCTCCACTCTCACCACCGTCAGAACATATCTTCAAAGCTATCAGCCCACAGAAAAAAAGCGCCGCACCACCACCGCGTGGGCTCGAACCTCCAACTTTTCGGTTAATAGCCGATCACGCTAGTCAATTGCGCCACGGAGACAGTCCTGCTTCACTCTCACCACCATCATAACATATCTTCAAAGCTATCAGCCCAAAGAAAAAAAAGCGCCGCACCACCACCGGGTGGACTCGAACCTCCAACTTTCCGGTTAACAGCCGATCACGCTAGCCAATTGCGCCACGGAGACAGTCCTGCTCCACTCTTACCACCTTTAGAACATATCTTCAAAGCTATCAGCCCAAAGAAAAAAAAGCGCCGCACCACCAACGGGTGGGCTCGAACCTCCAACTTTCCGGTTAACAGCCGATCACGCTAGCCAATTGCGCCACGGAGACAGTCCTGCTCCACTCTCACCACCATCAGAACATATCTTCAAAGCTATCAACCCAAAGAAAAAAAAGCGCCGCACCACCACTGGGTGGGCTCGAGCCTCCAACTTTTCGGTTAACAGCCGATCACGCTAGCCAATTGCGCCACGGAGACAGTCCTGCTCCGCTCTCACCACCATCAGAACATATCTTCAAAGCTATCAGCCCACAGAAAAAAAGCGCCGCACCACCACCGCGTGGGCTCGAACCTCCAACTTTTCGGTTAATAGCCGATCACGCTAGTCAATTGCGCCACGGAGACAGTCCTGCTTCACTCTCACCACCATCATAACATATCTTCAAAGCTATCAGCCCAAAGAAAAAAAAGCGCCGCACCACCACCGGGTGGACTCGAACCTCCAACTTTCCGGTTAACAGCCGATCACGCTAGCCAATTGCGCCACGGAGACAGTCCTGCTCCACTCTCACCACCATCAGAACTTATCTTCAAAGCTATCAGCACAAAGAAAAAAAAGCGCCCCAGCATCACCGGGTGGGCTCGAACTTCCAAACTTTCGACTAACAGCCAATCGCGCTAGCCAGCTGGGCCAATGAGACAGTCGTGCTCCACTCTCACCACCATCAGAACATATCTTCAAAGCTATCAGCGCAGAGAAAAAAGCAACACACCACCACCGGGTGGGCTCAAACATCCAACTTTTCAGTTAACAGCCGATCACGCTAGCCAATTGCGCCACGGAGACAGTCCTGCTCCACTCTCACCACCATCAGAACATATCTTCAAAGCAATCAGCCAACAGAAAAAAAGCGCCGCGCAACCACCGGGTAGGCTCGAACCTCCAACTTTTCGGTTAACAGCCGATCGCGCTAGCCAATTGCGCCACGGAGACAGTCCTGCTCCACTCTCACCACCATAAGAACATATCTTCAAAGCTATCAGCCCAAAGAAAAAAAAGCGCCGCACCACCACCGGGTGGGCTCGAACATCCAACCTTTCGGTTAACAGCCGATCGCGCTAGCCAATTGCCCCACGGAGACAGTGGTGCTCCACTCTCACCACCGTCAGAACATTTCTTCAGAGCTATCACCCCAAAGAAAAAAAAAGCGCCGCACCACCACCGGTTGCGCTCGAACCTCCAACCTTTCGGTTAACAGCCGATCGCGCTAGCCCATTGCGCCACGGAGACAGTCTTGCTCCACTCTCACCACCATCAGAACATATCTTCAAAGCTATCAGCGCAAAGAAAAAAGCAACACACCACTCCCGGGAGGGCTCGAAACTCCATTCTTTCGGGTCAACAGCCGATCGCGCTAGCCAATTGCGCCGCGGAGACAGTACTGCTCTACTCTCACCACCATCAGAACATATCTTCAAAGCTATCAACCCAAAGAAAAAAAAAGCGCCGCACCACCACCGCGTGGGCTCGAACCTCCAACTTTTCGGTTAACAGCCGATCACGCTAGTCAATTGCGCCACGGAGACAGTCCTGCTTCACTCTCACCACCATCATAACATATCTTCAAAGCTATCAGCCCAAAGAAAAAAAAAGCGCCGCACCACCACCGGGTGGGCTCAAACTACCAACTTTTCGGTTAACAGCCGATCACGCTAGCGAATTGCGCCACGGAGACAGTCCTGCTCCCCTCTCACCACCATCAGAACATATCTTCAAAGTTATCAGCCCAAAGAAAAAAAGCGCTGAACCACCACCGTGTGCGCTCGAACCTCCAACTTTTCGGTTAACAGCCGATCACGCTAGCCAATCGCGCCACGGAGACAGTCCTGCTTCACTCTCACCACCATCATAACATATCTTCAAAGCTATCAGCCCAAAGAAAAAAAAGCGCCGCACCACCACCGGGTGGGCTCGAAACTCCAACCATTCGGTTAACTGCCGATCGCGCTAGCCAATGGCGCCACGGAGACAGTCCTGCTCCACTCTTACCACCATTAGAACATATCTTCAAAGCTATCAGCCCAAAGAAAAAAAAAGCGCCGCACCACCAACGGGTGGACTCGAACCTCCACCTTTTCGGTTAACAGCCGATCGCGCTAGCCAATTGCGCCACGGAGACAGTCCTGCTCCACTCTCACCACCATCAGAACATATCTTCAAAGCTATCAGCGCAGAGATAAAAGCAACACACCACCACCGGGTGGGCTCAAACATCCAACTTTTCGGTTAACAGCCGATCACGCTAGCCAATTGCGCCACGGAGACAGTCCTGCTCCACTCTCACCACCATCAGAACATATCTTCAAAGCTATCAGCCCACAGAAAAAAAGCGCCGCGCAACCACCGGGTAGGCTCGAACCTCCAACTTTTCGGTTAACAGCCGATCGCGCTAGCCAATTGCGCCACGGAGACAGTCCTGCTCCACTCTCACCACCATAAGAACATATCTTCAAAGCTATCAGCCCAAAGAAAAAAAAGCGCCGCACCACCACCGGGTGGGCTCGAACATCCAACCTTTCGGTTAACAGCCGATCGCGCTAGCCAATTGCCCCACGGAGACAGTGGTGCTCCACTCTCACCACCGTCAGAACATTTCTTCAGAGCTATCACCCCAAAGAAAAAAAAAGCGCCGCACCACCACCGGTTGCGCTCGAACCTCCAACCTTTCGGTTAACAGCCGATCGCGCTAGCCAATTGCGCCACGGAGACAGTCCTGCTCCACTCTCACCACCGTCAGAACATATCTTCAAAGCTATCAGCCCACAGAAAAAAAGCGCCGCACCACCACCGCGTGGGCTCGAACCTCCAACTTTTCGGTTAATAGCCGATCACGCTAGTCAATTGCGCCACGGAGACAGTCCTGCTTCACTCTCACCACCATCATAACATATCTTCAAAGCTATCAGCCCAAAGAAAAAAAAGCGCCGCACCACCACCGGGTGGACTCGAACCTCCAACTTTCCGGTTAACAGCCGATCACGCTAGCCAATTGCGCCACGGAGACAGTCCTGCTCCACTCTCACCACCATCAGAACTTATCTTCAAAGCTATCAGCACAAAGAAAAAAAAGCGCCCCAGCATCACCGGGTGGGCTCGAACTTCCAAACTTTCGACTAACAGCCAATCGCGCTAGCCAGCTGGGCCAATGAGACAGTCGTGCTCCACTCTCACCACCATCAGAACATATCTTCAAAGCTATCAGCGCAGAGAAAAAAGCAACACACCACCACCGGGTGGGCTCAAACATCCAACTTTTCAGTTAACAGCCGATCACGCTAGCCAATTGCGCCACGGAGACAGTCCTGCTCCACTCTCACCACCATCAGAACATATCTTCAAAGCAATCAGCCAACAGAAAAAAAGCGCCGCGCAACCACCGGGTAGGCTCGAACCTCCAACTTTTCGGTTAACAGCCGATCGCGCTAGCCAATTGCGCCACGGAGACAGTCCTGCTCCACTCTCACCACCATAAGAACATATCTTCAAAGCTATCAGCCCAAAGAAAAAAAAGCGCCGCACCACCACCGGGTGGGCTCGAACATCCAACCTTTCGGTTAACAGCCGATCGCGCTAGCCAATTGCCCCACGGAGACAGTGGTGCTCCACTCTCACCACCGTCAGAACATTTCTTCAGAGCTATCACCCCAAAGAAAAAAAAAGCGCCGCACCACCACCGGTTGCGCTCGAACCTCCAACCTTTCGGTTAACAGCCGATCGCGCTAGCCCATTGCGCCAAGGAGACAGTCTTGCTCCACTCTCACCACCATCAGAACATATCTTCATAGCTATCAGCGCAAAGAAAAAAGCAACACACCACTCCCGGGAGGGCTCGAAACTCCATTCTTTCGGGTCAACAGCCGATCGCGCTAGCCAATTGCGCCGCGGAGACAGTACTGCTCTACTCTCACCACCATCAGAACATATCTTCAAAGCTATCAACCCAAAGAAAAAAAAAGCGCCGCACCACCACCGCGTGGGCTCGAACCTCCAACTTTTCGGTTAACAGCCGATCACGCTAGTCAATTGCGCCACGGAGACAGTCCTGCTTCACTCTCACCACCATCATAACATATCTTCAAAGCTATCAGCCCAAAGAAAAAAAAAGCGCCGCACCACCACCGGGTGGGCTCAAACTACCAACTTTTCGGTTAACAGCCGATCACGCTAGCGAATTGCGCCACGGAGACAGTCCTGCTCCCCTCTCACCACCATCAGAACATATCTTCAAAGTTATCAGCCCAAAGAAAAAAAGCGCTGAACCACCACCGTGTGCGCTCGAACCTCCAACTTTTCGGTTAACAGCCGATCACGCTAGCCAATCGCGCCACGGAGACAGTCCTGCTTCACTCTCACCACCATCATAACATATCTTCAAAGCTATCAGCCCAAAGAAAAAAAAGCGCCGCACCACCACCGGGTGGGCTCGAAACTCCAACCATTCGGTTAACTGCCGATCGCGCTAGCCAATGGCGCCACGGAGACAGTCCTGCTCCACTCTTACCACCATTAGAACATATCTTCAAAGCTATCAGCCCAAAGAAAAAAAAAGCGCCGCACCACCAACGGGTGGACTCGAACCTCCACCTTTTCGGTTAACAGCCGATCGCGCTAGCCAATTGCGCCACGGAGACAGTCCTGCTCCACTCTCACCACCATCAGAACATATCTTCAAAGCTATCAGCGCAGAGATAAAAGCAACACACCACCACCGGGTGGGCTCAAACATCCAACTTTTCGGTTAACAGCCGATCACGCTAGCCAATTGCGCCATGGAGACAGTCCTGCTCCACTCTCACCACCATCAGAACATATCTTCAAAGCTATCAGCCCACAGAAAAAAAGCGCCGCGCAACCACCGGGTAGGCTCGAACCTCCAACTTTTCGGTTAACAGCCGATCGCGCTAGCCAATTGCGCCACGGAGACAGTCCTGCTCCACTCTCACCACCATAAGAACATATCTTCAAAGCTATCAGCCCAAAGAAAAAAAAGCGCCGCACCACCACCGGGTGGGCTCGAACATCCAACCTTTCGGTTAACAGCCGATCGCGCTAGCCAATTGCCCCACGGAGACAGTGGTGCTCCACTCTCACCACCGTCAGAACATTTCTTCAGAGCTATCACCCCAAAGAAAAAAAAAGCGCCGCACCACCACCGGTTGCGCTCGAACCTCCAACCTTTCGGTTAACAGCCGATCGCGCTAGCCAATGGCGCCACGGAGACAGTCCTGCTCCACTCTCACCACCGTCAGAACATATCCTCAAAGCTATTACCGCAAAGAAAAAAGCAACACACCACTCCCGGAAGGGCTCGAAACTCCAACCTTTCGGTTAACAGCCGATCGCGCTAGCCCATTGCGCTACGGATGCAGTCTTGCTCCACTCTCACCATCATCAGAACATATCTTCAAAGCTATCAGCGCAAGGAAAAAAAAGCGCTGCACCACCAGCAGGTGTGCTCGAACCTCCAACCTTTCGGTTAACAGCCGATCGCGCTAGCCCATTGCGCCACGGAGACAGTCTTGCTCCACTCTCACCACCATCAGAACATATCTTCAAAGCTATCAGCGGAAAGAAAAAAGCAACACACCACTCCCGGGAGGGCTCGAAACTCCGACCTTTCGGTCAACAGCCGATCGCGCTAGCCAATTGCGCCGCGGAGACAGTACTGTTCCACTCTCACCACCATCAGAACATATCTTCAAAGCTATCAGCCCAAAGAAAAAAAAGCGCCATACCACCACCGGGTGGGCTCGAACCTCCGACCTTTTGGTTAACAGCCCATCGCGCTAGCCAATTGCGCCATGAAGACAGTCCTGCACCCCTCTCACCACCATCACAACATATCTTCAAAGCTATCAGCCTAAAGAAAAAAAAGCGCCGCACCACCACCGGGTGGGCTCGAACCTCCAACTTTTCGGTTAACAGCCGATCACGCTAGCCAATTGCGCCACGGAGACAGTCCTGCTTCAGTCTCACCACCATCAGAACATATCTTCAAAGCTATCAGCACAAAGAAAAAAAGCGCCCCAGCATCAACGGGTGGGCTCGAACTTCCAACCTTTCGGTTAACAGCCGATCGCGCTATCCAACTGCGCCAAGGAGACAGTCGTGCTCCACTGTCACCACCATCAGAACATATCTTCAAAGCTATCAGCGCAAAGAAAAAAGCAACACACCACTCCAGGGAGGGCTCGAAACTCCAACCTTTCGGTTAACAGCCGATCGCGCTAGCCAATGGCGCCACGGAGACAGTCCTGCTCCACTCTTACCACCTTTAGAACATATCTTCAAAGCTATCAGCCCAAAGAAAAAAAAGCGCCGCACCACCAACGGGTGGGCTCGAACCTCCAACTTTCCGGTTAACAGCCGATCACGCTAGCCAATTGCGCCACGGAGACAGTCCTGCTCCACTCTCACCACCATCAGAACATATCTTCAAAGCTATCAACCCAAAGAAAAAAAAGCGCCGCACCACCACTGGGTGGGCTCGAGCCTCCAACTTTTCGGTTAACAGCCGATCACGCTAGCCAATTGCGCCACGGAGACAGTCCTGCTCCGCTCTCACCACCATCAGAACATATCTTCAAAGCTATCAGCCCACAGAAAAAAAGCGCCGCACCACCACCGCGTGGGCTCGAACCTCCAACTTTTCGGTTAACAGCCGATCACGCTAGTCAATTGCGCCACGGAGACAGTCCTGTTTCACTCTCACCACCATCATAACATATCTTCAAAGCTATCAGCCCAAAGAAAAAAAAAGCGCCGCACCACCACCGGGTGGACTCGAACCTCCAACTTTCCGGTTAACAGCCGATCACGCTAGCCAATTGCGCCACGGAGACAGTCCTGCTCCACTCTCACCACCATCAGAACTTATCTTCAAAGCTATCAGCACAAAGAAAAAAAAAGCGCCCCAGCATCACCGGGTGGGCTCGAACTTCCAACCTTTCGGTTAACAGCCAATCGCGCTAGCCAGCTGGGCCAAGGAGACAGTCGTGCTCCACTCTCACCACCATCAGAACATATCTTCAAAGCTATCAGCCCAAAGAAAAAAAGCGCCGCACCACCACCGTGTGGGCTCGAACCTCCAACTTTTCGGTTAACAGCCGATCACGCTAGCCAATTGCGCCACGGAGACAGCCCTGCTTCACTCTCACCACCATCATACCATATCTTCAAAGCTATCAGCCCAAAGAAAAAAAAGCGCCGCACCACCACCGGGTGGGCTCGAAACTCCAACTTTTCGGTTAACAGCCGATCACGCTAGCCCATTGCGCCACGGAGACAGTCCTGCTTCACTCTCACCACCATCATAACATATCTTCAAAGCTATCAGCCCAAAGAAAAACAAGCGCCGCACCACCACCGGGTGGGCTCGAAACTCCAACCTTTCGGTTAACTGCCGATCGCGCTAGCCAATGGCGCCAGGGAGACAGCCCTGCTCCACTCTTACAACCATTAGAACATATCTTCAAAGCTATCAGCCCAAAGAAAAAAAAAGCGCCGCACCACCAACGGGTGGACTCGAACCTCCAACTATCCGGTTAACAGCCGATCACGCTAGCCAATTGCGCCACGGAGACAGTCCTGCTCCACTCTCACCACCATCAGAACATATCTTCAAAGCTATCAGCACAAAGAAAAAACGCGCCGCACCACAACCGTGTGCGCTCGAACCTCCAACTTTTCGGTTAACAGCCGATCACGCTAGCCAATTGCGCCACGGAGACAGTCCTGCTCCACTCTCACCAACATCAGAACTTATCTTCAAAGCTATCAGCACAAAGAAATAAAAAGTGCCCCAGCATCACCGGGTGGGCTCGAACTTCCAGCCTTTCGGTTAACAGCCAATCGCGCTAGCCAGCTGGGCCAAGGAGACAGTCGTGCTCCACTCTCACCACCATCAGAACATATCTTCAAAGCTATCAGCGCAGAGAAAAAAGCAACACACCACCACCAGGTGGGCTCAAGCATCCAACTTTTCGGTTAACAGCCGATCACGCTAGCCAATTGCGCCACGGAGACAGTCCTGCTCCACTCTCACCACCATCAGAACATATCTTCAAAGCAATCGGTCCACAGAAGAAAAGCGCCGCGCAACCACCGGGTAGGCTCGAACCTCCAACTTTTCGCTTAACAGCCGATCGCGCTAGCCAATTGCGCCACGGAGACAGTCCTGCTTCACTCTCACCACCATCATACCGTATCTTCAAAGCTATCAGCCCAAAGAAAAAAAAGCGCCGCACCACCACCGGGTGGGCTCGAAACTCCAACCTTTCGGTTAACTGCCGATCGCGCTAGCCAATGGCGCCACGGAGACAGTCCTGCTCCACTCTTACCACCATTAGAACATATCTTCAAAGCTATCAGCCCGAAGAAAAAAAAGCGCCGCACCACCAACGGGTGGACTCGAACCTCCAACTTTCCAGTTAACAGCCGATCACGCTAGCCAATTGCGCCACGGAGACAGTCCTGCTGCACTCTCACCACCATCAGAACTTATCTTCAAAGCTATCAGCACAAAGAAAAAAAAAGCGCCCCAGCATCACCGGGTGGGCTCGAACTTCCAACCTTTCGGTTAACAGCCAATCGCGCTAGCCAGCTGGGCCAAGGAGACAGTCGTGCTCCACTCTCACCACCATCAGAACATATCTTCAAAGCTATCAGCCCACAGAAAAAAAAGCGCTCCACCACCACCGGGTGGGCTCGAACCTCCAACTTTTCGGTTAACAACCGATCACGCTAGCCAATTGCGCCACGGAGACAGTCCTGCTTCACTCTCACCACCATCATAACATATCTTCAAAGCTATCAGCCCAAAGAAAAAAAAAGCGCCGCACCACCACCGGGTGGGCTCAAACTACCAACTTTTCGGTTAACAGCCGACCACGCTAGCGAATGGCGCCACGGAGACAGTCCTGCTCCACTCTCACCACCTTCAGAACATATATTCAAAGCTATCAGCCCAAAGAAAAAACGCGCCGCACCACAACCGTGTGCGCTCGAACCTCCAACTTTTCGGTTAACAGCCGATCACGCTAGCCAATCGCGCCACGGAGACAGTCCTGCTTCACTCTCGCCACCATCATAACATATCTTCAAAGCTATCAGCCCAAAGAAAAAAAAGCGCCGCACCACCAACGGGTGGGCTCGAAACTCCAACCTTTCGGTTAACTGCCGATCGCGCTAGCCAATGGCGCCACGGAGACAGTCCTGCTCCACTCTTACCACCATTAGAACATATCTTCAAAGCTATCAGCCCAAAGAAAAAAAAAGCGCCGCACCACCAACGGGTGGACTCGAACCTCCAACTTTCCGGTTAACAGCCGATCACGCTAGCCAATTGCGCCACGGAGACAGTCCTGCTCCACTCTCACCACCATCAGAACATATCTTCAAAGCTATCAGCGCAGAGATAAAAGCAACACACCACCACCGGGTGGGCTCAAACATCCAACTTTTCGGTTAACAGCCGATCACGCTAGCCAATTGCGCCACGGAGACAGTCCTGCTCCAATCTCACCACCATCAGAACATATCTTCAAAGCTATCAGCCCACAGAAAAAAAGCGCCGCGCAACCACCGGGTAGGCTCGAACCTCCAACTTTTCGGTTAACAGCCGATCGCGCTAGCCAATTGCGCCACGGAGACAGTCCTGCTCCACTCTCACCACCATAGGAACATATCTTCAAAGCTATCAGCCCAAAGAAAAAAAAGCGCCGCACCACCACCGGGTGGGCTCGAACATCCAACCTTTCGGTTAACAGCCGATCGCGCTAGCCAATTGCGCCACGGAGACAGTCCTGCTTCACTCTCACCACCATCATAACATATCTTCAAAGCTATCAGCCCAAAGAAAAAAAAGCGCCGCACCACCACCGGGTGGGCTCAAACTACCAACTTTTCGGTTAACAGCCGATCACGCTAGCGAATTGCGCACGGAGACAGTCCTGCTCCACTCTCACCACCATCAGAACATATATTCAAAGCTATCAGCCCAAAGAAAAAAAGCGCCGCACCACCACCGTGTGGGCTCGAACCTCCAACTTTTCGGTTAACAGCCGATCACGCTAGCCAATTGCGCCACGGAGACAGCCCTGCTTCACTCTCACCACCATCATACCATATCTTCAAAGCTATCAGCCCAAAAAAAAAGCGCCGCACCACCACCGGGTGGGCTCGAAACTCCAACTTTTCGGTTAACAGCCGATCACGCTAGCCCATTGCGCCACGGAGACAGTCCTGCTTCACTCTCACCACCATCATAACATATCTTCAAAGCTATCAGCCCAAAGAAAAACAAGCGCCGCACCACCACCGGGTGGGCTCGAAACTCCAACCTTTCGGTTAACTGCCGATCGCGCTAGCCAATGGCGCCACGGAGACAGTCCTGCTCCACTCTTACCACCATTAGAACATATCTTCAAAGCTATCAGCCCAAAGAAAAAAAAAGCGCCGCACCACCAACGGGTGGTCTCGAACCTCCAACTATCCGGTTAACAGCCGATCGCGCTAGCCAATTGCGCCACGGAGACAGTCCTGCTCCACTCTCACCACCATCAGAACATATCTTCAAAGCTATCAGCACAAAGAAAAAACGCGCCGCACCACAACCGTGTGCGCTCGAACCTCCAACTTTTCGGTTAACAGCCGATCATGCTAGCCAATCGCGCCACGGAGACAGTCCTGCTTCACTCTCACCACCATCATAACATATCTTCAAAGCTATCAGCCCAAAGAAAAAAAAGCGCCGCACCACCACCGGGTGGGCTCAAACTACCAACTTTTCGGTTAACAGCCGATCACGCTAGCGAATTGCGCACGGAGACAGTCCTGCTCCACTCTCACCACCATCAGAACATATCTTCAAAGCTATCAGCGCAAAGAAAAAAGCAACACACCACTCCAGGGAGGGCTCGAAACTCCAACCTTTCGGTTAACAGCCGATCGCGCTAGCCAATGGCGCCACGGAGACAGTCCTGCTCCACTCTTACCACCTTTAGAACATATCTTCAAAGCTATCAGCCCAAAGAAAAAAAAGCGCCGCACCACCAACGGGTGGGCTCGAACCTCCAACTTTCCGGTTAACAGCCGATCACGCTAGCCAATTGCGCCACGGAGACAGTCCTGCTCCACTCTCACCACCATCAGAACATATCTTCAAAGCTATCAACCCAAAGAAAAAAAAGCGCCGCACCACCACTGGGTGGGCTCGAGCCTCCAACTTTTCGGTTAACAGCCGATCACGCTAGCCAATTGCGCCACGGAGACAGTCCTGCTCCGCTCTCACCACCATCAGAACATATCTTCAAAGCTATCAGCCCACAGAAAAAAAGCGCCGCACCACCACCGCGTGGTCTCGAACCTCCAACTTTTCGGTTAATAGCCGATCACGCTAGTCAATTGCGCCACGGAGACAGTCCTGCTTCACTCTCACCACCATCATAACATATCTTCAAAGCTATCAGCCCAAAGAAAAAAAAGCGCCGCACCACCACCGGGTGGACTCGAACCTCCAACTTTCCGGTTAACAGCCGATCACGCTAGCCAATTGCGCCACGGAGACAGTCCTGCTCCACTCTCACCACCATCAGAACTTATCTTCAAAGCTATCAGCACAAAGAAAAAAAAGCGCCCCAGCATCACCGGGTGGGCTCGAACTTCCAAACTTTCGACTAACAGCCAATCGCGCTAGCCAGCTGGGCCAAGGAGACAGTCGTGCTCCACTCTCACCACCATCAGAACATATCTTCAAAGCTATCAGCGCAGAGAAAAAAGCAACACACCACCACCGGGTGGGCTCAAACATCCAACTTTTCAGTTAACAGCCGATCACGCTAGCCAATTGCGCCACGGAGACAGTCCTGCTCCACTCTCACCACCATCAGAACATATCTTCAAAGCAATCAGCCAACAGAAAAAAAGCGCCGCGCAACCACCGGGTAGGCTCGAACCTCCAACTTTTCGGTTAACAGCCGATCGCGCTAGCCAATTGCGCCACGGAGACAGTCCTGCTCCACTCTCACCACCATAAGAACATATCTTCAAAGCTATCAGCCCAAAGAAAAAAAAGCGCCGCACCACCACCGGGTGGGCTCGAACATCCAACCTTTCGGTTAACAGCCGATCGCGCTAGCCAATTGCCCCACGGAGACAGTGGTGCTCCACTCTCACCACCGTCAGAACATTTCTTCAGAGCTATCACCCCAAAGAAAAAAAAAAGCGCCGCACCACCACCGGTTGCGCTCGAACCTCCAACCTTTCGGTTAACAGCCGATCGCGCTAGCCCATTGCGCCACGGAGACAGTCTTGCTCCACTCTCACCACCATCAGAACATATCTTCAAAGCTATCAGCGCAAAGAAAAAAGCAACACACCACTCCCGGGAGGGCTCGAAACTCCATTCTTTCGGGTCAACAGCCGATCGCGCTAGCCAATTGCGCCGCGGAGACAGTACTGCTCTACTCTCACCACCATCAGAACATATCTTCAAAGCTATCAACCCAAAGAAAAAAAAAGCGCCGCACCACCACCGCGTGGGCTCGAACCTCCAACTTTTCGGTTAACAGCCGATCACGCTAGTCAATTGCGCCACGGAGACAGTCCTGCTTCACTCTCACCACCATCATAACATATCTTCAAAGCTATCAGCCCAAAGAAAAAAAAAGCGCCGCACCACCACCGGGTGGGCTCAAACTACCAACTTTTCGGTTAACAGCCGATCACGCTAGCGAATTGCGCCACGGAGACAGTCCTGCTCCCCTCTCACCACCATCAGAACATATCTTCAAAGTTATCAGCCCAAAGAAAAAAAGCGCTGAACCACCACCGTGTGCGCTCGAACCTCCAACTTTTCGGTTAACAGCCGATCACGCTAGCCAATCGCGCCACGGAGACAGTCCTGCTTCACTCTCACCACCATCATAACATATCTTCAAAGCTATCAGCCCAAAGAAAAAAAAGCGCCGCACCACCACCGGGTGGGCTCGAAACTCCAACCATTCGGTTAACTGCCGATCGCGCTAGCCAATGGCGCCACGGAGACAGTCCTGCTCCACTCTTACCACCATTAGAACATATCTTCAAAGCTATCAGCCCAAAGAAAAAAAAAGCGCCGCACCACCAACGGGTGGACTCGAACCTCCAACTTTTCGGTTAACAGCCGATCGCGCTAGCCAATTGCGCCACGGAGACAGTCCTGCTCCACTCTCACCACCATCAGAACATATCTTCAAAGCTATCAGCGCAGAGATAAAAGCAACACACCACCACCGGGTGGGCTCAAACATCCAACTTTTCGGTTAACAGCCGATCACGCTAGCCAATTGCGCCACGGAGACAGTCCTGCTCCACTCTCACCACCATCAGAACATATCTTCAAAGCTATCAGCCCACAGAAAAAAAGCGCCGCGCAACCACCGGGTAGGCTCGAACCTCCAACTTTTCGGTTAACAGCCGATCGCGCTAGCCAATTGCGCCACGGAGACAGTCCTGCTCCACTCTCACCACCATAAGAACATATCTTCAAAGCTATCAGCCCAAAGAAAAAAAAGCGCCGCACCACCACCGGGTGGGCTCGAACATCCAACCTTTCGGTTAACAGCCGATCGCGCTAGCCAATTGCCCCACGGAGACAGTGGTGCTCCACTCTCACCACCGTCAGAACATTTCTTCAGAGCTATCACCCCAAAGAAAAAAAAAGCGCCGCACCACCACCGGTTGCGCTCGAACCTCCAACCTTTCGGTTAACAGCCGATCGCGCTAGCCAATTGCGCCACGGAGACAGTCCTGCTCCACTCTCACCACCGTCAGAACATATCCTCAAAGCTATTACCGCAAAGAAAAAAGCAACACACCACTCCCGGAAGGGCTCGAAACTCCAACCTTTCGGTTAACAGCCGATCGCGCTAGCCCATTGCGCTACGGATGCAGTCTTGCTCCACTCTCACCATCATCAGAACATATCTTCAAAGCTATCAGCGCAAGGAAAAAAAAGCGCTGCACCACCAGCAGGTGTGCTCGAACCTCCAACCTTTCGGTTAACAGCCGATCGCGCTAGCCCATTGCGCCACGGAGACAGTCTTGCTCCACTCTCACCACCATCAGAACATATCTTCAAAGCTATCAGCGGAAAGAAAAAAGCAACACACCACTCCCGGGAGGGCTCGAAACTCCAACCTTTCGGTCAACAGCCGATCGCGCTAGCCAATTGCGCCACGGAGACAGTACTGTTCCACTCTCACCACCATCAGAACATATCTTCAAAGCTATCAGCCCAAAGAAAAAAAAGCGCCATACCACCACCGGGTGGGCTCGAACCTCCGACCTTTTGGTTAACAGCCCATCGCGCTAGCCAATTGCGCCATGAAGACAGTCCTGCACCCCTCTCACCACCATCACAACATATCTTCAAAGCTATCAGCCTAAAGAAAAAAAAGCGCCGCACCACCACCGGGTGGGCTCGAACCTCCAACTTTTCGGTTAACAGCCGATCACGCTAGCCAATTGCGCCACGGAGACAGTCCTGCTTCAGTCTCACCACCATCAGAACATATCTTCAAAGCTATCAGCACAAAGAAAAAAAGCGCCCCAGCATCAACGGGTGGGCACGAACTTCCAACCTTTCGGTTAACAGCCGATCGCGCTATCCAACTGCGCCAAGGAGACAGTCGTGCTCCACTGTCACCACCATCAGAACATATCTTCAAAGCTATCAGCGCAAAGAAAAAAGCAACACACCACTCCAGGGAGGGCTCGAAACTCCAACCTTTCGGTTAACAGCCGATCGCGCTAGCCAATGGCGCCACGGAGACAGTCCTGCTCCACTCTTACCACCTTTAGAACATATCTTCAAAGCTATCAGCCCAAAGAAAAAAAAAGCGCCGCACCACCAACGGGTGGGCTCGAACCTCCAACTTTCCGGTTAACAGCCGATCACGCTAGCCAATTGCGCCACGGAGACAGTCCTGCTCCACTCTCACCACCATCAGAACATATCTTCAAAGCTATCAACCCAAAGAAAAAAAAGCGCCGCACCACCACTGGGTGGGCTCGAGCCTCCAACTTTTCGGTTAACAGCCGATCACGCTAGCCAATTGCGCCACGGAGACAGTCCTGCTCCGCTCTCACCACCATCAGAACATATCTTCAAAGCTATCAGCCCACAGAAAAAAAGCGCCGCACCACCACCGCGTGGGCTCGAACCTCCAACTTTTCGGTTAACAGCCGATCACGCTAGTCAATTGCGCCACGGAGACAGTCCTGCTTCACTCTCACCACCATCATAACATATCTTCAAAGCTATCAGCCCAAAGAAAAAAAAAGCGCCGCACCACCACCGGGTGGACTCGAACCTCCAACTTTCCGGTTAACAGCCGATCACGCTAGCCAATTGCGCCACGGAGACAGTCCTGCTCCACTCTCACCACCATCAGAACTTATCTTCAAAGCTATCAGCACAAAGAAAAAAAAAGCGCCCCAGCATCACCGGGTGGGCTCGAACTTCCAACCTTTCGGTTAACAGCCAATCGCGCTAGCCAGCTGGGCCAAGGAGACAGTCGTGCTCCACTCTCACCACCATCAGAACATATCTTCAAAGCTATCAGCCCAAAGAAAAAAAGCGCCGCACCACCACCGTGTGGGCTCGAACCTCCAACTTTTCGGTTAACAGCCGATCACGCTAGCCAATTGCGCCACGGAGACAGCCCTGCTTCACTCTCACCACCATCATACCATATCTTCAAAGCTATCAGCCCAAAGAAAAAAAAGCGCCGCACCACCACCGGGTGGGCTCGAAACTCCAACTTTTCGGTTAACAGCCGATCACGCTAGCCCATTGCGCCACGGAGACAGTCCTGCTTCACTCTCACCACCATCATAACATATCTTCAAAGCTATCAGCCCAAAGAAAAACAAGCGCCGCACCACCACCGGGTGGGCTCGAAACTCCAACCTTTCGGTTAACTGCCGATCGCGCTAGCCAATGGCGCCAGGGAGACAGCCCTGCTCCACTCTTACCACCATTAGAACATATCTTCAAAGCTATCAGCCCAAAGAAAAAAAAAGCGCCGCACCACCAACGGGTGGACTCGAACCTCCAACTATCCGGTTAACAGCCGATCACGCTAGCCAATTGCGCCACGGAGACAGTCCTGCTCCACTCTCACCACCATCAGAACATATCTTCAAAGCTATCAGCACAAAGAAAAAACGCGCCGCACCACAACCGTGTGCGCTCGAACCTCCAACTTTTCCGTTAACAGCCGATCACGCTAGCCAATCGCGCCACGGAGACAGTCCTGCTTCACTCTCACCACCATCATAACATATCTTCAAAGCTATCAGCCCAAAGAAAAAAAAGCGCCGCACCACCACCGGGTGGGCTCAAACTACCAACTTTTCGGTTAACAGCCGATCACGCTAGCGAATTGCGCACGGAGACAGTCCTGCTCCACTCTCACCACCATCAGAACATATCTTCAAAGCTATCAGCGCAAAGAAAAAAGCAACACACCACTCCAGGGAGGGCTCGAAACTCCAACCTTTCGGTTAACAGCCGATCGCGCTAGCCAATGGCGCCACGGAGACAGTCCTGCTCCACTCTTACCACCTTTAGAACATATCTTCAAAGCTATCAGCCCAAAGAAAAAAAAGCGCCGCACCACCAACGGGTGGGCTCGAACCTCCAACTTTCCGGTTAACAGCCGATCACGCTAGCCAATTGCGCCACGGAGACAGTCCTGCTCCACTCTCACCACCATCAGAACATATCTTCAAAGCTATCAACCCAAAGAAAAAAAAGCGCCGCACCACCACTGGGTGGGCTCGAGCCTCCAACTTTTCGGTTAACAGCCGATCACGCTAGCCAATTGCGCCACGGAGACAGTCCTGCTCCGCTCTCACCACCATCAGAACATATCTTCAAAGCTATCAGCCCACAGAAAAAAAGCGCCGCACCACCACCGCGTGGGCTCGAACCTCCAACTTTTCGGTTAACAGCCGATCACGCTAGTCAATTGCGCCACGGAGACAGTCCTGCTTCACTCTCACCACCATCATAACATATCTTCAAAGCTATCAGCCCAAAGAAAAAAAAAGCGCCGCACCACCACCAGGTGGACTCGAACCTCCAACTTTCCGGTTAACAGCCGATCACGCTAGCCAATTGCGCCACGGAGACAGTCCTGCTCCACTCTCACCACCATCAGAACTTATCTTCAAAGCTATCAGCACAAAGAAAAAAAAGCGCCCCAGCATCACCGGGTGGGCTCGAACTTCCAAACTTTCGATTAACAGCCAATCGCGCTAGCCAGCTGGGCCAAGGAGACAGTCGTGCTCCACTCTCACCACCATCAGAACATATCTTCAAAGCAATCAGCCAACAGAAAAAAAGCGCCGCGCAACCACCGGGTAGGCTCGAACCTCCAACTTTTCGGTTAACAGCCGATCGCGCTAGCCAATTGCGCCACGGAGACAGTCCTGCTCCACTCTCACCACCATAAGAACATATCTTCAAAGCTATCAGCCCAAAGAAAAAAAAGCGCCGCACCACCACCGGGTGGGCTCGAACATCCAACCTTTCGGTTAACAGCCGATCGCGCTAGCCAATTGCCCCACGGAGACAGTGGTGCTCCATTCTCACCACCGTCAGAACATTTCTTCAGAGCTATCACCCCAAAGAAAAAAAAAGCGCCGCACCACCACCGGTTGCGCTCGAACCTCCAACCTTTCGGTTAACAGCCGATCGCGCTAGCTCATTGCGCCACGGAGACAGTCTTGCTCCACTCTCACCACCATCAGAACATATCTTCAAAGCTATCAGCGCAAAGAAAAAAGCAACACACCACTCCCGGGAGGGCTCGAAACTCCAACCTTTCGGGTCAACAGCCGATCGCGCTAGCCAATTGCGCCGCGGAGACAGTACTGCTCTACTCTCACCACCATTAGAACATATCTTCAAAGCTATCAACCCAAAGAAAAAAAAAGTGCCGCACCACCACCGCGTGGGCTCGAACCTCCAACTTTTCGGTTAACAGCCGATCACGCTAGTCAATTGCGCCACGGAGACAGTCCTGCTTCACTCTCACCACCATCATAACATATCTTCAAAGCTATCAGCCCAAAGAAAAAAAAAGCGCCGCACCACCACCGGGTGGGCTCAAACTACCAACTTTTCGGTTAACAGCCGATCACGCTAGCGAATTGCGCCACGTAGACAGTCCTGCTCCCCTCTCACCACCATCAGAACATATCTTCAAAGTTATCAGCCCAAAGAAAAAAAGCGCTGAACCACCACCGTGTGTGCTCGAACCTCCAACTTTTCGGTTAACAGCCGATCACGCTAGCCAATCGCGCCACGGAGACAGTCCTGCTTCACTCTCACCACCATCATAACATATCTTCAAAGCTATCAGCCCAAAGAAAAAAAAGCGCCGCACCACCACCGGGTGGGCTCGAAACTCCAACCATTCGGTTAACTGCCGATCGCGCTAGCCAATGGCGCCACGGAGACAGTCCTGCTCCACTCTTACCACCATTAGAACATATCTTCAAAGCTATCAGCCCAAAAAAAAAGCGCCGCACCACCAACGGGTGGACTCGAACCTCCAACTTTTCGGTTAACAGCCGATCGCGCTAGCCAATTGCGCCACGGAGACAGTCCTGCTCCACTCTCACCACCATCAGAACATATCTTCAAAGCTATCAGCGCAGAGATAAAAGCAACACACCACCACCGGGTGGGCTCAAACATCCAACTTTTCGGTTAACAGCCGATCACGCTAGCCAATTGCGCCACGGAGACAGTCCTGCTCCACTCTCACCACCATCAGAACATATCTTCAAAGCTATCAGCCCACAGAAAAAAAGCGCCGCGCAACCACCGGGTAGGCTCGAACCTCCAACTTTTCGGTTAACAGCCGATCGCGCTAGCCAATTGCGCCACGGAGACAGTCCTGCTCCACTCTCACCACCATAAGAACATATCTTCAAAGCTATCAGCCCAAAGAAAAAAAAGCGCCGCACCACCACCGGGTGGGCTCGAACATCCAACCTTTCGGTTAACAGCCGATCGCGCTAGCCAATTGCCCCACGGAGACAGTGGTGCTCCACTCTCACCACCGTCAGAACATTTCTTCAGAGCTATCACCCCAAAGAAAAAAGCAACACACCACTCCCGGAAGGGCTCGAAACTCCAACCTTTCGGTTAACAGCCGACAGCGCTAGCCCATTGCGCTACGGATGCAGTCTTGCTCCACTCTCACCATCATCAGAACATATCTTCAAAGCTATCAGCGCAAGGAAAAAAAAGCGCTGCACCACCACCAGGTGTGCTCGAACCTCCAACCTTTCGGTTAACAGCCGATCGCGCTAGCCCATTGCGCCACGGAGACAGTCTTGCTCCACTCTCACCACCATCAGAACATATCTTCAAAGCTATCAGCGGAAAGAAAAAGCAACACACCACTCCCGGGAGGGCTCGAAACTCCAACCTTTCGGTCAACAGCCGATCGCGCTAGCCAATTGCGCCACGGAGACAGTAATGTTCCACTCTCACCACCATCAGAACATATCTTCAAAGCTATCAGCCCAAAGAAAAAAAAGCGCCATACCACCACCGGGTGGGCTCGAACCTCCGACCTTTTGGTTAACAGCCCATCGCGCTAGCCAATTGCGCCATGAAGACAGTCCTGCACCCCTCTCCCCACCATCACAACATATCTTCAAAGCTATCAGCCTAAAGAAAAAAAAGCGCCGCACCACCACCGGGTGGGCTCGAACCTCCAACTTTTCGGTTAACAGCCGACCACGCTAGCCAATTGCGCCACGGAGACAGTCCTGCTTCAGTCTCACCACCATCAGAACATATCTTCAAAGCTATCAGCACAAAGAAAAAAAGCGCCCCAGCATCAACGGGTGGGCTCGAACTTCCAACCTTTCGGTTAACAGCCGATCGCGCTATCCAACTGCGCCAAGGAGACAGTCGTGCTCCACTGTCACCACCATCAGAACATATCTTCAAAGCTATCAGCGCAAAGAAAAAAGCAACACACCACTCCAGGGAGGGCTCGAAACTCCAACCTTTCGGTTAACAGCCGATCGCGCTAGCCAATGGCGCCACGGAGACAGTCCTGCTCCACTCTTACCACCTTTAGAACATATCTTCAAAGCTATCAGCCCAAAGAAAAAAAAGCGCCGCACCACCAACGGGTGGGCTCGAACCTCCAACTTTCCGGTTAACAGCCGATCACGCTAGCCAATTGCGCCACGGAGACAGTCCTGCTCCACTCTCACCACCATCAGAACATATCTTCAAAGCTATCAACCCAAAGAAAAAAAAGCGCCGCACCACCACTGGGTGGGCTCGAGCCTTCAACTTTTCGGTTAACAGCCGATCACGCTAGCCAATTGCGCCACGGAGACAGTCCTGCTCCGCTCTCACCACCATCAGAACATATCTTCAAAGCTATCAGCCCACAGAAAAAAAGCGCCGCACCACCACCGCGTGGGCTCGAACCTCCAACTTTTCGGTTAACAGCCGATCACGCTAGTCAATTGCGCCACGGAGACAGTCCTGCTTCACTCTCACCACCATCATAACAAATCTTCAAAGCTATCAGCCCAAAGAAAAAAAAAGCGCCGCACCACCACCGGGTGGACTCGAACCTCCAACTTTCCGGTTAACAGCCGATCACGCTAGCCAATTGCGCCACGGAGACAGTCCTGCTCCACTCTCACCACCATCAGAACTTATCTTCAAAGCTATCAGCACAAAGAAAAAAAAAGCGCCCCAGCATCACCGGGTGGGCTCGAACTTCCAACCTTTCGGTTAACAGCCAATCGCGCTAGCCAGCTGGGCCAAGGAGACAGTCGTGCTCCACTCTCACCACCATCAGAACATATCTTCAAAGCTATCAGCGCAGAGAAAAAAGCAACACACCACCACCGGGTGGGCTCAAACATCCAACTTTTCGGTTAACAGCCGATCACGCTAGCCAATTGCGCCACGGAGACAGTCCTGCTCCACTCTCACCACCATCAGAACATATCTTCAAAGCAATCAGCCAACAGAAAAAAAGCGCCGTGCAACCACCGGGTAGGCTCGAACCTCCAACTTTTCGGGTCAACAGCCGATCGCGCTAGCCAATTGCGCCACGGAGACAGTACTGCTCTACTCTCACCACCATCAGAACATATCTTCAAAGCTATCAACCCAAAGAAATAAAAGCGCCGCACCACCACCGGGTGGGCTCAAACTACCAACTTTTCGGTTAACAGCCGATCACGCTAGCGAATTGCGCCACGGAGACAGTCCTGCTCCACTCTCACCACCATCAGAACATATCTTCAAAGTTATCAGCCCAAAGAAAAAAAGCGCCGCACCACCACCGTGTGGGCTCGAACCTCCAACTTTTCGGTTAACAGCCGATCACGCTAGCCAATTGCGCCACGGAGACAGTCCTGCTTCACTCTCACCACCATCATAACATATCTTCAAAGCTATCAGCCAAAAGAAAAAAAAGCGCCGCACCACCACCGGGTGGGCTCGAAACTCCAACCTTTCGGTTAACAGCCGATCGCGCTAGCCAATGGCGCCACGGAGACAGTCCTGCTCCACTCTTACCACCATTAGAGCATATCTTCAAAGCTATCAGCCCAAAGAAAAAAAAAGCGCCGCACCACCAATGGGTGGACTCGAACCTCCAACTTTCCGGTTAACAGCCGATCACACTAGCCAATTGCGCCACGGAGACAGTCCTGCTCCACTCTCACCACCATCAGAACATATCTTCAAAGCTATCAGCACCAAGAAAAAAAAAGCGCCCCAGATCACCGGGTGGGCTCGAACTTCCAACCTTTCGGTTAACAGCCGATCGCGCTAGCCAGCTGCGCCAAGGAGACTTCACTTCACTTCACTTCACTTTATTTTCCTTAAAGACCCCGCACTGGAGGTATTACATAAGGGGTGGGGTTAACACACATTTTTTTTACAAAATAGTGGCTACATACATTTATTGAAAAACAGCAGATTTTAGTTTTACCGAAAATGATGATGAGCAGGTGGTTTCGACGATATGGCGGGGCAGGCCGTTCCAGTCAACTGATGATCGACAAAAGAAAGATGCAGAAAATGTTGTAGTGCGGCTGCGTGGACGAGAAACTTGCAAGTGGTGCCCTCTGCGCAGCGATGTGCGCGGTGGCGGGGCCAAAATATATGGGGCATGATGAAGCGAGCTGTAGAAAAACTTGTGAAAAAGGATTAATGAATCAATGCGGCGCCGGTATGATAGCGTGTTTAAACCAGACTGTGTTTTTAGTAATGATATGCTGATGTTATAGGAATATGACGATTGAATAAACCTTACTGCGCGATTCTGAATGGCTTCTAGGGTATTGATGAGACATGCTTGATGAGGTGACCATATGGGAGAAACGTATTCTAGTTTCGGGAGTACGAGTGACTTATATGCTAGAAGTTTTACGTGGCGTGGTGCATGACGCAGGTGGCGTTTTAGAAATCCCAGGGTTTGGTTGGTCGAGGCGGTAATGCATGCTATATGAGGCGACCAGTTTAAGTCATGTGAGAGTGTGACACCAAGGTACTTGAATGTATCCACTGTTTCTAATGAAGTGTTAGCAATAGTGGAAGGTGTGTATAATGGCTGAAGACGGCGAGTGAAACATACTACCTTGCATTTGTTGGGGTTGAGGGTCATCAGCCATTCGTTGCACCAATCCTGAATATTGTTGAGATCTTCTTGCAGAATAGCGTGGTCAGCATTGTTAGTGATTGTACGGTAGATGACACAATCATCTGCGAACATTCGGATTTGAGAGGAAACATGTAGAGGGAGGTCATTTATATAAATAAGAAACAGCAGAGGGCCTAAGACGCTGCCCTGTGGAACGCCAGATGTTACAGGGAGGGGGGCGGAAATGGAATTATTGATATGTACTGACTGTGATCGGCTAGCAAGAAATTCCTTAATCCAATGGAAAATATCGGGATGTAGATTCAACTGAGAGAGCTTAAGTAACAGCCGTTGGTGGGGTAACTTATCAAAAGCTTTTGCGTAATCAAGAAAAATGGCATCTACCTGTTTGTTAGTATCGAGGTTGATGTGCAAGTCGTGGATGAACATGGCAAGTTGCGTTTCGCATGAGAGGCCCTTCCAGAATCCATGTTGAGATGCGTGAAAAAAGTTGTGCCTGTCAAGAAACTGCATGATTTGCGTGTAGATGACGTGCTCCATTATCTTGCAAGGTACACTAGTCAGGGAAATCGGTCGATAGTTGAGAGGAGAGCTTTTGTTGCCTGATTTGAAGATTGGAACGACCTGCCCTTCCTTCCAGGAGAGGGGGATGCTACCGGATGATAAGGACTGCTCGAAAATAATTCTGAAATAGGCTGCGCAGATGTTCTTGGTGTTTTTTAACAGTTTTGTATTGATATCATCTGCCCCTGAAGTTGATGAAAGTTTAAGATTTTCAATTATGGCAATTATTCCTTGTTCGCTGAATTGGATTGCTGGCATGACACCTTGGACAGGGGGTGGGGGCACTGGTAGAGGAGCATCAGGTTCTGTGGTAAATACAGATGAAAAAGCAAGATTAAATACATCAGCACATTCTTGCTCAGGAATCGCAATGTCGTTATGGTCGGTAATGACAACAGCAGTAGGTGGCTTGGGGTTTAAAATTTGCCAGAATTTTTGGGGGTTGCTCTTGAGTACACAGGGTAAGGTGTCATAAAAGAAGGAGTGCTTGTCATGACGTATAGTTGATAAGTAAACTTTCTCAGCTACGTAATATTTTTCCCAGGCCGTGGTACAATTTTGTTGCCTTGCGAATCGGTAAAGTCGTTTTTTCTTATTTTCTAGAGATTTTAATTTCCTATTGAACCAAGGTTTATTGCGGTTAGCTTGTACTGAAGTAACTGGAATGTGGTTGGTGGCGAGCTCAGTAAACTTTTGTTGGAAGATCGACCAGTTTGCATGAAGTGTGCGGCTGTGAAAATCGGTGCAAAAAGTCGAGTAAAAAGCGATAAGTTCGTTGTTTATGGCATCGTAGTTGCCTTTGCCGTATAAGCGTATTGTTTTTCTCCACGATTCTCGTTTCAGCAAAGTAAAGCTAAAGACTGCGTGGATTATTTTATGGTCGCTAATTTCGCGGAGGTAAGACATCGAAGATAGGCTATTTGGACTATTGGTTAGTATAAGATCTAAAACGCTGGCTGAGCCATGCGCAACGCGTGTTGGTTGTAACACAAGCTGACTTAAATTGAAGTTAAAACAGAGATCGAGGAAATCATTATCGGCTTTACTCATTGATGAAGGCGGATTACTCTTCCAATTTATGTGAGGGAAGTTAAAATCCCCAAAGAACAATATCTGAGCGTTAATGTATTTTGTCGTGAGTGTGTTCAAGACGCAGCTAAGCTTTTCAATGAAGTCCGTATCTGTTCGCGGCGGGCGGTAGCATACACCAAGTAAAATAGTATGAGGAGAGGAACGGAAAAGTAGCCATAGTATTTCAAGATCACTGGGTGTATGAACAATGGTGCAAGGCAAGGTATCACTGACGGCAATGAGCACACCACCACCTCTGGAGTTCTGACGATCTTTGCGGAAAACATGAAAGCCCGGTAGGTCATCCATAACCTCTGCGTCGGATACGTCGGCAGTAAGCCATGTTTCGGTAAGTATTAACAAATTACACCCAGACGATAGGGCAATATTACATACGACGTCGCGTTTAGGAAGAAAACTCCGTATGTTAGTAAAAATTGCTGAAATAGCAGTGCTTGGGCGTATTGTTATCGAGCGCTGTGATGGCTGTCGATGATGTGGCAATTGCTATCTGATTTCTTTAACACGCTTCGCTGCGTCATCGTACATATACTTCGCGGATCCTATGTACAGGGTTTTATAACGTAGAGAAAAGGCGACAGCTTTCGCCTTTGCAAAAGCAAGAAGGTGTTTCCGGGCATTTTGTACTGCGCGGGAGTAGTCCTGACCAATTCTGCAGTTACTGCCTTTGAGCTTGGGTCCATTAGACAGGATTTTTTCTTTGGTTTTAAAGCGAGCAAATTTCGCAATTATGGGGCGGTTACGGCTAGTATTGTGGCGGCCGAGACGATGCGCACGCTCAATCTCGTCGGGATTCACAGTTAAGCCCAACTGATCTGAGCAAAGGCGAATGATTTTTTCTTCTATCTGAGAGGCAGATTCCGATGCGCCAGGGTCGGGAATACCGAAAAAGATTAGATTGTTGCGGCGGGCTCGATTTTCGGCGTCATCAATTCGTGCTTCTATGTCTGAGATTGCCTGGGTTGTCTCGGCAGTAGTAGACGTGATGGTTTTGACCTGTTGTTGCAGGGATTCGATGCGTTGACAGTGGCTCTCAACGATATTGATTCTTCTGCTAAGTTCACCTATTATGCTGCTATTTTCGGCGAGTTCGGTTTTTAAACCCTTCAGTTCGATTATTAGCTGTGATTGCCCTGCTGACAGTTTTTGCAATTCGGTTAGTATAGCGTTAGATTCCGGGCCGGGGTTAGTTTCAATGTCGCCTGACAGCAATAGCAAGGCACACAAGACATCAATACACTCTACAATAATGGATAACAAACACTGGGGGCTCGGCAGCAGTACCAGAAACAAGTCGCTCGATTTCTTAGCGTAAAGACTCAAAGGTCGACCAACCTGCATATTGAAAAGTAGCAGCTTAGGCAACTGTCCCGTGGCACAGCCGCCGAGCCCACAGTTGGGCGCGCGAGGGTGTCGCTCCTTTATAGCCGAAGAGGCGATTGATGTTGCTGACATAGGCGTATCCCAGGTGGCAATGGTGACGAAATCCGTGTCAGGGGCGGTTAGCTTATCATATGAGAAAGCAACCGATATACGGCCAATGCATGGTTCCACACAGGTTGAGGGTGCGTGCGGGATGGCCAGTATGGTAGCGGGCAGAGCTGCGCAGATCACTGCGATGGCGACGACCTGCATGTTGAAAAGTAGCAGCTTAGGCAACTGTCCCGTCGCACAGCCGCCGAGCCCACAGTTGGGCGCGCGAGGGTGTCGCTCCTTTATAGCCGAAGAGGCGATTGATGTTGCTGACATAGGCGTATCCCAGGTGGCAATTGTGACGAAATCCGTGTCAGGGGCGGTTAGCTTATCATATGAGAAAGCAACCGATATACGGCCAATGCATGGTTCCACACAGGTTGAGGGTGCGTGCGGGATGGCCAGTATGGTAGCGGGCAGAGCTGCGCAGATCACTGCGATGGCGACGACCTGCATATTAAAAAGTAGCAGCTTAGGCAACTGTCCCGTGGCACAGCCGCCGAGCCCACAGTTGGGCGCGCGAGGGTGTCGCTCCTTTATAGCCGAAGAGGCGATTGATGTTGCTGACATAGGCGTATCCCAGGTGGCAATGGTGACGAAATCCGTGTCAGGGGCGGTTAGCTTATCATATGAGAAAGCAACCGATATACGGCCAATGCATGGTTCCACACAGATTGAGGGTGCGTGTGCGATGGCCAGTATGGTAGCGGGCAGAGCTGCGCAGATCACTGCGATGGCGACGACCTGCATATTGAAAAGTAGCAGCTTAGGCAACTGTCCCGTGGCACAGCCGCCGAGCCCACCTCGGCGGCTGTGCCACGTGACAGTCGTGCTCCACTCTCACCACCATCAGAACATATCTTCAAAGCTATCAGCGCAAAGAAAAAAGCAACACACCACTCCAGGGAGGGCTCGAAACTCCAAACTTTCGGTTAACAGCCGATCGCGCTAGCCAATGGCTCCACGGAGACAGTCCTGCTCCACTCTTACCACCATTAGAACATATCTTCAAAGCTATCAGCCCAAAGAAAAAAAAGCGCCGCACCACCAACGGGTGGGCTCGAACCTCCAACTTTTCGGTTAACAGCCGATCACGCTAGCCAATTGCGCCACGGAGACAGTCCTGCTCCACTCTCACCACCATCAGAACATATCTTCAAAGCTATCAACCCACAGAAAAAAAGCGCCGCGCAACCACCGGGTAGGCTCGAACCTCCAACTTTTCGGTTAACAGCCGATCGCGCTAGCCAATTGCGCCAAGGAGACAGTCCTGCTCCACTCTCACCACCATAAGAACATATCTTCAAAGCTATCAGCCCAAAGAAAAAAAAGCGCCGCACCACCACCGGGTGGGCTCGAACATGCAACCTTTGGGTTAACAGCCGATCGCGCTAGCCAATTGCCCCACGGAGACAGTCGTGCTCCACTCTCACCACCGTCAGAACATTTTTTCAGAGCTATCACGCCAAAGAAAAAAAAAGCACCGCACCACCACCGGTTGCGCTCGAACCTCCAACCTTTCGGTTAACAGCCGATCGCGCTAGCCAATTGCGCCACGAAGACAGTCCTGCTCCACTCTCACCACCATCAGAACATATTTTCAAAGCTATTACCGCAAAGAAAAAAGCAACACACCACTCCCGGGAGGGCTCGAAACTCCAAACTTTCGGTTAACAGCCGATCGCGCTAGCCCATTGCGCTACGGAGGCAGTCTTGCTCCACTCTCACCATCATCAGAACATATCTTCAAAGCTATCAGCGCAAAGAAAAAAAAGCGCTGCACCACCACCAGGTGGGCTCGAACCTCCAACCTTTCGGTTAACAGCCGATCACGCTAGCCCAATGCGCCACGGAGACAGTCTTGCTCCACTCTCACCACCATCAGAAGATATCTTCAAAGCTATCAGCGCAAAGAAAAAAGCAACACACCACTCCCGGGAGGGCTCAAAACTCCAACCTTTCGGTCAACAGCCGATCGCGCTAGAAAATTGCGCCACGGAGACAGTGCTGCTCCACTCTCACCACCATCAGAACATATCTTCAAAGCTATCAGCCCAAAGAAAAAAAAGCGCCATATCACCACCGGGTGGGCTCGAACCTCCGACCTTTTGGTTAACAGCGCATAGCGCTAGCCAATTGCGCCATGAAGGCAGTCCTGCACCACTCTCACCACCACCAGAACATATCTTAAGAGCTATCATCCCAAAGAAAAAAAAGCGCCGCACCACCACCGTTGGGCTCGAACCTCCAACCTTTCGGTTAACAGCCGATCGCGCTAGCCAATTGCGCCACGAAGACAGTCCTGCTCTACTCTCACCACCATCAGAACATATATTCAAAGCTATCAGCCCAAAGAAAAAAAAGCGCCGCACCACCGCCGGGTGGGCTCGAAACTCCAACTTTTCGGTTAACAGCCAATGGCGCTAGCCAATTGCGCCACGGAGACAGTCCTGCTCCACTCTCACCGCCAGCAGAACATTTCTTCAAAGCTATCAGCCCACAGAAAAAAAAGCGCTGCACCACCACCAGGTGGGCTCGAACCTCCAACCTTTCGGTTAACAGCCGATCGCGCTAGCCCATTGCGCCACGGAGACAGTCTTGCTCCACTCTCACCACCATCAGAACATATCTTCAAAGCTATCAGCGAAAAGAAAAAAGCAACACACCACTCCCGGGAGGGCTCGAAACTCCAACCTTTCGGTCAACAGCCGATCGCGCTAGCCAATTGCGCCACGGAGACAGTACTGTTCCACTCTCACCACCATCAGAACATATCTTCAAAGCTACCAGCCCAAAGAAAAAAAAGCGCAATACCACCACCGGGTGGGCTCGAACCTCCGACCTTTTGGTTAACAGCCCATCGCGCTAGCCAATTGCGCCATGAAGACAGTCCTGCACCACTCTCACCACCATCACAACATATCTTCAAAGCTATCAGCCCAAAGAAAAAAAAGCGCCGCACCACCACCGGGTGGGCTCGAACCTCCAACTTTTCGTTTAACAGCCGATCACGCTAGCCAATTGCGCCACGGAGACAGTCCTGCTTCAGTCTCACCACCATCAGAACATATCTTCAAAGCTATCAGCACAAAGAAAAAAAAGCGCCCCAGCATCAACGGGTGGGCTCGAACTTCCAACCTTTCGGTTAACAGCCGATCGCGCTATCCAACTGCGCCAAGGAGACAGTCGTGCTCCACTCTCACCACCATCAGAACATATCTTCAAAGCTATCAGCGCAAAGAAAAAGCAACACACCACTCCAGGGAGGGCTCGAAACTCCAACCTTTCGGTTAACAGCCGATCGCGCTAGCCAATGGCGCCACGGAGACAGTCCTGCTCCACTCTTACCACCTTTAGAACATATCTTCAAAGCTATCAGCCCAAAGAAAAAAAAGCGCCGCACCACCAACGGGTGGGCTCGAACCTCCAACTTTCCGGTTAACAGCCGATCACGCTAGCCAATTGTGCCACGGAGACAGTCCTGCTCCACTCTCACCCCCATCAGAACATATCTTCAAAGCTATCAACCCAAAGAAAAAAAAGCGCCGCACCACCACTGGGTGGGCTCGAGCCTCCAACTTTTAGGTTAACAGCCGATCGCGCTAGCCAATTGCGCCACGGAGACAGTCCTGCTCCACTCTCACCACCATCGGAACATATCTTTAAAGCTATCAGCCCACAGAAAAAAAGCGCCGCACCACCACCGCGTGGGCTCGAACCTCCAACTTTTCGGTTAACAGCCGATCACGCTAGTCAATTGCGCCACGGAGACAGTCCTGCTTCACTCTCACCACCATCATAACATATCTTCAAAGCTATCAGCCCAGAGAAAAAAAAAGCGCCGCACCACCACCGGGTGGGCTCAAACTACCAACTTTTCGGTTAACAGCCGATCACGCTAGCGAATTGCGCCACGGAGACAGTCCTGCTCCCCTCTCACCACCATCAGAACATATATTCAAAGCTATCAGCCCAAAGAAAAAAAGCGCCGCACCACCACCGTGTGGGCTCGAACCTCCAACTTTTCGGTTAACAGCCGATCACGCTAGCCAATTGCGCCACGGAGACAGTCCTGCTTCACTCTCACCACCATCAGAACATATCTTCAAAGCTAATAGTGCAAAGAAAAAAGCAACACACCACTCCCGGGAGGGCTCGAAACTCCAAACTTTCGGTTGACAGCCGATCGCGCTAGCCCAATGCGCCACGGGGACAGTCTTGCTCCACTCTCACCACCATCAGAACATATCTTCAAAGCTATCAGCACAAAAAAAAGCGCCGCACCACCACCGGTTGGGCTCAAACTACCAACTTTTCGGTTAACAGCCGATCACGCTAGCGAATTGCGCACGGAGACAGTCCTGCTCCACTCTCACCACCATCAGAACATATATTCAAAGCTATCAGCTCAAAGAAAAAAAGCGCCGCACCACCACCGTGTGGGCTCGAACCTCCAACTTTTCGGTTAACAGCCGATCACGCTAGCCAATTGCGCCACGGAGACAGTCCTGCTTCACTCTCACCACCATCATACCGTATCTTCAAAGCTATCAGCCCAAAGAAAAAAAAGCGCCGCACCACCACCGGGTGGGCTCGAAACTCCAACCTTTCGGTTAACTGCCGATCGCGCTAGCCAATGGCGCCACGGAGACAGTCCTGCTCCACTCTCACCACCATAAGAACATATCTTCAAAGCTATCAGCCCAAAGAAAAAAAAGCGCCGCACCACCACCGGGTGGGCTCGAACATGCAACCTTTGGGTTAACAGCCGATCGCGCTAGCCAATTGCCCCACGGAGACAGTCGTGCTCCACTCTCACCACCGTCAGAACATTTCTTCAGAGCTATCACGCCAAAGAAAAAAAAAGCACCGCACCACCACCGGTTGCGCTCGAACCTTCAACCTTTCGGTTAACAGCCGATCGCGCTAGCCAATTGCGCCACGAAGACAGTCCTGCTCCACTCTCACCACCATCAGAACATATTTTCAAAGCTATTACCGCAAAGAAAAAAGCAACACACCACTCCCGGGAGGGCTCGAAACTCCAAACTTTCGGTTAACAGCCGATCGCGCTAGCCCATTGCGCTACGGAGGCAGTCTTGCTCCACTCTCACCATCATCAGAACATATCTTCAAAGCTATCAGCGCAAAGAAAAAAAAGCGCTGCACCACCACCAGGTGGGCTCGAACCTCCAACCTTTCGGTTAACAGCCGATCACGCTAGCCCAATGCGCCACGGAGACAGTCTTGCTCCATTCTCACCACCATCAGAAGATATCTTCAAAGCTATCAGCGCAAAGAAAAAAGCAACACACCACTCCCGGGAGGGCTCAAAACTCCAACCTTTCGGTCAACAGCCGATCGCGCTAGAAAATTGCGCCACGGAAACAGTGCTGCTCCACTCTCACCACCATCAGAACATATCTTCAAAGCTATCAGCCCAAAGAAAAAAAAGCGCCATATCACCACCGGGTGGGCTCGAACCTCCGACCTTTTGGTTAACAGCGCATAGCGCTAGCCAATTGCGCCATGAAGGCAGTCCTGCACCACTCTCACCACCACCAGAACATATCTTAAGAGCTATCATCCCAAAGAAAAAAAAGCGCCGCACCACCACCGGTTGGGCTCGAACCTCCAACCTTTCGGTTAACAGCCGATCGCGCTAGCCAATTGCGCCACGAAGACAGTCCTGCTCTACTCTCACCACCATCAGAACATATATTCAAAGCTATCAGCCCAAAGAAAAAAAAGCGCCGCACCACCGCCGGGTGGGCTCGAAACTCCAACTTTTCGGTTAACAGCCAATCGCGCTAGCCAATTGCGCCACGGAGACAGTCCTGCTCCACTCTCACCACCAGCAGAACATTTCTTCAAAGCTATCAGCCCACAGAAAAAAAAGCGCTGCACCACCACCAGGTGGGCTCGAACCTCCAACCTTTCGGTTAACAGCCGATCGCGCTAGCCCATTGCGCCACGGAGACAGTCTTGCTCCACTCTCACCACCATCAGAACATATCTTCAAAGCTATCAGCGCAAAGAAAAAAGCAACACACCACTCCCGGGAGGGCTCGAAACTCCAACCTTTCGGTCAACAGCCGATCGCGCTAGCCAATTGCGCCACGGAGACAGTACTGTTCCACTCTCACCACCATCAGAACATATCTTCAAAGCTATCAGCCCAAAGAAAAAAAAGCGCCATACCACCACCGGGTGGGCTCGAACCTCCGACCTTTTGGTTAACAGCCCATCGCGCTAGCCAATTGCGCCATGAAGACAGTCCTGCACCACTCTCACCACCATCACAACATATCTTCAAAGCTATCAGCCCAAAGAAAAAAAAGCGCCGCACCACCACCGGGTGGGCTCCAACCTCCAACTTTTCGTTTAACAGCCGATCACGCTAGCCAATTGCGCCACGGAGACAGTCCTGCTTCAGTCTCACCACCATCAGAACATATCTTCAAAGCTATCAGCACAAAAAAAAAAAGCCCCAGCATCAACGGGTGGGCTCGAACTTCCAACCTTTCGGTTAACAGCCGATCGCGCTATCCAACTGCGCCAAGGAGACAGTCGTGCTCCACTCTCACCACCATCAGAACATATCTTCAAAGCTATCAGCGCAAAGAAAAAGCAACACACCACTCCAGGGAGGGCTCGAAACTCCAACCTTTCGGTTAACAGCCGATCGCGCTAGCCAATGGCGCCACGGAGACAGTCCTGCTCCACTCTTACCACCTTTAGAACATATCTTCAAAGCTATCAGCCCAAAGAAAAAAAAGCGCCGCACCACCAACGGGTGGGCTCGAACCTCCAACTTTCCGGTTAACAGCCGATCACGCTAGCCAATTGTGCCATGGAGACAGTCCTGCTCCACTCTCACCCCCATCAGAACATATCTTCAAAGCTATCAACCCAAAGAAAAAAAAGCGCCGCACCACCACTGGGTGGGCTCGAGCCTCCAACTTTTCGGTTAACAGCCGATCGCGCTAGCCAATTGCGCCACGGAGACAGTCCTGCTCCACTCTCACCACCATCAGAACATATCTTCAAAGCTATCAGCCCACAGAAAAAAAGCGCCGCACCACCACCGCGTGGGCTCGAACCTCCAACTTTTCGGTTAACAGCCGATCACGCTAGTCAATTGCGCCACGGAGACAGTCCTGCTTCACTCTCACCACCATCATAACATATCTTCAAAGCTATTAGCCCAGAGAAAAAAAAAGCGCCGCACCACCACCGGGTGGGCTCAAACTACCAACTTTTCGGTTAACAGCCGATCACGCTAGCGAATTGCGCCACGGAGACAGTCCTGCTCCCCTCTCACCACCATCAGAACATATCTTCAAAGTTATCAGCCCAAAGAAAAAAAGCGCCGAACCACCACCGTGTGGGCTCGAACCTCCAACTTTTCGGTTAACAGCCGATCACGCTAGCCCATTGCGCCACGGAGACAGTCCTGCTTCACTCTCACCACCATCATAACATATCTTCAAAGCTATCAGCCCAAAGAAAAAAAAGCGCCGCACCACAACCGGGTGGGCTCGAAACTCCAACCTTTCGGTTAACTGCCGATCGCGCTAGCCAATGGCGCCACGGAGACAGTCGTGCTCCACTCTCACCACCATCAGAACATATCTTCAAAGCTATCAGCGCAAAGAAAAAAGCAACACACCACTCCAGGGAGGGCTCGAAACTCCAACCTTTCGGTTAACAGCCGATCGCGCTAGCCAATGGCGCCACGGAGACAGTCGTGCTCCACTCTCACCACCATCAGAACATATCTTCAAAGCTATCAGCGCAAAGAAAAAAAGCGCCGCACCACCACCGTGTGGGCTCGAACCTCCAACTTTTCGGTTAACAGCCGATCACGCTAGCCAATTGCGCCACGGAGACAGTCCTGCTTCACTCTCACCACCATCATACCGTATCTTCAAAGCTATCAGCCCAAAGAAAAAAAAGCGCCGCACCACCACCGGGTGGGCTCGAAACTCCAACCTTTCGGTTAACTGCCGATCGCGCTAGCCAATGGCGCCACGGAGACAGTCCTGCTCCACTCTCACCACCATAAGAACATATCTTCAAAGCTATCAGCCCAAAGAAAAAAAAGCGCCGCACCACCACCGGGTGGGCTCGAACATGCAACCTTTGGGTTAACAGCCGATCGCGCTAGCCAATTGCCCCACGGAGACAGTCGTGCTCCACTCTCACCACCGTCAGAACATTTCTTCAGAGCTATCACGCCACAGAAAAAAAAAGCACCGCACCACCACCGGTTGCGCTCGAACCTTCAACCTTTCGGTTAACAGCCGATCGCGCTAGCCAATTGCGCCACGAAGACAGTCCTGCTCCACTCTCACCACCATCAGAACATATTTTCAAAGCTATTACCGCAAAGAAAAAAGCAACACACCACTCCCGGGAGGGCTCGAAACTCCAAACTTTCGGTTAACAGCCGATCGCGCTAGCCCATTGCGCTACGGAGGCAGTCTTGCTCCACTCTCACCATCATCAGAACATATCTTCAAAGCTATCAGCGCAAAGAAAAAAAAGCGCTGCACCACCACCAGGTGGGCTCGAACCTCCAACCTTTCGGTTAACAGCCGATCCCGCTAGCCCAATGCGCCACGGAGACAGTCTTGCTCCACTCTCACCACCATCAGAAGATATCTTCAAAGCTATCAGCGCAAAGAAAAAAGCAACACACCACTCCCGGGAGGGCTCAAAACTCCAACCTTTCGGTCAACAGCCGATCGCGCTAGAAAATTGCGCCACGGAGACAGTCCTGCTCCACTCTCACCACCATCAGAACATATCTTCAAAGCTATCAGCCCAAAGAAAAAAAAGCGCCATATCACCACCGGGTGGGCTCGAACCTCCGACCTTTTGGTTAACAGCGCATAGCGCTAGCCAATTGCGCCATGAAGGCAGTCCTGCACCACTCTCACCACCACCAGAACATATCTTAAGAGCTATCATCCCAAAGAAAAAAAAGCGCCGCACCACCACCGGTTGGGCTCGAACCTCCAACCTTTCGGTTAACAGCCGATCGCGCTAGCCAATTGCGCCACGAAGACAGTCCTGCTCTACTCTCACCACCATCAGAACATATATTCAAAGCTATCAGCCCAAAGAAAAAAAAGCGCCGCACCACCGCCGGGTGGGCTCGAAACTCCAACTTTTCGGTTAACAGCCAATTGCGCTAGCCAATTGCGCCACGGAGACAGTCCTGCTCCACTCTCACCACCAGCAGAACATTTCTTCAAAGCTATCAGCCCACAGAAAAAAAAGCGCTGCACCACCACCAGGTGGGCTCGAACCTCCAACCTTTCGGTTAACAGCCGATCGCGCTAGCCCATTGCGCCATGGAGACAGTCTTGCTCCACTCTCACCACCATCAGAACATATCTTCAAAGCTATCAGCGCAAAGAAAAAAGCAACACACCACTCCCGGGAGGGCTCGAAACTCCAACCTTTCGGTCAACAGCCGATCGCGCTAGCCAATTGCGCCACGGAGACAGTACTGTTCCACTCTCACCACCATCAGAACATATCTTCAAAGCTATCAGCCCAAAGAAAAAAAAGCGCCATACCACCACCGGGTGGGCTCGAACCTCCGACCTTTTGGTTAACAGCCCATCGCGCTAGCCAATTGCGCCATGAAGACAGTCCTGCACCACTCTCACCACCATCACAACATATCTTCAAAGCTATCAGCCCAAAGAAAAAAAAGCGCCGCACCACCACCGGGTGGGCTCCAACCTCCAACTTTTCGTTTAACAGCCGATCACGCTAGCCAATTGCGCCACGGAGACAGTCCTGCTTCAGTCTCACCACCATCAGAACATATCTTCAAAGCTATCAGCACAAAGAAAAAAAGCGCCCCAGCATCAACGGGTGGGCTCGAACTTCCAACCTTTCGGTTAACAGCCGATCGCGCTATCCAACTGCGCCAAGGAGACAGTCGTGCTCCACTCTCACCACCATCAGAACATATCTTCAAAGCTATCAGCGCAAAGAAAAAGCAACACACCACTCCAGGGAGGGCTCGAAACTTTAACCTTTCGGTTAACAGCCGATCGCGCTAGCCAATGGCGCCACGGAGACAGTCCTGCTCCACTCTTACCACCTTTAGAACATATCTTCAAAGCTATCAGCCCAAAGAAAAAAAAGCGCCGCACCACCAACGGGTGGGCTCGAACCTCCAACTTTCCGGTTAACAGCCGATCACGCTAGCCAATTGTGCCATGGAGACAGTCCTGCTCCACTCTCACCCCCATCAGAACATATCTTCAAAGCTATCAACCCAAAGAAAAAAAAGCGCCGCACCACCACTGGGTGGGCTCGAGCCTCCAACTTTTCGGTTAACAGCCGATCGCGCTAGCCAATTGCGCCACGGAGACAGTCCTGCTCCACTCTCACCACCATCAGAACATATCTTCAAAGCTATCAGCCCACAGAAAAAAAGCGCCGCACCACCACCGCGTGGGCTCGAACCTCCAACTTTTCGGTTAACAGCCGATCACGCTAGTCAATTGCGCCACGGAGACAGTCCTGCTTCACTCTCACCACCATCATAACATATCTTCAAAGCTATCAGCCCAGAGAAAAAAAAAGCGCCGCACCACCACCGGGTGGGCTCAAACTACCAACTTTTCGGTTAACAGCCGATCACGCTAGCGAATTGCGCCACGGAGACAGTCCTGCTCCCCTCTCACCACCATCAGAACATATCTTCAAAGTTATCAGCCCAAAGAAAAAAAGCGCCGAACCACCACCGTGTGGGCTCGAACCTCCAACTTTTCGGTTAACAGCCGATCACGCTAGCCCATTGCGCCACGGAGACAGTCCTGCTTCACTCTCACCACCATCATAACATATCTTCAAAGCTATCAGCCCAAAGAAAAAAAAGCGCCGCACCACAACCGGGTGGGCTCGAAACTCCAACCTTTCGGTTAACTGCCGATCGCGCTAGCCAATGGCGCCACGGAGACAGTCGTGCTCCACTCTCACCACCATCAGAACATATCTTCAAAGCTATCAGCGCAAAGAAAAAAGCAACACACCACTCCAGGGAGGGCTCGAAACTCCAACCTTTCGGTTAACAGCCGATCGCACTAGCCAATGGCGCCACGGAGACAGTCGTGCTCCACTCTCACCACCATCAGAACATATCTTCAAAGCTATCAGCGCAAAGAAAAAAAGCGCCGCACCACCACCGTGTGGGCTCGAACCTCCAACTTTTCGGTTAACAGCCGATCACACTAGCCAATTGCGCCACGGAGACAGTCCTGCTTCACTCTCACCACCATCATACCGTATCTTCAAAGCTATCAGCCCAAAGAAAAAAAAGCGCCGCACCACCACCGGGTGGGCTCGAAACTCCAACCTTTCGGTTAACTGCCGATCGCGCTAGCCAATGGCGCCACGGAGACAGTCCTGCTCCACTCTTACCACCATTAGAACATATCTTCAAAGCTATCAGCCCGAAGAAAAAAAAGCGCCGCACCACCAACGGGTGGACTCGAACCTCCAACTTTCCGGTTAACAGCCGATCACGCTAGCCAATTGCGCCACGGAGACAGTCCTGCTCCACTCTCACCACCATCAGAACTTATCTTCAAAGCTATCAGCACAAAGAAAAAAAAAGCGCCCCAGGATCACCGGGTGGGCTCGAAATTCCAACCTTTCGGTTAACAGCCAATCGCGCTAGCCAGCTGGGCCAAGGAGACAGTCGTGCTCCACTCTCACCACCATCAGAACATGTCTTCAAAGCTATCAGCCCACAGAAAAAAAGCGCCGCACCACCACCGGGTGGGCTCGAAACTCCAACCTTTCGGTTAACTGCCGATCGCGCTAGCCAATGGCGCCACGGAGACAGTCCTGCTCCACTCTTACCACCATTAGAACATATCTTCAAAGCTATCAGCCCAAAGAAAAAAAAAGCGCCGCACCACCAACGGGTGGACTCGAACCTCCAACTTTCCGGTTAACAGCCGATCACGCTAGCCAATTGCGCCACGGAGACAGTCCTGCTCCACTCTCACCACCATCAGAACATATCTTCAAAGCTATCAGCGCAGAGATAAAAGCAACACACCACCACCGGGTGGGCTCAAACATCCAACTTTTCGGTTAACAGCCGATCACGCTAGCCAATTGCGCCACGGAGACAGTCCTGCTCCACTCTCACCACCATAAGAACATATCTTCAAAGCTATCAGCCCAAAGAAAAAAAAGCGCCGCACCACCACCGGGTGGGCTCGAACCTCCAACTTTTCGGTTAACAACCGATCACGCTAGCCAATTGCGCCACGGAGACAGTCCTGCTTCACTCTCACCACCATCATAACATATCTTCAAAGCTATCAGCCCAAAGAAAAAAAAGCGCCATATCACCACCGGGTGGGCTCGAACGTCCGACCTTTTGGTTAACAGCGCATAGCGCTAGCCAATTGCGCCATGAAGGCAGTCCTGCACCACTCTCACCACCACCAGAACATATCTTAAGAGCTATCATCCCAAAGAAAAAAAAGCGCCGCACCACCAGCGGTTGGGCTCGAACCTCCAACCTTTCGGTTAACAGCCGATCGCGCTAGCCAATTGCGCCACGAAGACAGTCCTGCTCTACTCTCACCACCATCAGAACATATATTCAAAGCTATCAGCCCAAAGAAAAAAAAGCGCCGCACCACCGCCGGGTGGGCTCGAAACTCCAACTTTTCGGTTAACAGCCAATCGCGCTAGCCAATTGCGCCACGGAGAAAGTCCTGCTCCACTCTCACCACCAGCAGAACATTTCTTCAAAGCTATCAGCCCACAGAAAAAAAGCGCTGCACCACCACCAGGTGGGCTCGAACCTCCAACCTTTCGGTTAACAGCCGATCGCGCTAGCCCATTGCGCCACGGAGACAGTCTTGCTCCACTCTCACCACCATCAGAACATATCTTCAAAGCTATCAGCGCAAAGAAAAAAGCAACACACCACTCCCAGGAGGGCTCGAAACTCCAACCTTTCGGTCAACAGCCGATCGCGCTAGCCAATTGCGCCACGGAGACAGTACTGTTCCACTCTCACCACCATCAGAACATATCTTCAAAGCTATCAGCCCAAAGAAAAAAAAGCGCCATACCACCACCGGGTGGGCTCGAACCTCCGACCTTTTGGTTAACAGCCCATCGCGCTAGCCAATTGCGCCATGAAGACAGTCCTGCACCACTCTCACCACCATCACAACATATCTTCAAAGCTATCAGCCCAAAGAAAAAAAAGCGCCGCACCACCACCGGGTGGGCTCGAACCTCCAACTTTTCGTTTAACAGCCGATCACGCTAGCCAATTGCGCCACGGAGACAGTCCTGCTTCAGTCTCACCACCATCAGAACATATCTTCAAAGCTATCAGCAGAAAGAAAAAAAGCGCCCCAGCATCAACGGGTGGGCTCGAACTTCCAACCTTTCGGTTAACAGCCGATCGCACTATCCAACTGCGCCAAGGAGATAGTCGTGCTCCACTCTCACCACCATCAGAACATATCTTCAAAGCTATCAGCGCAAAGAAAAAGCAACACACCACTCCAGGGAGGGCTCGAAACTCCAACCTTTCGGTTAACAGCCGATCGCGCTAGCCAATGGCGCCACGGAGACAGTCCTGCTCCACTCTTACCACCTTTAGAACATATCTTCAACGCTATCAGCCCAAAGAAAAAAAGCGCCGCACCACCAACGGGTGGGCTCGAACCTCCAACTTTCCGGTTAACAGCCGATCACGCTAGCCAATTGTGCCACGGAGACAGTCCTGCTCCACTCTCACCCCCATCAGAACATATCTTCAAAGCTATCAACCCAAAGAAAAAAAAGCGCCGCACCACCACTGGGTGGGCTCGAGCCTCCAACTTTTCGGTTAACAGCCGATCGCGCTAGCCAATTGCGCAACGGAGACAGTCCTGCTCCACTCTCACCACCATCAGAACATATCTTAAAAGCTATCAGCCCACAGAAAAAAAGCGCCGCACCACCACCGCGTGGGCTCGAACCTCCAACTTTTCGGTCAACAGCCGATCACGCTAGTCAATTGCGCCACGGAGACAGTCCTGCTTCACTCTCACCACCATCATAACATATCTTCAAAGCTATCAGCCCAGAGAAAAAAAAAGCGCCGCACCACCACCGGGTGGGCTCAAACTACCAACTTTTCGGTTAACAGCCGATCACGCTAGCGAATTGCGCCACGGAGACAGTCCTGCTCCCCTCTCACCACCATCAGAACATATCTTCAAAGTTATCAGCCCAAAGAAAAAAAGCGCCGAACCACCACCATGTGGGCTCGAACCTCCAACTTTTCGGTTAACAGCCGATCACGCTAGCCCATTGCGCCACGGAGACAGTCCTGCTTCACTCTCACCACCATCATAACATATCTTCAAAGCTATCAGCCCAAAGAAAAAAAAGCGCCGCACCACCACCGGGTGGGCTCGAAACTCCAACCTTTCGGTTAACTGCCGATCGCGCTAGCCAATGGCGCCACGGAGACAGTCGTGCTCCACTCTCACCACCATCAGAACATATCTTCAAAGCTATCAGCGCAAAGAAAAAAGCAACACACCACTCCAGGGAGGGCTCGAAACTCCAACCTTTCGGTTAACAGCCGATCGCGCTAGCCAATGGCGCCACGGAGACAGTCGTGCTCCACTCTCACCACCATCAGAACATATCTTCAAAGCTAATAGTGCAAAGAAAAAAGCAACACACCACTCCCGGGAGGGCTCGAAACTCCAAACTTTCGGTTGACAGCCGATCGCGCTAGCCCAATGTGCCACGGGGACAGTCTTGCTCCACTCTCACCACCATCAGAACATATCTTCAAAGCTATCAGCACAAAAAAAAGCGCCGCACCACCACCGGGTGGGCTCAAACTACCAACTTTTCGGTTAACAGCCGATCACGCTAGCGAATTGCGCACGGAGACAGTCCTGCTCCACTCTCACCACCATCAGAACATATATTCAAAGCTATCAGCCCAAAGAAAAAAAGCGCCGCACCACCACCGTGTGGGCTCGAACCTCCAACTTTTCGATTAACAGCCGATCACGCTAGCCAATTGCGCCACGGAGACAGTCCTGCTTCACTCTCACCACCATCAGAACATATCTTCAAAGCTAATAGTGCAAAGAAAAAAGCAACACACCACTCCCGGGAGGGCTCGAAACTCCAAACTTTCGGTTGACAGCCGATCGCGCTAGCCCAATGCGCCACGGGGACAGTCTTGCTCCACTCTCACCACCATCAGAACATATCTTCAAAGCTATCAGCACAAAAAAAGCGCCGCACCACCACCGGGTGGGCTCAAACTACCAACTTTTCGGTTAACAGCCGATCACGCTAGCGAATTGCGCACGGAGACAGTCCTGCTCCACTCTCACCACCATCAGAACATATATTCAAAGCTATCAGCTCAAAGAAAAAAAGCGCCGCACCACCACCGTGTGGGTTCGAACCTCCAACTTTTCGGTTAACAGCCGATCACGCTAGCCAATTGCGCCACGGAGACAGTCCTGCTTCACTCTCACCACCATCATACCGTATCTTCAAAGCTATCAGCCCAAAGAAAAAAAAGCGCCGCACCACCACCGGGTGGGCTCGAAACTCCAACCTTTCGGTTAACTGCCGATCGCGCTAGCCAATGGCGCCACGGAGACAGTCCTGCTCCACTCTTACCACCATTAGAACATATCTTCAAAGCTATCAGCCCGAAGAAAAAAAAGCGCCGCACCACCAACGGGTGGACTCGAACCTCCAACTTTCCGGTTAACAGCCGATCACGCTAGCCAATTGCGCCACGGAGACAGTCCTGCTCCACTCTCACCACCATCAGAACTTATCTTCAAAGCTATCAGCACAAAGAAAAAAAAAGCGCCCCAGCATCACCGGGTGGGCTCGAAATTCCAACCTTTCGGTTAACAGCCAATCGCGCTAGCCAGCTGGGCCAAGGAGACAGTCGTGCTCCACTCTCACCACCATCAGAACATGTCTTCAAAGCTACCAGCCCACAGAAAAAAAAGCGCCGCACCACCACCGGGTGGGCTCGAACCTCCAACTTTTCGGTTAACAACCGATCACGCTAGCCAATTGCGCCACGGAGACAGTCCTGCTTCACTCTCACCACCATCATAACATATCTTCAAAGCTATCAGCCCAAAGAAAAAAAAGCGCCGCACCACCACCGGGTGGGCTCGAAACTCCAACCTTTCGGTTAACTGCCGATCGCGCTAGCCAATGGCGCCACGGAGACAGTCCTGCTCCACTCTTACCACCATTAGAACATATCTTCAAAGCTATCAGCCCACAGAAAAAAAGCGCCGCGCAACCACCAGGTAGGCTCGAACCTCCAACTTTTCGGTTAACAGCCGATCGCGCTAGCCAATTGCGCCACGGAGACAGTCCTGCTCCACTCTCACCACCATAAGAACATATCTTCAAAGCTATCAGCCCAAAGAAAAAAAAAGCGCCGCACCACCAACGGGTGGACTCGAACCTCCAACTTTCCGGTTAACAGCCGATCACGCTAGCCAATTGCGCCACGGAGACAGTCCTGCTCCACTCTCACCACCATCAGAACATATCTTCAAAGCTATCAGCGCAGAGATAAAAGCAACACACCACCACCGGGTGGGCTCAAACATCCAACTTTTCGGTTAACAGCCGATCACGCTAGCCAATTGCGCCACGGAGACAGTCCTGCTCCACTCTCACCACCATCAGAACATATCTTCAAAGCTATCAGCCCACAGAAAAAAAGCGCCGCGCAACCACCAGGTAGGCTCGAACCTCCAACTTTTCGGTTAACAGCCGATCGCGCTAGCCAATTGCGCCACGGAGACAGTCCTGCTCCACTCTCACCACCATCAGAACATATCTTCAAAGCTATCAGCCCAAAAAAAAAGCGCCGCACCACCACCGGGTGGGCTCGAACATCCAACCTTTCGGTTAACAGCCGATCGCGCTAGCCAATTGCCCCACGGAGACAGTGGTGCTCCACTCTCACCACCGTCAGAACATTTCTTCAGAGCTATCACCCCAAAGAAAAAAAAAGCGCCGCACCACCACTGGTTGCGCTCGAAACTCCAACCTTTCGGTTAACTGCCGATCGCGCTAGCCAATGGCGCCACGGAGACAGTCCTGCTCCACTCTTACCACCATTAGAACATATCTTCAAAGCTATCAGCCCAAAGAAAAAAAAAGCGCCGCACCACCAACGGGTGGACTCGAACCTCCAACTTTCCGGTTAACAGCCGATCACGCTAGCCAATTGCGCCACGGAGACAGTCCTGCTCCACTCTCACCACCATCAGAACATATCTTCAAAGCTATCAGCGCAGAGATAAAAGCAACACACCACCACCGGGTGGGCTCAAACATCCAACTTTTCGGTTAACAGCCGATCACGCTAGCCAATTGCGCCACGGAGACAGTCCTGCTCCACTCTCACCACCATCAGAACATATCTTCAAAGCTATCAGCCCACAGAAAAAAAGCGCCGCGCAACCACCAGGTAGGCTCGAACCTCCAACTTTTCGGTTAACAGCCGATCGCGCTAGCCAATTGCGCCGCGGAGACAGTCCTGCTCCACTCTCACCACCATAAGAACATATCTTCAAAGCTATCAGCCCAAAGAAAAAAAAGCGCCGCACCACCACCGGGTGGGCTCGAACATCCAACCTTTCGGTTAACAGCCGATCGCGCTAGCCAATTGCCCCACGGAGACAGTGGTGCTCCACTCTCACCACCGTCAGAACATTTCTTCAGAGCTATCACCCCAAAGAAAAAAAAAGCGCCGCACCACCACCGGTTGCGCTCGAACCTCCAACCTTTCGGTTAACAGCCGATCGCGCTAGCCAATTGCGCCACGAAGACAGTCCTGCTCCACTCTCACCACCATCAGAACATATCCTCAAAGCTATTACCGCAAAGAAAAAAGCAACACACCACTCCCGGAAGGGCTCGAAACTCCAACCTTTCGGTTAACAGCCGATCGCGCTAGCCCATTGCGCTACGGATGCAGTCTTGCTCCACTCTCACCATCATCAGAACATATCTTCAAAGCTATCAGCGCAAGGAAAAAAAAGCGCTGCACCACCACCAGGTGGGCTCGAACCTCCAACCTTTCGGCTAACAGCCGATCGCGCTAGCCCATTGCGCCACGGAGACAGTCTTGCTCCACTCTCACCACCATCAGAACATATCTTCAAAGCTATCAGCGGAAAGAAAAAAGCAACACACCACTCCCGGGAGGGCTCGAAACTCCGACCTTTTGGTTAACAGCCCATCGCGCTAGCCAATTGCGCCATGAAGACAGTCCTGCACCCCTCTCACCACCATCACAACATATCTTCAAAGCTATCAGCCGAAAGAAAAAAAAGCGCCATACCACCACCGGGTGGGCTCGAACCTCCAACTTTTCGGTTAACAGCCGATCACGCTAGCCAATTGCGCCACGGAGACAGTCCTGTTTCAGTCTCACCACCCTCAGAACATATCTTCAAAGCTATCAGCACAAAGACAAAAAGCGCCCCAGCATCAACGGGTGGGCTCGAACTTCCAACCTTTCGGTTAAAAGCCGATCGCGCTATCCAACTGCGCCAAGGAGACAGTCGTGCTCCACTGTCACCACCATCAGAACATATCTTCAAAGCTATCAGCGCAAAGAAGAAAGCAACACACCACTCCAGGGAGGGCTCGAAACTCCAACCTTTCGGTTAACAGCCGATCGCGCTAGCCAATGGCGCCACGGAGACAGTCCTGCTCCACTCTTACCACCTTTAGAACATATCTTCAAAGCTATCAGCCCAAAGAAAAAAAAGCGCCGCACCACCAACGGGTGGGCTCGAACCACCAACTTTTCGGTTAACAGCCGATCACGCTAGCGAATTGCGCACGGAGACAGTCCTGCTCCACTCTCACCACCATCAGAACATATATTCAAAGCTATCAGCCCAAAGAAAAAAAGCGCCGCACCACCACCGTGTGGGCTCGAACCTCCAACTTTTCGGTTAACAGCCGATCACGCTAGCCAATTGTGCCACGGAGACAGTCCTGCTTCACTCTCACCACCATCATACCGTATCTTCAAAGCTATCAGCCCAAAGAAAAAAAAGCGCCGCACCACCACCGGGTGGGCTCGAAACTCCAACCTTTCGGTTAACTGCCGATCGCGCTAGCCAATGGCGCCACGGAGACAGTCCTGCTCCACTCTTACCACCATTAGAACATATCTTCAAAGCTATCAGCCCATAGAAAAAAAAGCGCCGCACCACCAACGGGTGGACTCGAACCTCCAACTTTCCGGTTAACAGCCGATCACGCTAGCCAATTGCGCCACGGAGACAGTCCTGCTGCACTCTCACCACCATCAGAACTTATCTTCAAAGCTATCAGCACAAAGAAAAAAAAAGCGCCCCAGCATCACCGGGTGGGCTCGAACTTCCAACCTTTCGGTTAACAGCCAATCGCGCTAGCCAGCTGGGCCAAGGAGACAGTCGTGCTCCACTCTCACCACCATCAGAACATATCTTCAAAGCTATCAGCCCACAGAAAAAAAAGCGCCGCACCACCACCGGGTGGGCTCGAACCTCCAACTTTTCGGTTAACAACCGATCACGCTAGCCAATTGCGCCACGGAGACAGTCCTGCTTCACTCTCACCACCATCATAACATATCTTCAAAGCTATCAGCCCACAGAAAAAAAGCGCCGCGCAACCACCAGGTAGGCTCGAACCTCCAACTTTTCGGTTAACAGCCGATCGCGCTAGCCAATTGCGCCACGGAGACAGTCCTGCTCCACTCTCACCACCATAAGAACATATCTTCAAAGCTATCAGCCCAAAGAAAAAAAAGCGCCGCACCACCACCGGGTGGGCTCGAACATCCAACCTTTCGGTTAACAGCCGATCGCGCTAGCTAATTGCCCCACGGAGACAGTGGTGCTCCACTCTCACCACCGTCAGAACATTTCTTCAGAGCTATCACCCCAAAGAAAAAAAAAGCGCCGCACCACCACCGGTTGCGCTCGAACCTCCAACCTTTCGGTTAACAGCCGATCGCGCTAGCCAATTGCGCCACGAAGACAGTCCTGCTCCACTCTCACCACCATCAGAACATATCCTCAAAGCTATTACCGCAAAGAAAAAAGCAACACACCACTCCCGGAAGGGCTCGAAACTCCAACCTTTCGGTTAACAGCCGATCGCGCTAGCCCATTGCGCTACGGATGGTCTTGCTCCACTCTCACCATCATCAGAACATATCTTCAAAGCTATCAGCGCAAGGAAAAAAAAGTGCTGCACCACCACCAGGTGGGCTCGAACCTCCAACCTTTCGGCTAACAGCCGATCGCGCTAGCCCATTGCGCCACGGAGACAGTCTTGCTCCACTCTCACCACCATCAGAACATATCTTCAAAGCTATCAGCGGAAAGAAAAAAGCAACACACCACTCCCGGGAGGGCTCGAAACTCCAACCTTTCGGTCAACAGCCGATCGCGCTAGCCAATTGCGCCACGGAGACAGTACTGTTCCACTCTCACCACCATCAGAACATATCTTCAAAGCTATCAGCCCAAAGAAAAAAAAGCGCCATACCACCACCGGGTGGGCTCGAACCTCCGACCTTTTGGTTAACAGCCCATCGCGCTAGCCAATTGCGCCATGAAGACAGTCCTGCACCCTTCTCACCACCATCACAACATATCTTCAAAGCTATCAGCCGAAAGAAAAAAAAGCGCCGCACCACCACCGGGTGGGCTCGAACCTCCAACTTTTCGGTTAACAGCCGATCACGCTAGCCAATTGCGCCACGGAGACAGTCCTGCTTCAGTCTCACCACCCTCAGAACATATCTTCAAAGCTATCAGCACAAAGACAAAAAGCGCCCCAGCATCAACGGGTGGGCTCGAACTTCCAACCTTTCGGTTAAAAGCCGATCGCGCTATCCAACTGCGCCAAGGAGACAGTCGTGCTCCACTGTCACCACCATCAGAACATATCTTCAAAGCTATCAGCGCAAAGAAGAAAGCAACACACCACTCCAGGGAGGGCTCGAAACTCCAACCTTTCGGTTAACAGCCGATCGCGCTAGCCAATGGCGCCACGGAGACAGTCCTGCTCCACTCTTACCACCTTTAGAACATATCTTCAAAGCTATCAGCCCAAAGAAAAAAAAGCGCCGCACCACCAACGGGTGGGCTCGAACCACCAACTTTTCGGTTAACAGCCGATCACGCTAGCGAATTGCGCACGGAGACAGTCCTGCTCCACTCTCACCACCATCAGAACATATATTCAAAGCTATCAGCCCAAAGAAAAAAAGCGCCGCACCACCACCGTGTGGGCTCGAACCTCCAACTTTTCGGTTAACAGCCGATCACGCTAGCCAATTGTGCCACGGAGACAGTCCTGCTTCACTCTCACCACCATCATACCGTATCTTCAAAGCTATCAGCCCAAAGAAAAAAAAGCGCCGCACCACCACCGGGTGGGCTCGAAACTCCAACCTTTCGGTTAACTGCCGATCGCGCTAGCCAATGGCGCCACGGAGACAGTCCTGCTCCACTCTTACCACCATTAGAACATATCTTCAAAGCTATCAGCCCATAGAAAAAAAAGCGCCGCACCACCAACGGGTGGACTCGAACCTCCAACTTTCCGGTTAACAGCCGATCACGCTAGCCAATTGCGCCACGGAGACAGTCCTGCTGCACTCTCACCACCATCAGAACTTATCTTCAAAGCTATCAGCACAAAGAAAAAAAAAGCGCCCCAGCATCACCGGGTGGGCTCGAACTTCCAACCTTTCGGTTAACAGCCAATCGCGCTAGCCAGCTGGGCCAAGGAGACAGTCGTGCTCCACTCTCACCACCATCAGAACATATCTTCAAAGCTATCAGCCCACAGAAAAAAAAGCGCCGCACCACCACCGGGTGGGCTCGAACCTCCAACTTTTCGGTTAACAACCGATCACGCTAGCCAATTGCGCCACGGAGACAGTCCTGCTTCACTCTCACCACCATCATAACATATCTTCAAAGCTATCAGCCCAAAGAAAAAAAAAGCGCCGCACCACCACCGGGTGGGCTCAAACTACCAACTTTTCGGTTAACAGCCGACCACGCTAGCGAATGGCGCCACGGAGACAGTCCTGCTCCACTCTTACCACCATTAGAACATATCTTCAAAGCTATCAGCCCATAGAAAAAAAAGCGCCGCACCACCAACGGGTGGACTCGAACCTCCAACTTTCCGGTTAACAGCCGATCACGCTAGCCAATTGCGCCACGGAGACAGTCCTGCTGCACTCTCACCACCATCAGAACTTATCTTCAAAGCTATCAGCACAAAGAAAAAAAAAGCGCCCCAGCATCACCGGGTGGGCTCGAACTTCCAACCTTTCGGTTAACAGCCAATCGCGCTAGCCAGCTGGGCCAAGGAGACAGTCGTGCTCCACTCTCACCACCATCAGAACATATCTTCAAAGCTATCAGCGCAGAGAAAAAAGCAACACACCACCACCGGGTGGGCTCAAACATCCAACTTTTCGGTTAACAGCCGATCACGCTAGCCAATTGCGCCACGGAGACAGTCCTGCTCCACTCTCACCACCATCAGAACATATCTTCAAAGCAATCAGGCAACAGAAAAAAAGCGCCGCGCAACCACCGGGTAGGCTCGAACCTCCAACTTTTCGGTTAACAGCCGATCGCGCTAGCCAATTGCGCCACGGAGACAGTCCTGCTCCACTCTCACCACCATAAGAACATATCTTCAAAGCTATCAGCCCAAAGAAAAAAAAGCGCCGCACCACCACCGGGTGGGCTCGAACATCCAACCTTTCGGTTAACAGCCGATCGCGCTAGCCAATTGCCCCACGGAGACAGTGGTGCTCCACTCTCACCACCGTCAGAACATTTCTTCAGAGCTATCACCCCAAAGAAAAAAAAAGCGCCGCACCACCACCGGTTGCGCTCGAACCTCCAACCTTTCGGTTAACAGCCGATCGCGCTAGCCCATTGCGCCAAGGAGACAGTCTTGCTCCACTCTCACCACCATCAGAACATATCTTCAAAGCTATCAGCGCAAAGAAAAAAGCAACACACCACTCCCGGGAGGGCTCGAAACTCCAACCTTTCGGGTCAACAGCCGATCGCGCTAGCCAATTGCGCCACGGAGACAGTACTGCTCTACTCTCACCACCATCAGAACATATCTTCAAAGCTATCAACCCAAAGAAAAAAAAGCGCCGCACCACCACCGCGTGGGCTCGAACCTCCAACTTTTCGGTTAACAGCCAATCACGCTAGTCAATTGCGCCACGGAGACAGTCCTGCTTCACTCTCACCACCATAATAACAAAACTTCAAAGCTATCAGCCCAAAGAAAAAAAAAGCGCCGCACCACCACCGGGTGGGCTCAAACTACCAACTTTTCGGTTAACAGCCGATCACGCTAGCGAATTGCGCCACGGAGACAGTCCTGCTCCCCTCTCACCACCATCAGAACATATCTTCAAAGTTATCAGCCCAAAGAAAAAAAGCGCTGAACCACCACCGTGTGGGCTCGAACCTCCAACATTTCGGTTAACAGCCGATCACGCTAGCCCATTGCGCCACGGAGACAGTCCTGCTTCACTCTCACCACCATCATAACATATCTTCAAAGCTATCAGCCCACAGAAAAACAAGCGCCGCACCACCACCGGGTGGGCTCGAAACTCCAACCTTTCGGTTAACTGCCGATCGCGCTAGCCAATGGCGCCACGGAGACAGTCCTGCTCCACTCTTACCACCATTAGAACATATCTTCAAAGCTATCAGCCCAAAGAAAAAAAAGCGCCGCACCACCAACGGGTGGACTCGAACCTCCAACTATTCGGTTAACAGCCGATCACGCTAGCCAATTGCGCCACGGAGACAGTCCTGCTCCACTCTCACCACCATCAGAACATATCTTCAAAGCTATCAGCACAAAGAAAAAAAAGCGCCTCAGCATCACCGGGCGGGCTCGAACTTCCAACCTTTTGGTTAACAGCCGATCGCGCTAGCCAGCTGCGCCAAGGAGACAGTCGTGCTCCACTCTCACCACCATCAGAACCTATCTTCAAAGCTATCAGCGCAAAGAAAAAAGCAACACACCACTCCAGGGAGGGCTCGAAACTCCAACCTTTCGGTCAACAGCCGATCGCGCTAGCCAATGGCGCCACGGAGACAGTCCTGCTCCACTCTTACCACCATTAGAACATATCTTCAAAGCTATCAGCCCAAAGAAAAAAAAGCGCCGCACCACCAACGGGTGGGCTCGAACCTCCAACTTTCCGGTTAACAGCCGATCACGCTAGCCAATTGCGCCACGGAGACAGTCCTGCTCCACTCTCAACACCATCAGAACATATCTTCAAAGCTATCAGCCAAAAGAAAAAAAAAGCGCCGCACCACCCCCGGGTGGGCTCGAGCCTCCAACTTTTCGGTTAACAGCCGATCACGCTAGCCAATTGCGCCACGGAGACAGTCCTGCTTCATTCTCACCACCATCATAACATATCTTCAAAGCTATCAGCCCAAAGAAAAAAAAGCGCCGCACCACCACCGGGTGGGCTCAAACTACCTACTTTTCGGTTAACAGCCGATCACGCTAGCGAATTGCGCACGGAGACAGTCCTGCTCCACTCTCACCACCATCAGAACATATATTCAAAGCTATCAGCCCAAAGAAAAAAAGCGCCGCACCACCACCATGTGGGCTCGAACCTCCAACTTTTCGGTTAACAGCCGATCACGCTAGCCAATTGCGGCACGGAGACAGCCCTGCTTCACTCTCACCACCATCATACCATATCTTCAAAGCTATCAGCCCAAAGAAAAAAAAGCGCCGCACCACCACCGGGTGGGCTCGAAACTCCAACTTTTCGGTTAACAGCCGATCACGCTAGCCAATTGCGCCACGGAGACAGTCCTGCTCCACTCTCACCACCATCAGAACTTATCTTCAAAGCTATCAGCACAAAGAAAAAAAAGCGCCCCAGCATCACCGGGTGGGCTCGAACTTCCAACCTTTCGGTTAACAGCCAATCGCGCTAGCCAGCTGGGCCAAGGAGACAGTCGTGCTCCACTCTCACCACCATCAGAACATATCTTCAAAGCTATCAGCGCAGAGAAAAAAGCAACACACCACCACCAGGTGGGCTCAAACATCCAACTTTTCGGTTAACAGCCGATCACGCTAGCCAATTGCGCCACGGAGACAGTCCTGCTCCACTCTCACCACCATCAGAACATATCTTCAAAGCAATCAGCCCACAGAAAAAAAGCGCCGCGCAACCACCGTGTAGGCTCGAACCTCCAACTTTTCGGTTAACAGCCGATCGCGCTAGCCAATTGCGCCACGGAGACAGTCCTGCTCACTCTCACCACCATAAGAACATATCTTCAAAGCTATCAGCCCAAAGAAAAAAAAGCGCCGCACCACCACCGGGTGGGCTCGAACATCCAACCTTTCAATTAACAGCCGATCGCGCTAGCCAATTGCCCCACGGAGACAGTGGTGCTCCACTCTCACCACCGTCAGAACATTTCTTCAGAGCTATCACCCCAAAGAAAAAAAAGCGCCGCACCACCACCGGTTGCGCTCGAACCTCCAACCTTTCGGTTAACAGCCGATCGCGCTAGCCCATTGCGCCACGGAGACAGTCTTGCTCCACTCTCACCACCATCAGAACATATCTTCAAAGCTATCAGTGCAAAGAAAAAAAGCAACACACCACTCCCGGGAGGGCTCGAAACTCCAACCTTTCGGGTCAACAGCCGATCGCGCTAGCCAATTGCGCCACGGAGACAGTACTGCTCTACTCTCACCACCATCAGAACATATCATCAAAGCTATCAACCCAAAGAAAAAAAAGCGCCGCACCACCACCGAGTGGGCTCGAGCCTCCAACTTTTCGGTTAACAGCCGATCACGCTACCCAATTGCGCCACGGAGACAGTCCTGCTCCACTCTCACCACCATCAGAACATATCTTCAAAGCTATCAGCCCACAGAAAAAAAAAGCGCCGCACCACCACCGGGTGGGCTCGAACCTCCAACTTTTCGGTTAACAGCCGATCACGCTAGCCAATTGCGCCACAGAGACAGTCCTGCTTCACTCTCACCACCATCATAACATATCTTCAAAGCTATCAGCCCAAAGAAAAAAAAAGCGCCGCACCACCACCGGGTGGGCTCAAACTACCAACTTTTCGGTTAACAGCCGATCACGCTAGCGAATTGCGCCACGGAGACAGTCCTGCTCCCCTCTCACCACCATCAGAACATATCTTCAAAGTTATCAGCCCAAAGAAAAAAAGCGCTGAACCACCACCGTGTGGGCTCGAACCTCCAACTTTTCGGTTAACAGCCGATCACGCTAGCCCATTGCGCCACGGAGACAGTCCTGCTTCACTCTCACCACCATCATAACATATCTTCAAAGCTATCAGCCCACAGAAAAACAAGCGCCGCACCACCACCGGGTGGGCTCGAAACTCCAACCTTTCGGTTAACTGCCGATCGCGCTAGCCAATGGCGCCACGGAGACAGTCCTGCTCCACTCTTACCACCATTAGAACATATCTTCAAAGCTATCAGCCCAAAGAAAAAAAAGCGCCGCACCACCAACGGGTGGACTCGAACCTCCAACTATTCGGTTAACAGCCGATCACGCTAGCCAATTGCGCCACGGAGACAGTCCTGCTCCACTCTCACCACCATCAGAACATATCTTCAAAGCTATCAGCACAAAGAAAAAAAAGCGCCCCAGCATCACCGGGCGGGCTCGAACTTCCAACCTTTTGGTTAACAGCCGATCGCGCTAGCCAGCTGCGCCAAGGAGACAGTCGTGCTCCACTCTCACCACCATCAGAACCTATCTTCAAAGCTATCAGCGCAAAGAAAAAAGCAACACACCACTCCAGGGAGGGCTCGAAACTCCAACCTTTCGGTTAACAGCCGATCGCGCTAGCCAATGGCGCCACGGAGACAGTCCTGCTCCACTCTTACCACCATTAGAACATATCTTCAAAGCTATCAGCCCAAAGAAAAAAAGCGGCGCACCACCAACGGGTGGGCTCGAACCTCCAACTTTCCGGTTAACAGCCGATCACGCTAGCCAATTGCGCCACGGAGACAGTCCTGCTCCACTCTCAACACCATCAGAACATATCTTCAAAGCTATCAGCCCAAAGAAAAAAAAAGCGCCGCACCACCCCCGGGTGGGCTCAAACTACCAACTTTTCGGTTAACAGCCGATCACGCTAGCGAATTGCGCCACGGAGACAGTCCTGCTCCCCTCTCACCACCATCAGAACATATCTTCAAAGTTATCAGCCCAAAGAAAAAAAGCGCTGAACCACCACCGTGTGGGCTCGAACCTCCAACATTTCGGTTAACAGCCGATCACGCTAGCCCATTGCGCCACGGAGACAGTCCTGCTTCACTCTCACCACCATCATAACATATCTTCAAAGCTATCAGCCCACAGAAAAACAAGCGCCGCACCACCACCGGGTGGGCTCGAAACTCCAACCTTTCGGTTAACTGCCGATCGCGCTAGCCAATGGCGCCACGGAGACAGTCCTGCTCCACTCTTACCACCATTAGAACATATCTTCAAAGCTATCAGCCCAAAGAAAAAAAAGCGCCGCACCACCAACGGGTGGACTCGAACCTCCAACTATTCGGTTAACAGCCGATCACGCTAGCCAATTGCGCCACGGAGACAGTCCTGCTCCACTCTCACCACCATCAGAACATATCTTCAAAGCTATCAGCACAAAGAAAAAAAAGCGCCCCAGCATCACCGGGCGGGCTCGAACTTCCAACCTTTTGGTTAACAGCCGATCGCGCTAGCCAGCTGCGCCAAGGAGACAGTCGTGCTCCACTCTCACCACCATCAGAACCTATCTTCAAAGCTATCAGCGCAAAGAAAAAAGCAACACACCACTCCAGGGAGGGCTCGAAACTCCAACCTTTCGGTTAACAGCCGATCGCGCTAGCCAATGGCGCCACGGAGACAGTCCTGCTCCACTCTTACCACCATTAGAACATATCTTCAAAGCTATCAGCCCAAAGAAAAAAAGCGGCGCACCACCAACGGGTGGGCTCGAACCTCCAACTTTCCGGTTAACAGCCGATCACGCTAGCCAATTGCGCCACGGAGACAGTCCTGCTCCACTCTCAACACCATCAGAACATATCTTCAAAGCTATCAGCCCAAAGAAAAAAAAAGCGCCGCACCACCCCCGGGTGGGCTCAAACTACCAACTTTTCGGTTAACAGCCGATCACGCTAGCGAATTGCGCCACGGAGACAGTCCTGCTCCCCTCTCACCACCATCAGAACATATCTTCAAAGTTATCAGCCCAAAGAAAAAAAGCGCTGAACCACCACCGTGTGGGCTCGAACCTCCAACATTTCGGTTAACAGCCGATCACGCTAGCCCATTGCGCCACGGAGACAGTCCTGCTTCACTCTCACCACCATCATAACATATCTTCAAAGCTATCAGCCCACAGAAAAACAAGCGCCGCACCACCACCGGGTGGGCTCGAAACTCCAACCTTTCGGTTAACTGCCGATCGCGCTAGCCAATGGCGCCACGGAGACAGTCCTGCTCCACTCTTACCACCATTAGAACATATCTTCAAAGCTATCAGCCCAAAGAAAAAAAAGCGCCGCACCACCAACGGGTGGACTCGAACCTCCAACTATTCGGTTAACAGCCGATCACGCTAGCCAATTGCGCCACGGAGACAGTCCTGCTCCACTCTCACCACCATCAGAACATATCTTCAAAGCTATCAGCACAAAGAAAAAAAAGCGCCCCAGCATCACCGGGCGGGCTCGAACTTCCAACCTTTTGGTTAACAGCCGATCGCGCTAGCCAGCTGCGCCAAGGAGACAGTCGTGCTCCACTCTCACCACCATCAGAACCTATCTTCAAAGCTATCAGCGCAAAGAAAAAAGCAACACACCACTCCAGGGAGGGCTCGAAACTCCAACCTTTCGGTTAACAGCCGATCGCGCTAGCCAATGGCGCCACGGAGACAGTCCTGCTCCACTCTTACCACCATTAGAACATATCTTCAAAGCTATCAGCCCAAAGAAAAAAAGCGGCGCACCACCAACGGGTGGGCTCGAACCTCCAACTTTCCGGTTAACAGCCGATCACGCTAGCCAATTGCGCCACGGAGACAGTCCTGCTCCACTCTCAACACCATCAGAACATATCTTCAAAGCTATCAGCCCAAAGAAAAAAAAAGCGCCGCACCACCCCCGGGTGGGCTCAAACTACCAACTTTTCGGTTAACAGCCGATCACGCTAGCGAATTGCGCCACGGAGACAGTCCTGCTCCCCTCTCACCACCATCAGAACATATCTTCAAAGTTATCAGCCCAAAGAAAAAAAGCGCTGAACCACCACCGTGTGGGCTCGAACCTCCAACATTTCGGTTAACAGCCGATCACGCTAGCCCATTGCGCCACGGAGACAGTCCTGCTTCACTCTCACCACCATCATAACATATCTTCAAAGCTATCAGCCCACAGAAAAACAAGCGCCGCACCACCACCGGGTGGGCTCGAAACTCCAACCTTTCGGTTAACTGCCGATCGCGCTAGCCAATGGCGCCACGGAGACAGTCCTGCTCCACTCTTACCACCATTAGAACATATCTTCAAAGCTATCAGCCCAAAGAAAAAAAAGCGCCGCACCACCAACGGGTGGACTCGAACCTCCAACTATTCGGTTAACAGCCGATCACGCTAGCCAATTGCGCCACGGAGACAGTCCTGCTGCACTCTCACCACCATCAGAACTTATCTTCAAAGCTATCAGCACAAAGAAAAAAAAAGCGCCCCAGCATCACCGGGTGGGCTCGAACTTCCAACCTTTCGGTTAACAGCCAATCGCGCTAGCCAGCTGGGCCAAGGAGACAGTCGTGCTCCACTCTCACCACCATCAGAACATATCTTCAAAGCTATCAGCCCACAGAAAAAAAAGCGCCGCACCACCACCGGGTGGGCTCGAACCTCCAACTTTTCGGTTAACAACCGATCACGCTAGCCAATTGCGCCACGGAGACAGTCCTGCTTCACTCTCACCACCATCATAACATATCTTCAAAGCTATCAGCCCAAAGAAAAAAAAAGCGCCGCACCACCACCGGGTGGGCTCAAACTACCAACTTTTCGGTTAACAGCCGACCACGCTAGCGAATGGCGCCACGGAGACAGTCCTGCTCCACTCTTACCACCATTAGAACATATCTTCAAAGCTATCAGCCCATAGAAAAAAAAGCGCCGCACCACCAACGGGTGGACTCGAACCTCCAACTTTCCGGTTAACAGCCGATCACGCTAGCCAATTGCGCCACGGAGACAGTCCTGCTGCACTCTCACCACCATCAGAACTTATCTTCAAAGCTATCAGCACAAAGAAAAAAAAAGCGCCCCAGCATCACCGGGTGGGCTCGAACTTCCAACCTTTCGGTTAACAGCCAATCGCGCTAGCCAGCTGGGCCAAGGAGACAGTCGTGCTCCACTCTCACCACCATCAGAACATATCTTCAAAGCTATCAGCGCAGAGAAAAAAGCAACACACCACCACCGGGTGGGCTCAAACATCCAACTTTTCGGTTAACAGCCGATCACGCTAGCCAATTGCGCCACGGAGACAGTCCTGCTCCACTCTCACCACCATCAGAACATATCTTCAAAGCAATCAGGCAACAGAAAAAAAGCGCCGCGCAACCACCGGGTAGGCTCGAACCTCCAACTTTTCGGTTAACAGCCGATCGCGCTAGCCAATTGCGCCACGGAGACAGTCCTGCTCCACTCTCACCACCATAAGAACATATCTTCAAAGCTATCAGCCCAAAGAAAAAAAAGCGCCGCACCACCACCGGGTGGGCTCGAACATCCAACCTTTCGGTTAACAGCCGATCGCGCTAGCCAATTGCCCCACGGAGACAGTGGTGCTCCACTCTCACCACCGTCAGAACATTTCTTCAGAGCTATCACCCCAAAGAAAAAAAAAGCGCCGCACCACCACCGGTTGCGCTCGAACCTCCAACCTTTCGGTTAACAGCCGATCGCGCTAGCCCATTGCGCCAAGGAGACAGTCTTGCTCCACTCTCACCACCATCAGAACATATCTTCAAAGCTATCAGCGCAAAGAAAAAAGCAACACACCACTCCCGGGAGGGCTCGAAACTCCAACCTTTCGGGTCAACAGCCGATCGCGCTAGCCAATTGCGCCACGGAGACAGTACTGCTCTACTCTCACCACCATCAGAACATATCTTCAAAGCTATCAACCCAAAGAAAAAAAAGCGCCGCACCACCACCGCGTGGGCTCGAACCTCCAACTTTTCGGTTAACAGCCAATCACGCTAGTCAATTGCGCCACGGAGACAGTCCTGCTTCACTCTCACCACCATCATAACAAAACTTCAAAGCTATCAGCCCAAAGAAAAAAAAAGCGCCGCACCACCACCGGGTGGGCTCAAACTACCAACTTTTCGGTTAACAGCCGATCACGCTAGCGAATTGCGCCACGGAGACAGTCCTGCTCCCCTCTCACCACCATCAGAACATATCTTCAAAGTTATCAGCCCAAAGAAAAAAAGCGCTGAACCACCACCGTGTGGGCTCGAACCTCCAACATTTCGGTTAACAGCCGATCACGCTAGCCCATTGCGCCACGGAGACAGTCCTGCTTCACTCTCACCACCATCATAACATATCTTCAAAGCTATCAGCCCACAGAAAAACAAGCGCCACACCACCACCGGGTGGGCTCGAAACTCCAACCTTTCGGTTAACTGCCGATCGCGCTAGCCAATGGCGCCACGGAGACAGTCCTGCTCCACTCTTACCACCATTAGAACATATCTTCAAAGCTATCAGCCCAAAGAAAAAAAAGCGCCGCACCACCAACGGGTGGACTCGAACCTCCAACTATTCGGTTAACAGCCGATCACGCTAGCCAATTGCGCCACGGAGACAGTCCTGCTCCACTCTCACCACCATCAGAACATATCTTCAAAGCTATCAGCACAAAGAAAAAAAAGCGCCTCAGCATCACCGGGCGGGCTCGAACTTCCAACCTTTTGGTTAACAGCCGATCGCGCTAGCCAGCTGCGCCAAGGAGACAGTCGTGCTCCACTCTCACCACCATCAGAACCTATCTTCAAAGCTATCAGCGCAAAGAAAAAAGCAACACACCACTCCAGGGAGGGCTCGAAACTCCAACCTTTCGGTCAACAGCCGATCGCGCTAGCCAATGGCGCCACGGAGACAGTCCTGCTCCACTCTTACCACCATTAGAACATATCTTCAAAGCTATCAGCCCAAAGAAAAAAAAGCGCCGCACCACCAACGGGTGGGCTCGAACCTCCAACTTTCCGGTTAACAGCCGATCACGCTAGCCAATTGCGCCACGGAGACAGTCCTGCTCCACTCTCAACACCATCAGAACATATCTTCAAAGCTATCAGCCAAAAGAAAAAAAAAGCGCCGCACCACCCCCGGGTGGGCTCGAGCCTCCAACTTTTCGGTTAACAGCCGATCACGCTAGCCAATTGCGCCACGGAGACAGTCCTGCTTCATTCTCACCACCATCATAACATATCTTCAAAGCTATCAGCCCAAAGAAAAAAAAGCGCCGCACCACCACCGGGTGGGCTCAAACTACCTACTTTTCGGTTAACAGCCGATCACGCTAGCGAATTGCGCACGGAGACAGTCCTGCTCCACTCTCACCACCATCAGAACATATATTCAAAGCTATCAGCCCAAAGAAAAAAAGCGCCGCACCACCACCATGTGGGCTCGAACCTCCAACTTTTCGGTTAACAGCCGATCACGCTAGCCAATTGCGGCACGGAGACAGCCCTGCTTCACTCTCACCACCATCATACCATATCTTCAAAGCTATCAGCCCAAAGAAAAAAAAGCGCCGCACCACCACCGGGTGGGCTCGAAACTCCAACTTTTCGGTTAACAGCCGATCACGCTAGCCAATTGCGCCACGGAGACAGTCCTGCTCCACTCTCACCACCATCAGAACTTATCTTCAAAGCTATCAGCACAAAGAAAAAAAAGCGCCCCAGCATCACCGGGTGGGCTCGAACTTCCAACCTTTCGGTTAACAGCCAATCGCGCTAGCCAGCTGGGCCAAGGAGACAGTCGTGCTCCACTCTCACCACCATCAGAACATATCTTCAAAGCTATCAGCGCAGAGAAAAAAGCAACACACCACCACCAGGTGGGCTCAAACATCCAACTTTTCGGTTAACAGCCGATCACGCTAGCCAATTGCGCCACGGAGACAGTCCTGCTCCACTCTCACCACCATCAGAACATATCTTCAAAGCAATCAGCCCACAGAAAAAAAGCGCCGCGCAACCACCGTGTAGGCTCGAACCTCCAACTTTTCGGTTAACAGCCGATCGCGCTAGCCAATTGCGCCACGGAGACAGTCCTGCTCACTCTCACCACCATAAGAACATATCTTCAAAGCTATCAGCCCAAAGAAAAAAAAGCGCCGCACCACCACCGGGTGGGCTCGAACATCCAACCTTTCAATTAACAGCCGATCGCGCTAGCCAATTGCCCCACGGAGACAGTGGTGCTCCACTCTCACCACCGTCAGAACATTTCTTCAGAGCTATCACCCCAAAGAAAAAAAAGCGCCGCACCACCACCGGTTGCGCTCGAACCTCCAACCTTTCGGTTAACAGCCGATCGCGCTAGCCCATTGCGCCACGGAGACAGTCTTGCTCCACTCTCACCACCATCAGAACATATCTTCAAAGCTATCAGTGCAAAGAAAAAAAGCAACACACCACTCCCGGGAGGGCTCGAAACTCCAACCTTTCGGGTCAACAGCCGATCGCGCTAGCCAATTGCGCCACGGAGACAGTACTGCTCTACTCTCACCACCATCAGAACATATCATCAAAGCTATCAACCCAAAGAAAAAAAAGCGCCGCACCACCACCGAGTGGGCTCGAGCCTCCAACTTTTCGGTTAACAGCCGATCACGCTAGCCAATTGCGCCACAGAGACAGTCCTGCTTCACTCTCACCACCATCATAACATATCTTCAAAGCTATCAGCCCAAAGAAAAAAAAAGCGCCGCACCACCACCGGGTGGGCTCAAACTACCAACTTTTCGGTTAACAGCCGATCACGCTAGCGAATTGCGCCACGGAGACAGTCCTGCTCCCCTCTCACCACCATCAGAACATATCTTCAAAGTTATCAGCCCAAAGAAAAAAAGCGCTGAACCACCACCGTGTGGGCTCGAACCTCCAACTTTTCGGTTAACAGCCGATCACGCTAGCCAATTGCGCCACGGAGACAGTCCTGCTTCATTCTCACCACCATCATAACATATATTCAAAGCTATCAGCCCAAAGAAAAAAAGCGCCGCACCACCACCATGTGGGCTCGAACCTCCAACTTTTCGGTTAACAGCCGATCACGCTAGCCAATTGCGGCACGGAGACAGCCCTGCTTCACTCTCACCACCATCATACCATATCTTCAAAGCTATCAGCCCAAAGAAAAAAAAGCGCCGCACCACCACCGGGTGGGCTCGAAACTCCAACCTTTCGGTTAACAGCCGATCACGCTAGCCAATTGCGCCACGGAGACAGTCCTGCTCCACTCTCACCACCATCAGAACTTATCTTCAAAGCTATCAGCACAAAGAAAAAAAAGCGCCCCAGCATCACCGGGTGGGCTCGAACTTCCAACCTTTCGGTTAACAGCCAATCGCGCTAGCCAGCTGGGCCAAGGAGACAGTCGTGCTCCACTCTCACCATCATCAGAACATATCTTCAAAGCTATCAGCGCAGAGAAAAAAGCAACACACCACCACCAGGTGGGCTCAAACATCCAACTTTTCGGTTAACAGCCGATCACGCTAGCCAATTGCGCCACGGAGACAGTCCTGCTCCACTCTCACCACCATCAGAACATATCTTCAAAGCAATCAGCCCACAGAAAAAAAGCGCCGCGCAACCACCGGGTAGGCTCGAACCTCCAACTTTTCGGTTAACAGCCGATCGCGCTAGCCAATTGCGCCACGGAGACAGTCCTGCTCACTCTCACCACCATAAGAACATATCTTCAAAGCTATCAGCCCAAAGAAAAAAAAGCGCCGCACCACCACCGGGTGGGCTCGAACATCCAACCTTTCAATTAACAGCCGATCGCGCTAGCCAATTGCCCCACGGAGACAGTGGTGCTCCACTCTCACCACCGTCAGAACATATCTTCAAAGCTATCAACCCAAAGAAAAAAAAGCGCCGCCCCACCACCGAGTGGGCTCGAGCCTCCAACTTTTCGGTTAACAGCCGATCACGCTACCCAATTGCGCCACGGAGACAGTCCTGCTCCACTCTCACCACCATCAGAACATATCTTCAAAGCTATCAGCCCACAGAAAAAAAAGCGCCGCACCACCACCGGGTGGGCTCGAACCTCCAACTTTTCGGTTAACAGCCGATCACGCTAGCCAATTGCGCCACAGAGACAGTCCTGCTTCACTCTCACCACCATCATAACATATCTTCAAAGCTATCAGCCCAAAGAAAAAAAAAAAGCGCCGCACCACCACCGGGTGGGCTCAAACTACCAACTTTTCGGTTAACAGCCGATCACGCTAGCGAATTGCGCCACGGAGACAGTCCTGCTCCCCTCTCACCACCATCAGAACATATCTTCAAAGTTATCAGCCCAAAGAAAAAAAGCGCCGCACCACCACCGTGTGGGCTCGAACCTCCAACTTTTCGGTTAACAGCCGATCACGCTAGCCAATTGCGCCACGGAGACAGTCCTGCTTCACTCTCACCACCATCATAACATATCTTCAAAGCTATCAGCCAAAAGAAAAAAAAGCGCCGCACCACCACCGGGTGGGCTCGAAACTCCAACGTTTCGGTTAACAGCCGATCGCGCTAGCCAATGGCGCCATGGAGACAGTCCTGCTCCACTCTTACCACCATTAGAACATATCTTCAAAGCTATCAGCCCAAAGAAAAAAAAAGCGCCGCATCACCAATGGGTGGACTCGAACCTCCAACTTTCCGGTTAACAGCCGATCACGCTAGCCAATTGCGCCACGGAGACAGTCCTGCTCCGCTCTCACCACCATCAGAACATATCTTCAAAGCTATCAGCACAAAGAAAAAAAAGCGCCCCAGATCACCGGGTGGGCTCGAACTTCCAACCTTTCGGTTAACAGCCGATCGCGCTAGCCAGCTGCGCCAAGGAGACAGTCGTGCTCCACTCTCACCACCATCAGAACATATCTTCAAAGCTATCAGCGCAAAGAAAAAAGCAACACACCACTCCAGGGAGGGCTCGAAACTCCAAACTTTCGGTTAACAGCCGATTGCGCTAGCCAATGGCGCCACGGAGACAGTCCTGCTCCACTCTTACCACCATTAGAACATAACTTCAAAGCTATCAGCCCAAAGAAAAAAAAGCGCCGCACCACCAACGGGTGGGCTCGAACCTCCAACTTTCCGGTTAACAGCCGATCACGCTAGCCAATTGCGCCACGGAGACAGTCCCGCTCCACTCTCACCACCATCAGAACATATCTTCAAAGCTATCAGCCCAAAGAAAAAAAAGCGCCGCACAACCACCGGTTGGGCTCAAACCTCCAACTTTTCGGTTAACAGCCGATCACGCTAGCCAATTGCGCCACGGAGACAGTCCTGCTCCACTCTCACCACCATCAGAACATATCTTCAAAGCTATCAACCCACAGAAAAAAAGCGCCGCGCAACCACCGGGTAGGCTCGAACCTCCAACTTTTCGGTTAACAGCCGATCGCGCTAGCCAATTGCGCCACGGAGACAGTCCTGCTCCACTCTCAACACCATCAGAACATATCTTCAAAGCTATCAGCCCAAAGAAAAAAAAGCGCCGCACCACCAACGGGTGGGCTCGAACCTCCAACTTTCCGGTTAACAGCCGATCACGCTAGCCATTTGCGCCACGGAGACAGTCCTGCTCCACTCTCAACACCATCAGAACATATCTTCAAAGCTATCAGCCCAAAGAAAAAAAAGCGCCGCACCACCCCCGGGTGGGCTCGAGCCTCAAACTTTTCGGTTAACAGCCGATCACGCTAGCCAATTGCGCCATGGAGACAGTCCTGCTCCACCATCACCACCATCAGAACATATCTTCAAAGCTATCAGCCCACAGAAAAAAAAGCGCCGCACCACCACCGGGTGGGCTCGAACCTCCAACTTTTCGGTTAACAGCCGATCACGCTAGCCAATTGCGCCACAGAGACAGTCCTGCTTCACTCTCACCACCATCATAACATATCTTCAAAGCTATCAGCCCAAAGAAAAAAAAAAGCGCCGCACCACCACCGGGTGGGCTCAAACTACCAACTTTTCGGTTAACAGCCGATCACGCTAGCGAATTGCGCACGGAGACAGTCCTGCTCCACTCTCACCACCATCAGAACATATATTCAAAGCTATCAGCCCAAAGAAAAAAAGCGCCGCACCACCACCGTGTGGGCTCGAACCTCCAACTTTCGTTTAACAGCCGATCACGCTAGCCAATTGCGCCACGGAGACAGTCCTGCTTCACTCTCACCACCATCATACCATATCTTCAAAGCTATCAGCCCAAAGAAAAAAAAGCGCCGCACCACCACCGGGTGGGCTCGAAACTCCAACCTTTCGGTTAACTGCCGATCGCGCTAGCCAATGGCGCCACGGAGACAGTCCTGCTCCACTCTTACCACCATTAGAACATATCTTCAAAGCTATCAGCCCAAAGAAAAAAAAGCGCCGCACCACCAACGGGTGGACTCGAACCTCCAACTTTCCGGTTAACAGCCGATCACGCTAGCCAATTGCGCCATGGAGACAGTCCTGCTCCACTCTCACCACCATCAGAACTTATCTTCAAAGCTATCAGCACAAAGAAAAAAAAAGCGCCCCAGCATCACCGGGCGGGCTCGAACTTCCAACCTTTCGGTTAACAGCCATTCGCGCTAGCCAGCTGGGCCAAGGAGACAGTCGTGCTCCACTCTCACCACCATCAGAACATATCTTCAAAGCTATGAGCGCAGAGAAAAAAGCAACACACCACCACCGGGTGGGCTCAAACATCCAACTTTTCGGTTAACAGCCGATCACGCTAGCCAATTGCGCCACGGAGACAGTCCTGCTCCACTCTCACCACCATCAGAACATATCTTCAAAGCAATCAGCCAACAGAAAAAAAGCGCCGCGCAACCACCAGGTAGGCTCGAACCTCCAACTTTTCGGTTAACAGCCGATCGCGCTAGCCAATTGCACCACGGAGACAGTCCTGCTCCACTCTCACCACCATAAGAACATATCTTCAAAGCTATCAGCCCAAAGAAAAAAAAGCGCCGCACCACCACCGGGTGGGCTCGAACATCCAACCTTTCGGTTAACAGCCGATCGCGCTAGCCAATTGCCCCACGGAGACAGTGGTGCTCCACTCTCACCACCGTCAGAACATTTCTTCAGAGCTATCACCCCAAAGAAAAAAAAAGCGCCGCACCACCACCGGTTGCGCTCGAACCTCCAACCTTTCGGTTAACAGCCGATCGCACTAGCCCATTGCGCCACGGAGACAGTCTTGCTCCACTCTCACCACCATCAGAACATATCTTCAAAGCTATCAGCGCAAAGAAAAAAGAAACACACCACTCCCGGGAGGGCTCGAAACTCCAACCTTTCGGGTCAACAGCCGATCGCGCTAGCCAATTGCGCCACGGAGACAGTACTGCTCTACTCTCACCACCATCAGAACATATCTTCAAAGCTATCAACCCAAAGAAAAAAATGCGCCGCACCACCACCGCGTGGGCTCGAACCTCCAACTTTTCGGTTAACAGCCGATCACGCTAGTCAATTGCGCCACGGAGACAGTCCTGCTTCACTCTCACCACCATCATAACATATCTTCAAAGCTATCAGCCCAAAGAAAAAAAAAAGCGCCGCACCACCACCGGGTGGGCTCAAACTACCAACTTTTCGGTTAACAGCCGATCACGCTAGCGAATAGCGCCACGGAGACAGTCCTGCTCCCCTCTCACCACCATCAGAACATATCTTCAAAGTTATCAGCCCAAAGAAAAAAAGCGCCGAACCACCACCGTGTGGGCTCGAACCTCCAACTTTTCGGTTAACAGCCGATCACGCTAGCCCATTGCGCCACGGAGACAGTCCTGCTTCACTCTCACCACCATCATAACATATCTTCAAAGCTATCAGCCCAAAGAAAAAAAAGCGCCGCACCACCACCGGGTGGGCTCAAAACTCCAAGCTTTCGGTTAACTGCCGATCGCGCTAGCCAATGGCGCCACGGAGACAGTCCTGCTCCACTCTTACCACCATTAGAACATATCTTCAAAGCTATCAGCCCAAAGAAAAAAAAAGCGCCGCACCACCAACGGGTGGACTCGAACCTCCAACTATTCGGTTAACAGCCGATCACGCTAGCCAATTGCGCCACGGAGACAGTCCTGCTCCACTCTCACCACCATCAGAACATATCTTCAAAGCTATCAGCACAAAGAAAAAAAAGCGCCCCAGCATCACCGGGTGGGCTCGAACTTCCAACCTTTCGGTTAACAGCCGATCGCGCTAGCCAGCTGCGCCAAGGAGACAGTCGTGCTCCACTCTCACCACCATCAGAACATATCTTCAAAGCTATCAGCGCAAAGAAAAAAGCAACACACCACTCCAGGGAGGGCTCAAAACTCCAACCTTTCGGTTAACAGCCGATTGCGCTAGCCAATGGCGCCACGGAGACAGTCCTGCTCCACTCTTACCACCATTAGAACATATCTTCAAAGCTATCAGCCCAAAGAAAAAAAAGCGCCCCACCACCAACGGGTGGGCTCGAACCTCCAACTTTCCGGTTAACAGCCGATCACGCTAGCCAATTGCGCCACGGAGACAGTCCTGCTCCACTCTCACCACCATCAGAACATATCTTCAAAGCTATCAGCCCACAGAAAAAAAAGCGCCGCACCACCAACGGGTGGGCTCGAACCTCCAACTTTTCGGTTAACAGCTGATCACGCTAGCCAATTGCGCCACGGAGACAGTCCTGCTTCACTCTCACCACCATCATAACATATCTTCAAAGCTATCAGCCCAAAGAAAAAAAAAGCACCGCACCATCACCGGGTGGGCTCAAACTACCAACTTTTCGGTTAACAGCCGATCACGCTAGCGAATTGCGCACGGAGACAGTCCTGCTCCACTCTCACCACCATCAGAACATATATTCAAAGCTATCAGCCCAAAGAAAAAAAGCGCCGCACCACCACCGTGTGGGCTCGAACCTCCAACTTTTCGATTAACAGCCGATCACGCTAGCCAATTGCGCCACGGAGACAGTCCTGCTTCACTCTCACCACCATCATACCATATCTTCAAAGCTATCAGCCCAAAGAAAAAAAAGCGCCGCACCACCACCGGGTGGGCTCGAAACTCCAACTTTTCGGTTAACAGCCGATCACGCTAGCCAATTGCGCCACGGAGACAGTCCTGCTCCACTCTCACCACCATCAGAACTTATCTTCAAAGCTATCAGCACAAAGAAAAAAAAGCGCCCCAGCATCACCGGGTGGGCTCGAACTTCCAACCTTTCGGTTAACAGCCAATCGCGCTAGCCAGCTGGGCCAAGGAGACAGTCGTGCTCCACTCTCACCACCATCAGAACATATCTTCAAAGCTATCAGCGCAGAGAAAAAAGCAACACACCACCACCGGGTGGGCTCGAAACTCCAACCTTTGGGTCAACAGCCGATCGCGCTAGCCAATTGCGCCACGGAGACAGTCCTGCTCCACTCTCACCACCATCAGAACATATCTTCAAAGCCCACAGAAAAAAAAGCGCCGCACCACCACCGGGTGGGCTCGAACCTCCAACTTTTCGGTTAACAGCCGATCACGCTAGCCAATTGCGCCACAGAGACAGTCCTGCTTCCCTTTCACCACCATCATAACATATCTTCAAAGTTATCAGCCCAAAGAAAAAAAGCGCCGAACCACCACCGTGTGGGCTCGAACCTCCAACTTTTCGGTTAACAGCCGATCACGCTAGCCCATTGTGCCACGGAGACAGTCCTGCTTCACTCTCACCACCATCATAACATATCTTCAAAGCTATCAGCCCAAAGAAAAAAAAGCGCCGCACCACCACCGGGTGGGCTCGAAACTCCAACCTTTCGGTTAACTGCCGATCGTGCTAGCCAATGGCGCCACGGAGACAGTCCTGTTCCACTCTTACCACTATTAGAACATATCTTCAAAGCTATCAGCCCAAAGAAAAAAAAAGCGCCGCACCACCAACGGGTGGACTCGAACCTCCAACTATCCGGTTAACAGCCGATCACGCTAGCCAATTGCGCCACGGAGACAGTCCTGCTCCACTCTCACCACCATCAGAACATATCTTCAAAGCTATCAGCACAAAGAAAAAAAAGCGCCCCAGCATCACCGGGTGGACTCGAACTTCCAACCTTTCGGTTAACAGCCGATCGCGCTAGCCAGCTGCGCCAAGGAGACAGTCGTGCTCCACTCTCACCACCATCAGAACATATCTTCAAAGCTATCAGCGCAAAGAAAAAAGCAACACACCACTCCAGGGAGGGCTCGAAACTCCAACCTTTCGGTTAACAGCCGATCGCGCTAGCCAATGGCGCCACGGAGACAGTCCTGCTCCACTCTTACCACCATTAGAACATAACTTCAAAGCTATTAGCCCAAAGAAAAAAAAGCGCCGCACCACCAACGGGTGGGCTCGAACCTCCAACTTTCCGGTTAACAGCCGATCACGCTAGCCAATTGCGCCACGGAGACAGTCCTGCTCCACTCTCAACACCATCAGAACATATCTTCAAAGCTATCAGCCCAAAGAAAAAAAAGCGCCGCACCACCCCCGGGTGGGCTCGAGCCTCCAACTTTTCGGTTAACAGCCGATCACGCTAGCCAATTGCGCCACGGAGACAGTCCTGCTCCACTCTCACCACCATCAGAACATATCTTCAAAGCTATCAGCCCACAGAAAAAAAAGCGCCGCACCACCACCGGGTGGGCTCGAACCTCCAACTTTTCGGTTAACAGCCGATCACGCTAGCCAATTGCGCCATGGAGACAGTCCTGCTTCACTCTCACCACCATCATAACATATCTTCAAAGCTATCAGCCCAAAGAAAAAAAAAGCACCGCACCATCACCGGGTGGGCTCAAACTACCAACTTTTCGGTTAACAGCCAATCACGCTAGCGAATTGCGCACGGAGACAGTCCTGCTCCACTCTCACCACCATCAGAACATATATTCAAAGCTATCAGCCCAAAGAAAAAAAGCGCCGCACCACCACCGTGTGGGCTCGAACCTCCAACTTTTCGATTAACAGCCGATCACGCTAGCCAATTGCGCCACGGAGACAGTCCTGCTTCACTCTCACCACCATCATACCATATCTTCAAAGCTATCAGCCCAAAGAAAAAAAAGCGCCGCACCACCACCGGGTGGGCTCGAAACTCCAACTTTTCGGTTAACAGCCGATCACGCTAGCCAATTGCGCCACGGAGACAGTCCTTCTCCACTCTCACCACCATCAGAACTTATCTTCAAAGCTATCAGCACAAAGAAAAAAAAAGCGCCCCAGCATCACCGGGTGGGCTCGAACTTCCAACCTTTCGGTTAACAGCCAATCGCGCTAGCCAGCTGGGCCAAGGAGACAGTCGTGCTCCACTCTCACCACCATCAGAACATATCTTCAAAGCTATCAGCGCAGAGAAAAAAGCAACACACCATCACCGGTTGGGCTCGAAACTCCAACCTTTCGGGTCAACAGCCGATCGCGCTAGCCAATTGCGCCACGGAGACAGTACTGCTCTACTCTCACCACCATCAGAACATATCTTCAAAGCTATCAACCCATAGAAAAAAAAGCGCCGCACCACCACCGGGTGGGCTCGAGCCTCCAACGTTTCGGTTAACAGCCGATCACGCTACCCAATTGCGCCACGGAGACAGTCCTGCTCCACTCTCACCACCATCAGAACATATCTTCAAAGCTATCAGCTCACAGAAAAAAAAGCGCCGCACCACCACCGGGTGGGCTCGAACCTCCAACTTTTCGGTTAACATCCGATCACGCTAGCCAATTGCGTCACAGAGACAGTCCTGCTTCACTTTCACCACCATCATAACATATCTTCAAAGCTATCAGCCCAAAGAAAAAAAAGCGCCGCACCACCACCGGGTGGGCTCAAACTACCATCTTTTCGGTTAACAGCCGATCACGCTAGCGAATTGCGCCACGGAGACAGTCCTGCTCCCCTCTCACCACCATCAGAACATATCTTCAAAGTTATCAGCCCAAAGAAAAAAAGCGCCGCACCACCACCGTGTGGGCTCGAACCTCCAACTTTTCGGTTAACAGCCGATCACGCTAGCCAATTGCGCCACGGAGACAGTCCTGCTTCACTCTCACCACCATCATAACATATCTTCAAAGCTATCAGCCAAAAGAAAAAAAAGCGCCGCACCACCACCGGGTGGGCTCGAAACTCCAACCCTTCGGTTAACTGCCGATCGCGCTAGCCAATGGCGCCACGCAGACAGTCCTGCTCCACTCTTACCACCATTGGAACATATCTTCAAAGCTATCAGCCCAAAGAAAAAAAAGCGCCGCACCACCAATGGGTGGACTCGAACCTCCAACTTTCCGGTTAACAGCCGATCACGCTAGCCAATTGCGCCACGGAGACAGTCCTGCTCCACTCTCACCACCATCAGAACATATCTTCAAAGCTATCAGCACAAAGAAAAAAAAGCGCCCCAGATCACCGGGTGGGCTCGAACTTCCAACCTTTCGGTTAACAGCCGATCGCGCTAGCCAGCTGCGCCAAGGAGACAGTCGTGCTCCACTCTCACCACCATCAGAACATATCTTCAAAGCTATCAGCGCAAAGAAAAAAGCAACACACCACTCCAGGGAGGGCTCGAAACTCCAAACGTTCGGTTAACAGCCGATCGCGCTAGCCAATGGCGCCACGGAGACAGTCCTGTTCCACTCTTACCACCATTAGAACATATCTTCAAAGCTATCAGCCTAAAGAAAAAAAAGCGCCGCACCACCAACGGGTGGGCTCGAACCTCCAACTTTCCGGTTAACAGCCGATCACGCTAGCCAATTGCGCCACGGAGACAGTCCTGCTCCACACTCACCACCATCAGAACATATCTTCAAAGCTATCAGCCCAAAGAAAAAAAAGCGCCGCACCACCACCGGGTGGGCTCAAACCTCCAACTTTTTGGTTAACAGCCGATCACGCTAGCCAATTGCGCCACGGAGACAGTCCTGCTCCACTCTCACCACCATCAGAACATATCTTCAAAGCTATCAACCCATAGAAAAAAAAGCGCCGCACCACCACCGGGTGGGCTCGAGCCTCCAACGTTTCGGTTAACAGCCGATCACGCTACCCAATTGCGCCACGGAGACAGTCCTGCTCCACTCTCACCACCATCAGAACATATCTTCAAAGCTATCAGCCCACAGAAAAAAAAGCGCCGCACCACCACCGGGTGGGCTCGAACCTCCAACTTTTCGGTTAACATCCGATCACGCTAGCCAATTGCGCCACAGAGACAGTCCTGCTTCACTCTCACCACCATCATAACATATCTTCAAAGCTATCAGCCCAAAGAAAAAAAAAGCACCGCACCATCACCGGGTGGGCTCAAACTACCAACTTTTCGGTTAACAGCCAATCACGCTAGCGAATTGCGCACGGAGACAGTCCTGCTCCACTCTCACCACCATCAGAACATATATTCAAAGCTATCAGCCCAAAGAAAAAAAGCGCCGCACCACCACCGTGTGGGCTCGAACGTCCAACTTTTCGATTAACAGCCGATCACGCTAGCCAATTGCGCCACGGAGACAGTCCTGCTTCACTCTCACCACCATCATACCATATCTTCAAAGCTATCAGCCCAAAGAAAAAAAAGCGCCGCACCACCACCGGGTGGGCTCGAAACTCCAACTTTTCGGTTAACAGCCGATCACGCTAGCCAATTGCGCCACGGAGACAGTCCTTCTCCACTCTCACCACCATCAGAACTTATCTTCAAAGCTATCAGCACAAAGAAAAAAAAAGCGCCCCAGCATCACCGGGTGGGCTCGAATTTCCAACCTATCGGTTAACAGCCAATCGCGCTAGCCAGCTGGGCCAAGGAGACAGTCGTGCTCCACTCTCACCACCATCAGAACATATCTTCAAAGCTATCAGCGCAGAGAAAAAAGCAACACACCATCACCGGGTGGGCTCGAAACTCCAACCTTTCGGGTCAACAGCCGATCGCGCTAGCCAATTGCGCCACGGAGACAGTACTGCTCTACTCTCACCACCATCAGAACATATCTTTAAAGCTATCAACCCATAGAAAAAAAGCGCCGCACCACCACCGGGTGGGCTCGAGCCTCCAACGTTTCGGTTAACAGCCGATCACGCTACCCAATTGCGCCACGGAGACAGTCCTGCTCCACTCTCACCACCATCAGAACATATCTTCAAAGCTATCAGCCCACAGAAAAAAAAGCGCCGCACCACCACCGGGTGGGCTCGAACCTCCAACTTTTCGGTTAACATCCGATCACGCTAGCCAATTGCGTCACAGAGACAGTCCTGCTTCACTTTCACCACCATCATAACATATCTTCAAAGCTATCAGCCCAAAGAAAAAAAAGCGCCGCACCACCACCGGGTGGGCTCAAACTACCATCTTTTCGGTTAACAGCCGATCACGCTAGCGAATTGCGCCACGGAGACAGTCCTGCTCCCCTCTCACCACCATCAGAACATATCTTCAAAGTTATCAGCCCAAAGAAAAAAAGCGCCGCACCACCACCGTGTGGGCTCGAACCTCCAACTTTTCGGTTAACAGCCGATCACGCTAGCCAATTGCACCACGGAGACAGTCCTGCTTCACTCTCACCACCATCATAACATATCTTCAAAGCTATCAGCCAAAAGAAAAAAAAGCGCCGCACCACCACCGGGTGGGCACGAAACTCCAACCCTTCGGTTAACTGCCGATCGCGCTAGCCAATGGCGCCACGCAGACAGTCCTGCTCCACTCTTACCACCATTGGAACATATCTTCAAAGCTATCAGCCCAAAGAAAAAAAAGCGCCGCACCACCAATGGGTGGACTCGAACCTCCAACTTTCCGGTTAACAGCCGATCACGCTAGCCAATTGCGCCACGGAGACAGTCCTGCTCCACTCTCACCACCATCAGAACATATCTTCAAAGCTATCAGCACAAAGAAAAAAAAGCGCCCCAGATCACCGGGTGGGCTCGAACTTCCAACCTTTCGGTTAACAGCCGATCGCGCTAGCCAGCTGCGCCAAGGAGACAGTCGTGCTCCACTCTCACCACCATCAGAACATATCTTCAAAGCTATCAGCGCAAAGAAAAAAGCAACACACCACTCCAGGGAGGGCTCGAAACTCCAAACTTTCGGTTAAAAGCCGATCGCGCTAGCCAATGGCGCCACGGAGACAGTCCTGTTCCACTCTTACCACCATTAGAACATATCTTCAAAGCTATCAGCCTAAAGAAAAAAAAGCGCCGCACCACCAACGGGTGGGCTCGAACCTCCAACTTTCCGGTTAACAGCCGATCACGCTAGCCAATTGCGCCACGGAGACAGTCCTGCTCCACACTCACCACCATCAGAACATATCTTCAAAGCTATCAGCCCAAAGAAAAAAAAGCGCCGCACCACCACCGGGTGGGCTCAAACCTCCAACTTTTTGGTTAACAGCCGATCACGCTAGCCAATTGCGCCACGGAGACAGTCCTGCTCCACTCTCACCACCATCAGAACATATCTTCAAAGCTATCAACCCATAGAAAAAAAAGCACCGCACCACCACCGGGTGGGCTCGAGCCTCCAACGTTTCGGTTAACAGCCGATCACGCTACCCAATTGCGCCACGGAGACAGTCCTGCTCCACTCTCACCACCATCAGAACATATCTTCAAAGCTATCAGCCCACAGAAAAAAAAGCGCCGCACCACCACCGGGGGGCTCGAACCTCCAACTTTTCGGTTAACATCCGATCACGCTAGCCAATTGCGCCACAGAGACAGTCCTGCTTCACTTTCACCACCATCATAACATATCTTCAAAGCTATCAGCCCAAAGAAAAAAAAGCGCCGCACCACCACCGGGTGGGCTCAAACTACCATCTTTTCGGTTAACAGGCGATCACGCTAGCGAATTGCGCCACGGAGACAGTCCTGCTCCCCTCTCACCACCATCAGAACATATCTTCAAAGTTATCAGCCCAAAGAAAAAAAGCGCCGCACCACCACCGTGTGGGCTCGAACCTCCAACTTTTCGGTTAACAGCCGATCACGCTAGCCAATTGCGCCACGGAGACAGTCCTGCTTCACTCTCACCACCATCATAACATATCTTCAAAGCTATCAGCCAAAAGAAAAAAAAGCGCCGCACCACCACCGGGTGGGCTCGAAACTCCAACCCTTCGGTTAACTGCCGATCGCGCTAGCCAATGGCGCCACGGAGACAGTCCTGCTCCACTCTTACCACCATTGGAACATATCTTCAAAGCTATCAGCCCAAAGAAAAAAAAGCGCCGCACCACCAATGGGTGGACTCGAACCTCCAACTTTCCGGTTAACAGCCGATCACGCTAGCCAATTGCGCCACGGAGACAGTCCTGCTCCACTCTCACCACCATCAGAACATATCTTCAAAGCTATCAGCACAAAGAAAAAAAAGCGCCCCAGATCACCGGGTGGGCTCGAACTTCCAACCTTTCGGTTAACAGCCGATCGCGCTAGCCAGCTGCGCCAAGGAGACAGTCGTGCTCCACTCTCACCACCATCAGAACATATCTTCAAAGCTATCAGCGCAAAGAAAAAAGCAACACACCACTCCAGGGAGGGCTCGAAACTCCAAACTTTCGGTTAACAGCCGATCGCGCTAGCCAATGGCGCCACGGAGACAGTCCTGCTCCACTCTTACCACCATTAGAACATATCTTCAAAGCTATCAGCCCAAAGAAAAAAAAGCGCCGCACCACCAACGGGTGGGCTCGAACCTCCAACTTTCCGGTTAACAGCCGATCACGCTAGCCAATTGCGCCACGGAGACAGTCCTGCTCCACTCTCACCACCATCAGAACATATCTTCAAAGCTATCAGCCCAAAGAAAAAAAAGCGCCGCACCACCACCGGGTGGGCTCAAACCTCCAACTTTTCGGTTAACAGCCGATCACGCTAGCCAATTGCGCCACGGAGACAGTCCTGCTCCACTCTCACCACCATCAGAACATATCTTCAAAGCTATCAACCCACAGAAAAAAAGCGCCGCGCAACCACCGGGTAGGCTCGAACCTCCAACTTTTCGGTTAACAGCCGATCGCGCTAGCCAATTGCGCCACGGAGACAGTCCTGCTCCACTTTCACCACCATAAGAACATATCTTCAAAGCTATCAGCCCAAAGAAAAAAAAGCGCCGCACCACCACCGGGTGGGCTCGAACATCCAACCTTTGGGTTAACAGCCGATCGCGCTAGCCAATTGCCCCACGGAGACAGTCGTGCTCCACTCTCACCACCGTCAGAACATTTCTTCAGAGATATCACGCCAAAGAAAAAAAAAGCACCGCACCACCACCAGTTGCGCTCGAACCTCCAACCTTTCGGTTAACAGCCGATCGCGCTAGCCAATTGCGCCACGAAGACAGTCCTGCTCCACTCTCACCACCATCAGAACATATTTTCAAAGCTATTACCGCAAAGAAAGAAGCAACACACCACTCCCAGGAGGGCTCGAAACTCCAAACTTTCGGTTAACAGCCGATCGCGCTAGCCCATTGCGCTACGGAGGCAGTCTTGCTCCACTCTCACCATCATCAGAACATATCTTCAAAGCTATCAGCGCAAAGAAAAAAAAGCGCTGCACCACCACCAGGTGGGCTCAAACCTCCAACCTTTCGGTTAACAGCCGATCACGCTAGCCCAATGCGCCACGGAGACAGTCTTGCTCCACTCTCACCACCATCAGAAGATAACTTCAAAGCTATCAGCGCAAAGAAAAAAGCAACACACCACTCCCGGGAGGGCTCAAAACTCCAACCTTTCGGTCAACAGCCGATCGCGCTAGCCTATTGCGCCAAGGAGACAGTACTGCTCCACTCTCACCACCATCAGAACATATTTTCAAAGCTATCAGCCAAAAGAAAAAAAAGCGCCGCACCACCACCGGGTGGGCTCGAAACTGCAACCCTTCGGTTAACTGCCGATCGCGCTAGCCAATGGCGCCACGGAGACAGTCCTGCTCCACTCTTACCACCATTAGAACATATCTTCAAAGCTATCAGCCCAAAGAAAAAAAAGCGCCGCACCACCAATGGGTGGACTCGAACCTCCAACTTTCCAGTTAACAGCCGATCACGCTAGCCAATTGCGCCACGGAGACAGTCCTGCTCCACTCTCACCACCATCAGAACATATCTTCAAAGCTATAAGCACAAAGAAAAAAAAGCGCCCCAGATCACCGGGTGGGCTCGAACTTCCAACCTTTCGGTTAACAGCCGATCGCGCTAGCCAGCTGCGCCAAGGAGACAGTCGTACTCCACTCTCACCACCATCAGAACATATCTTCAAAGCTATCAGCGCAAAGAAAAAAGCAACACACCACTCCAGGGAGGGCTCGAAACTCCAAACTTTCGGTTAACAGCCGATCGCGCTAGCCAATGGCGCCACGGAGACAGTCCTGCTCCACTCTTACCACCATTAGAACATATCTTCAAAGCTATCAGCCCAAAGAAAAAAAAGCGCCGCACCACCAACGGGTGGGCTCGAACCTCCAACTTTCCGGTTAACAGCCGATCACGCTAGCCAATTGCGCCACGGAGACAGTCCTGCTCCACTCTCACCACCATCAGAACATATCTTTAAAGCTATCAGCCCAAAGAAAAAAAAGCGCCGCACCACCACCGGGTGGGCTCAAACCTCCAACTTTTCGGTTAACAGCCGATCACGCTAGCCAATTGCGCCACGGAGACAGTCCTGCTCCACTCTCACCACCATCAGAACATATCTTCAAAGCTATCAACCCACAGAAAAAAAGCGCCGCGCAACCACCGGGTAGGCTCGAACCTCCAACTTTTCGGTTAACAGCCGATCGCGCTAGCCAATTGCGCCACGGAGACAGTCCTGCTCCACTCTCACCACCATAAGAACATATCTTCAAAGCTATCAGCCCAAAGAAAAAAAAGCGCCGCACCACCACCGGGTGGGCTCGAACATCCAACCTTTGGGTTAACAGCCGATCGCGCTAGCCAATTGCCCCACGGAGACAGTCGTGCTCCACTCTCACCACCGTCAGAACATTTCTTCAGAGATATCACGCCAAAGAAAAAAAAAGCACCGCACCACCACCAGTTGCGCTCGAACCTCCAACCTTTCGGTTAACAGCCGATCGCGCTAGCCAATTGCGCCACGAAGACAGTCCTGCTCCACTCTCACCACCATCAGAACATATTTTCAAAGCTATTACCGCAAAGAAAGAAGCAACACACCACTCCCAGGAGGGCTCGAAACTCCAAACTTTCGGTTAACAGCCGATCGCTCTAGCCCATTGCGCTACGGAGGCAGTCTTGCTCCACTCTCACCATCATCAGAACATATCTTCAAAGCTATCAGCGCAAAGAAAAAAAAGCGCTGCACCACCACCGGGTGGGCTCGAAACTCCAACCCTTCGGTTAACTGCCGATCGCGCTAGCCAATGGCGCCACGGAGACAGTCCTGCTCCACTCTTACCACCATTGGAACATATCTTCAAAGCTATCAGCCCAAAGAAAAAAAAGCGCCGCACCACCAATGGGTGGACTCGAACCTCCAACTTTCCGGTTAACAGCCGATCACGCTAGCCAATTGCGCCACGGAGACAGTCCTGCTCCACTCTCACCACCATCAGAACATATCTTCAAAGCTATCAGCACAAAGAAAAAAAAAGCGCCCCAGATCACCGGGTGGGCTCGAACTTCCAACCTTTCGGTTAACAGCCGATCGCGCTAGCCAGCTGCGCCAAGGAGACAGTCGTGCTCCACTCTCACCACCATCAGAACATATCTTCAAAGCTATCAGCGCAAAGAAAAAAGCAACACACCACTCCAGGGAGGGCTCGAAACTCCAAACTTTCGGTTAACAGCCGATCGCGCTAGCCAATGGCGCCACGGAGACAGTCCTGCTCCACTCTTACCACCATTAGAACATATCTTCAAAGCTATCAGCCCAAAGAAAAAAAAGCGCCGCACCACCAACGGGTGGGCTCGAACCTCCAACTTTCCGGTTAACAGCCGATCACGCTAGCCAATTGCGCCACGGAGACAGTCCTGCTCCACTCTCACCACCATCAGAACATATCTTCAAAGCTATCAGCCCAAAGAAAAAAAAGCGCCGCACCACCACCGGGTGGGCTCAAACCTCCAACTTTTCGGTTAACAGCCGATCACGCTAGCCAATTGCGCCACGGAGACAGTCCTGCTCCACTCTCACCACCATCAGAACATATCTTCAAAGCTATCAACCCACAGAAAAAAAGCGCCGCGCAACCACCGGGTAGGCTCGAACCTCCAACTTTTCGGTTAACAGCCGATCGCGCTAGCCAATTGCGCCACGGAGACAGTCCTGCTCCACTCTCACCACCATAAGAACATATCTTCAAAGCTATCAGCCCAAAGAAAAAAAAGCGCCGCACCACCACCGGGTGGGCTCGAACATCCAACCTTTGGGTTAACAGCCGATCGCGCTAGCCAATTGCCCCACGGAGACAGTCGTGCTCCACTCTCACCACCGTCAGAACATTTCTTCAGAGATATCACGCCAAAGAAAAAAAAAGCACCGCACCACCACCAGTTGCGCTCGAACCTCCAACCTTTCGGTTAACAGCCGATCGCGCTAGCCAATTGCGCCACGAAGACAGTCCTGCTCCACTCTCACCACCATCAGAACATATTTTCAAAGCTATTACCGCAAAGAAAGAAGCAACACACCACTCCCAGGAGGGCTCGAAACTCCAAACTTTCGGTTAACAGCCGATCGCGCTAGCCCATTGCGCTACGGAGGCAGTCTTGCTCCACTCTCACCATCATCAGAACATATCTTCAAAGCTATCAGCGCAAAGAAAAAAAAGCGCTGCACCACCACCAGGTGGGCTCAAACCTCCAACCTTTCGGTTAACAGCCGATCACGCTAGCCCAATGCGCCACGGAGACAGTCTTGCTCCACTCTCACCACCATCAGAAGATAACTTCAAAGCTATCAGCGCAAAGAAAAAAGCAACACACCACTCCCGGGAGGGCTCAAAACTCCAACCTTTCGGTCAACAGCCGATCGCGCTAGCCTATTGCGCCAAGGAGACAGTACTGCTCCACTCTCACCACCATCAGAACATATTTTCAAAGCTATCAGCCAAAAGAAAAAAAAGCGCCGCACCACCACCGGGTGGGCTCGAAACTGCAACCCTTCGGTTAACTGCCGATCGCGCTAGCCAATGGCGCCACGGAGACAGTCCTGCTCCACTCTTACCACCATTAGAACATATCTTCAAAGCTATCAGCCCAAAGAAAAAAAAGCGCCGCACCACCAATGGGTGGACTCGAACCTCCAACTTTCCAGTTAACAGCCGATCACGCTAGCCAATTGCGCCACGGAGACAGTCCTGCTCCACTCTCACCACCATCAGAACATATCTTCAAAGCTATAAGCACAAAGAAAAAAAAGCGCCCCAGATCACCGGGTGGGCTCGAACTTCCAACCTTTCGGTTAACAGCCGATCGCGCTAGCCAGCTGCGCCAAGGAGACAGTCGTGCTCCACTCTCACCACCATCAGAACATATCTTCAAAGCTATCAGCGCAAAGAAAAAAGCAACACACCACTCCAGGGAGGGCTCGAAACTCCAAACTTTCGGTTAACAGCCGATCGCGCTAGCCAATGGCGCCACGGAGACAGTCCTGCTCCACTCTCACCACCATCAGAACATATCCTCAAAGCTATCAACCCATAGAAAAAAAGCGCCGCACCACCACCGGGTGGGCTCGAGCCTCCAACTTTTCGGTTAACAGCCGATCACGCTAGCCAATTGCGCCACGGAGACAGTCCTGCTCCACTCTCACCACCATCAGAACATATCTTCAAAGCTATCAACCCACAGAAAAAAAGCGCCGCGCAACCACCGGGTAGGCTCGAACCTCCAACTTTTCGGTTAACAGCCGATCGCGCTAGCCAATTGCGCCACGGAGACAGTCCTGCTCCACTCTCACCACCATAAGAACATATCTTCAAAGCTATCAGCCCAAAGAAAAAAAAGCGCCGCACCACCACCGGGTGGGCTCGAACATCCAACCTTTGGGTTAACAGCTGATCGCGCTAGCCAATTGCCCCACGGAGACAGTCGTGCTCCACTCTCACCACCGTCAGAACATTTCTTCAGAGCTATCACGCCAAAGAAAAAAAAGCACCGCACCACCACCGGTTGCGCTCGAACCTCCAACCTTTCGGTTAACAGCCGATCGCGCTAGCCAATTGCGCCACGAAGACAGTCCTGCTCCACTCTCACCAGCATCAGAACATATTTTCAAAGCTATTACCGCAAAGAAAAAAACAACCCACCACTCCCGGGAGGGCTCGAAACTCCAAACTTTCGGTTAACAGCCGATCGCGCTAGCCCATTGCGCTACGGAGGCAGTCTTGCTCCACTCTCACCATCATCAGAACATATCTTCAAAGCTATCAGCGCAAAGAAAAAAAAGCGCTGCACCACCACCAGGTGGGCTCGAACCTCCAACCTTTCGGTTAACAGCCGATCACGCTAGCCCAATGCGCCACGGAGACAGTCTTGCTCCACTCTCACCACCATCAGAAGATAACTTCAAAGCTATCAGCGCAAAGAAAAAAGCAACACACCACTCCCGGGAGGGCTCAAAACTCCAACCTTTCGGTCAACAGCCGATCGCGCTAGCCAATTGCGCCACGGAGACAGTACTGCTCCACTCTCACCACCATCAGAACATATCTTCAAAGCTATCAGCCCAAAGAAAAAAAAGCGCCATACCACCACCGGGTGGGCTCGAACCTCCGACCTTTTGGTTAACAGCGCATCGCGCTAGCCAATTGCGCCATGAAGACAGTCCTGCACCACTCTCACCACCACCAGAACATATCTTAAGAGCTATTATCCCAAAGAAAAAAAAGCGCCGCACCACCACCGGTTGGGCTCGAACCTCCAACCTTTCGGGTCAACAGCGGATCACGCTAGCCAATTGCGCCACAGAGACAGTCCTGCTTCACTTTCACCACCATCATAACATATCTTCAAAGCTATCAGCCCAAAGAAAAAAAAGCGCCGCACCACCACCGGGTGGGCTCAAACTACCATCTTTTCGGTTAACAGCCGATCACGCTAGCGAATTGCGCCACGGAGACAGTCCTGCTCCCCTCTCACCACCATCAGAACATATCTTCAAAGTTATCAGCCCAAAGAAAAAAAGCGCCGCACCACCACCGTGTGGGCTCGAACCTCCAACTTTTCGGTTAACAGCCGATCACGCTAGCCAATTGCGCCACGGAGACAGTCCTGCTTCACTCTCACCACCATCATAACATATCTTCAAAGCTATCAGCCAAAAAAAAAAAAAGCGCCGCACCACCACCGGGTGGGCTCGAAACTCCAACCCTTCGGTTAACTGCCGATCGCGCTAGCCAATGGCGCCACGGAGACAGTCCTGCTCCACTCTTACCACCATTGGAACATATCTTCAAAGCTATCAGCCCAAAGAAAAAAAAGCGCCGCACCACCAATGGGTGGACTCGAACCTCCAACTTTCCGGTTAACAGCCGATCACGCTAGCCAATTGCGCCACGGAGACAGTCCTGCTCCACTCTCACCACCATCAGAACATATCTTCAAAGCTATCAGCACAAAGAAAAAAAAGCGCCCCAGATCACCGGGTGGGCTCCAACTTCCAACCTTTCGGTTAACAGCCGATCGCGCTAGCCAGCTGCGCCAAGGAGACAGTCGTGCTCCACTCTCACCACCATCAGAACATATCTTCAAAGCTATCAGCGCAAAGAAAAAAGCAACACACCACTCCAGGGAGGGCTCGAAACTCCAAACGTTCGGTTAACAGCCGATCGCGCTAGCCAATGGCGCCACGGAGACAGTCCTGCTCCACTCTCACCACCATCAGAACATATCTTCAAAGCTATCAGCCCACAGAAAAAAAAGCGCCGCACCACCACCGGGTGGGCTCGAACCTCCAACTTTTCGGTTAACAGCCGATCGCGCTAGCCAATTGCGCCACGGAGACAGTCCTGCTCCACTCTCACCACCATAAGAACATATCTTCAAAGCTATCAGCCCAAAGAAAAAAAAGCGCCGCACCACCACCGGGTGGGCTCGAACATCCAACCTTTGGGTTAACAGCCGATCGCGCTAGCCAATTGCCCCACGGAGACAGTCGTGCTCCACTCTCACCACCGTCAGAACGTTTCTTCAGAGCTATCACGCCAAAGAAAAAAAAAGCACCGCACCACCACCGGTTGCGCTCGAACCTCCAACCTTTCGGTTAACAGCCGATCGCGCTAGCCAATTGCGCCACGAAGACAGTCCTGCTCCACTCTCACCACCATCAGAACATATTTTCAAAGCTATTACCGCAAAGAAAAAAGCAACACACCACTCCTGGGAGGGCTCGAAACTCCAAACTTTCGGTTAACAGCCGATCGCGCTAGCCCATTGCGCTTCGGAGGCAGTCTTGCTCCACTCTCACCATCATCAGAACATATCTTCAAAGCTATCAGCGCAAAAAAAAAAAGCGCTGCACCACCACCAGGTGGGCTCGAACCTCCAACCTTTCGGTTAACAGCCGATCACGCTAGCCCAATGCGCCACGGAGACAGTCTTGCTCCCCTCTCACCACCATCAGAAGATAACTTCAAAGCTATCAGCGCAAAGAAAAAAGCAACACACCACTCCCGGGAGGGCTCAAAACTCCAACCTTTCGGTCAACAGCCGATCGCGCTAGCCAATTGCGCCACGGAGACAGTACTGCTCCACTCTCACCACCATCAGAACATATCTTCAAAGCTATCAGCCCAAAGAAAAAAAAGCGCCATACCACCACCAGGTGGGCTCGAACCTCCGACCTTTTGGTTAACAGCGCATCGCGCTAGCCAATTGCGCCATGAAGACAGTCCTGCACCACTCTCACCACCACCAGAACATATCTTAAGAGCTATCATCCCAAAGAAAAAAAAGCGCCGCACCACCACCGGTTGGGCTCGAACCTCCAACCTTTCGGTTAACAGCCGATCGCGCTAGCCAATTGCGCCACGCAGACAGTCCTGCTTCACTCTCACCACCATCATACCATATCTTCAAAGCTATCAGCCCAAAGAAAAAAAAAGCGCCGCACCACCACCGGGTGGGCTCGAAACTCCAACTTTTCGGTTAACAGCCGATCGCGCTAGCCAATGGCGCCACGGAGACAGTCCTGCTCCACTCTCACCACCATCAGAACATATCTTCAAAGCTATCAGCCCACAGAAAAAAAAGCGCCGCACCACCACCGGGTGGGCTCGAACCTCCAACTTTTCGGTTAACAGCCGATCGCGCTAGCCAATTGCGCCACGGAGACAGTCCTGCTCCACTCTCACCACCATAAGAACATATCTTCAAAGCTATCAGCCCAAAGAAAAAAAAGCGCCGCACCACCACCGGGTGGGCTCGAACATCCAACCTTTGGGTTAACAGCCGATCGCGCTAGCCAATTGCCCCACGGAGACAGTCGTGCTCCACTCTCACCACCGTCAGAACGTTTCTTCAGAGCTATCACGCCAAAGAAAAAAAAGCACCGCACCACCACCGGTTGCGCTCGAACCTCCAACCTTTCGGTTAACAGCCGATCGCGCTAGCCAATTGCGCCACGAAGACAGTCCTGCTCCACTCTCACCACCATCAGAACATATTTTCAAAGCTATTACCGCAAAGAAAAAAGCAACACACCACTCCCGGGAGGGCTCGAAACTCCAAACTTTCGGTTAACAGCCGATCGCGCTAGCCCATTGCGCTTCGGAGGCAGTCTTGCTCCACTCTCACCATCATCAGAACATATCTTCAAAGCTATCAGCGCAAAGAAAAAAAAGCGCTGCACCACCACCAGGTGGGCTCGAACCTCCAACCTTTCGGTTAACAGCCGATCACGCTAGCCCAATGCGCCACGGAGACAGTCTTGCTCCCCTCTCACCACCATCAGAAGATAACTTCAAAGCTATCAGCGCAAAGAAAAAAGCAACACACCACTCCCGGGAGGGCTCAAAACTCCAACCTTTCGGTCAACAGCCGATCGCGCTAGCCAATTGCGCCACGGAGACAGTACTGCTCCACTCTCACCACCATCAGAACATATCTTCAAAGCTATCAGCCCAAAGAAAAAAAAGCGCCATACCACCACCAGGTGGGCTCGAACCTCCGACCTTTTGGTTAACAGCGCATCGCGCTAGCCAATTGCGCCATGAAGACAGTCCTGCACCACTCTCACCACCACCAGAACATATCTTAAGAGCTATCATCCCAAAGAAAAAAAAGCGCCGCACCACCACCGGTTGGGCTCGAACCTCCAACCTTTCGGTTAACAGCCGATCGCGCTAGCCAATTGCGCCACGCAGACAGTCCTGCTTCACTCTCACCACCATCATACCATATCTTCAAAGCTATCAGCCCAAAGAAAAAAAAAGCGCCGCACCACCACCGGGTGGGCTCGAAACTCCAACTTTTCGGTTAACAGCCGATCACGCTAGCCAATTGCGCCACGGAGACAGTCCTGCTCCACTCTCACCACCATCAGAACTTATCTTCAAAGCTATCAGCACAAAGAAAAAAAAGCGCCCCAGCATCACCGGGTGGGCTCGAACTTCCAACCTTTCGGTTAACAGCCAATCGCGCTAGCCAGCTGGGCCAAGGAGACAGTCGTGCTCCACTCTCACCACCATCAGAACATATCTTCAAAGCCATCAGCGCAGAGAAAAAAGCAACACACCACCACCGGGTGGGCTCGAAACTCCAACCTTTCGGGTCAACAGCCGATCGCGCTAGCCAATTGCGCCACGGAGACAGTACTGCTCTACTCTCACCACCATCAGAACATGTCTTCAAAGCTATCAACCCATAGAAAAAAAAGCGCCGCACCACCACCGGGTGGGCTCGAGCCTCCAACTTTTCGGTTAACAGCCGATCACGCTACCCAATTGCGCCACGGAGACAGTCCTGCTCCACTCTCACCACCATCAGAACATATCTTCAAAGCTATCAGCCCACAGAAAAAAAAGCGCCGCACCACCACCGGGTGGGCTCGAACCTCCAACATTTCGGTTAACATCCGATCACGCTAGCCAATTGCACCACAGAGACAGTCCTGCTTCACTTTCACCACCATCATAACATATCTTCAAAGCTATCAGCCCAAAGAAAAAAAAAGCGCCGCACCACCACCGGGTGGGCTCAAACTACCATCTTTTCGGTTAACAGCCGATCACGCTAGCGAATTGCGCCACGGAGACAGTCCTGCTCCCCTCTCACCACCATCAGAACATATCTTCAAAGTTATCAGCCCAAAGAAAAAAAGCGCCGCACCACCACCGTGTGGGCTCGAACCTCCAACATTTCGGTTAACAGCCGATCACGCTAGCCAATTGCGCCACGGAGACAGTCCTGCTTCACTCTCACCACCATCATAACATATCTTCAAAGCTATCAGCCAAAAGAAAAAAAAGCGCCGCACCACCACCGGGTGGGCTCGAAACTCCAACCCTTCGGTTAACTGCCGATCGCGCTAGCCAATGGCGCCACGGAGACAGTCCTGCTCCACTCTTACCACCATTAGAACATATCTTCAAAGCTATCAGCCCGAAGAAAAAAAAGCGCCGCACCACCAATGGGTGGACTCGAACCTCCAACTTTCCGGTTAACAGCCGATCACGCTAGCCAATTGCGCCACGCAGACAGTCCTGCTCCACTCTCACCACCATCAGAACATATCTTCAAAGCTATCAGCACAAAGAAAAAAAAAGCGCCACAGATCACCGGGTGGGCTCGAACTTCCAACCTTTCGGTTAACAGCCGATCGCGCTAGCGAGCTGCGCCAAGGAGACAGTCGTGCTCCACTCTCCCCACCATCAGAACATATTTTCAAAGCTATCAGCGCAAAGAAAAAAGCAACACACCACTCCAGGGAGGGCTCGAAACTCCAAACTTTCGGTTAACAGCCGATCGCGCTAGCCAATGGCGCCACGGAGACAGTCCTGCTCCACTCTCACCACCATCAGAACATATCTTCAAAGCTATCAACCCATAGAAAAAAAGCGCCGCACCACCACCGGGTGGGCTCGAGCCTCCAACTTTTCGGTTAACAGCCGATCACGCTACCCAATTGCGCCACGGAGACAGTCCTGCTCCACTCTCACCACCATCAGAACATATCTTCAAAGCTATCAGCCCACAGAAAAAAAGCGCCGCACCACCACCGGGTGGGCTCGAACCTCCAACTTTTCGGTTAACAGCCGATCACGCTAGCCAATTGCGCCACAGAGACAGTCCTGCTCCACTCTCACCACCATCAGAACATATCTTCAAAGCTATCAACCCACAGAAAAAAAGCGCCGCGCAACCACCGGGTAGGCTCGAACCTCCAACTTTTCGGTTAACAGCCGATCGCGCTAGCCAATTGCGCCACGGAGACAGTCCTGCTCCACTCTCACCACCATAAGAACATATCTTCAAAGCTATCAGCCCAAAGAAAAAAAAGCGCCGCACCACCACCGGGTGGGCTCGAACATCCAACCTTTGGGTTAACAGCCGATCGCGCTAGCCAATTGCCCAACGGAGACAGTCGTGCTCCACTCTCACCACCGTCAGAACATTTCTTCAGAGCTATCACGCCAAAGAAAAAAAAGCACCGCACCACCCCCGGTTGCGCTCGAACCTCCAACCTTTCGGTTAACAGCCGATCGCGCTAGCCAATTGCGCCACGAAGACAGTCCTGCTCCACTCTCACCACCATCAGAACATATTTTCAAAGCTATTACCGCAAAGAAAAAAGCAACACACCACTCCCGGGAGGGCTCGAAACTCCAAACTTTCGGTTAACAGCCGATCGCGCTTGCCCATTGCGCTACGGAGGCAGTCTTCCTCCACTCTCACCATCATCAGAACATATCTTCAAAGCTATCAGCGCAAAGAAAAAAAAGCGCTGCACCACCACCAGGTGGGCTCGAACCTCCAACCTTTCGGTTAACAGCCGATCACGCTAGCCCAATGCGCCACGGAGACAGTCTTGCTCCACTCTCACCACCATCAGAAGATAACTTCAAAGCTATCAGCGCAAAGAAAAAAGCAACACACCACTCCCGGGAGGGCTCAAAACTCCAACCTTTCGGTCAACAGCCGATCGCGCTAGCCAATTGCGCCACGGAGACAGTACTGCTCCACTCTCACCACCATCAGAACATATCTTCAAAGCTATCAGCCCAAAGAAAAAAAAAGCGCCATACCACCACCGGGTGGGCTCGAACCTCCGACCTTTTGGTTAACAGCGCATCGCGCTAGCCAATTGCGCCATGAAGACAGTCCTGCACCACTCTCACCACCACCAGAACATATCTTAAGAGCTATCATCCCAAAGAAAAAAAAGCGCCGCACCACCACCGGTTGGGCTCGAACCTCCAACCTTTCGGTTAACAGCCGATCGCGCTAGCCAATTGCGCCACGAAGACAGTCCTGCTCTACTCTCACCACCATCAGAACATATATTCAAAGCTATCAGCCCAAAGAAAAAAAAGCGCCGCACCACCGCCGGGTGGGCTCGAAACTCCAACCTTTCGGTTAACAGCCAATCGCGCTAGCCAATTGCGCCACGGAGACAGTCCGGCTCCACTCTCACCACCAGCAGAACATTTCTTCAAAGCTATCAGCCCACAGAAAAAAAAGCGCCGCACAACCACCGGGTAGGCTCGAACCTCCAACTTTTCGGTTAACAGCCGATCGCGCTAGCCAATTGCGGCACAGAGGCAGTCCTGCTCCACTCTCACCACCATAAGAACATATCTTCAAAGCTATCAGCCCAAAGAAAAAAAAGCGCCGCACCACCACTGGGTGGGCTCGAACCTCCGACCTTTTGGGTAACAGCCGATCGCGCTAGCCAAGTGCGCCACGGAGACAGTCCTGCTCCACTCTCACCACCATCAGAACATATCTTCAAAGCTATCAGCCCAAAGAAAAAAAAGCGCCGCACCACCACCGGGTGGGCTCGAACCTCCAACTTTCCGGTTAACAGCCGATCACGCTAGCCAATTGCGCCACGGAGACAGTCCTGCTCCACTCTCACCACCGTCAGAACATTTCTTCAGAGCTATCAGCCTAAAGAAAAAAAAGCGCTGCACCACCACCAGGTGGGCTCGAACCTCCAACCTTACGGTTAACACCCGATCGCGCTGGCCAATTGCCCCACGGAGACAGTCGTGCTCCACTCTCACCATCGTCAGAACATTTCTTCAGAGCTATCACCCCAAAAAAAAAAGCGCCGCACCACCACCGGTTGGGCTCGAACCTCCAACCTTTCGGTTAACAGCCGATTGCGCTAGCCAATTGCGCCACGAAGACTGTCCTGCTCCACTCTCACCACCATCAGAACATATCTTCAAAGCTAATACCGCAAAGAAAAAAGCAACACACCACTCCTGGGAGGGCTCGAGACTCCAACCTTTCGGTTAACAGCCGATCGCGCTAGACCATTGCGCCACGGAGGCAGTCTTTCTCCACTCTCACCATCATCAGAACATATCTTCAAAGCTATTACCGCAAAGAAAAAAGCAACACACCACTCCCGGGAGGGCTCGAAACTCCAACCTTTCGGTCAACAGCCGATCGCGCTAGCCCATTGCGCCACGGAGACAGTCCTGCTCCACTCTCACCACCATCAGAACATATCTTCAAAGCTATCAACCCACAGAAAAAAAGCGCCGCGCAACCACCGGGTAGGCTCGAACCTCCAACTTTTCGGTAACAGCCGATCGCGCTAGCCAATTGCGCCACGGAGACAGTCCTGCTCCACTCTCACCACCATAAGAACATATCTTCAAAGCTATCTGCACAAAGAAAAAAAAAGCGCCGCACCACCACCGGGTGGGCTCGAACCTCCAACCTTTCGGTTAACAGCAGATCGCGCTAGCGAATTGCGCCACGGAGACAATCGTGCTCCACTCTCACCACCATCAGAACATATCTTCAAAGCTATCAGCGCAAAGAAAAAAAAGTGCCGCACCACCACCGGGTGGGCTCGAACCTCCAAACTTTCGGTTAACAGCCGATCACGCAAGCCAATTTCGCCACGGAGGCAGTCCTGCTCCACTCTCACCACCATCAGAACATATCTTCAAAGGTATCAGCCCAAAGAAAAAAAGCGCCGCACCACCACTGCGTGGGCTCGAACCTCCGACTTTTCGGTTAACAGCCGATCGCGCTAGCCAATTGCGCCACGGAGACAGTCCTGCTCCACTCTCACCACCATCAGAACATATCTTCAAAGCTATCAGCCCAAAGAAAAAAAACCACAGCACCACCACCGGGTGGGCTCGAACCTCCAACCTTTGGGTTAACAGCCAATCGCGCTAGCCAATTGCGCCACGGAGACAGTCCTGCTCCACTTTCACCACCATCAGAACATATCTTCAAAGCTATCAGCACAAAGAAAAAAAAGCGCCGCACCACCACCGGGTGGGCTCGAACCTCCAACCTTTCGGTTAGCAGCCGATCGCGCTAGCCAATTGCCCCACGGAGACAGTCGTGCTCCACTCTCACCATCGTCAAAACATTTCTTCAGAGCTATCACCCCAAAAAAAAGCGCCGCACCACCACCGGTTGGGCTCGAACCTCCGACCTTTTGGTTAACAGCCCATCGCGCTAGCCAATTGCGCCATGGAGACAGTCCTGCACCACTCTCACCACCATCAGAACATATCTTCAAAGCTATCAGCCCAAAGAAAAAAAAGCGCCGCACCACCACCGGGTGGGCTCGAACCTCCAACTTTTCAGGTAACAGCCGATCACCCTAGCTAATTGCGCCACGGAGACAGTCCTGCTTCACTCTCACCACCATCAGAACATATCTTCAAAGCTATCTGCACAAAGAAAAAAAAAAGCGCCCCAGCATCACCGGGTGGGCTCGAACTTCCAACCTTTCGGTTAACAGCCGATCGCGCTAGCCAACTGCGCCAAGGAGACAGTCGTGCTCCACTCTCACCACCATCAGAACATATCTTCAAAGCTATCAGCGCAAAGAAAAAAGCAACACACCACTCCAGGGAGGGCTCGAAACTCCAACCTTTCGGTTAACAGCCGATCGCGCTAGCCAATGGCGCCACGGAGACAGTCCTGCTCCATTCTTACCACCATTAGAACATATCTTCAAAGCTATCAGCCCAAAGAAAAAAGCGCCGCCCCACAAACGGGTGGGCTCGAACCTCGAACTTTCCGGTTAACAGCCGATCACGCTAGCCAATTGCACCATGGAGACAGTCCAGATCCGCTCTCACCACCATCAGAACATATCTTCAAAGCTATCAGCCCACAGAAAAAAAAGCGCCGCACCACCACCGGGTGGGCTCGAACCTCCAACTATTCGGTTAACAGCCGATCACGCTTGCCAATTGCTCCACGGAGACAGTCCTGCTTCACTCTCACCACCATCATAACATATCTTCAAAGCTATAAGCCCAAAGAAAAAAAAAGCGCCGCACCACCACCGGGTGGGCTCGAACTACCAACTTCTCGGTTAACAGCCGATCACGCTAGCGAATTGCGCCACGGAGACAGTCCTGCTCCACTCTCACCAGCATCAGAACATATCTTCAAAGCTATCAGCCCAAAGAAAAAAAAGCGCCGCACCACCACCGGGTGGGCTCGAACCTCCAACTTTTCGATTAACAGCCGATCACGCTAGCCAATCGCGCCACGGAGACAGTCCTGCTTCACTCTCACCACTATCATAACATATCTTCAAAGCTATCAGCCCAAAGAAAAAAAGGCGCCGCACCACCACCGGGTGGGCTCGAAACTCTAACCTTTCGGTTAACAGCCGATCGCGCTAGCCAATTGCGCCACGGAGACAGTCCTGCTCCACTCTCACCACCGTCAGAACATTTCTTCAGAGCTATCAGCCCAAAGAAAAAAAAGCGCTGCACCACCACCGGGTGGGCTCGAACCTCCAACCTTACGGTTAACAGTCGATCGCGCTAGCCAATTGCCCCACGGAGACAGTCGTGCTCTACTCTCACCATCGTCAGAACATTTCTTCAGAGCTATCACCCCAAAGAAAAAAAAAGCGCCGCACCACCACCGGTTGGGCTCGAACCTCCAACTTTTCGGTTAACAGCCGATCGCGCTAGCCAATTGCGCCACGAAGACAGTCCTGCTCCACTCTCACCACCATCAGAACATATTTTCAAAGCTAGTACCGCAAAGAAAAAAGAAACAAACCACTCCTGGGAGGGCTCGAGACTCAAACCTTTCGGTTAACAGCCGATCGCGCTCGCCCATTGCGCGACGGAGGCAGTCTTGCTCCACTCTCACCATCATCAGAACATATCTTCAAAGCTATAAGCGCAAAGAAAAAAAAAAGCGCTGCACCACCACCGGGTGGGCTCGAACCTCCATCCTTTCGGTTAATAGCCGATCGCGCTAGCCCGTTGCGCCACGGAGACAGTCTTGCCCCACTCTCACCACCATCAAAACATATCTTCAAAGCTATCAGCACAAAGAAAAAAAATCGCCGCACCACCACCGGGTAGGCTCGAAACTCCAACCTTTCGGTTAACAGCCGATCGCGCTAGCCAATTGCACCATGGAGACAGTCCTGCTCCCCTCTCACCACCATCAGAACATAACTTCAAAGCTATCAGCCCAAAGAAAAAAAAGCGCCGCACCACCACCGGTTGGGCTAGAACCTCAAACCTTTCGGTTAACAGCCGATCGCGCTAGCCAATTGCGCCACGAAGACAGTCCTGCTTCACTCTCACCACCATCAGAACATATCTTCAAAGCTATTACCGCAAAGAAAAAAGCAACACACCACTCCCGGGAGGGCTCGAAACTCCAACCTTTCGGTCAACAGCCGATCGCGCTAGCCCATTGCGCCACGGAGACAGTCTTGCTCATCTCTAACCACCATCAGAACATATCATCAAAGCTATCAGCCCAAAGAAAAAAAAGCACTGCACCACCACCAGGTGGGCTCGAACCTCCAACTTTTCGGTTAACAGCATATCGCGCTGGCCAATTGCGCCACGGAGACAGTCCTGCTCCACTCTCACCACAAATAGAACATATCTTCAAAGCTATCAGCCCAAAGAAAAAAAGGCGCCGCACCACCACCGGGTGGGCTCGAAACTCTAACCTTTCGGTTAACAGCCGATCGCGCTAGCCAATTGCGCCACGGAGACAGTCCTGCTCCACTCTCACCACCGTCAGAACATTTCTTCAGAGCTATCACCCCAAAGAAAAAAAAAGCGCCGCACCACCACCGGTTGGGCTCGAACCTCCAACTTTTCGGTTAACAGCCGATCGCGCTAGCCAATTGCGCCACGAAGACAGTCCTGCTCCACTCTCACCACCATCAGAACATATTTTCAAAGCTAGTACCGCAAAGAAAAAAGAAACAAACCACTCCTGGGAGGGCTCGAGACTCAAACCTTTCGGTTAACAGCCGATCGCGCTCGCCCATTGCGCGACGGAGGCAGTCTTGCTCCACTCTCACCATCATCAGAACATATCTTCAAAGCTATAAGCGCAAAGAAAAAAAAAGCGCTGCACCACCACCGGGTGGGCTCGAACCTCCATCCTTTCGGTTAATAGCCGATCGCGCTAGCCCGTTGCGCCACGGAGACAGTCTTGCCCCACTCTCACCACCATCAAAACATATCTTCAAAGCTATCAGCACAAAGAAAAAAAATCGCCGCACCACCACCGGGTAGGCTCGAAACTCCAACCTTTCGGTTAACAGCCGATCGCGCTAGCCAATTGCACCATGGAGACAGTCCTGCTCCCCTCTCACCACCATCAGAACATAACTTCAAAGCTATCAGCCCAAAGAAAAAAAAGCGCCGCACCACCACCGGTTGGGCTAGAACCTCAAACCTTTCGGTTAACAGCCGATCGCGCTAGCCAGTTGCGCCACGAAGATAGTCCTGCTTCACTCTCACCACCATCAGAACATATCTTCAAAGCTATTACCGCAAAGAAAAAAGCAACACACCACTCCCGGGAGGGCTCGAAACTCCAACCTTTCGGTCAACAGCCGATCGCGCTAGCCCATTGCACCACGGAGACAGTCTTGCTCATCTCTCACCACCATCAGAACATATCATCAAAGCTATCAGCCCAAAGAAAAAAAAGCACTGCACCACCACCAGGTGGGCTCGAACCTCCAACTTTTCGGTTAACAGCATATCGCGCTGGCCAATTGCGCCACGGAGACAGTCCTGCTCCACTCTCACCACAAATAGAACATATCTTCAAAGCTATCAGCCCAAAGAAAAAAAGGCGCCGCACCACCACCGGGTGGGCTCGAAACTCTAACCTTTCGGTTAACAGCCGATCGCGCTAGCCAATTGCGCCACGGAGACAGTCCTGCTCCACTCTCACCACCGTCAGAACATTTCTTCAGAGCTATCAGCCCAAAGAAAAAAAAGCGCTGCACCTCCACCGGGTGGGCTCGAACCTCCAACCTTACGGTTAACAGCCGATCGCGCTAGCCAATTGCCCCACGGAGACAGTCGTGCTCCACTCTCACCATCGTCAGAACATTTCTTCAGATCTATCACCCCAAAGAAAAAAAAAGCGCCGCACCACCACCGGTTGGGCTCGAACCTCCAACTTTTCGGGTAACAGCCGATCGCGCTAGCCATTGCGCCACGAAGACAGTCCTGCTCCACTCTCACCACCATCAGAACATATCTTCAATGCTATCAGCCCAAAGAAAAAAAGCGCCCCAGCATCACCGGGTGGGCTAGAACTTCCAACCTTTCGGTTAACAGCCGATCGCGCTAGCCAACTGCGCCAAAGAGACAGTCGTGCTCCACTCTCACCACCATCAGAACATATCTTCAAAGCTATCAGGGCAAAGAAAAAAGCAACACACCACTCCAGGGAGGGCTCGAAACTCCGACCTTTCGGTTAACAGCCGATCGCGCTAGCCCATTGCGCCACGGAGACAGTCTTGCTCATCTCTCACCACCATCAGAACATATCATCAAAGCTATCAGCCCAAAGAAAAAAAAGCACTGCACCACCACCAGGTGGGCTCGAACCTCCAACTTTTCGGTTAACAGCATATCGCGCTGGCCAATTGCGCCACGGAGACAGTCCTGCTCCACTCTCACCACAAATAGAACATATCTTCAAAGCTATCAGCCCAAAGAAAAAAAGGCGCCGCACCACCACCGGGTGGGCTCGAAACTCTAACCCTTCGGTTAACAGCATATCGCGCTGGCTAATTGCGCCACGGAGACAGTCCTGCTCTACTCTCACCACCATCAGAACTTTTCTTCAGAGCTATCACCACAAAGAAAAAAAAGCGCCGAACCACCACCGGTTGGGCTCGAACCTCCAACCTTTCGGTTAACAGCCGATCGCGCTAGCCAATTGCCCCAAGGAGACAGTCGTGCTCCACTCTCACCATCGTCAAAACATTTCTTCAGAGCTATCACCCCAAAAAAAGCGCCGCACCACCACCGGTTGGCTCGAACCTCCGACCTTTCGGTTAACAGCAGATCGCGCTAGCGAATTGCGCCACGGAGACAATCGTGCTCCACGCTCACCACCATCAGAACATATCTTCAAAGTTATCAGCGCAAAGAAAAAAAAGTGCCGCACCACCACCGGGTGGGCTCGAACCTCCAACCTTTCGGTTAACAGCCGATCGCGCAAGCCAATTTCGCCACGGAGGCAGTCCTGCTCCACTCTCACCACCATCAGAACATATCTTCAAAGGTAGCAGCCCAAGGAAAAAAAAGCGCCGCACCACCACTGCGTGTGCTCGAACCTCCGACTTTTCGGTTAACAGCCGATCGCGCTAGCCAATTGCGCCACGGAGACAGTCCTGCTCCACTCTCACCACCATCAGAACATATCTTCAAAGCTATCAGCCCAAAGAAAAAAAAGCGCCGCATTACCACCGGGTGGGCTCGAACCTCCAACTTTTCAGGTAACAGCCGATCACGCTAGCCAATTGCGCCACGGAGACAGTCCTGCTTCACTCTCACCACCATCAGAACATATCTTTAAAGCTATCAGCCCAAAGAAAAAAAGCGCCGCCCCACCAACGGGTGGGCTCGAACCTCGAACTTTCCGGTTAACAGCCGATCACGCTAGCCAATTGCACCATGGAGACAGTCCTGATCCGCTCTCACCACCATCAGAACATATCTTCAAAGCTATCAGCCCACAGAAAAAAAGCGCCGCACCACCACCGGGTGGGCTCGAACTACCAACTTCTCGGTTAACAGCCGATCACGCTAGCGAATTGCGCCACGGAGACAGTCCTGCTCCACTCTCACCACCGTCAGAACATTTCTTCAGAGCTATCAGCCCAAAGAAAAAAAAGCGCTGCACCACCACCGGGTGGGCTCGAACCTCCAACCTTACGGTTAACAGCCGATCGCGCTAGCCAATTGCCCCACGGAGACAGTCGTGCTCCACTCTCACCATTGTCAGTACATTTCTTCAGAGCTATCACCCCAAAGAAAAAAAAAGCGCCACACCACCACCGGTTGGGCTCGAACCTCGAACTTTTCGGTTAACAGCCGATCGCGCTAGCCAATTGCGCCACGAAGACAGTCCTGCTCCACTCTCACCACCATCAGAACATAATTTCAAAGCTAGTACCGCAAAGAAAAAAGCAACAAACCACTCCTGGGAGGGCTCGAGACTCCAACCTTTCGGTTAACAGCCGATCGCGCTAGCCCATTGCGCGACGGAGGCAGTCTTGCTCCACTCTCACCATCATCAGAACATATCTTCAAAGCTATAAGCGCAAAGAAAAAAAAAGCGCTGCACCACCACCGGGTGGGCTCGAACCTCCATCCTTTCGGTTAATAGCCGATCGCGCTAGCCCGTTGCGCCACGGAGACAGTCTTGCCCCACTCTCACCACCATCAAAACATATCTTCAAAGCTATCAGCGCAAAGAAAAAAAAGCGCCGCACCACCACCGGGTGTGCTCGAACCTCCAACCTTTCGGTTAACAGCCGATCGCGCTAGCCAATTGCGCCAGGGAGACAGTCCTGCTCCACTCTCACCACCATCAGAACATATCTTCAAAGCTATCAGCCCAAAGAAAAAAAAGCACCGCACCACCACCGGGTGGGCTTTAACCTCCAACCTTTCGTTTAACAGCCAATCGCGCTAGCCAATTGCGCCATGGAGACAGTCCTGCTCCCCTCTCACCACCATCAGAACATAACTTCAAAGCTATCAGCCCAAAGAAAAAAAAGCACCGCACCACCACCGGGTGGGCTCGAACCTCCAACCTTTCGGTTAACAGCCGCTCGCGCTAGCCAATTACCCCAAGGAGACAGTCGTGCTCCACTCTCACCACCGTCAGAACATTTCTTCAGAGCTATCACCCCAAAGAAAAAAAAGCGCCGCACCACCACCGGTTGGGCTAGAACCTCAAACCTTTCGGTTAACAGCCGATCGCGCTAGCCAATTGCGCCACGAAGACAGTCCTGCTTCACTCTCACCACCATCAGAACATATCTTCAAAGCTATTACCGCAAAGAAAAAAGCAACACACCACTCCCGGGAGGGCTCGAAACTCCAACCTTTCGGTCAACAGCCGATCGCGCTAGCCCATTGCGCCACGGAGACAGTCTTGCTCATCACTCACCACCATCAGAACATATCATCAAAGCTATCAGCCCAAAGAAAAAAAAGCACGGCACCACCACCGGGTGGGCTCGAACCTCCAACTTTTCGGTTAACAGCCGATCGCGCTGGCCAATTGCGCCACGGAGACAGTCCTGCTCCACTCTCACCACAAATAGAACATATCTTCAAAGCTATCAGCCCAAAGAAAAAAAGGCGCCGCACCACCACCGGGTGGGCTCGAAACTCTAACCTTTCGGTTAACAGCCGATCGCGCTAGCCAATTGCGCCACGGAGACAGTCCTGCTCCACTCTCACCACTGTCAGAACATTTCTTCAGAGCTATCAGCCCAAAGAAAAAAAAGCGCTGCACCACCACCGGGTGGGCTCGAACCTCCAACCTTACGGTTAACAGCCGATCGCGCTAGCCAATTGCCCCACGGAGACAGTCGTGCTCCACTCTCACCATCGTCAGAACATTTCTTCAGAGCTATCACCCCAAACAAAAAAAAGCGCCGCACCACCACCGGGTGGGCTCGAACCTCCAACTTTTCGGTTAACAGCCGCTCGCGCTAGCCAATTGCGCCACGGAGACAGTCGTGCTCCACTCTCACCACCATCAGAACATATCTTCAAAGCTATCAGCGCAAAGAAAAAAGCAAAACACCACTCCCGGGAGGGCTCGAACCTCCAACTTTTCGGTTAACAGCCGATCGCGCTGGCAAAATGCGCCACGGAGAAAGTCCTGCTCCACTCTCACCATCGTCAGCACATTTCTTCAGATCTATCACCCCAAAGAAAAAAAAAGCGCCGCACCACCACCGGTTGGGCTCGAACCTCCAACTTTTCGGTTAACAGCCAATCACGCTAGCCAATTGCGCCACGGAGACAGTCCTGCTTCACTCTCACCACCATCAGAACATATCTTCAATGCTATCAGCCCAAAGAAAAAAAGCGCCCCAGCATCACCGGGTGGGCTCGAACTTCCAACCTTTCGGTTAACAGCCGATCGCGCTAGCCAACTGCGCCAAAGAGACAGTCGTGCTCCACTCTCACCACCATCAGAACATATCTTCAAAGCTATCAGGGCAAAGAAAAAAGCAACACACCACTCCAGGGAGGGCTCGAAACTCCGACCTTTCGGTTAACAGCCGATCGCGCTAGCCAATTGCCCCACGGAGACAGTCGTGCTCCACTCTCACCATCGTCAAAACATTTCTTCAGAGCTATCACCCCAAAAAAAGCGCCGCACCACCACCGGTTGGGCTCGAACCTCCGACCTTTTGGTTAACAGCCCATCGCGCTAGCCAATTGCGCCACGGAGACAGTCCTGCTCCACTCTCACCACCATCAGAACATATCTTCAAAGCTATCAGCCCAAAGAAAAAAAAGCGCCGCACAACCACCGGGTGGGCTCGAACCTCCAACTTTTCGGTTAACAGCCGATCAGGCTAGCCAATTGCGCCACGGAGACAGTCCTGCTTCACTCTCACCACCATCATAACATATCTTCAAAGCTATCAGCCCAAAGAAAAAAAAGCGCCGCACCACCACCGGGTGGGCTCGAAACTCTAACCTCTCGGTTAACAGCCGATCGCGCTAGCCAATTGCGCCACGGAGACAGTCCTGCTCCACTCTCACCACCGTCAGAACATTTCTTCAGAGCTATCAGCCCAAAGAAAAAAAAGCGCTGCACCACCACCGGGTGGGCTCGAACCTCCAACCTTACGGTTAACAGCCGATCGCGCTAGCCAATTGCCCCACGGAGACAGTCGTGCTCCACTCTCACCATCGTCAGAACATTTCTTCAGAGCTATCACCCCAAAGAAAAAAAAGCGCCGCACCACCACCGGGTGGGCTCGAACCTCCAACTTTTCGGTTAACAGCCGCTCGCGCTAGCCAATTGCGCCACGGAGACAGTCGTGCTCCACTCTCACCACCATCAGAACATATCTTCAAAGCTATCAGCGCAAAGAAAAAAGCAAAACACCACTCCCGGGAGGGCTCGAACCTCCAACTTTTCGGTTAACAGCCGATCGCGCTGGCAAAATGCGCCACGGAGAAAGTCCTGCTCAACTCTCACCACAATTAGAACATATCTTCAAAGCTATCAGCCCAAAGAAAAAAAAAGCGCCGCACCACCACCGGGTGGGCTCGAACCTCCAACTTTTCGGTTAACAGCTGATCGCGCTAGCCAATTGCGCCACGGGGACCGTCCTGCTTCACTCTCACCACCATCATAACATATCTTCAAAGCTATCAGCCCAAAGAAAAAAAAACGCCGCACCACCACCGGGTGGGCTCGAACTACCAACTTCTCGGTTAACAGCCGATCACGCTAGCGAATTGAGCCACGGAGACAGTCCTGCTCCACTCTCACCACCATCAGAACATATCTTCAAAGCTATCAGCCCAAAAAAAAAAAGCGCCGCACCACCACCGGGTGGGCTCGAACCTCCAACTATTCGGTTAACAGCCGATCACGCTAGCCAATTGCTCCACAGAGACAGTCCTGCTTCACTCTCACCACCATCATAACATATCTTCAAAGCTATCAGCCCAAAGAAAAAAAAACGCCGCACCACCACCGGGTGGGCTCGAACTACCAACTTCTCGGTTAACAGCCGATCACGCTAGCGAATTGCGCCACGGAGACAGTCCTGCTCCACTCTCACCACCATCAGAACATATCTTCAAAGCTATCAGCCCAAAGAAAAAAAAGCGCCGCACCACCACCGGGTGGGCTCGAACCTCCAACTTTTCGGTTAACAGCCGATCACGCTAGCCAATCGCGCCACGGATACAGTCCTGCTTCACTCTCACCACCATCATAACATATCTTCAAAGCTATCAGCCCAAAGAAAAAAAGGCGCCGCACCACCACCGGGTGGGCTCGAAACTCTAACCTTTAGGTTAACAGCCGATCGCGCTAGCCAATTGCGCCACGGAGACAGTCCTGCTCCACTCTCACCACCGTCAGAACATTTCTTCAGAGCTATCAGCCCAAAGAAAAAAAAGCGCCGCACCACCACCGGTTGGGCTCGAACCTCCGACCTTTTGGTTAACAGCCCATCGCTCTAGCCAATTGCGCCATGGAGACAGTCCTGCACCACTCTCACCACCATCATAACATATCTTCAAAGCTATCAGCCCAAAGAAAAAAAAACGCCGCACCACCACCGGGTGGGCTCGAACTACCAACTTCTTGGTTAACAGCCGATCACGCTAGCGAATTGCGCCACGGAGACAGTCCTGCTCCACTCTCACCACCATCAGAACATATCTTCAAAGCTATCAGCCCAAAGAAAAAAAAGCGCCGCACCACCACCGGGTGGGCTCGAACCTCCAACTTTTCGGTTAACAGCCGATCACGCTAGCCAATCGCGCCACGGATACAGTCCTGCTTCACTCTCACCACCATCATAACATATCTTCAAAGCTATCAGCCCAAAGAAAAAAAGGCGCCGCACCACCACCGGGTGGGCTCGAAACTCTAACCTTTCGGTTAACAGCCGATCGCGCTAGCCAATTGCGCCACGGAGACAGTCCTGCTCCACTCTCACCACCGTCAGAACATTTCTTCAGAGCTATCAGCCCAAAGAAAAAAAAGCGCTGCACCACCACTGGGTGGGCTCGAACCTCCAACCTTACGGTTAACAGCCGATCGCGCTAGCCAATTGCCCCACGGAGACAGTCGTGCTCCACTCTCACCATCGTCAGAACATTTCTTCAGAGCTATCACCCCAAAGAAAAAAAAAAGCGCCGCACCACCACCGGTTGGGCTCGAACCTCCAACTTTTCGGTTAACAGCCGATCGCGCTAGCCAATTGCGCCACGAAGACAGTCCTGCTCCACTCTCACCACCATCAGAACATATTTTCAAAGCTAGTACCGCAAAGAAAAAAGCAACAAACCACTCCTGGGAGGGCTCGAGACTCCAACCTTTCGGTTAACAGCCGATCGCGCTAGCCCAGTGCGTGACAGAGGCAGTCTTGCTCCACTCTCACCATCATCAGAACATATCTTCAAAGCTATAAGCGCAAAGAAAAAAAAAGCGCTGCACCACCACCGGGTGGGCTCGAACCTCCATCCTTTCGGTTAATAGCCGATCGCGCTAGCCCGTTGCGCCACGGAGACAGTCTTGCCCCACTCTCACCACCATCAAAACATATCTTCAAAGCTATCAGCGCAAAGAAAAAAAAGCGCCGCACCACCACCGGGTGTGCTCGAACCTCCAACCTTTCGGTTAACAGCCGATCGCGCTAGCCAATTGCGCCAGGGAGACAGTCCTGCTCCACTCTCACCACCATCAGAACATATCTTCAAAGCTATCAGCCCAAAGAAAAAAAAGCACCGCACCACCACCGGGTGGGCTTTAACCTCCAACCTTTCGTTTAACAGCCAATCGCGCTAGCCAATTGCGCCATGGAGACAGTCCTGCTCCCCTCTCACCACCATCAGAACATAACTTCAGAGCTATCAGCCCAAAGAAAAAAAAGCACCGCACCACCACCGGGTGGGCTCGAACCTCCAACCTTTCGGTTAACAGCCGCTCGCGCTAGCCAATTACCCCAAGGAGACAGTCGTGCTCCACTCTCACCACCGTCAGAACATTTCTTCAGAGCTATCACCCCAAAGAAAAAAAAGCGCCGCACCACCACCGGTTGGGCTAGAACCTCAAACCTTTCGGTTAACAGCCGATCGCGCTAGCCAATTGCGCCACGAAGACAGTCCTGCTTCACTCTCACCACCATCAGAACATATCTTCAAAGCTATTACCGCAAAGAAAAAAGCAACACACCACTCCCGGGAGGGCTCGAAACTCCAACCTTTCGGTCAACAGCCGATCGCGCTAGCCCATTGCGCCACGGAGACAGTCTTGCTCATCACTCACCACCATCAGAACATATCATCAAAGCTATCAGCCCAAAGAAAAAAAAGCACGGCACCACCACCGGGTGGGCTCGAACCTCCAACTTTTCGGTTAACAGCCGATCGCGCTGGCCAATTGCGCCACGGAGACAGTCCTGCTCCACTCTCATTACAAATAGAACATATCTTCAAAGCTATCAGCCCAAAGAAAAAAAGGCGCCGCACCACCACCGGGTGGGCTCGAAACTCTAACCTTTCGGTTAACAGCCGATCGCGCTAGCCAATTGCGCCACGGAGACAGTCCTGCTCCACTCTCACCACCGTCAGAACATTTCTTCAGAGCTATCAGCCCAAAGAAAAAAAAGCGCTGCACCACCACCGGGTGGGCTCGAACCTCCAACCTTACGGTTAACAGCCGATCGCGCTAGCCAATTGCCCCACGGAGACAGTCGTGCTCCACTCTCACCATCGTCAGAACATTTCTTCAGATCTATCACCCCAAAGAAAAAAAAAGCGCCGCACCACCACCGGTTGGGCTCGAACCTCCAACTTTTCGGTTAACAGCCGATCGCGCTAGCCATTGCGCCACGAAGACAGTCCTGCTCCACTCTCACCACCATCAGAACATATCTTCAAAGCTATTACCGCAAAGAAAAAAGCAAAACACCACTCCCGGGAGGGCTCGAACCTCCAACTTTCCGGTTAACAGCCAATCACGCTAGCCAATTGCGCCACAGAGAGAGTCCTGCTTCACTCTCACCACCATCAGAACATATCTTCAATGCTATCAGCCCAAAGAAAAAAAGCGCCCCAGCATCACCGGGTGGGCTCGAACTTCCAACCTTTCGGTTAACAGCCGATCGCGCTAGCCAACTGCGCCAAAGAGACAGTCGTGCTCCACTCTCACCACCATCAGAACATATCTTCAAAGCTATCAGGGCAAAGAAAAAAGCAACACACCACTCCAGGGAGGGCTCGAAACTCCGACCTTTCGGTTAACAGCTAATCGCGCTAGCCAATTGCGCCACGGAGACAGTCCTGCTCTACTCTCACCACCATCAGAACTTTTCTTCAGAGCTATCACCCCAAAGAAAAAAAAAAGCGCCGAACCACCACCGGTTGGGCTCGAACCTCCAACCTTTCGGTTAACAGCCGATCGCGCTAGCCAATTGCCCCACGGAGACAGTCGTGCTCCACTCTCACCATCGTCAAAACATTTCTTCAGAGCTATCACCCCAAAAAAGGCGCCGCACCACCACCGGTTGGGCTCGAACCTCCGACCTTTTGGTTAACAGCCCGTCGCGCTAGCCAATAGCGCCACGGAGACAGTCCTGCTCCACTCTCACCACCATCAGAACATATCTTCAAAGCTATCAGCCCAAAGAAAAAAAAGCGCCGCACCACCACCGGGTGGGCTCGAACCTCCAACTTTTCGGTTAACAGCCGATCAGGCTAGCCAATTGCGCCACGGAGACAGTCCTGCTTCACTCTCACCACCATCATAACATATCTTCAAAGCTATCAGCCCAAAGAAAAAAAAGCGCCGCACCACCACCGGGTGGGCTCGAAACTCTAACCTCTCGGTTAACAGCCGATCGCGCTAGCCAATTGCGCCACGGAGACAGTCCTGCTCCACTCTCACCACCGTCAGAACATTTCTTCAGAGCTATCACCCCAAAGAAAAAAAAGCGCCGCACCACCACCGGGTGGGCTCGAACCTCCAACTTTTCGGTTAACAGCCGCTCGCGCTAGCCAATTGCGCCACGGAGACAGTCGTGCTCCACTCTCACCACCATCAGAACATATCTTCAAAGCTATCAGCGCAAAGAAAAAAGCAAAACACCACTCCCGGGAGGGCTCGAACCTCCAACTTTTCGGTTAACAGCCGATCGCGCTGGCAAAATGCGCCACGGAGAAAGTCCTGCTCAACTCTCACCACAATTAGAACATAACTTCAAAGCTATCAGCCCAAAGAAAAAAAAATCGCCGCACCACCACCGGGTGGGCTCGAACCTCCAACTTTTCGGTTAACAGCTGATCGCGCAAGCCAATTGCGCCACGGGGACCGTCCTGCTCCACTCTCACCACAATTAGAACATATCTTCAAAGCTATCAGCCCAAAGAAAAAAAAGCGCTGCACCACCACCGGGTGGGCTCGAACCTCCAACTTTTCGGTTAACAGCTGATCGCGCTAGCCAATTGCGCCACGGGGACCGTCCTGCTCCACTCTCACCACAATTAGAACATATCTTCAAAGCTATCAGCCCAAAGAAAAAAAAAGCGCCACACCACCACTGGGTGGGCTTGAACCTCCGACTTTTCGGTTAACAGCCGATCGCGCTAGCCAATTGCGCCACGGAGACAGTCCTGCTCCACGCTCACCACCATCAGAACATATCTTCAATGCTATCAGCCCAAAGAAAAAAAACCACAGCACCACCACCGGGTGGGCTCGAACCTCCAACCTTTCGGTTAACAGCCAATGGCGCTAGCCAATTGCGCCACGGAGACAGTCCTGCTCCACTCTCACCACCATCAGAACATATCTTCAAAGCTATCAGCACAAAGAAAAAAAAGCGCCGCACCACCACCGGGTGGGCTCGAACCTCCAACCTTTCGGTTAACAGCCGATCGCGCTAGCCAACCGCGCCACGGAGACAGTCGTGCTCCACTCTCACCATCATCAGAACATATCTTCAAAGCTATCAGCGCAAAGAAAAAAGCAACACACCACTTCCGGGAGGGATCGAAACTCCAACCTTTCGGTTAACAGTCGATCGCGCTAGCCAATTGCGCCACGGAGACAGTCCTGCTCTACTCTCACCACCATCAGAACATTTCTTCAGAGCTATCACCCCAAAGAAAAAAAAAGCGCCGCACCACCACCGGTTGGGCTCGAACCTCCAGCCTTTCGGTTAACAGCCGATCGCGCTAGCCAATTTGGACAGTAGACAGTCCTGCTTCACTCTCACCACCATCAGAACATATCTTCAATGCTATCAGCACAAAGAAAAAAAAGCGCCCCGGCATCACCGGGTGGGCTCGAACTTCCAACCTTTCGGTTAACAGCCGATCGCGCTAGCCAACTGCGCCAAGGAGACAGTCGTGCTCCACTCTCACCACCATCAGAACATATCTTCAAAGCTATCAGGGCAAAGAAAAAAGCAACACACCACTCCAGGGAGGGCTCGAAACTCCAACCTTTCGGTTAACAGCCGATCGCGCTAGCCAATTGCGCCACGGAGACAGTCCTGCTCTTCTGTCACCACCATCAGAACTTTTCTTCAGAGCTATCACCCCAAAGAAAAAAAAGCGCCGAACCACCACTGGTTGGGCTCGAACCTCCAACCTTTCGGTTAACAGCTGATCGCGCTAGCCAATTGCCCCACGGAGACAGTCGCGCTCCACTCTCACCATCGTCAGAACATTTCTTCAGAGCTATCACCCCAAAAAAAGCGCCGCACCACCACCGGTTGGGCTCGAACCTCCGACCTTTTGGTTAACAGCCCATCGCGCTAGCCAATTGCGCCATGGAGACAGTCCTGCACCACACTCACCACCATCAGAACATATCTTCAAAGCTATCAGCCCAAAGAAAAAAAAAGCGCCGCACCACCACCGGGTGGGCTCGAACCTCCAACTTTTCAGGTAACAGCCGATCACGCTAGCCAATTGCGCCACGGAGACAGTCCTGCTTCACTCTCACCACCATCAGAACATATCTTCAAAGCTATCAGCACAAAGAAAAAAAAGCGCCACAGACAAACCGGGTGGGCTCGAACTTCCAACCTTTCGGTTAACAGCCGATCGCGCTAGCCAACTGCGCCTAGGAGACAGTCCTGCTCCACTCTCACCACCATCAGAACATATCTTCAAAGCTATCAGCGCAAAGAAAAAAAAGCGCCGCACCACCACCGGGTGGGCTCGAACTACCAACTTCTCGGTTAACAGCCGATCACGCTAGCGAATTGCGCCACAGAGACAGTCCTGCTCCACTCTCACCACCATCAGAACATATCTTCAAAGCAATCAGCCCAAAGATAAAAAAGCGCCGCACCACCACCGGGTGGGCTCGAAACTCTAACCTTTCGGTTAACAGCCGATCGCGCTAGCCAATTGCGTCACGGAGACAGTCCTGCTCCACTCTCACCACCGTCAGAACATTTCTTCAGAGCTATCAGCCCAAAGAAAAAAAAGCGCCGCACCACCACCGGTTGGGCTCGAACCTCCGACCTTTTGGTTAACAGCCCATCGCTCTAGCCAATTGCGCCATGGAGACAGTCCTGCACCACTCTCACCACCATCATAACATATCTTCAAAGCTATCAGCCCAAAGAAAAAAAAACGCCGCACCACCACCGGGTGGGCTCGAACTACCAACTTCTTGGTTAACAGCCGATCACGCTAGCGAATTGCGCCACGGAGACAGTCCTGCTCCACTCTCACCACCATCAGAACATATCTTCAAAGCTATCAGCCCAAAGAAAAAAAAGCGCCGCACCACCACCGGGTGGGCTCGAACCTCCAACTTTTCGGTTAACAGCCGATCACGCTAGCCAATCGCGCCACGGATACAGTCCTGCTTCACTCTCACCACCATCATAACATATCTTCAAAGCTATCAGCCCAAAGAAAAAAAGGCGCCGCACCACCACCGGGTGGGCTCGAAACTCTAACCTTTCGGTTAACAGCCGATCGCGCTAGCCAATTGCGCCACGGAGACAGTCCTGCTCCACTCTCACCACCGTCAGAACATTTCTTCAGAGCTATCAGCCCAAAGAAAAAAAAGCGCTGCACCACCACTGGGTGGGCTCGAACCTCCAACCTTACGGTTAACAGCCGATCGCGCTAGCCAATTGCCCCACGGAGACAGTCGTGCTCCACTCTCACCATCGTCAGAACATTTCTTCAGAGCTATCACCCCAAAGAAAAAAAAAAGCGCCGCACCACCACCGGTTGGGCTCGAACCTCCAACTTTTCGGTTAACAGCCGATCGCGCTAGCCAATTGCGCCACGAAGACAGTCCTGCTCCACTCTCACCACCATCAGAACATATTTTCAAAGCTAGTACCGCAAAGAAAAAAGCAACAAACCACTCCTGGGAGGGCTCGAGACTCCAACCTTTCGGTTAACAGCCGATCGCGCTAGCCCAGTGCGTGACAGAGGCAGTCTTGCTCCACTCTCACCATCATCAGAACATATCTTCAAAGCTATAAGCGCAAAGAAAAAAAAAGCGCTGCACCACCACCGGGTGGGCTCGAACCTCCATCCTTTCGGTTAATAGCCGATCGCGCTAGCCCGTTGCGCCACGGAGACAGTCTTGCCCCACTCTCACCACCATCAAAACATATCTTCAAAGCTATCAGCGCAAAGAAAAAAAAGCGCCGCACCACCACCGGGTGTGCTCGAACCTCCAACCTTTCGGTTAACAGCCGATCGCGCTAGCCAATTGCGCCAGGGAGACAGTCCTGCTCCACTCTCACCACCATCAGAACATATCTTCAAAGCTATCAGCCCAAAGAAAAAAAAGCACCGCACCACCACCGGGTGGGCTTTAACCTCCAACCTTTCGTTTAACAGCCAATCGCGCTAGCCAATTGCGCCATGGAGACAGTCCTGCTCCCCTCTCACCACCATCAGAACATAACTTCAGAGCTATCAGCCCAAAGAAAAAAAAGCACCGCACCACCACCGGGTGGGCTCGAACCTCCAACCTTTCGGTTAACAGCCGCTCGCGCTAGCCAATTACCCCAAGGAGACAGTCGTGCTCCACTCTCACCACCGTCAGAACATTTCTTCAGAGCTATCACCCCAAAGAAAAAAAAGCGCCGCACCACCACCGGTTGGGCTAGAACCTCAAACCTTTCGGTTAACAGCCGATCGCGCTAGCCAATTGCGCCACGAAGACAGTCCTGCTTCACTCTCACCACCATCAGAACATATCTTCAAAGCTATTACCGCAAAGAAAAAAGCAACACACCACTCCCGGGAGGGCTCGAAACTCCAACCTTTCGGTCAACAGCCGATCGCGCTAGCCCATTGCGCCACGGAGACAGTCTTGCTCATCACTCACCACCATCAGAACATATCATCAAAGCTATCAGCCCAAAGAAAAAAAAGCACGGCACCACCACCGGGTGGGCTCGAACCTCCAACTTTTCGGTTAACAGCCGATCGCGCTGGCCAATTGCGCCACGGAGACAGTCCTGCTCCACTCTCACCACAAATAGAACATATCTTCAAAGCTATCAGCCCAAAGAAAAAAAGGCGCCGCACCACCACCGGGTGGGCTCGAAACTCTAACCTTTCGGTTAACAGCCGATCGCGCTAGCCAATTGCGCCACGGAGACAGTCCTGCTCCACTCTCACCACCGTCAGAACATTTCTTCAGAGCTATCAGCCCAAAGAAAAAAAAGCGCTGCACCACCACCGGGTGGGCTCGAACCTCCAACCTTACGGTTAACAGCCGATCGCGCTAGCCAATTGCCCCACGGAGACAGTCGTGCTCCACTCTCACCATCGTCAGAACATTTCTTCAGATCTATCACCCCAAAGAAAAAAAAAGCGCCGCACCACAACCGGTTGGGCTCGAACCTCCAACTTTTCGGTTAACAGCCGATCGCGCTAGCCATTGCGCCACGAAGACAGTCCTGCTCCACTCTCACCACCATCAGAACATATCTTCAAAGCTATTACCGCAAAGAAAAAAGCAAAACACCACTCCCGGGAGGGCTCGAACCTCCAACTTTCCGGTTAACAGCCAATCACGCTAGCCAATTGCGCCACAGAGAGAGTCCTGCTTCACTCTCACCACCATCAGAACATATCTTCAATGCTATCAGCCCAAAGAAAAAAAGCGCCCCAGCATCACCGGGTGGGCTCGAACTTCCAACCTTTCGGTTAACAGCCGATCGCGCTAGCCAACTGCGCCAAAGAGACAGTCGTGCTCCACTCTCACCACCATCAGAACATATCTTCAAAGCTATCAGGGCAAAGAAAAAAGCAACACACCACTCCAGGGAGGGCTCGAAACTCCGACCTTTCGGTTAACACCTAATCGCGCTAGCCAATTGCGCCACGGAGACAGTCCTGCTCTACTCTCACCACCATCAGAACTTTTCTTCAGAGCTATCACCCCAAAGAAAAAAAAAAGCGCCGAACCACCACCGGTTGGGCTCGAACCTCCAACCTTTCGGTTAACAGCCGATCGCGCTAGCCAATTGCCCCACGGAGACAGTCGTGCTCCACTCTCACCATCGTCAAAACATTTCTTCAGAGCTATCACCCCAAAAAAGGCGCCGCACCACCACCGGTTGGGCTCGAACCTCCGACCTTTTGGTTAACAGCCCGTCGCGCTAGCCAATAGCGCCACGGAGACAGTCCTGCTCCACTCTCACCACCATCAGAACATATCTTCAAAGCTATCAGCCCAAAGAAAAAAAAGCGCCGCACCACCACCGGGTGGGCTCGAACCTCCAACTTTTCGGTTAACAGCCGATCAGGCTAGCCAATTGCGCCACGGAGACAGTCCTGCTTCACTCTCACCACCATCATAACATATCTTCAAAGCTATCAGCCCAAAGAAAAAAAAGCGCCGCACCACCACCGGGTGGGCTCGAAACTCTAACCTCTCGGTTAACAGCCGATCGCGCTAGCCAATTGCGCCACGGAGACAGTCCTGCTCCACTCTCACCACCGTCAGAACATTTCTTCAGAGCTATCACCCCAAAGAAAAAAAAGCGCCGCACCACCACCGGGTGGGCTCGAACCTCCAACTTTTCGGTTAACAGCCGCTCGCGCTAGCCAATTGCGCCACGGAGACAGTCGTGCTCCACTCTCACCACCATCAGAACATATCTTCAAAGCTATCAGCGCAAAGAAAAAAGCAAAACACCACTCCCGGGAGGGCTCGAACCTCCAACTTTTCGGTTAACAGCCGATCGCGCTGGCAAAATGCGCCACGGAGAAAGTCCTGCTCAACTCTCACCACAATTAGAACATAACTTCAAAGCTATCAGCCCAAAGAAAAAAAAATCGCCGCACCACCACCGGGTGGGCTCGAACCTCCAACTTTTCGGTTAACAGCTGATCGCGCAAGCCAATTGCGCCACGGGGACCGTCCTGCTCCACTCTCACCACAATTAGAACATATCTTCAAAGCTATCAGCCCAAAGAAAAAAAAGCGCTGCACCACCACCGGGTGGGCTCGAACCTCCAACTTTTCGGTTAACAGCTGATCGCGCTAGCCAATTGCGCCACGGGGACCGTCCTGCTCCACTCTCACCACAATTAGAACATATCTTCAAAGCTATCAGCCCAAAGAAAAAAAAAGCGCCACACCACCACTGGGTGGGCTTGAACCTCCGACTTTTCGGTTAACAGCCGATCGCGCTAGCCAATTGCGCCACGGAGACAGTCCTGCTCCACGCTCACCACCATCAGAACATATCTTCAATGCTATCAGCCCAAAGAAAAAAAACCACAGCACCACCACCGGGTGGGCTCGAACCTCCAACCTTTCGGTTAACAGCCAATGGCGCTAGCCAATTGCGCCACGGAGACAGTCCTGCTCCACTCTCACCACCATCAGAACATATCTTCAAAGCTATCAGCACAAAGAAAAAAAAGCGCCGCACCACCACCGGGTGGGCTCGAACCTCCAACCTTTCGGTTAACAGCCGATCGCGCTAGCCAACCGCGCCACGGAGACAGTCGTGCTCCACTCTCACCATCATCAGAACATATCTTCAAAGCTATCAGCGCAAAGAAAAAAGCAACACACCACTTCCGGGAGGGATCGAAACTCCAACCTTTCGGTTAACAGTCGATCGCGCTAGCCAATTGCGCCACGGAGACAGTCCTGCTCTACTCTCACCACCATCAGAACATTTCTTCAGAGCTATCACCCCAAAGAAAAAAAAAGCGCCGCACCACCACCGGTTGGGCTCGAACCTCCAGCCTTTCGGTTAACAGCCGATCGCGCTAGCCAATTTGGACAGTAGACAGTCCTGCTTCACTCTCACCACCATCAGAACATATCTTCAATGCTATCAGCACAAAGAAAAAAAAGCGCCCCGGCATCACCGGGTGGGCTCGAACTTCCAACCTTTCGGTTAACAGCCGATCGCGCTAGCCAACTGCGCCAAGGAGACAGTCGTGCTCCACTCTCACCACCATCAGAACATATCTTCAAAGCTATCAGGGCAAAGAAAAAAGCAACACACCACTCCAGGGAGGGCTCGAAACTCCAACCTTTCGGTTAACAGCCGATCGCGCTAGCCAATTGCGCCACGGAGACAGTCCTGCTCTTCTGTCACCACCATCAGAACTTTTCTTCAGGGCTATCACCCCAAAGAAAAAAAAGCGCCGAACCACCACTGGTTGGGCTCGAACCTCCAACCTTTCGGTTAACAGCTGATCGCGCTAGCCAATTGCCCCACGGAGACAGTCGCGCTCCACTCTCACCATCGTCAGAACATTTCTTCAGAGCTATCACCCCAAAAAAAGCGCCGCACCACCACCGGTTGGGCTCGAACCTCCGACCTTTTGGTTAACAGCCCATCGCGCTAGCCAATTGCGCCATGGAGACAGTCCTGCACCACACTCACCACCATCAGAACATATCTTCAAAGCTATCAGCCCAAAGAAAAAAAAAGCGCCGCACCACCACCGGGTGGGCTCGAACCTCCAACTTTTCAGGTAACAGCCGATCACGCTAGCCAATTGCGCCACGGAGACAGTCCTGCTTCACTCTCACCACCATCAGAACATATCTTCAAAGCTATCAGCACAAAGAAAAAAAAGCGCCACAGACAAACCGGGTGGGCTCGAACTTCCAACCTTTCGGTTAACAGCCGATCGCGCTAGCCAACTGCGCCTAGGAGACAGTCCTGCTCCACTCTCACCACCATCAGAACATATCTTCAAAGCTATCAGCGCAAAGAAAAAAAAGCGCCGCACCACCACCGGGTGGGCTCGAACTACCAACTTCTCGGTTAACAGCCGATCACGCTAGCGAATTGCGCCACAGAGACAGTCCTGCTCCACTCTCACCACCATCAGAACATATCTTCAAAGCAATCAGCCCAAAGATAAAAAAGCGCCGCACCACCACCGGGTGGGCTCGAAACTCTAACCTTTCGGTTAACAGCCGATCGCGCTAGCCAATTGCGTCACGGAGACAGTCCTGCTCCACTCTCACCACCGTCAGAACATTTCTTCAGAGCTATCAGCTCAAAGAAAAAAAAAGCGCTGCACCACCACCGGGTGGGCTCGAACCTCCAACCTTACGGTTAACAGCCGATCGCGCTAGCCAATTGCCCCACGGAGACAGTCGTGCTCCACTCTCACCATCGTCAGAACATTTCTTCAGAGCTATCACCCCAAAGAAAAAAAAGCGCCGCACCACCACCGGTTGGGCTCGAACCTCCAACCTTTCGGTTAACAGCCGATCGCGCTAGCCAATTGCGCCACGAAGACAGTCCTGCTCCACTCTCACCACCATCAGAACATATTTTAAAAGCTATTACCGAAAACAAAAAGCAACAAACCACTCCTGGGAGGGCTCGAGGCTCCAACCTTTCGGTTAACAGCCGATCGCGCTAGCCCATTGCGCCACGGAGGCAGTCTTGCTCCACTCTCACCATCATCAGAACATATCTTCAAAGCTATAGGCGCAAAGAAAAAAAAGCGCTGCACCACCAACGGGTGGGCTCGAACCTCCAACCTTTCGGTTAACAGCCGATCGCGCTAGCCCATTGCGCCACGGAGACAGTCTTGTCCCACTCTCACCACCATCAGAACATATCTTCAAAGCTATCAGCGCAAAGAAAAAAGCAACACACCACTCCCGGGAGGGCTCGAAACTCCAACCTTTCGGTCAACAGCCGATCGCGCTAGCCCATTGCGCCACAGAGACAGTCATGCTCCCCTCTCACCACCATCAGAACATAACTTCAAAGCTATCAGCCCAAAGAAAAAAAAGCACTGCACCACCACCGGGTGGGCTCGAACCTCCAACCTTTCGGTTAACAACCGCTCGCGCTAGCCAATTGCGCCACGGAGACAGTCGTGCTCCACTCTCACCACCATCAGAACATATCTTCAAAGCTATCAGCGCAAAGAAAAAAGCAAAACACCACTCCCGGGAGGGCTCGAACCTCCAACTTTTCGGTTAACAGCCGATCGCGCTGGCAAAATGCGCCACGGAGAAAGTCCTGCTCAACTCTCACCACAATTAGAACATATCTTCAAAGCTATCAGCCCAAAGAAAAAAAAACCGCCGCACCACCACCGGTTGGGCTCGAACCTCCAACCTTTCGGTTAACAGCCGATCGCACTAGTCATTTGCGCCACGAAGACAGTCCTGCTCCACTCTCACCACCATCAGAACATATCTTCAAAGCTATTACCGCAAAGAAAAAAGCAACACACCACTCCCGGGAGGGCTCAAAACTCCAACCTTTCGGTTAACAGCCGATCGCGCTAGCCCGTTGCGCCAAGGAGACAGTCTTGCTCCACTCTCACCACCATCAGAACATATCTTCAAAGCTATCAGCGCAAAGAAAAAAAGCGCTGCACCACCACCGGGTGGGCTCGAACCTCCAACCTTTCGGTTAACAGCCGATCGCGCTATCCCATTGCGCCACGGAGACAGTCTTGCTCCACTCTCAACACCATCAGAACATATCTTCAAAGCTATCAGCGCAAAAAAAAGCAAACACACCACTCCCGGGAGGGCTCGAAACTCCGACCTTTCGGTCAACAGCCGATCGCGCTAGCCCATTGCGCCACGGAGACAGTCTTGCTCCCCTCTTACCACCATCAGAACATAACTTCAAAGCTATCAGCCCAAAGAAAAAAAAGCACCGCACCACCAGCGGCTGGGCTCGAACCTCCAACCTTTCTGTTAACAGCCGATCGTGCTAGCAAATTGCGCCACGGAGACAGTCGTGCTCCACTCTGACCACCATCAGAACATATCTTCAAAGCTATCCGCGCAAAGAAAAAAGCAAAACACCACTCCCGTGAGGGCTCGAACCTCCAACTTTTCGGATAACAGCCGATCGCGCTGGCCAATCGCGCCACGGAGAAAGTTCTGCTCAACTCTCACCACAATTAGAACATATCTTCAAAGCTATAAGCCCAAAGAAAAAAAAGCGCCGCACCACCACCGGGTGGGCTCGAACCTCCAACTTTTCGGTTAACAGCCGATCGCGCTTGCCAATTGCGCCACGGGGACCGTCCTGCTCCACTCTCACCACCATCAGAACTTTTCTTCAGAGCTATCACCCCAAAGAAAAAAAAGCGCCGAACCACCACCGGTTGGGCTCGAACCTCCAACCTTTCGGTTAACAGCCGATCGCGCTAGCCAATGGCCCCACGAAGACAGTCGCGCTCCACTCTCACCATCGTCAGAACATTTCTTCAGAGCTATCACCCCCAAAAAAAAGCGCCGCACCACCACCGGTTGGGCTCGAACCTCCGACCTTTTGGTTAACAGCCCATCGCGCTAGCCAATTGCGCCATGGAGACAGTCCTGCACCACTCTCACCACCATCAGAACATATCTTCAAAGCTATCAGCCCAAAGAAAAAAAAGCGCCGCACCACCACCGGGTGGGCTCGAACCTCCAACTTTTCAGGTAACAGCCGATCACGCTAGCCAATTGCGCCACGGAGACAGTCCTGCTTCACTCTCACCACCATCAGAACATATCTTCAAAGCTATCAGCACAAAGAAAAAAAGCGCCCCAGACAAACCGGGTGGGCTCGAACTTCCAACCTTTCGGTTAACAGCCGATCGCGCTAGCCAACTGCGCCAAGGAGACAGTCGTCCTCCACTCTCACCACCATCAGAACATATCTTCAAAGCTATCAGCGCAAAGAAAAAAGCAACACACCACTCCAGGGAGGGCTCGAAACTCCAACCTTTCGGTTAACAGCCGATCGCGCTAGCCAATGGCGCCACGGAGACAGTCCTGCTCCACTCTTACCACCATTAGAACATATCTTCAAAGCTATCAGCCCAAAGAAAAAAAAGCGCCGCCCCACCAACGGGTGAGCTCGAACCTCGAACTTTCCGGTTAATAGCCAATCACGCTAGCCAATTGCGCCACGGAGACAGTCCTGCTCCACTCTCACCACCATCAGAACATATCTTCAAAGCTATCAGCCAAAAAAAAAGCTCCGCACCACCACCGGGTGGGCTCGAACCTCCAACTTTTCGGTTAACAGCCAATCACGCTAGCCAATTGCACCACGGAGACAGTCCTGATCCACTCTCACCACCATCAGAACATATCTTCAAAGCTATCAGCCCACAGAAAAAAAAGCGCCGCACCACCACCGGGTGGGCTCGAACCTCCAACTTTTCGGTTAACAGCCGATCACGCTAGCCAATTGCTCCACGGAGACAGTCCTGCTTCACTCTCACCACCATCATAACATATCTGCAAAGCTATCAGCCCAAAAAAAAAAAGCGCCGCACCACCACCGGGTGGGCTCGAACTACCAACTTCTCGGTTAACAGCCCATGGCGCTAGCCAATTGCGCCATGGAGACAGTCCTGCACCACTCTCACCACCATCAGAACATATCTTCAAAGCTATCAGCCCAAAGAAAAAAAAAAGCGCCGCACCACCACAGGGTGGGCTCGAACCTCCAACTTTTCAGGTAACAGCCGATCACGCTAGCCAATTGCGCCACAAAGACAGTCCTGCTTCACTCTCACCACCATCAGAACATATCTTCAAAGCTATCAGCACAAAGAAAAAAAAGCGCCCCAGACAAACCGGGTGGGCTCGAACTTCCAACCTTTCGGTTAACAGCCGATCGCGCTAGCCAACTGCGCCAAGGAGACAGTCCTGCTTCACTCTCACCACCATCATTACATATCTTCAAAGCTATCAGCCCAAAGAAAAAAAAGCGCCGCACCACCACCGGACGGGCTCGAACTACCAACTTCTCGGTTAACAGCCGATCACGCTAGCCAATTGCGCCACGGAGACAGTCCTGCTTCACTCTCACCACCATCATAACATATCTTCAAAGCAATCAGCCCAAAGAAAAAAAAGCGCCGCACCACCACCGGGTGGGCTCGAAACTCCAACCTTTCGGTTAACAGCCGACCGCGCTAGCCAATTGCGTCACGCAGACAGTCCTGCTCCACTCTCACCACCGTCAGAACATTTCTTCAGAGCTATCAGCCCAAAGAAAAAAAAGCGCTGCACCACCACCGGGTGGGCTCGAACCTCCAACCTTACGGTTAACAGCTGATCGCGCTAGCCAATTGCCCAACGGAGACAGTCGTGCTCCACTCTCACCATCGTCAGAACATTTCTTCAGAGCTATCACCCCAAAGAAAAAAAAGCGCCGCACCACCACCGGTTGGGCTCGAACCTCCAACCTTTCGGTTAACAGCCGATCGCGCTAGCCAATTGCGCCACGAAGACAGTCTTGCTCCACTCTCACCACCATCAGGACATATCTTCAAAGCTATCAGCGCAAAGAAAAAAGCAAACACACCACTCCCGGGAGGGCTCGAAACTCCGACCTTTCGGTCATCAGCCGATCGCGCTAGCCCATTGCGCTACGGAGACAGTCTTGCTCCCCTCTTACCACCATCAGAACATAACTTCAAAGCTATCAGCCCAAAGAAAAAAAAGCACCGCACCACCAGCGCCTGTGCTCAAACCTCCAACCTTTCTGTTAACAGCCGATCGTGCTAGCAAATTGCGCCACGGAGACAGTCGTGCTCCACTCTGACCACCATCAGAACATATCTTCAAAGCTATCCGCGCAAAAAAAAAGCAAAACACCACTCCCGGGAGGGCTCGAACCTCCAACTTTTCGGTTAACAGCCGATCGCGCTGGCAAAATGCGCCACGGAGAAAGTCCTGCTCAACTCTCACCACAATTAGAACATATCTTCAAAGCTATCAGCCCAAAGAAAAAAAAAAACCGCCGCACCACCACCGGGTGGGCTCGAACCTCCACCTTTTCGGTTAACAGCCGATCGCGCTAGCCAATTGCGCCACGGGGACCGTCCTGCTCCACTCTCACCACCGTCAGACCATTTCTTCAGAGCTATCACCCCAAAGAAAAAAAAGCGCCGCACCACCACCGGTTGGGCTCGAACCTGCAACCTTTCAGTTAACAGCCGATCGCGCTAGTCATTTGCGCCACGAAGACAGTCCTGCTCCACTCTCACCACCATCAGAACATATCTTCAAAGCTATTACCGCAAAGAAAAAAAGCAACACACCACTCCCGGGAGGGCTCAAAACTCCAACCTTTCGGTTAACAGCCGATCGCGCTAGCCAATTGCGCCATGGAGACAGTCCTGCACCACTCTCACCACCATAAGAACATATCTTCAAAGCTATCAGCCCAAAGAAAAAAAAACCGCCGCACCACCACCGGGTGGGCTCGAACCTCCAACTTTTCGGTTAACAGCCGATCGCGCTAGCCAATTGCGCCACGGGGACCGTCCTGCTCCACTCTCACCACCATCAGACCATTTCTTCAGATCTATCACCCCAAAGAAAAAAAAGCGCCGCACCACCACCGGGTGGGCTCGAACCTCCAACCTTTCGATTAACAGCCGATCGCGCTAGCCAATTGCCCTACGGAGACAGTCGTGCTCCACTCTCACCACCGTCAGAACATTTCTTCAGAGCTATCACCCCAAAGAAAAAAAAAAGCGCCGCACCACCACCGGTTGGGCTCGAACCTCCAACCTTTCGGTTAACAGCCGATCGCGCTAGTCATTTGCGCCACGAAGACAGTCCTGCTCCACTCTCACCACCATCAGAACATATCTTCAAAGCTATTACCGCAAAGAAAAAAGCAACACACCACTCCCGGGAGGGCTCAAAACTCCAACCTTTCGGTTAACAGCCGATCGCGCTAGCCCGTTGCGCCACGGAGACAGTCTTGCTCCACTCTCACCACCATCAGAACATATCTTCAAAGCTATCAGCGCGAAAAAAAGCAAACACACCACTCCCGGGAGGGCTCGAAACTCCGACCTTTCGGTCAACAGCCGATCGCGCTAGCCCATTGCGCCACGGAGACAGTCTTGCTCCCCTCTTACCACCATCAGAACATAACTTCAAAGCTATCAGCCCAAAGAAAAAAAAGCACCGCACCACCAGCGGCTGGGCTCGAACCTCCAACCTTTCTGTTAACAGCCGATCGTGCTAGCAAATTGCGCCACGGAGACAGTCGTGCTCCACTCTGACCACCATCAGAACATATCATCAAAGCTATCCGCGCAAAGAAAAAAGCAAAACACCACTCCCGTGAGGGCTCGAACCTCCAACTTTTCGGTTAACAGCCGATCGCGCTGGCCAATCGCGCCACGGAGAAAGTTCTGCTCAACTCTCACCACAATTAGAACATATCTTCAAAGCTATAAGCCCAAAGAAAAAAAAGCGCCGCACCACCACCGGGTGGGCTCGAACCTCCAACTTTTCGGTTAACAGCCGATCGCGCTTGCCAATTGCGCCACGAAGACAGTCGCGCTCCACTCTCACCATCGTCAGAACATTTCTTCAGAGCTATCACCCCCAAAAAAAAGCGCCGCACCACCACCGGTTGGGCTCGAACCTCCGACCTTTTGGTTAACAGCCCATCGCGCTAGCCAATTGCGCCATGGAGACAGTCCTGCACCACTCTCACCACCATCAGAACATATCTTCAAAGCTATCAGCCCAAAGAAAAAAAAGCGCCGCACCACCACCGGGTGGGCTCGAACCTCCAACTTTTCAGGTAACAGCCGATCACGCTAGCCAATTGCGCCACGGAGACAGTCCTGCTTCACTCTCACCACCATCAGAACATATCTTCAAAGCTATCAGCACAAAGAAAAAAAAGCGCCCCAGACAAACCGGGTGGGCTCGAACTTCCAACCTTTCGGTTAACAGCCGATCGCGCTAGCCAACTGCGCCAAGGAGACAGTCGTCCTCCACTCTCACCACCATCAGAACATATCTTCAAAGCTATCAGCGCAAAGAAAAAAGCAACACACCACTCCAGGGAGGGCTCGAAACTCCAACCTTTCGGTTAACAGCCGATCGCGCTAGCCAATGGCGCCACGGAGACAGTCCTGCTCCACTCTTACCACCATTAGAACATATCTTCAAAGCTATCAGCCCAAAGAAAAAAAAGCGCCGCCCCACCAACGGGTGAGCTCGAACCTCGAACTTTCCGGTTAATAGCCAATCACGCTAGCCAATTGCGCCACGGAGACAGTCCTGCTCCACTCTCACCACCATCAGAACATATCTTCAAAGCTATCAGCCCAAAAAAAAGCTCCGCACCACCACCGGGTGGGCTCGAACCTCCAACTTTTCGGTTAACAGCCAATCACGCTAGCCAATTGCACCACGGAGACAGTCCTGATCCACTCTCACCACCATCAGAACATATCATCAAAGCTATCAGCCCACAGAAAAAAAAGCGCCGCACCACCACCGGGTGGGCTCGAACCTCCAACTTTTCGGTTAACAGCCGATCACGCTAGCCAATTGCTCCACGGAGACAGTCCTGCTTCACTCTCACCACCATCATAACATATCTGCAAAGCTATCAGCCCAAAGAAAAAAAAGCGCCGCACCACCACCGGGTGGGCTCGAACTACCAACTTCTCGGTTAACAGCCCATGGCGCTAGCCAATTGCGCCATGGAGACAGTCCTGCACCACTCTCACCACCATCAGAACATATCTTCAAAGCTATCAGCCCAAAGAAAAAAAAAGCGCCGCACCACCACAGGGTGGGCTCGAACCTCCAACTTTTCAGGTAACAGCCGATCACGCTAGCCAATTGCGCCACAAAGACAGTCCTGCTTCACTCTCACCACCATCAGAACATATCTTCAAAGCTATCAGCACAAAGAAAAAAAGCGCCCCAGACAAACCGGGTGGGCTCGAACTTCCAACCTTTCGGTTAACAGCCGATCGCGCTAGCCAACTGCGCCAAGGAGACAGTCCTGCTTCACTCTCACCACCATCATTACATATCTTCAAAGCTATCAGCCCAAAGAAAAAAAAGCGCCGCACCACCACCGGACGGGCTCGAACTACCAACTTCTCGGTTAACAGCCGATCACGCTAGCCAATTGCGCCACGGAGACAGTCCTGCTTCACTCTCACCACCATCATAACATATCTTCAAAGCAATCAGCCCAAAGAAAAAAAAGCGCCGCACCACCACCGGGTGGGCTCGAAACTCCAACCTTTCGGTTAACAGCCGACCGCGCTAGCCAATTGCGTCACGCAGACAGTCCTGCTCCACTCTCACCACCGTCAGAACATTTCTTCAGAGCTATCAGCCCAAAGAAAAAAAAGCGCTGCACCACCACCGGGTGGGCTCGAACCTCCAACCTTACGGTTAACAGCTGATCGCGCTAGCCAATTGCCCCACGGAGACAGTCGTGCTCCACTCTCACCATCGTCAGAAGATTTCTTCAGAGCTATCACCCCAAAGAAAAAAAAGCGCCGCACCACCACCGGTTGGGCTCGAACCTCCAACCTTTCGGTTAACAGCCGATCGCGCTAGCCAATTGCGCCACGAATTCAGTCCTGCTCCACTCTCACCACCATCAGAACATATTTTAAAAGCTATTACCGCAAAGAAAAAAGCAACAAACCACTCCTGGGAGGGCTCGAGACTCCAACCTTTCGGTTAACAGCCGATCGCGCTAGCCCATTGCGCCACGGAGGCAGTCTTGCTCCACTCTCACCATCATCAGAACATATCTTCAAAGCTATCAGCCCAAAGAAAAAAAAGCACCGCACCACCACCGGGTGGGCTCGAACCTCCACCCTTTCGGTTAACAGCCGCTCGCGCTAGCCAATTGCGCCACGGAGACAGTCGTGCTCCACTCTCACCACCATCAGAACATATCTTCAAAGCTATCAGCGCAAGAAAAAAGCAAAACACCACTCCCGGGAGGGCTCGAACCTCCAACTTTTCGGTTAACAGCCGATCGCGCTGGCAAAATGCGCCACGGAGAAAGTCCTGCTCAACTCTCACCACAATTAGAACATATCTTCAAAGCTATCAGCCCAAAGAAAAAAAAAACCGCCGCACCACCACCGGGTGGGCTCGAACCTCCAACTTTTCGGTTAACAGCCGATCGCGCTAGCCAATTGCGCCACGGGGACCGTCCTGCTCCACTCTCACTACCGTCAGACCATTTCTTCAGAGCTATCACCCCAAAGAAAAAAAAGCGCCGCACCACCACCGGTTGGGCTCGAACCTGCAACCTTTCGGTTAACAGCCGATCGCGCTAGTCATTTGCGCCACGAAGACAGTCCTGCTCCACTCTCACCACCATCAGAACATATCTTCAAAGCTATTACCGCAAAGAAAAAAGCAACACACCACTCCCGGGAGGGCTCAAAACTCCAACCTTTCGGTTAACAGCCGATCGCGCTAGCCCATTGCGCCACGGAGACAGTCTTGCTCCACTCTCACCACCATCAGAACATATCTTCAAAGCTATCAGCGCAAAGAAAAAAAAGCACTGCACCAACACCGGGTGGGCTCGAACCTCCAACCTTTCGGTTAACAGCCGATCGCGCTATCCCATTGCGCCACGGGGACAGTCTTGCTCCACTCTCACCACCATCATATCTTCAAAGCTATCAGCGCAAAGAAAAAAGCAAACACACCACTCCCGGGAGGGCTCGAAACTCCGACCTTTCGGTCATCAGCCGATCGCGCTAGCCCATTGCGCTACGGAGACAGTCTTGCTCCCCTCTTACCACCATCAGAACATAACTTCAAAGCTATCAGCCCAAAGAAAAAAAAGCACCGCACCACCAGCGCCTGTGCTCAAACCTCCAACCTTTCTGTTAACAGCCGATCGTGCTAGCAAATTGCGCCACGGAGACAGTCGTGCTCCACTCTGACCACCATCAGAACATATCTTCAAAGCTATCCGCGCCAAGAAAAAAGCAAAACACCACTCCCGGGAGGGCTCGAACCTCCAACTTTTCGGTTAACAGCCGATCGCGCTGGCCAATTGCTCCACGGAGACAGTCCTGCTTCACTCTCACCACCATCATAACATATCTGCAAAGCTATCAGCCCAAAGAAAAAAAAGCGCCGCACCACCACCGGGTGGGCTCGAACTACCAACTTCTCGGTTAACAGCCCATGGCGCTAGCCAATTGCGCCATGGAGACAGTCCTGCACCACTCTCACCACCATCAGAACATATCTTCAAAGCTATCAGCCCAAAGAAAAAAAAAGCGCCGCACCACCACCGGGTGGGCTCGAACCTCCAACTTTTCAGGTAACAGCCGATCACGCTAGCCAATTGCGCCACAAAGACAGTCCTGCTTCACTCTCACCACCATCAGAACATATCTTCAAAGCTATCAGCACAAAGAAAAAAAAGCGCCCCAGACAAACCGGGTGGGCTCGAACTTCCAACCTTTCGGTTAACAGCCGATCGCGCTAGCCAACTGCGCCAAGGAGACAGTCCTGCTTCACTCTCCCCACCATCATTACATATCTTCAAAGCTATCAGCCCAAAGAAAAAAAAGCGCCGCACCACCACCGGATGGGCTCGAACTACCAACTTCTCGGTTAACAGCCGATCACGCTAGCCAATTGCGCCACGGAGACAGTCCTGCTTCACTCTCACCACCATCATAACATATCTTCAAAGCAATCAGCCCAAAGAAAAAAAAGCGCCGCACCACCACCGGGTGGGCTCGAAACTCTAACCTTTCGGTTAACAGCCGACCGCGCTAGCCAATTGCGTCACGCAGACAGTCCTGCTCCACTCTCACCACCGTCAGAACATTTCTTCAGAGCTATCAGCCCAAAGAAAAAAAAGCGCTGCACCACCACCGGGTGGGCTCGAACCTCCAACCTTACGGTTAACAGCTGATCGCGCTAGCCAATTGCCCCACGGAGACAGTCGTGCTCCACTCTCACCATCGTCAGAACATTTCTTCAGAGCTATCACCCCAAAGAAAAAAAAGCGCCGCACCACCACCGGTTGGGCTCGAACCTCCAACCTTTCGGTTAACAGCCGATCGCGCTAGCCAATTGCGCCACGAAGACAGTCCTGATCCACTCTCACCACCATAAGAACATATTTTAAAAGCTATTACCGCAAAGGAAAAAGCAACAAACCACTCCTGGGAGGGCTCGAGACTCCAACCTTTCGGTTAACAGCCGATCGCGCTAGCCCATTGCGCCACGGAGACAGTCGTGCTCCACTCTCACCACCATCAGAACATATCTTCAAAGCTATCAGCGCAAAGAAAAAAGCAAAACACCACTCCCGGGAGGGCTCGAACCTCCAACTTTTCGGTTAACAGCCGATCGCGCTGGCAAAATGCGCCACGAAGAAAGTCCTGCTCAACTCTCACCACAATTAGAACATATCTTCAAAGCTATCAGCCCAAAGAAAAAAAAACCGCCGCACCACCACCGGGTGGGCTCGAACCTCCAACTTTTCGGTTAACAGCCGATCGCGCTAGCCAATTGCGCCACGGGGACCGTCCTGCTCCACTCTCACCACCGTCAGACCATTTCTTCAGAGCTATCACCCCAAAGAAAAAAAAGCGCCACACCACCACCGGTTGGGCTCGAACCTGCAACCTTTCGGTTAACAGCCGATCGCGCTAGTCATTTGCGCCACGAAGACAGTCCTGCTCCACTCTCACCACCATCAGAACATATCTTCAAAGCTATTACCGCAGAGAAAGAAGCAACACACCACTCCCGGGAGGGCTCAAAACTCCAACCTTTCGGTTAACAGCCGATCGCGCTAGCCCATTGCGCCACGGAGACAGTCTTGCTCCACTCTCACCACCATCAGAACATATCTTCAAAGCTATCAGCGCAAAGAAAAAAAAGCACTGCACCAAAACCGGGTGGGCTCGAACCTCCAACCTTTCGGTTAACAGCCGATCGCGCTATCCCATTGCGCCACGGAAACAGTCTTGCTCCACTCTCACCACCATCAGGACATATCTTCAAAGCTATCAGCGCAAAGAAAAAAGCAAACACACCACTCCCGGGAGGGCTCGAAACTCCGACCTTTCGGTCATCAGCCGATCGCGCTAGCCCATTGCGCTACGGAGACAGTCTTGCTCCCCTCTTACCACCATCAGAACATAACTTCAAAGCTATCAGCCCAAAGAAAAAAAAGCACCGCACCACCAGCGCCTGTGCTCAAACCTCCAACCTTTCTGTTAACAGCCGATCGTGCTAGCGAATTGCGCCACGGAGACAGTCGTGCTCCACTCTGACCACCATCAGAACATATCTTCAAAGCTATCCGCGCAAAGAAAAAAGCAAAACACCACTCCCGGGAGGGCTCGAACCTCCAACTTTTCGGTTAACAGCCGATCGCGCTGGCAAAATGCGCCACAGAGAAAGTCCTGCTCAACTCTCACCACAATTAGAACATATCTTCAAAGCTATCAGCCCAAAGAAAAAAAAAAACCGCCGCACCACCACCGGGTGGGCTCGAACCTCCACCTTTTCGGTTAAAAGCCGATCGCGCTAGCCAATTGCGCCACGGGGACCGTCCTGCTCCACTCTCACCACCGTCAGACCATTTCTTCAGAGCTATCACCCCAAAGAAAAAAAAGCGCCGCATCACCACCGGTTGGGCTCGAACCTGCAACCTTTCGGTTAACAGCCGATCGCGCTAGTCATTTGCGCCACGAAGACAGTCCTGCTCCACTCTCACCACCATCAGGACATATCTTCAAAGCTATCAGCGCAAAGAAAAAAGCAAACACACCACTCCCGGGAGGGCTCGAAACTCCGACCTTTCGGTCATCAGCCGATCGCGCTAGCCCATTGCGCCACGGAGACAGTCTTGCTCCACTCTCACCACCATCAGAACTTTTCTTCAGAGCTATCACCCCAAAGAAAAAAAAAGCGCCGAACCACCACCGGTTGGGCTCGAACCTCCAACCTTTCGGTTAACAGCCGCTCGCGCTAGCCAATTGCCCCACGGAGACAGTCGCGCTCCACCCTCACCATCGTTAGAACATTTCTTCAGAGCTATCACCCCAAAAAAAAAAAGCGCCGCACCACCACCGGTTCGGCTCGAACCTCCGACCTTTTGGTTAACAGCCCATCGCGCTATCCCATTGCGCCACGGAGACAGTCTTGCTCCACTCTCACCACCATCAGGACATATCTTCAAAGCTATCAGCGCAAAGAAAAAAGCAAACACACCACTCCCGGGAGGGCTCGAAACTCCGACCTTTCGGTCATCAGCCGATCGCGCTAGCCCATTGCGCTACGGAGACAGTCTTGCTCCCCTCTTACCACCATCAGAACATAACTTCAAAGCTATCAGCCCAAAGAATAAAAAGCACCGCACCACCAGCGCCTGTGCTCAAACCTCCAACCTTTCTGTTAACAGCCGATCGTGCTAGCAAATTGCGCCACGGAGACAGTCGTGCTCCACTCTGACCACCATCAGAACATATCTTCAAAGCTATCCGCGCAAAGAAAAAAGCAAAACACCACTCCCGGGAGGGCTCGAACCTCCAACTTTTCGGTTAACAGCCGATCGCGCTGGCAAAATGCGCCACAGAGAAAGTCCTGCTCAACTCTCACCACAATTAGAACATATCTTCAAAGCTATCAGCCCAAAGAAAAAAAAAAACCGCCGCACCACTACCGGGTGGGCTCGAACCTCCACCTTTTCGGTTAACAGCCGATCGCGCTAGCCAATTGCGCCACGGGGACCGTCCTGCTCCACTCTCACCACCGTCAGACCATTTCTTCAGAGCTATCACCCCAAAGAAAAAAAAGCGCCGCACCACCACCGGTTGGGCTCGAACCTGCAACCTTTCGGTTCACAGCCGATCGCGCTAGTCATTTGCGCCACGAAGACAGTCCTGCTCCACTCTCACCATCGTCAGAACATTTCTTCAGAGCTATCACCCCAAAAAAAAAGCGCCGCACCACCACCGGTTCGGCTCGAACCTCCGACCTTTTGGTTAACAGCCCATCGCGCTAGCCAATTGCGCCATGGAGACAGTCCTGCACCACTCTCACCACCATCAGAACATATCTTCAAAGCTATCAGCCCAAAGAAAAAAAAAGCGCCGCACCACCACCGGGTGGGCTCGAACCTCCAACTTTTCAGGTAACAGCCGATCAGGCTAGCCAATTGCGCCACGGAGACAGTCCTGCTGCACTCTCACCACCATCAGAACATATCTTCAAAGCTATCAGCACAAAGAAAAAAAAGTGCCCCAGACAAACCGGGTGGGCTCGAACTTCCAACCTTTCGGTTAACAGCCGATCGCGCTAGCCAACTGCGCCAAGGAGACAGTCGTGCTCCACTCTCACCACCATCAGAACATATCTTCAAAGCTATCAGCGCAAAGAAAAAAGCAACACACCACTCCAGGGATGGCTCGAAACTTCAACCTTTCGGTTAACAGCCGATCGCGCTAGCCAATGGCGCCACGGAGACAGTCCTGCTCCACTCTTACCACCATTAGATTATATATACAAAGCTATCAGCCCAAAGAAAAAAAAGCGCCGCCCCACCAACGGGTGAGCTCGTACCTCGAACTTTCCGGTTAACAGCCAATTACGCTAGCCAATTGCGCCACGGAGACAGTCCTGCTCCACTCTCACCACCATCAGAACATATCTTCAAAGCTATCAGCCCAAAAAAAAAAGCTCCGCACCACCACCGGGTGGGCTCGAACCTCCAACTTTTCGGTTAACAGCCAATCACGCTAGCGAATTGCACCACGGAGACAGTCCTGATCCACTCTCACCACCATTAGAACATATCTTCAAAGCTATCAGCCCAAAGAAAAAAAAGCGCCGCACCACCACCGGGTGGGCTCGAACCTCCAACTTTTCGGTTAACAGCCGATCGCGCTTGCCAATTGCGCCACGGGGACCGTCCTGCTCCACTCTCACCACCATCAGAACTTTTCTTCAGAGCTATCACCCCAAAGAAAAAAAAAGCGCCGAACCACCACCGGTTGGGCTCGAACCTCCAACCTTTCGGTTAACAGCCGATCGCGCTAGCCAATTGCCCCACGGAGACAGTCGCGCTCCACCCTCACCATCGTTAGAACATTTCTTCAGAGCTATCACCCCCAAAAAAAAGCGCCGCACCACCACCGGTTCGGCTCGAACCTCCGACCTTTTGGTTAACAGCCCATCGCGCTAGCCAATTGCGCCATGGAGACAGTCCTGCACCACTCTCACCACCATCAGAACATATCTTCAAAGCTATCAGCCCAAAGAAAAAAAAAGCGCCGCACCACCACCGGGTGGGCTCGAACCTTCAACTTTTCAGGTAACAGCCGATCACGCTAGCCAATTGCGCCACGGAGACAGTCCTGCTTCACTCTCACCACCATCAGAACATATCTTCAAAGCTATCAGCACAAAGAAAAAAAAGCGCCCCAGACAAACCGGGTGGGCTCGAACTTCCAACCTTTCGGGTAACAACCGATCGCGCTAGCCAACTGCGCCAAGGAGACAGTCGTGCTCCACTCTCACCACCATCAGAACATATCTTCAAAGCTATCAGCGCAAAGAAAAAAGCAACACACCACTCCAGAGATGGCTCGAAACTCCAACCTTTCGGTTAACAGCCAATCGCGCTAGCCAATGGCGCCACGGAGACAGTCCTGCTCCACTCTTACCACCATTAGAACATATCTTCAAAGCTATCAGCCCAAAGAAAAAAAAGCGCCGCCCCACCAACGGGTGAGCTCGAACCTCGAACTTTCCGGTTAACAGCCAATCACGCTAGCCAATTGCGCCACGGAGACAGTCCTGCTTCACTCTCACCACCATCAGAACATATCTTCAAAGCTATCAGCCCAAAAAAAAGCTCCGCACCACCACCGGGTGGGCTCGAACCTCCTACTTTTCGGTTAACAGCCAATCACGCTAGCGAATTGCACCACGGAGACAGTCCTGATCCACTCTCACCACCATCAGAACATATCTTCAAAGCTATCAGCCCACAGAAAAAAAAGCACCGCACCACCACCGGGGGGGGCTCGAACCTCCAACTTTTCGGTTAACAGCCGATCACGCTAGCCAATTGCTCCACGGAGACAGTCCTGCTTCACTCTCACCACCATCATAACATATCTTGAAAGCTATCAGCCCAAAGAAAAAAAAGCGCCGCACCACCACCGGGTGGGCTCGAACTACCAACTTCTCGGTTAACAGCCGATCACGCTAGCGAATTGCGCCACGGAGACAGTCCTGCTCCACTCTCATTACCATCATAACATATCTTCAAAGCTATCAGCCCAAAGAAAAAAAGCGCCGCACCACCACCGGGTGGGCTCGAACCTCCTACCTTACGGTTAACAGCCGATCGCGCTGTTAATTGCCCCACGGAGACAGTCGTGCTCCACTCTCACCATCGTCAGAACATTTCTTCAGAGCTATCACCCCAAAGAAAAAAAAAGCGCCGCACCACCACCGGTTGGGCTCGAACCTCCAACCTTTCGGTTAACAGCCGATCGCGCTAGCCAATTGCGCCACGAAGACAGTCCTGCTCCACTCTCACCACCATCAGAACATATTTTAAAAGCTATTACCGCAAAGAAAAAAGCAACAAACCAATCCTGGGAGGGCTCGAGACTCCAACCTTTCGGTTAACAGCCGATCGCGCTAGCCCATTGCGCCACGGAGGCAGTCTTGCTCCACTCTCACCATCATCAGAACATATCTTCAAAGCTATAAGCGCAAAGAAAAAAAAAGCGCTGCACCACCAACGGGTGGGCTCGAACCTCCAACCTTTCGGTTAACAGCCGATCGCGCTAGCCCATTGCGCCACGGAGACAGTCTTGCCCCACTCTCACCACCATCAGAACATATCTTCAAAGCTATCAGCGCAAAAAAAGCAAAACACCACTCCCGGGAGGGCTCGAAACTCCAACCTTTCGGTCAACAGCAGATCGCGCTAGCCCATTGCGCCACAGAGGCAGTCTTGCTCCCCTCTCACCACCATCAGAACATAACTTCAAAGCTATCAGCCCAAAGAAAAAAAAGCACCACACTACCACCGGGTGGGCTCGAACCTCCCACCTTTCGGTTAACAGCCGCTCGCGCTAGCCAATTGCGCCACGGAGACAGTCGTGCTCCACTCTCACCACCATCAGAACATATCTTTAAAGCTATCAGCGCAAAGAAAAAAGCAAAACACCACTCCCGGGAGGGCTCGAACCTCCAACTTTTCGGTTAACAGCCGATCGCGCTGGCAAAATGCGCCACGGAGAAAGTCCTGCTCAACTCTCACCACAATTAGAACATATCTTCAAAGCTATCAGCCCAAAGAAAAAAAAAACCGCCGCACCACCACCGGGTGGGCTCGAACCTCCAACTTTTCGGTTAACAGCCGATCGCGCTAGCCAATTGCGCCACGGGGACCGTCCTGCTCCACTCTCACCACCGTCAGACCATTTCTTCAGATCTATCACCCCAAAGAAAAAAAAGCGCCGCACCACCACCGGGTGGGCTCGAACCTCCAACCTTTCGATTAACAGCCGATCGCGCTAGCCAATTGCCCCACGGAGACAGTCGTGCTCCACTCTCACCACCGTCAGAACATTTCTTCAGAGCTATCACCCCAAAGAAAAAAAAAGCGCCGCACCACCACCGGTTGGGTTCGAACCTCCAACCTTTCGGTTAACAGCCGATCGCGCTAGTCATTTGCGCCACGAAGACAGTCCTGCTCCACTCTCACCACCATCAGAACATATCTTCAAAGCTATTACCGCAAAGAAAAAAGCAACACACCACTCCCGGGAGGGCTCAAAACTCCAACCTTTCGGTTAACAGCCGATCGCGCTAGCCCATTGCGCCACGGAGACAGTCTTGCTCCACTCTCACCACCATCAGAACATATCTTCAAAGCTATCAGCCCACAGAAAAAAAAGCGCCGCACCACCACCGGGTGGGCTCGAACCTCCAACTTTTCGGTTAACAGCCGATCACGCTAGCCAATTGCTCCACGGAGACAGTCCTGCTTCACTCTCACCACCATCATAACATATCTTCAAAGCTATCAGCCCAAAGAAAAAAAAGCGCCGCACCACCACCGGGTGGGCTCGAACTACCAACTTCTCGGTTAACTGCCGATCACGCTAGCGAATTGCGCCACAGAGACAGTCCTGCTCCACTCTCACCACCATCAGAACATATCTTCAAAGCTATCAGCCCAAAGAAAAAAAAGCACCGCACCACCACCGGGTGGGCTCGAACCTCCAACTTTTCGGTTAACAGCCGATCACGCTAGCCAATTGCGCCACGGAGACAGTCCTGCTTCACTCTCACCACCATCATAACATATCTTCAAAGCAATCAGCCCAAAGAAAAAAAACCGCCGCACCACCACCGGATGGGCTCGAAACTCTAACCTTTCGGTTAACAGCCGATCGCGCTAGCCAATTGCCCCACGGAGACAGTCGTGCTCCACTCTCACCATCGTCAGAACATTTCTTCAGAGCTATCACCCCAAAGAAAAAAAAGCGCCGCACCACCACCGGTTGTGCTCGAACCTCCAACCTTTCGGTTAACAGCCGATCGCGCTAGCCAATTGCGCCACGAAGACAGTCCTGCTCCACTCTCACCACCATCAGAACATATTTTAAAAGCTATTACCGCAAAGAAAAAAGCAACAAACCACTCCTGGGAGGGCTCGAGACTCCAACCTTTCGGTTAACAGCCGATCGCGCTAGCCCATTGCGCCACGGAGGCAGTCTTGCTCCACTCTCACCATCATCAGAACATATCTTCAAAGCTATAAGCGCAAAGAAAAAACAGCGCTGCACCACCAACGGGTGGGCTCGAACCTCCAACCTTTCGGTTAACAGCCGATCGCGCTAGCCCATTGCGCCACGGAGACAGTCTTGCCCCACTCTCACCACCATCAGAACATATCTTCAAAGCTATCAGCGCAAAAAAAAAGCAACACACCACTCCCGGGAGGGCTCGAAACTCCAACCTTTCGGTCAACAGCCGATCGCGCTAGCCCATTGCGCCACAGAGACAGTCTTGCTCCCCTCTCACCACCATCAGAACATAACTTCAAAGCTATCAGCCCAAAGAAAAAAAAGCACCACACCACCACCGGGTGGGCTCGAACCTCCAACCTTTCGGTTAACAGCCGATCGCGCTAGCCAATTGCGCCACGGAGACAGTCGTGCTCCACTCTCACCACCATCAGAACATATCTTCAAAGCTATCAGCGCAAAGAAAAAAGCAAAACACCACTCCCGGGAGGGCTCGAACCTCCAACTTTTCGGTTAACAGCCGATCGCGCTGGCAAAATGCGCCACGGAGAAAGTCCTGCTCAGCTCTCACCACAATTAGAACATATCTTCAAAGCTATCAGCCCAAAGAAAAAAAAGCGCCGCACCACCACCGGTTGGGCTCGAACCTCCAACCTTTCGGTTAACAGCCGATCGCGCTAGCCAATTGCGCCCCGGAGACAGTCGTGCTCCACTCTCACCACCATCAGAACATATCTTCAAAGCTATCCGCGCAAAGAAAAAAGCAAAACACCACTCCCGGGAGGGCTCGAACCTCCAACCTTTCGGTTAACAGCCGATCGCGCTAGCCAATTGCGCCACGAAGACAGTCCTGCTCCACTCTCACCACCATCAGAACATATTTTAAAAGCTATTACCGCAAAGAAAAAAGCAACAAACCAATCCTGGGAGGGCTCGAGACTCCAACCTTTCGGTTAACAGCCGATCGCGCTAGCCCATTGCGCCACGGAGGCAGTCTTGCTCCACTCTCACCATCATCAGAACATATCTTCAAAGCTATAAGCGCAAAGAAAAAAAAGCGCTGCACCACCAACGGGTGGGCTCGAACCTCCAACCTTTCGGTTAACAGCCGATCGCGCTAGCCCATTGCGCCACGGAGACAGTCTTGCCCCACTCTCACCACCATCAGAACATATCTTCAAAGCTATCAGCGCAAAAAAAAGCAACACACCACTCCCGGGAGGGCTCGAAACTCCAACCTTTCGGTCAACAGCAGATCGCGCTAGCCCATTGCGCCACAGAGGCAGTCTTGCTCCCCTCTCACCACCATCAGAACATAACTTCAAAGCTATCAGCCCAAAGAAAAAAAAGCACCACACTACCACCGGGTGGGCTCGAACCTCCCACCTTTCGGTTAACAGCCGCTCGCGCTAGCCAATTGCGCCACGGAGACAGTCGTGCTCCACTCTCACCACCATCAGAACATATCTTCAAAGCTATCAGCGCAAAGAAAAAAGCAAAACACCACTCCCGGGAGGGCTCGAACCTCCAACTTTTCGGTTAACAGCCGATCGCGCTGGCAAAATGCGCCACGGAGAAAGTCCTGCTCAACTCTCACCACAATTAGAACATATCCTCAAAGCTATCAGCCCAAAGAAAAAAAAAACCGCCGCACCACCACCGGGTGGGCTCGAACCTCCAACGTTTCGGTTAACAGCCGATCGCGCTAGCCAATTGCGCCACGGGGACCGTCCTGCTCCACTCTCACCACCGTCAGACCATTTCTTCAGATCTATCACCCCAAAGAAAAAAAAGCGCCGCACCACCACCGGGTGGGCTCGAACCTCCAACCTTTCGATTAACAGCCGATCGCGCTAGCCAATTGCCCCACGGAGACAGTCGTGCTCCACTCTCACCACCGTCAGAACATTTCTTCAGAGCTATCACCCCAAAGAAAAAAAAAGCGCCGCACCACCACCGGTTGGGTTCGAACCTCCAACCTTTCGGTTAACAGCCGATCGCGCTAGTCATTTGCGCCACGAAGACAGTCCTGCTCCACTCTCACCACCATCAGAACATATCTTCAAAGCTATTACCGCAAAGAAAAAAGCAACACACCACTCCCGGGAGGGCTCAAAACTCCAACCTTTCGGTTAACAGCCGATCGCGCTAGCCCATTGCGCCACGGAGACAGTCTTGCTCCACTCTCACCACCATCAGAACATATCTTCAAAGCTATCAGCCCAAAGAAAAAAAAGCGCCGCACCACCACCGGGTGGGCTCGAACTACCAACTTCTCGGTTAACTGCCGATCACGCTAGCGAATTGCGCCACAGAGACAGTCCTGCTCCACTCTCACCACCATCAGAACATATCTTCAAAGCTATCAGCCCAAAGAAAAAAAAGCGCCGCACCACCACCGGGTGGGCTCGAACCTCCAACTTTTCGGTTAACAGCCGATCACGCTAGCCAATTGCGCCACGGAGACAGTCCTGCTTCACTCTCACCACCATCATAACATATCTTCAAAGCAATCAGCCCAAAGAAAAAAAACCGCCGCACCACCACCGGATGGGCTCGAAACTCTAACCTTTCGGTTAACAGCCGATCGCGCTAGCCAATTGCCCCACGGAGACAGTCGTGCTCCACTCTCACCATCGTCAGAACATTTCTTCAGAGCTATCACCCCAAAGAAAAAAAAGCGCCGCACCACCACCGGTTGGGCTCGAACCTCCAACCTTTCGGTTAACAGCCGATCGCGCTAGCCAATTGCGCCACGAAGACAGTCCTGCTCCACTCTCACCACCATCAGAACATATTTTAAAAGCTATTACCGCAAAGAAAAAAGCAACAAACCACTCCTGGGAGGGCTCGAGACTCCAACCTTTCGGTTAACAGCCGATCGCGCTAGCCCATTGCGCCACGGAGGCAGTCTTGCTCCACTCTCACCATCATCAGAACATATCTTCAAAGCTATAAGCGCAAAGAAAAAAACAGCGCTGCACCACCAACGGGTGGGCTCGAACCTCCAACCTTTCGGTTAACAGCCGATCGCGCTAGCCCATTGCGCCACGGAGACAGTCTTGCCCCACTCTCACCACCATCAGAACATATCTTCAAAGCTATCAGCGCAAAAAAAAAAGCAACACACCACTCCCGGGAGGGCTCGAAACTCCAACCTTTCGGTCAACAGCCGATCGCGCTAGCCCATTGCGCCACAGAGACAGTCTTGCTCCCCTCTCACCACCATCAGAACATAACTTCAAAGCTATCAGCCCAAAGAAAAAAAAGCACCACACCACCACCGGGTGGGCTCGAACCTCCAACCTTTCGGTTAACAGCCGATCGCGCTAGCCAATTGCGCCACGGAGACAGTCGTGCTCCACTCTCACCACCATCAGAACATATCTTCAAAGCTATCAGCGCAAAGAAAAAAGCAAAACACCACTCCCGGGAGGGCTCGAACCTCCAACTTTTCGGTTAACAGCCGATCGCGCTGGCAAAATGCGCCACGGAGAAAGTCCTGCTCAGCTCTCACCACAATTAGAACATATCTTCAAAGCTATCAGCCCAAAGAAAAAAAAACCTCCGCACCACCACCGGGTGGGCTCGAACCTCCAACTTTTCGGTTAACAGCCGATCGCGCTAGCCAATTGCGCCACGGGGACCGTCCTGCTCCACTCTCACCACCGTCAGACCATTTCTTCAGATCTATCACCCCAAAGAAAAACAGAGCGCCGCACCACCACCGGTTGGGTTCGAACCTCCAACCTTTCGTGTAACAGCTGATCGCGCTAGTCATTTGCGCCACGAACACAGTCCTGCTCCACTCTCACCACCATCAGAACATATCTTCAAAGCTATTACCGCAAAGAAAAAAGCAACACACCACTCCCGGGAGGGCTCAAAACTCCAACTTTTCGGTTAACAGCCGATCGCGCTTGCCAAATGCGCCACGGGGACCGTCCTGCTCCACTCTCACCACCGTCAGACCATTTCTTCAGAGCTATCACCCCAAAGAAAAAAAAGCGCCGCACCACCACCGGTTGGGCTCGAACCTCCAACCTTTCGGTTAACAGCCGATCGCGCTAGCCAATTGCGCCACGAAAACAGTCCTGCTGCACTCTCACCACCCTCAGAACATAACTTCAAAGCTATTACCGCAAAGAAAAAAGCAACACACCAATCCTGGGAGGGCTCGAGACTCCAACCTTTCGGTCAACAGCCGATCGCGCTAGCCCATTGCGCCACGCAGACAGTCTTGCTCCCCTCTCACCACCATCAGAACATAACTTCAAAGCTATCAGCCCAAAGAAAAAAAAAGCACCGCACCACAACCGGGTGGGCTCGAACCTCCAACTTTTCGGTTAACCCGATCGCGCTAGCCAATTGCGCCCCGGAGACAGTCGTGCTCCACTCTCACCACCATCAGAACATATCTTCAAAGCTATCCGCGCAAAGAAAAAAGCAAAACACCACTCCCGGGAGGGCTCGAACCTCCAACTTTCCGGTTAACAGCCGATCACGCTAGCCAATTGCGCCACGGAGACAGTCCTGCTCCACTCTCACCACCATCAGAACATATCTTCAGAGCTATCAGCCCAAAGAAAAAAAAGCGCTGCACCACCACCGAGTGGGCTCGAACCTCCAACCTTACGGTTAACAGCCGATTGCGCTAGCCAATTGCCCCACGGAGACAGTCGTGCTCCACTCTCACCATCGTCAGAACATTTCTTCAGAGCTATCCCCCCAAAGAAAAAAAAAGCGCCGCACCACCACCGGTTGGGCTCGAACCTCCAACCTTTCGGTTAACAGCCGGTCGCGCTAGCCAATTGCGCCACGAAGACAGTCCTGCTCCAGTCTCACCACCATCAGAACATATTTTAAAAGCTATTACCGCAAAGAAAAAAGCAACAAACCACTCCTGGGAGGGCTCGAGACTCCAACCTTTCGGTTAACAGCCGATCGCGCTTGCCCATTGCGCCACGGAGGCAGTCTTGCTCCACTCTCACCATCATCAGAACATATCTTCAAAGCTATAAGCGCAAAGAAAAAAAAAGCGCTGCACCACCAACGGGTGGGCTCGAACCTCCAACCTTTCGGTTAACAGCCGATCGCGCTAGCCCATTGCGCCACGGAGATAGTCTTGCCCCACTCTCACCACCATCAGAACATATCTTCAAAGCTATCAGCGCAAAAAAAAGCAACACACCACTCCCGGGAGGGCTCGAGACTCCAACCTTTCGGTCAACAGCCGATCGCGCTAGCCCATTGCGCCACGCAGACAGTCTTGCTCCCCTCTCACCACCATCAGAACATAACTTCAAAGCTATCAGCCCAAAGAAAAAAAAAGCACCGCACCACAACCGGGTGGGCTCGAACCTCCAACTTTTCGGTTAACAGCCGATCGCGCTAGCCAATTGCGCCCCGGAGACAGTCGTGCTCCACTCTCACCACCATCAGAACATATCTTCAAAGCTATCCGCGCAAAGAAAAAAGCAAAACACCACTCCCGCGAGGGCTCGGACCTCCAACTTTCCGGTTAACAGCCGATCACGCTAGCCAATTGCGCCACGGAGACAGTCCTGCTCCAATCTCACCACCATCAGAACATATCTTCAGAGCTATCAGCCCAAAGAAAAAAAAAGCGCTGCACCACCACCGAGTGGGCTCGAACCTCCAACCTTACGGTTAACAGCCGATCGCGCTAGCCAATTGCCCCACGGAGACAGTCGTGCTCCACTCTCACCATCGTCAGAACATTTCTTCAGAGCTATCACCCCAAAGAAAAAAAAAGCGCCGCACCACCACCGGTTGGGCTCGAACCTCCAACCTTTCGGTTAACAGCCGATCGCGCTAGCCAATTGCACCACGAAGACAGCCCTGCTCCACTCTCACCACCATCAGAACATATTTTAAAAGCTATTACCGCAAAGAAAAAAGCAACAAACCACTCCTGGGAGGGCTCGAGACTCCAACCTTTCGGTTAACAGCCGAACGCGCTAGCCCAATGCGCCACGGAGACAGTCTTGCCCCACTCTCACCACCATCAGAACATATCTTCAAAGCTATCAGCGCAAAAAAAAGCAACACACCACTCCCGGGAGGGCTCGAAACTCCAACCTTTCGGTCAACAGCCGATCGCGCTAGCCCATTGCGCCACAGAGACAGTCTTGCTCCCCTCTCACCACCATCAGAACATAACTTCAAAGCTATCAGCCCAAAGAAAAAAAAGCACCACACCACCACCGGGTGGGCTCGAACCTCCAACCTTTCGGTTAACAGCCGATCGCGCTAGCCAATTGCGCCACAGAGACAGTCGTGCTCCACTCTCACCACCATCAGAACATATCTTCAAAGCTATCAGCGCAAAGAAAAAAGCAAAACACCACTCCCGGGAGGGCTCGAACCTCCAACTTTTCGGTTAACAGCCGATCGCGCTGGCAAAATGCGCCACGGAGAAAGTCCTGCTCAAATCTCACCACAATTAGAACATATCTTCAAAGCTATCAGCCCAAAGAAAAAAAAACCTCCGCACCACCACCGGGTGGGCTCGAACCTCCAACTTTTCGGTTAACAGCCGATCGCGCTAGCCAATTGCGCCACGGGGACCGTCCTGCTCCACTCTCACCACCGTCAGACCATTTCTTCAGATCTATCACCCCAAAGAAAAACAGAGCGCCGCACCACCACGGGTTGGGTTCGAACCTCCAACCTTTCGGTTAACAGCTGATCGCGCTAGTCATTTGCGCCACGAAGACAGTCCTGCTCCACTCTCACCACCATCAGAACATATCTTCAAAGCTATTACCGCAAAGAAAAAAGCAACACACCACTCCCGGGAGGGCTCAAAACTCCAACTTTTCGGTTAACAGCCGATCGTGCTTGCCAATTGCGCCACGGGGACCGTCCTGCTCCACTCTCACCACCGTCAGACCATTTCTTCAGAGCTATCACCCCAAAGAAAAAAAAGCGCCGCACCACCACCGGTTGGGCTCGAACCTCCAACCTTTCGGTTAACAGCCGATCGCGCTAGCCCATTGCGCCACGAAAACAGTCCTGCTGCACTCTCACCACCCTCAGAACATAACTTCAAAGCTATTACCGCAAAGAAAAAAGCAACACACCAATCCTGGGAGGGCTCGAGACTCCAACCTTTCGGTCAACAGCCGATCGCGCTAGCCCATTGCGCCACGCCGACAGTCTTGCTCCCCTCTCACCACCATCAGAACATAACTTCAAAGCTATCAGCCCAAAAAAAAAAGCACCGCACCACAACCGGGTGGGCTCGAACCTCCAACTTTTCGGTTAACAGCCGATCGCGCTAGCCAACTGCGCCCCGGAGACAGTCGCGCTCCACTCTCACCACCATCAGAACATATCTTCAAAGCTATCCGCGCAAAGAAAAAAGCAAAACACCACTCCCGGGAGGGCTCGAACCTCCAACTTTCCGGTTAACAGCCGATCACGCTAGCCAATTGCGCCACGGAGACAGTCCTGCTCCACTCTCACCACCATCAGAACATATCTTCAGAGCTATCAGCCCAAAGAAAAAAAAGCGCTGCACCACCACCGAGTGGGCTCGAACCTCCAACCTTACGGTTAACAGCCGATCGCGCTAGCCAATTGCCCCACGGAGACAGTCGTGCTCCACTCTCACCATCGTCAGAACATTTCTTCAGAGCTATCCCCCCAAAGAAAAAAAAGCGCCGCACCACCACCGGTTGGGCTCGAACCTCCAACCTTTCGGTTAACAGCCGATCGCGCTAGCCAATCGCGCCACGGAGACAGTCCTGCTCCACTCTCACCACCATCGGAACATATCTTCAAAGCTATCAGCCCACAGAAAAAAAAGCGCCGCACAACCACCGGGTAGGCTCGAACCTCCAACCTTTCGGTTAACAGCCGATCGCGCTAGCCAACTGCGCCACGGAGACAGTCCTGCTCTACTCTCACCACTATCAGAACTTTTCTTCAGAGCTATCACCCCAAAGAAAAAAAAAAGCGCCGAACCACCACCGGTTGGGCTCGAACCTCCAACCTTTCGGTTAACAGCCGATCGCGCTAGCCAATTGCCCCACGGAGACAGTCGTGCTCCACTCTCACCACCATCAGAACATATCTTCAAAGCTATTACCGCAAAGAAAAAAGCAACACACCACTCCCGGGAGGGCTCAAAACTTCAACTTTTCGGTTAACAGCCGATCGCGCTTGCCAATTGCGCCACGGGGACCGTCCTGCTCCACTCTCACCACCGTCAGACCATTTCTTCAGAGCTATCACCCCAAAGAAAAAAAAGCGCCGCACCACCACCGGTTGGGCTCGAACCTCCAACCTTTCGGTTAACAGCCGATCGCGCTAGCCCATTGCGCCACGAAAACAGTCCTGCTGCACTCTCACCACCCTCAGAACATAACTTCAAAGCTATTACCGCAAAGAAAAAAGCAACACACCAATCCTGGGAGGGCTCGAGACTCCAACCTTTCGGTCAACAGCCGATCGCGCTAGCCCATTGCGCCACGCCGACAGTCTTGCTCCCCTCTCACCACCATCAGAACATAACTTCAAAGCTATCAGCCCAAAGAAAAAAAAAGCACCGCACCACAACCGGGTGGGCTCGAACCTCCAACTTTTCGGTTAACAGCCGATCGCGCTAGCCAATTGCGCCCCGGAGACAGTCGTGCTCCACTCTCACCACCATCAGAACATATCTTCAAAGCTATCCGCGCAAAGAAAAAAGCAAAACACCACTCCCGGGAGGGCTCGAACCTCCAACTTTCCGGTTAACAGCCGATCACGCTAGCCAATTGCGCCACGGGGACAGTCCTGCTCCACTCTCACCACCATCAGAACATATCTTCAGAGCTATCAGCCCAAAGAAAAAAAAAGCGCTGCACCACCACCGAGTGGGCTCGAACCTCCAACCTTACGGTTAACAGCCGATCGCGCTAGCCAATTGCCCCACGGAGACAGTCGTGCTCCACTCTCACCATCGTCAGAACATTTCTTCAGAGCTATCCCCCCAAAGAAAAAAAAGCGCCGCACCACCACCGGTTGGGCTCGAACCTCCAACCTTTCGGTTAACAGCCGATCGCGCTAGCCAATCGCGCCACGGAGAAAGTCCTGCTCCACTCTCACCACCATCGGAACATATCTTCAAAGCTATCAGCCCACAGAAAAAAAAGCGCCGCACAACCACCGGGTAGGCTCGAACCTCCAACCTTTCGGTTAACAGCCGATCGCGCTAGCCAATTGCGCCACGGAGACAGTCCTGCTCTACTCTCACCACTATCAGAACTTTTCTTCAGAGCTATCACCCCAAAGAAAAAAAAACGCCGAACCACCACCGGTTGGGCTCGAACCTCCAACCTTTCGCTTAACAGCCGATCGCGCTAGCCAATTGCCCCACGGAGACAGTCGTGCTCCACTCTCACCATCGTCAGAACATTTCTTCAGAGCTATCACCCCAAAGAAAAAAAAGCGCCGCACCACCACCGGTTGGGCTCGAACCTCCGAACTTTTGGTTAACAGCCCATCGCGCTAGCCAATTGCGCCATGGAGACAGTCCTGCACCACTCTCACCACCATCAGAACATAACTTCAAAGCTATCAGCCCAAAGAAAAAAAAGCGCCGCACCACCACCGGGTGGGCTCGAACCTCCAACTTTTCAGGTAACAGCCGATCACGCTAGCCAATTGCGCCACGGAGACAGTCCTGCTTCACTCTCACCACCATCAGATCATATCTTCAAAGCTATCAGCACAAAGAAAAAAAGCGCCCCAGACCAACCGGGTGGGCTCGAACTTTCAACCTTTCGGTTAACAGCCGATCGCGCTAGCCTACTGCGCCAAGGAGACAGTCGTGCTCCACTCTCACCACCATCAGAACATATCTTCAAAGCTATCAGTGCAAAGAAAAAAGCAACACACCACTCCAGGGAGGGCTCGAAACACCAACCTTTCGGTTAACAGCCGATCGCGCTAGCCAATGGCGCCACGGAGACAGTCCTGCTCCACTCTTACCACCATTAGAACATATTTTCAAAGCTATCAGCCCAAAGAAAAAAAAGCGCCGCCCCACCAATGGGTGGGCTCGAACCTTGAACTTTCCGGTTAACAGCCAATCACGCTAGCCAATTGCGCCCCGGAGACAGTCCTGCTCCACTCTCACCACCATCAGAACATATCTTCAAAGCTATCCGCCCAAAAAAAAGCTCCGCAGCACCACCGGGTGGGCTCGAACCTCCAACTTTTCGATTAACAGCCAATCACGCTAGCCAATTGCACCACGGAGACAGTCCTGCTCCACTCTCACTACCGTCAGAACATTTTTTCAGAGCTATCAGCCCAAAGAAAAAAAAGCGCTGCACCACAACCGGGTGGGCTCGAACCTCCAACCTTACGGTTAACAGCCGATCGCGCTAGCCAATTGCCCCACGGAGACAGTCGTGCTCCACTCTCACCATCGTCAGAACATTTCTTCAGAGCTATCACCCCAAAGAAAAAAAAGCGCCGCACCACCACCGGTTGGGCTCGAACCTCCAACCTTTCGGTTAACAGCCGATCGCGCTAGCCAATTGCGCCACGAAGACAGTCCTGCTCCCCTCTCACCACCATCAGAACATATTTTCAAAGCCATTACCGCAAAGAAAAAAGCAACAAACCACTCCTGGGAGGGCTCGAGACTCCAACCTTTCGGTTAACGGCCGATCGCGCTAGCCCATTGCGCCACGGAGGCAGTCTTGCTCCACTCTCACCATCATCAGAACATATCTTCAAAGCTATAAGCGCAAAGAAAAAAAGCGCTGCACCACCAACGGACGGGCTCGAACCTCCAACCTTTCGGTTAACAGCCGATCGCGCTATCCCATTGCGCAACGGAGACAGTCTTGCTCCACTCTCACCACCATCAGAACATATCTTCAAAGCTATCAGCGCAAAGAAAAAAGCAAACACACCACTCCCGGGAGGGCTCGAAACTCCAACCTTTCGGTCAACAGCCGATCGCGCTAGCCCATTGCGCCACGGAGACAGTCTTGCTCTCCTCTTACCACCATCAGAACATAACTTCAAAGCTATCAGCCCAAAGAAAAAAAAGCACCGCACCACAAGCGGGTGGGCTCGAACCTCCAACCTTTCTATTAACAGCCGATCGCGCTAGCAAATTGCGCCACGGAGACAGTCGTGCTCCACTCTGACCACCATCAGAACATATCTTCAAAGCTATCCGCGCAAAGAAAAAAGCAAAACACCACTCCCGGGAGGGCTCGAACTTCCAATATTTCGGTTAACAGCCGATCGCGCTGGCCAATCGCGCCACGGAGAAAGTCCTGCTCAACTCTCACCACAATTAGAACATATCTTCAAAGCTATCAGCCCAAAGAAAAAAAAAACCGCCGCACCACCACCGGGTGGGCTCGAACCTCCAACTTTTAGGTTAACAGCCGATCGCGCTAGCCAATTGCGCCACGGGGACCGTCCTGCTCAACTCTCACCACCGTCAGACCATTTCTTCAGATCTATCACCCCAAAGAAAAAAAAGCGCCGCACCACCACCGGGTGGGCTCGAACCTCCAACCTTTCGATTAACAGCCGATCGTGCTAGCCAATTGCCCCACGGAGACAGTCGTGCTCCACTCTCACCACCGTCAGAACATTTCTTCAGAGCTATCACCCCAAAGAAAAAAAAAAGCGCCGCACCACCACCGGTTGGGTTCGAACCTCCAACCTTTCGGTTAACAGCCGATCGCGCTAGTCATTTGCGCCACGAAGACAGTCCTGCTCCACTCTCACCACCATCAGAACATATCTTCAAAGCTATTACCGCAAAGAAAAAAGCAACACACCACTCCCGGGAGGGCTCAAAACTCCAACCTTTTGGTTAACAGCCGATCGCGCTAGCCCAATGCGCCACGGAGACAGTCTTGCTCCACTCTCACCACCATCAGAACATATCTTCAAAGCTATCAGCCCACAGAAAAAAAAGCGCCGCACCACCACCGGGTGGGCTCGAACCTCCAACTTTTCGGTTAACAGCCGATCACGCTAGCCAATTGCTCCACGGAGACAGTCCTGCTTCACTCTCACCACCATCATAACATATCTTCAAAGCTATCAGCCCAAAGAAAAAAAAGCGCCGCACCACCACCGGGTGGGCTCGAACTACCAACTTCTCGGTTAACAGCCGATCACGCTAGCGAATTGCGCCACGGAGACAGTCCTGCTCCACTCTCACCACCATCAGAACATATCTTCAGAGCTATCAGCCCAAAGAAAAAAAAGCGCTGCACCACCACCGAGTGGGCTCGAACCTCCAACCTTACGGTTAACAGCCGATCGCGCTAGCCAATTGCCCCACGGAGACAGTCGTGCTCCACTCTCACCATCGTCAGACCATTTCTTCAGAGCTATCACCCCAAAGAAAAAAAAGCGCCGCACCACCACCGGTTGGGCTCGAACCTCCAACCTTTCGGTTAACAGCCGATCGCGCTAGCCCATTGCGCCACGAAAACAGTCCTGCTGCACTCTCACCACCCTCAGAACATAACTTCAAAGCTATTACCGCAAAGAAAAAAGCAACACACCAATCCTGGGAGGGCTCGAGACTCCAACCTTTCGGTCAACAGCCGATCGCGCTAGCCCATTGCGCCACGCCGACAGTCTTGCTCCCCTCTCACCACCATCAGAACATAACTTCAAAGCTATCAGCCCAAAGAAAAAAAAAGCACCGCACCACAACCGGGTGGGCTCGAACCTCCAACTTTTCGGTTAACAGCCGATCGCGCTAGCCAATTGCGCCCCGGAGACAGTCGTGCTCCACTCTCACCACCATCAGAACATATCTTCAAAGCTATCCGCGCAAAGAAAAAAGCAAAACACCACTCCCGGGAGGGCTCGAACCTCCAACTTTCCGGTTAACAGCCGATCACGCTAGCCAATTGCGCCACGGGGACAGTCCTGCTCCACTCTCACCACCATCAGAACATATCTTCAGAGCTATCAGCCCAAAGAAAAAAAAAGCGCTGCACCACCACCGAGTGGGCTCGAACCTCCAACCTTACGGTTAACAGCCGATCGCGCTAGCCAATTGCCCCACGGAGACAGTCGTGCTCCACTCTCACCATCGTCAGAACATTTCTTCAGAGCTATCCCCCCAAAGAAAAAAAAGCGCCGCACCACCACCGGTTGGGCTCGAACCTCCAACCTTTCGGTTAACAGCCGATCGCGCTAGCCAATCGCGCCACGGAGAAAGTCCTGCTCCACTCTCACCACCATCGGAACATATCTTCAAAGCTATCAGCCCACAGAAAAAAAAGCGCCGCACAACCACCGGGTAGGCTCGAACCTCCAACCTTTCGGTTAACAGCCGATCGCGCTAGCCAATTGCGCCACGGAGACAGTCCTGCTCTACTCTCACCACTATCAGAACTTTTCTTCAGAGCTATCACCCCAAAGAAAAAAAAACGCCGAACCACCACCGGTTGGGCTCGAACCTCCAACCTTTCGCTTAACAGCCGATCGCGCTAGCCAATTGCCCCACGGAGACAGTCGTGCTCCACTCTCACCATCGTCAGAACATTTCTTCAGAGCTATCACCCCAAAGAAAAAAAAGCGCCGCACCACCACCGGTTGGGCTCGAACCTCCGAACTTTTGGTTAACAGCCCATCGCGCTAGCCAATTGCGCCATGGAGACAGTCCTGCACCACTCTCACCACCATCAGAACATAACTTCAAAGCTATCAGCCCAAAGAAAAAAAAGCGCCGCACCACCACCGGGTGGGCTCGAACCTCCAACTTTTCAGGTAACAGCCGATCACGCTAGCCAATTGCGCCACGGAGACAGTCCTGCTTCACTCTCACCACCATCAGATCATATCTTCAAAGCTATCAGCACAAAGAAAAAAAGCGCCCCAGACCAACCGGGTGGGCTCGAACTTTCAACCTTTCGGTTAACAGCCGATCGCGCTAGCCTACTGCGCCAAGGAGACAGTCGTGCTCCACTCTCACCACCATCAGAACATATCTTCAAAGCTATCAGTGCAAAGAAAAAAGCAACACACCACTCCAGGGAGGGCTCGAAACACCAACCTTTCGGTTAACAGCCGATCGCGCTAGCCAATGGCGCCACGGAGACAGTCCTGCTCCACTCTTACCACCATTAGAACATATTTTCAAAGCTATCAGCCCAAAGAAAAAAAAGCGCCGCCCCACCAATGGGTGGGCTCGAACCTTGAACTTTCCGGTTAACAGCCAATCACGCTAGCCAATTGCGCCCCGGAGACAGTCCTGCTCCACTCTCACCACCATCAGAACATATCTTCAAAGCTATCCGCCCAAAAAAAAGCTCCGCAGCACCACCGGGTGGGCTCGAACCTCCAACTTTTCGATTAACAGCCAATCACGCTAGCCAATTGCACCACGGAGACAGTCCTGCTCCACTCTCACTACCGTCAGAACATTTTTTCAGAGCTATCAGCCCAAAGAAAAAAAAGCGCTGCACCACAACCGGGTGGGCTCGAACCTCCAACCTTACGGTTAACAGCCGATCGCGCTAGCCAATTGCCCCACGGAGACAGTCGTGCTCCACTCTCACCATCGTCAGAACATTTCTTCAGAGCTATCACCCCAAAGAAAAAAAAGCGCCGCACCACCACCGGTTGGGCTCGAACCTCCAACCTTTCGGTTAACAGCCGATCGCGCTAGCCAATTGCGCCACGAAGACAGTCCTGCTCCCCTCTCACCACCATCAGAACATATTTTCAAAGCCATTACCGCAAAGAAAAAAGCAACAAACCACTCCTGGGAGGGCTCGAGACTCCAACCTTTCGGTTAACGGCCGATCGCGCTAGCCCATTGCGCCACGGAGGCAGTCTTGCTCCACTCTCACCATCATCAGAACATATCTTCAAAGCTATAAGCGCAAAGAAAAAAAGCGCTGCACCACCAACGGACGGGCTCGAACCTCCAACCTTTCGGTTAACAGCCGATCGCGCTATCCCATTGCGCAACGGAGACAGTCTTGCTCCACTCTCACCACCATCAGAACATATCTTCAAAGCTATCAGCGCAAAGAAAAAAGCAAACACACCACTCCCGGGAGGGCTCGAAACTCCAACCTTTCGGTCAACAGCCGATCGCGCTAGCCCATTGCGCCACGGAGACAGTCTTGCTCTCCTCTTACCACCATCAGAACATAACTTCAAAGCTATCAGCCCAAAGAAAAAAAAGCACCGCACCACAAGCGGGTGGGCTCGAACCTCCAACCTTTCTATTAACAGCCGATCGCGCTAGCAAATTGCGCCACGGAGACAGTCGTGCTCCACTCTGACCACCATCAGAACATATCTTCAAAGCTATCCGCGCAAAGAAAAAAGCAAAACACCACTCCCGGGAGGGCTCGAACTTCCAATATTTCGGTTAACAGCCGATCGCGCTGGCCAATCGCGCCACGGAGAAAGTCCTGCTCAACTCTCACCACAATTAGAACATATCTTCAAAGCTATCAGCCCAAAGAAAAAAAAAACCGCCGCACCACCACCGGGTGGGCTCGAACCTCCAACTTTTAGGTTAACAGCCGATCGCGCTAGCCAATTGCGCCACGGGGACCGTCCTGCTCAACTCTCACCACCGTCAGACCATTTCTTCAGATCTATCACCCCAAAGAAAAAAAAGCGCCGCACCACCACCGGGTGGGCTCGAACCTCCAACCTTTCGATTAACAGCCGATCGTGCTAGCCAATTGCCCCACGGAGACAGTCGTGCTCCACTCTCACCACCGTCAGAACATTTCTTCAGAGCTATCACCCCAAAGAAAAAAAAAAGCGCCGCACCACCACCGGTTGGGTTCGAACCTCCAACCTTTCGGTTAACAGCCGATCGCGCTAGTCATTTGCGCCACGAAGACAGTCCTGCTCCACTCTCACCACCATCAGAACATATCTTCAAAGCTATTACCGCAAAGAAAAAAGCAACACACCACTCCCGGGAGGGCTCAAAACTCCAACCTTTTGGTTAACAGCCGATCGCGCTAGCCCAATGCGCCACGGAGACAGTCTTGCTCCACTCTCACCACCATCAGAACATATCTTCAAAGCTATCAGCCCACAGAAAAAAAAGCGCCGCACCACCACCGGGTGGGCTCGAACCTCCAACTTTTCGGTTAACAGCCGATCACGCTAGCCAATTGCTCCACGGAGACAGTCCTGCTTCACTCTCACCACCATCATAACATATCTTCAAAGCTATCAGCCCAAAGAAAAAAAAGCGCCGCACCACCACCGGGTGGGCTCGAACTACCAACTTCTCGGTTAACAGCCGATCACGCTAGCGAATTGCGCCACGGAGACAGTCCTGCTCCACTCTCACCACCATCAGAACATATCTTCAAAGCTATCAGCCCAAAGAAAAAAAAGCGCCGCACCACCACCGGGTGGCCTCGAACCTCCAACTTTTCGGTTAACAGCCGATCACGCTAGCCAATTGCGCCACGGAGACAGTCCTGCTTCACTCTCACCACCATCATAACATATCTTCAAAGCAATCAGCCCAAAGAAAAAAAAGCGCCGCACCACCACCGGGTGGGCTCGAAACTCTAACCTTTCGGTTAACAGCCGATCGCGCTAGCCAATTGCGTCACGGAGACAGTCCTGCTCCACTCTCACCACCGTCAGAACATTTCTTCAGAGCTATCAGCCCAAAGAAAAAAAGCGCTGCACCACTACCGGGTGGGCTCGAACCTCCTACCTTACGGTTAACAGCCGATCGCGCTAGCCAATTGCCCCACGGAGACAGTCGTGCTCCACTCTCACCATCGTCAGAACATTTCTTCAGAGCTATCACCCCAAAGAAAAAAAAAGCGCCGCACCACCACCGGTTGGGCTCGAACCTCCAACCTTTCGGTTAACAGCCGATCGCGCTAGCCAATTGCGCCACGAAGACAGTCTTGCCCCACTCTCACCACCATCAGAACATATTTTAAAAGCTATTACCGCAAAGAAAAAAGCAACAAACCACTCCTGGGAGGGCTCGAGACTCCAACCTTTCGGTTAACAGCCGATCGCGCTAGCCCATTGCGCCACGGAGGCAGTCTTGCTCCACTCTCACCATCATCAGAACATATCTTCAAAGCTATAAGCGCAAAGAAAAAAAAGCGCTGCACCACCAACGGGTGGGCTCGAACCTCCAACCTTTCGGTTAACAGCCGATCGCGCTAGCCCATTGCGCCACGGAGACAGTCTTGCCCCACTCTCACCACCATCAGAACATATCTTCAAAGCTATCAGCGCAAAAAAAAGCAACACACCACTCCCGGGAGGGCTCGAAACTCCAACCTTTCGGTCAACAGCCGATCGCGCTAGCCCATTGCGCCACAGAGACAGTCTTCCTGCCCTCTCACCACCATCAGAACATAACTTCAAAGCTATCAGCCGAAAGAAAAAAAGCACCACACCACCACCGGGTGGGCTCGAACCTCCAACCTTTCGGTTAACAGCCGCTCGCGCTGGCCAATTGCGCCACGGAGACAGTTGTTCTCCACTCTCACCACCATCAGAACATATCTTCAAAGCTATCAGCGCAAAGAAAAAAGCAAAACACCACTCCCGGGAGGGCTCGAACCTCCAACTTTTCGGTTAACAGCCGATCGCGCTGTCAAAATGCGCCACGGAGAAAGTCCTGCTCAACTCTCACCACAATTAGAACATATCTTCAAAGCTATCAGCCCAAAGAAAAAAAAACCGCCGCACCACCACCAAGTGGGCTCGAACCTCCAACTTTTCGGTTAACAGCCGATCGCGCTAGCCAATTGCGCCACGGGGACCGTCCTGCTCCACTCTCACCACCGTCAGACCATTTCTTCAGATCTATCACCCCAAAGAAAAAAAAGCGCCGCACCACCACCGGGTGGGCTCGAACCTCCAACCTTTCGATTAACAGCCGATCGCGCTAGCCAATTGCCCCACGGAGACAGTCGTGCTCCTCTCTCACCACCGTCAGAACATTTCTTCAGAGCTATCACCCCAAAGAAAAAAAAAGCGCCGCACCACCACCGGTCGGGTTCGAACCTCCAACCTTTCGGTTAACAGCCGATCGCGCTAGTCATTTGCGCCACGAAGACAGTCCTGCTCCACTCTCACCACCATCAGAAGATATCTTCAAAGCTATTACCGCAAAGAAAAAAGCAACACACCACTCCCGGGAGGGCTCAAAACTCCAACCTTTCGGTTAACAGCCGATCGCGCTAGCCCATTGCGCCACGGAGACAGTCTTGCTCCACTCTCACCACCATCAGAACATATCTTCAAAGCTATCAGCCCACAGAAAAAAAAGCGCCGCACCACCACCGGGTGGGCTCCAACTACCAACTTCTCGGTTAACAGCCGATCACGCTAGCGAATTGCGCCACGGAGACAGTCCTGCTCCACTCTCACCACCATCAGAACATATCTTCAAAGCTATCAGCCCAAAGAAAAAAAAGCGCCGCACCACCACCGGGTGGGCTCGAACCTCCAACTTTTCGGTTAACAGCCGATCACGCTAGCCAATTGCGCCACGGAGACAGTCCTGCTTCACTCTCACCACCATCATAACATATCTTCAAAGCAATCAGCCCAAAGAAAAAAAAGCGCCGCACCACCACCGGGTGGGCTCGAAACTCTAACCTTTCGGTTAACAGCCGATCGCGCTAGCCAATTGCGTCACGGAGACAGTCCTGCTCCACTCTCACCACCGTCAGAACATTTCTTCAGAGCTATCAGCCCAAAGAAAAAAAGCGCTGCACCACTACCGGGTGGGCTCGAACCTCCTACCTTACGGTTAACAGCCGATCGCGCTAGCCAATTGCCCCACGGAGACAGTCGTGCTCCGCTCTCACCATCGTCAGAACATTTCTTCAGAGCTATCACTCCAAAGAAAAAAAAAGCGCCGCACCACCACCGGTTGGGCTCGAACCTCCAACCTTTCGGTTAACAGCCGATCGCGCTAGCCAATCGCGCCACGAAGACAGTCCTGCTCCACTCTCACCACCATCAGAACACATTTTAAAAGCTATTACCGCAAAGAAAAAAGCAACAAACCACTCCTGGGAGGGCTCGAGACTCCAACCTTTCGGTTAACAGCCGATCGCGCTAGCCCATTGCGCCACGGAGGCAGTCTTGCTCCACTCTCACCATCATCAGAACATATCTTCAAAGCTATAAGCGCAAAGACAAAAAAGCGCTGCACCACCAACGGGTGGGCTCGAACCTCCAACCTTTCGGTTAACAGCCGATCGCGCTAGCCCATTGCGCCACGGAGACAGTCTTGCCCCACTCTCACCACCATCAGAACATATCTTCAAAGCTATCAGCGCAAAAAAAAGCAACACACCACTCCCGGGAGGGCTCGAAACTCCAACCTTTCGGTCAACAGCCGATCGCGCTAGCCCATTGCGCCACAGAGACAGTCTTCCTGCCCTCTCACCACCATCAGAACATAACTTCAAAGCTATCAGCCGAAAGAAAAAAAGCACCACACCACCACCGGGTGGGCTCGAACCTCCAACCTTTCGGTTAACAGCCGCTCGCGCTGGCCAATTGCGCCACGGAGACAGTCGTTCTCTACTCTCACCACCATCAGAACATATCTTCAAAGCTATTACCGCAAAAAAAAAGCAACACACCACTCCCGGGAGGGCTCAAAACTCCAACCTTTCGGATAACAGCCGATCGCGCTAGCCCATTGCGCCACGGAGACAGTCTTGCTCCACTCTCACCACCATCAGAACATATCTTCAAAGCTATCAGCGCAAAGAAAAAAAAGCGCTGCACCACCACCGGGTGGGCTCGAACCTCCAACCTTTCGGTTAACAGCCGATCGCGCTATCCCATTGCGCCACGGAGACAGCCTTGCTCCACTCTCACCACCATCAAAACATATCTTCAAAGCTATCAGCGCAAAGAAAAAAGCAAACACACCACTCCCGGGAGGGCTCGAAACTCCGACCCTTCGGTCAACAGCCGATCGCGCTAGCCCATTGCGCCACGGAGACAGTCTTGCTTCCCTCTTACCACCATCAGAACATAACTTCAAAGCTATCAGCCCAAAGAAAAAAAAGCGCCGCACCACCACCGGTTGGGCTCGAACCTCCAACCTTTCGGTTAACAGCCGATCGCGCTAGCCCATTGCGCCACGAAAACAGTCCTGCTGCACTCTCACCACCCTCAGAACATAACTTCAAAGCTATTACCGCAAAGAAAAAAGCAACACACCAGTCCTGGGAGGGCTCGAGACTCCAACCTTTCGGTCAACAGCCGATCGCGCTAGCCCATTGCGCCACGCCGACAGTCTTGCTCCCCTCTCACCACCATCAGAACATAACTTCAAAGCTATCAGCCCAAAGAAAAAAAAAGCACCGCACCACAACCGGGTGGGCTCGAACCTCCAACTTTCCGGTTAACAGCCGATCACGCTAGCCAATTGCGCCACGGAGACAGTCCTGCTCCACTCTCACCACCATCAGAACATATCTTCAGAGCTATCAGCCCAAAGAAAAAAAAAGCGCTGCACCACCACCGAGTGGGCTCGAACCTCCAACCTTACGGTTAACAGCCGATCGCGCTAGCCAATTGCCCCACGGAGACAGTCGTGCTCCACTCTCACCATCGTCAGAACATTTCTTCAGAGCTATCCCCCCAAAGAAAAAAAAGCGCCGCACCACCACCGGTTGGGCTCGAACCTCCAACCTTTCGGTTAACAGCCGATCGCGCTAGCCAATCGCGCCACGGAGACAGTCCTGCTCCACTCTCACCACCATCGGAACATATCTTCAAAGCTATCAGCCCACAACAAAAAAAGCGCCGCACAACCACCGGGTAGGCTCGAACCTCCAACCTTTCGGTTAACAGCCGATCGCGCTAGCCAATTGCGCCACGGAGACAGTCCTGCTCTACTCTCACCACTATCAGAACTTTTCTTCAGAGCTATCACCCCAAAGAAAAAAAAAGCGCCGAACCACCACCGGTTGGGCTCGAACCTCCAACCTTTCGGTTAACAGCCGATCGCGCTAGCCAATTGCCCCACGGAGACAGTCGTGCTCCACTCTCACCATCGTCAGAACATTTCTTCAGAGCTATCACCCCAAAGAAAAAAAAGCGCCGCACCACCACCGGTTGGGCTCGAACCTCCGAACTTTTGGTTAACAGCCCATCGCGCTAGCCAATTGCGCCATGGAGACAGTCCTGCACCACTCTCACCACCATCAGAACATATCTTCAAAGCTATCAGCCCAAAGAAAAAAAAGCGCCGCACCACCACCGGGTGGGCTCGAACCTCCAACTTTTCAGGTAACAGCCGATCACGCTAGCCAATTGCGCCACGGAGACAGTCCTGCTTCACTCTCACCACCATCAGATCATATCTTCAAAGCTATCAGCACAAAGAAAAAAAAGCGCCCCAGACCAACCGGGTGGGCTCGAACTTCCAACCTTTCGGTTAACAGCCGATCGCGCTAGCCAACTGCGCCAAGGAGACAGTCGTGCTCCACTCTCACCACCATCAGAACATATCTTCAAAGCTATCAGCGCAAAGAAAAAAGCAACACACCACTCCAGGGAGGGCTCGAAACACCAACCTTTCGGTTAACAGCCGATCGCGCTAGCCAATGGCGCCACGGAGACAGTCCTGCTCCACTCTTACCACCATTAGAACATATTTTCAAAGCTATCAGCCCAAAGAAAAAAAAGCGCCGCCCCACCAACGGGTGGGCTCGAACCTTGAACTTTCCGGTTAACAGCCAATCACGCTAGCCAATTGCGCCACGGAGACAGTCCTGCTCCACTCTCACCACCATCAGAACATATCTTCAAAGCTATCCGCCCAAAAAAAAAGCTCCGCAGCACCACCGGGTGGGCTCGAACCTCCAACTTTTCGATTAACAGCCAATCACGCTAGCCAATTGCACCACGGAGACAGTCCTGCTCCACTCTCACCACCGTCAGAACATTTTTTCAGAGCTATCAGCCCAAAGAAAAAAAAGCGCTGCACCACAACCGGGTGGGCTCGAACCTCCAACCTTACGGTTAACAGCCGATCGCGCTAGCCAATTGCCCCACGGAGACAGTCGTGCTCCACTCTCACCATCGTCAGAACATTTCTTCAGAGCTATCACCCCAAAGAAAAAAAAGCGCCGCACCACCACCGGTTGGGCTCGAACCTCCAACCTTTCGGTTAACAGCCGATCGCGCTAGCCAATTGCGCCACGAAGACAGTCCTGCTCCCCTCTCACCACCATCAAAACATATTTTCAAAGCCATTACCGCAAAGAAAAAAGCAACAAACCACTCCTGGGAGGGCTCGAGACTCCAACCTTTCGGTTAACGGCCGATCGCGCTAGCCCATTGCGCCAAGGAGGCAGTCTTGCTCCACTCTCACCATCATCAGAACATATCTTCAAAGCTATAAGCGCAAAGAAAAAAAGCGCTGCACCACCAACGGACGGGCTCGAACCTCCAACCTTTCGGTTAACAGCCGATCGCGCTATCCCATTGCGCAACGGAGACAGTCTTGCTCCACTCTCACCACCATCAGAACATATCTTCAAAGCTATCAGCGCAAAGAAAAAAGCAAACACACCACTCCCGGGAGGGCTCGAAACTCCAACCTTTCGGTCAACAGCCGATCGCGCTAGCCCATTGCGCCACGGAGACAGTCTTGCTCCCCTCTTACCACCATCAGAACATAACTTCAAAGCTATCAGCCCAAAGAAAAAAAAGCACCGCACCACAAGCGGGTGGGCTCGAACCTCCAACCTTTCTGTTAACAGCCGATCGCGCTAGCAAATTGCGCCACGGAGACAGTCGTGCTCCACTCTGACCACCATCAGAACATATCTTCAAAGCTATCCGCGCAAAGAAAAAAGCAAAACACCACTCCCGGGAGGGCTCGAACTTCCAACTTTTCGGTTAACAGCCGATCGCGCTGGCCAATCGCGCCACGGAGAAAGTCCTGCTCAACTCTCACCACAATTAGAACATATCTTCAAAGCTATCAGCCCAAAGAAAAAAAAACCGCCGCACCACCACCGGGTGGGCTCGAACCTCCAACTTTTTGGTTAACAGCCGATCGCGCTAGCCAATTGCGCCACGGGGACCGTCCTGCTCAACTCTCACCACCGTCAGACCATTTCTTCAGATCTATCACCCCAAAGAAAAAAAGCGCCGCACCACCACCGGGTGGGCTCGAACCTCCAACTTTTCGGTTAACAGCCGATCGCGCTAGCCAATTGCGCCACGGGGACCGTCCTGCTCCACTCTCACCACCGTCAGACCATTTCTTCAGATCTATCACCCCAAAGAAAAAAAAGCGCCGCACCACCACCGGGTGGGCTCGAACCTCCAACCTTTCGATTAACAGCCGATCGCGCTAGCCAATTGCCCCACGGAGACAGTCGTGCTCCACTCTCACTACCGTCAGAACATTTCTTCAGAGCTATCACCCCAAAGAAAAAAAAGCGCCGCACCACCACCGGTTGGGTTCGAACCTCCAACCTTTCGGTTAACAGCCGATCGCGCTAGTCATTTGCGCCACGAAGACAGTCCTGCTCCACTCTCACCACCATCAGAACATATCTTCATAGCTATTACCGCAAAGAAAAAAGCAACACACCACTCCCGGGAGGGCTCAAAACTCCAACCTTTCGGTTAACAGCCGATCGCGCTAGCCCATTGCGCCACGGAGACAGTCTTGCTCCACTCTCACCACCATCAGAACATATCTTCAAAGCTATCAGCCCACAGAAAAAAAAGCGCCGCACCACCACCGGGTGGGCTCGAACTACCAACTTCTCGGTTAACAGCCGATCACGCTAGCGAATTGCGCCACGGAGACAGTCCTGCTCCACTCTCACCACCATCAGAACATATCTTCAAAGCTATCAGCCCAAAGAAAAAAAAGCGCCGCACCACCACCGGGTGGGCTCGAACCTCCAACTTTTCGGTTAACAGCCGATCACGCTAGCCAATTGCGCCACGAAGACAGTCCTGCTTCACTCTCACCACCATCATAACATATCTTCAAAGCAATCAGCCCAAAGAAAAAAAAGCGCCGCACCACCACCGGGTGGGCTCGAAACTCTAACCTTTCGGTTAACAGCCGATCGCGCTAGCCAATTGCGTCACGGAGACAGTCCTGCTCCACTCTCACCACCGTCAGAACATTTCTTCAGAGCTATCAGCCCAAAGAAAAAAAGCGCTGCACCACTACCGGGTGGGCTCGAACCTCCTACCTTACGGTTAACAGCCGATCGCGCTAGCCAATTGCCCCACGGAGACAGTCGTGCTCCACTCTCACCATCGTCAGAACATTTCTTCAGAGCTATCACCCCAAAGAAAAAAAAAGCGCCGCACCACCACCGGTTGGGCTCGAACCTCCAACCTTTCGGTTAACAGCCGATCGCGCTAGCCAATTGCGCCACGAAGACAGTCCTGCTCCACTCTCACCACCATCAGAACACATTTTAAAAGCTATTACCGCAAAGAAAAAAGCAACAAACCACTCCTGGGAGGGCTCGAGACTCCAACCTTTCGGTTAACAGCCGATCGCGCTAGCCCATTGCGCCACGGAGGCAGTCTTGCTCCACTCTCACCATCATCAGAACATATCTTCAAAGCTATAAGCGCAAAGACAAAAAAAGCGCTGCACCACCAACGGGTGGGCTCGAACCTCCAACCTTTCGGTTAACAGCCGATCGCGCTAGCCCATTGCGCCACGGAGACAGTCTTGCCCCACTCTCACCACCATCAGAACATATCTTCAAAGCTATCAGCGCAAAAAAAGCAACACACCACTCCCGGGAGGGCTCGAAACTCCAACCTTTCGGTCAACAGCCGATCGCGCTAGCCAATTGCGCCCTAGAGACAGTCTTGCTCCCCTCTCACCACCATCAGAACATAACTTCAAAGCTATCAGCCCAAAGAAAAAAAAGCACCACACCACCACCGGGTGGGCTCGAACCTCCAACCTTTCGGTTAACAGCCGATCGCGCTAGCCAATTGCGCCACGAAGACAGTCCTGCTCCACTCTCACCACCATCAGAACACATTTTAAAAGCTATTACCGCAAAGAAAAAAGCAACAAACCACTCCTGGGAGGGCTCGAGACTCCAACCTTTCGGTTAACAGCTAATCACGCTAGCCAATTGCGCCACGGAGACAGTCCTGCTCCACTCTCACCACCATCAGAACATATCTTCAAAGCTATCCGCCCAAAAAAAAAGCTCCGCAGCACCACCGGGTGGGCTCGAACCTCCAACTTTTCGATTAACAGCCAATCACGCTAGCCAATTGCACCACGGAGACAGTCCTGCTCCACTCTCACCACCGTCAGAACATTTTTCAGAGCTATCAGCCCAAAGAAAAAAAAGCGCTGCACCACAACCGGGTGGGCTCGAACCTCCAACCTTACGGTTAACAGCCGATCGCGCTAGCCTTTTGCCCCACGGAGACAGTCGTGCTCCACTCTCACCATCGTCAGAACATTTCTTCAGAGCTATCACCCCAAAGAAAAAAAAGCGCCGCACCACCACCGGTTGGGCTCGAACCTCCAACCTTTCGGTTAACAGCCGATCGCGCCAGCCAATTGCGCCACGAAGACAGTCCTGCTCCCCTCTCACCACCATCAGAAGATATTTTCAAAGCCATTACCGCAAAGAAAAAAGCAACAAACCACTCCTGGGAGGGCTCGAGACTCCAACCTTTCGGTTAACGGCCGATCGCGCTAGCCCATTGCGCCACGGAGGCAGTCTTGCTCCACTCTCACCATCATCAGAACATATCTTCAAAGCTATAAGCGCAAAGAAAAAAAGCGCTGCACCACCAACGGACGGGCTCGAACCTCCAACCTTTCGGTTAACAGCCGATCGCGCTATCCCATTGCGCAACGGAGACAGTCTTGCTCCACTCTCACCACCATCAGAACATATCTTCAAAGCTATCAGCGCAAAGAAAAAAGCAAACACACCACTCCCGGGAGGGCTCGAAACTCCAACCTTTCGGTCAACAGCCGATCGCGCTAGCCCATTGCGCCACGGAGACAGTCTTGCTCCCCTCTTAGCACCATCAGAACATAACTTCAAAGCTATCAGCCCAAAGAAAAAAAAGCACCGCACCACAAGCGGGTGGGCTCGAACCTCCAACCTTTCTGTTAACAGCCGATCGCGCTAGCAAATTGCGCCACGGAGACAGTCGTGCTCCACTCTGACCACCATCAGAACATATCTTCAAAGCTATCCGCGCAAAGAAAAAAGCAAAACACCACTCCCGGGAGGGCTCAAACTTCCAACTTTTCGGTTAACAGCCGATCGCGCTGGCCAATCGCGCCACGGAAAAAGTCCTGCTCAACTCTCACCACAATTAGAACATATCTTCAAAGCTATCAGCCCAAAGAAAAAAAAACCGCCGCACCACCACCGGGTGGGCTCGAACCTCCAACTTTTTGGTTAACAGCCGATCGCGCTAGCCAATTGCGCCACGGGGACCGTCCTGCTCAACTCCCACCACCGTCAGACCATTTCTTCAGATCTATCACCCCAAAGAAAAAAAAGCGCCGCACCACCACCGGGTGGGCTCGAACCTCCAACCTTTCGATTAACAGCCGATCGTGCTAGCCAATTGCCCCACGGAGACAGTCGTGCTCCACTCTCACCACCGTCAGAACATTTCTTCAGAGCTATCACCCCAAAGAAAAAAAAAGCGCCGCACCACCACCGGTTGGGTTCGAACCTCCAACCTTTCGGTTAACAGCCGATCGCGCTAGTCATTTGCGCCACGAAGACAGTCCTGCTCCACTCTCACCACCATCAGAACATATTTTCAAAGCTATTACCGCAAAGAAAAAAGCAACACACCACTCCCGGGAGGGCTCAAAACTCCAACCTTTCGGTTAACAGCCGATCGCGCTAGCCCATTGTGCCACGGAGACAGTCTTGCTCCACTCTCACCACCATCAGAACATATCTTCAAAGCTATCAGCCCACAGAAAAAAAAGCGCCGCACCACCACCGGGTGGGCTCGAACCTCCAACTTTTCGGTTAACAGCCAATCACGCTAGCCAATTGCTCCACGGAGACAGTCCTGCTTCACTCTCACCACCATCATAACATATCTTCAAAGCTATCAGCCCAAAGAAAAAAAAGCGCCGCACCACCACCGGGTGGGCTCGAACTACCAACTTCTCGGTTAACAGCCGATCACGCTAGCGAATTGCGCCACGGAGACAGTCCTGCTCCACTCTCACCACCATCAGAACATATCTTCAAAGCTATCAGCCCAAAGAAAAAAAGCGCCGCACCACCACCGGGTGGGCTCGAACCTCCAACTTTTCGGTTAACAGCCGATCACGCTAGCCAATTGCGCCACGGAGACAGTCCTGCTTCACTCTCACCACCATCATAACATATCTTCAAAGCAATCAGCCCAAAGAAAAAAAAGCGCCGCACCACCACCGGGTGGGCTCGAAACTCTAACCTTTCGGTTAACAGCCCATCGCGCTAGCCAATTGCGTCACGGAGACAGTCCTGCTCCACTCTCACCACCGTCAGAACATTTCTTCAGAGCTATCAGCCCAAAGAAAAAAAGCGCTGCACCACTACCGGGTGGGCTCGAACCTCCTACCTTACGGTTAACAGCCGATCGCGCTAGCCAATTGCCCCACGGAGACAGTCGTGCTCCACTCTCACCATCGTCAGAACATTTCTTCAGAGCTATCACCCCAAAGAAAAAAAAAGCGCCGCACCACCACCGGTTGGGCTCGAACCTCCAACCTTTCGGTTAACAGCCGATCGCGCTAGCCAATTGCGCCACGAAGACAGTCTTGCTCCACTCTCACCACCATCAGAACATATTTTAAAAGCTATTACCGCAAAGAAAAAAGCATTAAACCACTCCTGGGAAGGCTCGAGACTCCAACCTTTCGGTTAACAGCCGATCGCGCTAGCCCATTGCGCCACGGAGGCAGTCTCGCTCCACTCTCACCATCATCAGAACATATCTTCAAAGCTATAAGCGCAAAGAAAAAAAAGCGCTGCACCACCAACGGGTGGGCTCGAACCTCCAACCTTTCGGTTAACAGCCGATCGCGCTAGCCCATTGCGCCACGGAGACAGTCTTGCCCCACTCTCACCACCATCAGAACATATCTTCAAAGCTATCAGCGCAAAAAAAAGCAACACACCACTCCCGGGAGGGCTCGAAACTCCAACCTTTCGGTCAACAGCCGATCGCGCTAGCCCATTGCGCCACAGACACAGTCTTCCTGCCCTCTCACCACCATCAGAACATAACTTCAAAGCTATCAGCCCAAAGAAAAAAAAGCACCACACCACCACCGGGTGGGCTCGAACCTCCAACCTTTCGGTTAACAGCCGCTCGCGCTAGCCAATTGCGCCACGGAGACAGTCGTGCTCCACTCTCACCACCATCAGAACATATCTTCAAAGCTATCAGCGCAAAGAAAAAAGCAAAACACCACTCCCGGGAGGGCTCGAACCTCCAACTTTTCGGTTAACAGCCGATCGCGCTGACAAAATGCGCCACGGAGAAAGTCCTGCTCAACTCTCACCACAATTAGAACATATCTTCAAAGCTATCAGCCCAAAGAAAAAAAAACCGCCGCACCACCACCGGGTGGGCTCGAACCTCCAACTTTTCGGTTAACAGCCGATCGCTCTAGCCAATTGCGCCACGGGGACCGTCCTGCTCCACTCTCACCACCGTCAGACCATTTCTTCAGATCTATCACCCCAACGAAAAAAAAGCGCCGCACCACCACCGGGTGGGCTCGAACCTCCAACCTTTCGATTAACAGCCGATCGCGCTAGCCAATTGCCCCACGGAGACAGTCGTGCTCCACTCTCACCACCGTCAGAACATTTCTTCAGAGCTATCACCCCAAAGAAAAAAAAGCGCCGCACCACCACCGGTTGGGTTCGAACCTCCAACATTTCGGTTAACAGCCGATCGCGCTAGTCATTTGCGCCACGAAGTCAGTCCTGCTCCACTCTCACCACCATCAGAACACATTTTAAAAGCTATTACCGCAAAGAAAAAAGCAACAAACCACTCCTGGGAGGGCTCGAGACTCCAACCTTTCGGTTAACAGCCGATCGCGCTAGCCCATTGCGCCACGGAGGCAGTCTTGCTCCACTCTCACCATCATCAGAACATATCTTCAAAGCTATAAGCGCAAAGACAAAAAAAGCGCTGCACCACCAACGGGTGGGCTCGAACCTCCAACCTTTCGGTTAACAGCCGATCGCGCTAGCCCATTGCGCCACGGAGACAGTCTTGCCCCACTCTCACCACCATCAGAACATATCTTCAAAGCTATCAGCGCAAAAAAAGCAACACACCACTCCCGGGAGGGCTCGAAACTCCAACCTTTCGGTCAACAGCCGATCGCGCTAGCCAATTGCGCCCTAGAGACAGTCTTGCTCCCCTCTCACCACCATCAGAACATAACTTCAAAGCTATCAGCCCAAAGAAAAAAAAGCACCACACCACCACCGGGTGGGCTCGAACCTCCAACCTTTCGGTTAACAGCCGATCGCGCTAGCCAATTGCGCCACGAAGACAGTCCTGCTCCACTCTCACCACCATCAGAACACATTTTAAAAGCTATTACCGCAAAGAAAAAAGCAACAAACCACTTCTGGGAGGGCTCGAGACTCCAACCTTTCGGTTAACAGCCGATCGCGCTAGCCCATTGCGCCACGGAGACAGTCCTGCCCCACTCTCACCACCATCAGAACATATCTTCAAAGCTATCAGCGCAAAAAAAGCAACACACCACTCCTGGGAGGGCTCGAGACTCCAACCTTTCGGTTAACAGCCGATTGCGCTAGCCCATTGCGCCCTAGAGACAGTCTTGCTCCCCTCTCACCACCATCAGAACATAACTTCAAAGCTATCAGCCCAAAGAAAAAAAAGCACCACACCACCACCGGGTGGGCTCGAACCTCCAACTTTTCGGTTAACAGCCGCTCGCGCTAGCCAATTGGCCACGGAGACAGTCGTGCTCCACTCTCACCACCATCAGAACATATCTTCAAAGCTATAAGCGCAAAGAAAAAAGCAAAACACCACTCCCGGGAGGGCTCGAACCTCCAACTTTTCGGTTAACAGCCGATCGCGCTGACAAAATGCGCCACGGAGAAAGTCCTGCTCAACTCTCACCACAATTAGAACATATCTTCGAAGCTATTACCGCAAAGAAAAAAGCAACACACCATTCCCGGGAGGGCTCGAACCTCCAACCTTTCGGTTAACAGCCGATCGCGCTAGCCAATTGCGCCACGGAGACAGTCCTGCTCTACTCTCACCACTATCAGAACTTTTCTTCAGATCTATCACCCCAAAGAAACAAAACCGCCGCACCACCACCGGGTGGGCTCGAACCTCCAACTTTTCGGTTAACAGCCGATCGCGCTAGCCAATTGCGCCACGGGGACCGTCCTGCTCCACTCTCACCACCGTCAGACCATTTCTTCAGATCTATCACCCCAAAGAAAAAAAAGCGCCGCACCACCACCGGGTGGGCTCGAACCTCCAACCTTTCGATTAACAGCCGATCGCGCTAGCCAATTGCCCCACGGAGACAGTCGTGCTCCACTTTCACCACCGTCAGTACATTTCTTCAGAGCTATCACCCCAAAGAAAAACAAAGCGCCGCACCTCCACCGGTTGGGTTCGAACCTCCAACCTTTCGGTTAACAGCCGATCGCGCTAGTCATTTGCGCCACGAAGACAGTCCTGCTCCACTCTCACCACCATCAGAACATATCTTCAAAGCTATTACCGCAAAGAAAAAAGCAACACACCATTCCCGGGAAGGCTCGAACCTCCAACCTTTCGGTTAACAGCCGATCGCGCTAGCCAATTGCGCCACGGAGACACTCCTGCTCTACTCTCACCACTATCAGAACTTTTCTTCAGAGCTATCACCCCAAAGAAAAAAAAAGCGCCGAACCACCACCGGTTGGGCTCGAACCTCCAACCTTTCGGTTAACAGCCGATCGCGCTAGCCAATTGCCCAACGGAGACAGTCGTGCTCCACTCTCACCATCGTCAGAACATTTCTTCAGAGCTATCACCCCAAAGAAAAAAAAAGCGCCGCACCACCACCGGTTGGGCTCGAACCTCCAACCTTTCGGTTAACAGCCGATCGCGCTAGCCAATTGCGCCACGAAGACAGTCCTGCTCCACTCTCACCACCATCAGAACACATTTTAAAAGCTATTACCGCAAAGAAAAAAGCAACAAACCACTCCTGGGAGGGCTCGAGACTCCAACCTTTCGGTTAACAGCCGATCGCGCTAGCCCATTGCGCCACGGAGGCAGTCTTGCTCCACTCTCACCATCATCAGAACATATCTTCAAAGCTATAAGCGCAAAGACAAAAAAAGCGCTGCACCACCAACGGGTGGGCTCGAACCTCCAACCTTTCGGTTAACAGCCGATCGCGCTAGCCCATTGCGCCACGGAGACAGTCTTGCCCCACTCTCACCACCATCAGAACATATCTTCAAAGCTATCAGCGCAAAAAAAGCAACACACCACTCCCGGGAGGGCTCGAAACTCCAACCTTTCGGTCAACAGCCGATCGCGCTAGCCAATTGCGCCCTAGAGACAGTCTTGCTCCCCTCTCACCACCATCAGAACATAACTTCAAAGCTATCAGCCCAAAGAAAAAAAAGCACCACACCACCACCGGGTGGGCTCGAACCTCCAACCTTTCGGTTAACAGCCGATCGCGCTAGCCAATTGCGCCACGGAGACAGTCGTGCTCCACTCTCACCACCATCAGAACATATCTTCAAAGCTATAAGCGCAAAGAAAAAAGCAAAACACCACTCCCGGGAGGGCTCGAACCTCCAACTTTTCGGTTAACAGCCGATCGCGCTGACAAAATGCGGCACGGAGAAAGTCCTGCTCAACTCTCACCACAATTAGAACATATCTTCAAAGCTATTACCGCAAAGAAAAAAGCAACACACCATTCCCGGGAGGGCTCGAACCTCCAACCTTTCGGTTAACAGCCGATCGCGCTAGCCAATTGCGCCACGGAGACAGTCCTGCTCTACTCTCACCACTATCAGAACTTTTCTTCAGATCTATCACCCCAAAGAAACAAAACCGCCGCACCACCACCGGGTGGGCTCGAACCTCCAACCTTTCGATTAACAGCCGATCGCGCTAGCCAATTGCCCCACGGAGACAGTCGTGCTCCACTTTCACCACCGTCAGTACATTTCTTCAGAGCTATCACCCCAAAGAAAAACAAAGCGCCGCACCTCCACCGGTTGGGTTCGAACCTCCAACCTTTCGGTTAACAGCCGATCGCGCTAGTCATTTGCGCCACGAAGACAGTCCTGCTCCACTCTCACCACCATCAGAACATATCTTCAAAGCTATTACCGCAAAGAAAAAAGCAACACACCATTCCTGGGAGGGCTCGAACCTCCAACCTTTCGGTTAACAGCCGATCGCGCTAGCCAATTGCGCCACGGAGACAGTCCTGCTCTACTCTCACCACTATCAGAACATTTCTTCAGAGCTATCACCCCAAAGAAAAAAAAAAGCGCCGAACCACCACCGGTTGGGCTCGAACCTCCAACCTTTCGGTTAACAGCCAATCGCGCTAGCCAATTGCCCAACGGAGACAGTCGTGCTCCACTCTCACCATCGTCAGAACATTTCTTCAGAGCTATCACCCCAAAGAAAAAAAAGCGCCGCACCACCACCGGTTGGGCTCGAACCTCCGAACTTTTGGTTAACAGCCCATCGCGCTAGCCAATTGCGCCATGGAGACAGTCCTGCACCACTCTCACCACCATCAGAACATATCTTCAAAGCTATCAGCCCAAAGAAAAAAAAGCGCCGCACCACCACCGGGTGGGCTCGAACCTCCAACTTTTCAGGTAACAGCCGACCACGCTAGCCAATTGCGCCACGGAGACAGTCCTGCTTCACTCTCACCACCATCAGAACATATCTTCAAAGCTATCAGCACAAAGAAAAAAAAGCGCCCCAGACCAACCGGGTGGGCTCGAACTTCCAACCTTTCGGTTAACAGCCGATCGCGCTAGCCAACTGCGCCAAGGAGACAGTCGTGCTCCACTCTCACCACCATCAGAACATATCTTCAAAGCTATCAGCGCAAAGAAAAAAGCAACACACCACTCCAGGGAGGGCTCGAAACACCAACCTTTCGGTTAACAGCCCATCGCGCTAGCCAATGGCGCCACGGAGACAGTCCTGGTCCACTCTTACCACCATTAGAACATATCTTCAAAGCTATCAGCCCAAAGAAAAAAAAAGCGCCGCCCCACCAACGGGTGGGCTCGAACCTTGAACTTTCCGGTTAACAGCCAATCACGCTAGCCAATTGCGCCACGGAGACAGTCCTGCTCCACTCTCACCACCATCAGAACATATCTTCAAAGCCCAAAAAAAAGCTCCGCAGCACCACCGGGTGGGCTCGAACCTCCAACGTTTCGGTTAACAGCCAATCAAGCTAGCCAATTGCACCACGGAGACAGTCCTGCTCCACTCTCACCACCGTCAGAACATTTTTTCAGAGCTATCAGCCCAAAGAAAAAAAGCGCTGCACCACAACCGGGTGGGCTCGAACCTCCAACCTTACCGTTAACAGCCGATCGCGCTAGCCAATTGCCCCACGGAGACAGTCGTGCTCCACTCTCACCATCGTCAGAACATTTCTTCAGAGCTATCACCCCAAAGAAAAAAAAGCGCCGCACCACCACCGGTTGGGCTCGAACCTCCAACCTTTCGGTTAACAGCCGGTCGCGCTAGCCAATTGCGCCACGAAGACAGTCCTGCTCCCCTCTCACCACTATCAGAACATATTTTCAAAGCCATTACCGCAAAGAAAAAAGCAACAAACCACTCCTGGGAGGGCTCGAGACTCCAACCTTTCGGTTAACAGCCGATCGCGCTAGCCCATTGCGCCACGGAGGCAGTCTTGCTCCACTCTCACCATCATGAGAACATATCTTCAAAGCTATAAGCGCAAAGAAAAAAAGCGCTGCACCACCAACGGGTGGGCTCGAACCTCCAACCTTTCGGTTAACAGCCGATTGCGCTATCCCATTGCGCAACGGAGACAGTCTTGCTCCACTGTCACCACCATCAGAACATATCTTCAAAGCTATCAGCGCAAAGAAAAAAGCAAACACACCACTCCCGGGAGGGCTCGAAACTCCAACCTTTTGGTCAACAGCCGATCGCGCTAGCCCATTGCGCCACGGAGACAGTCTTGCTCCCCTCTTACCACCATCAGATCATAACTTCAAAGCTATCAGCGCAAAAAAAGCAACACACCACTCCTGGGAGGGCTCGAGACTCCAACCTTTCGGTTAACAGCCGATCGCGCTAGCCCATTGCGCCCTAGAGACAGTCTTGCTCCCCTCTCACCACCATCAGAACATAACTTCAAAGCTATCAGCCCAAAGAAAAAAAAGCACCACACCACCACCGGGTGGGCTCGAACCTCCAACTTTTCGGTTAACAGCCGCTCGCGCTAGCCAATTGCGCCACGGAGACAGTCGTGCTCCACTCTCACCACCATCAGAACATACCTTCAAAGCTATAAGCGCAAAGAAAAAAGCAAAACACCACTCCCGGGAGGGCTCGAACCTCCAACCTTTCGGTTAACAGCCGATCGCGCTAGCCAATTGCGCCACGGAGACAGTCCTGCTCTACTCTCACCACTATCAGAACTTTTCTTCAGATCTATCACCCCAAAGAAACAAAACCGCCGCACCACCACCGGGTGGGCTCGAACCTCCAACTTTTCGATTAACAGCCGATCGCGCTAGCCAATTGCGCCACGGGGACCGTCCTGCTCCACTCTCACCACCGTCAGACCATTTCTTCAGATCTATCACCCCAAAGAAAAAAAAGCGCCGCACCACCACCGGGTGGGCTCGAACCTCCAACCTTTCGATTAACAGCCGATCGCGCTAGCCAATTGCCCCACGGAGACAGTCGTGCTCCACTTTCACCACCGTCAGTACATTTCTTCAGAGCTATCACCCCAAAGAAAAACAAAGCGCCGCACCTCCACCGGTTGGGTTCGAACCTCCAACCTTTCGGTTAACAGCCGATCGCGCTAGTCATTTGCGCCACGAAGACAGTCCTGCTCCACTCTCACCACCATCAGAACATATCTTCAAAGCTATTACCGCAAAGAAAAAAGCAACACACCATTCCCGGGAGGGCTCGAACCTCCAACCTTTCGGTTAACAGCCGATCGCGGTAGCCAATTGCGCCACGGAGACAGTCCTGCTCTACTCTCACCACTATCAGAACTTTTCTTCAGAGCTATCACCCCAAAGAAAAAAAAAAGCGCCGAACCACCACCGGTTGGGCTCGAACCTCCAACCTTTCGGTTAACAGCCAATCGCGCTAGCCAATTGCCCAACGGAGACAGTCGTGCTCCACTCTCACCATCGTCAGAACATTTCTTCAGAGCTATCACCCCAAAGAAAAAAAAGCGCCGCACCACCACCGGTTGGGCTCGAACCTCCGAACTTTTGGTTAACAGCCCATCGCGCTAGCCAATTGCGCCATGGAGACAGTCCTGCACCACTCTCACCACCATCAGAACATATCTTCAAAGCTATCAGCCCAAAGAAAAAAAAGCGCAGCACCACCACCGGGTGGGCTCGAACCTCCAACTTTTCAGGTAACAGCCGACCACGCTAGCCAATTGCGCCACGGAGACAGTCCTGCTTCACTCTCACCACCATCAGAATATATCTTCAAAGCTATCAGCACAAAGAAAAAAAAGCGCCCCAGACCAACCGGGTGGGCTCGAACTTCCAACCTTTCGGTTAACAGCCGATCGCGCTAGCCAACTGCGCCAAGGAGACAGTCGTGCTCCACTCTCACCACCATCAGAACATATCTTGAAAGCTATCAGCGCAAAGAAAAAAGCAACACACCACTCCAGGGAGGGCTCGAAACACCAACCTTTCGGTTAACAGCCCATCGCGCTAGCCAATGGCGCCACAGAGACAGTCCTGGTCCACTCTTACCACCATTAGAACATATCTTCAAAGCTATCAGCCCAAAGAAAAAAAAAGCGCCGCCCCACCAACGGGTGGGCTCGAACCTTGAACTTTCCGGTTAACAGCCAATCACGCTAGCCAATTGCGCCACGGAGACAGTCCTGCTCCACTCTCACCACCATCAGAACACATTTTAAAAGCTATTACCGCAAAGAAAAAAGCAACAAACCACTCCTGGGAGGGCTCGAGACTCCAACCTTTCGGTTAACAGCCGATCGCGCTAGCCCATTGCGCCACGGAGACAGTCCTGCCCCACTCTCACCACCATCAGAACATATCTTCAAAGCTATCAGCGCAAAAAAAGCAACACACCACTCCTGGGAGGGCTCGAGACTCCAACCTTTCGGTTAACAGCCGATCGCGCTAGCCCATTGCGCCCTAGAGACAGTCTTGCTCCCCTCTCACCACCATCAGAACATAACTTCAAAGCTATCAGCCCAAAGAAAAAAAAGCACCACACCACCACCGGGTGGGCTCGAACCTCCAACTTTTCGGTTAACAGCCGCTCGCGCTAGCCAATTGCGCCACGGAGACAGTCGTGCTCCACTCTCACCACCATCAGAACATATCTTCAAAGCTATAAGCGCAAAGAAAAAAGCAAAACACCACTCCCGGGAGGGCTCGAACCTCCAACTTTTCGGTTAACAGCCGATCGCGCTGACAAAATGCGGCACGGAGAAAGTCCTGCTCAACTCTCACCACAATTAGAACATATCTTCAAAGCTATTACCGCAAAGAAAAAAGCAACACACCATTCCCGGGAGGGCTCGAACCTCCAACCTTTCGGTTAACAGCCGATCGCGCTAGCCAATTGCGCCACGGAGACAGTCCTGCTCTACTCTCACCACTATCAGAACTTTTCTTCAGATCTATCACCCCAAAGAAACAAAACCGCCGCACCACCACCGGGTGGGCTCGAACCTCCAACTTTTCGGTTAACAGCCGATCGCGCTAGCCAATTGCGCCACGGGGACCGTCCTGCTCCACTCTCACCACCGTCAGACCATTTCTTCAGATCTATCACCCCAAAGAAAAAAAAGCGCCGCACCACCACCGGGTGGGCTCGAACCTCCAACCTTTCGATTAACAGCCGATCGCGCTAGCCAATTGCCCCACGGAGACAGTCGTGCTCCACTTTCACCACCGTCAGTACATTTCTTCAGAGCTATCACCCCAAAGAAAAACAAAGCGCCGCACCTCCACCGGTTGGGTTCGAACCTCCAACCTTTCGGTTAACAGCCGATCGCGCTAGTCATTTGCGCCACGAAGACAGTCCTGCTCCACTCTCACCACCATCAGAACATATCTTCAAAGCTATTACCGCAAAGAAAAAAGCAACACACCATTCCCGGGAGGGCTCGAACCTCCAACCTTTCGGTTAACAGCCGATCGCGCTAGCCAATTGCGCCACGGAGACAGTCCTGCTCTACTCTCACCACTATCAGAACTTTTCTTCAGAGCTATCACCCCAAAGAAAAAAAAAAGCGCCGAACCACCACCGGTTGGGCTCGAACCTCCAACCTTTCGGTTAACAGCCAATCGCGCTAGCCAATTGCCCAACGGAGACAGTCGTGCTCCACTCTCACCATCGTCAGAACATTTCTTCAGAGCTATCACCCCAAAGAAAAAAAAGCGCCGCACCACCACCGGTTGGGCTCGAACCTCCGAACTTTTGGTTAACAGCCCATCGCGCTAGCCAATTGCGCCATGGAGACAGTCCTGCACCACTCTCACCACCATCAGAACATATCTTCAAAGCTATCAGCCCAAAGAAAAAAAAGCGCCGCACCACCACCGGGTGGGCTCGAACCTCCAACTTTTCAGGTAACAGCCGACCACGCTAGCCAATTGCGCCACGGAGACAGTCCTGCTTCACTCTCACCACCATCAGAACATATCTTCAAAGCTATCAGCACAAAGAAAAAAAAGCGCCCCAGACCAACCGGGTGGGCTCGAACTTCCAACCTTTCGGTTAACAGCCGATCGCGCTAGCCAACTGCGCCAAGGAGACAGTCGTGCTCCACTCTCACCACCATCAGAACATATCTTCAAAGCTATCAGCGCAAAGAAAAAAGCAACACACCACTCCAGGGAGGGCTCGAAACACCAACCTTTCGGTTAACAGCCCATCGCGCTAGCCAATGGCGCCACGGAGACAGTCCTGGTCCACTCTTACCACCATTAGAACATATCTTCAAAGCTATCAGCCCAAAGAAAAAAAAAGCGCCGCCCCACCAACGGGTGGGCTCGAACCTTGAACTTTCCGGTTAACAGCCAATCACGCTAGCCAATTGCGCCACGGAGACAGTCCTGCTCCACTCTCACCACCATCAGAACATATCTTCAAAGCCCAAAAAAAAGCTCCGCAGCACCACCGGGTGGGCTCGAACCTCCAACGTTTCGGTTAACAGCCAATCACGCTAGCCAATTGCACCACGGAGACAGTCCTGCTCCACTCTCACCACCGTCAGAACATTTTTTCAGAGCTATCAGCCCAAAGAAAAAAAGCGCTGCACCACAACCGGGTGGGCTCGAACCTCCAACCTTACCGTTAACAGCCGATCGCGCTAGCCAATTGCCCCACGGAGACAGTCGTGCTCCACTCTCACCATCGTCAGAACATTTCTTCAGAGCTATCACCCCAAAGAAAAAAAAGCGCCGCACCACCACCGGTTGGGCTCGAACCTCCAACCTTTCGGTTAACAGCCGGTCGCGCTAGCCAATTGCGCCACGAAGACAGTCCTGCTCCCCTCTCACCACCATCAGAACATATTTTCAAAGCCATTACCGCAAAGAAAAAAGCAACAAACCACTCCTGGGAGGGCTCGAGACTCCAACCTTTCGGTTAACAGCCGATCGCGCTAGCCCATTGCGCCACGGAGGCAGTCTTGCTCCACTCTCACCATCATGAGAACATATCTTCAAAGCTATAAGCGCAAAGAAAAAAAGCGCTGCACCACCAACGGGTGGGCTCGAACCTCCAACCTTTCGGTTAACAGCCGATTGCGCTATCCCATTGCGCAACGGAGACAGTCTTGCTCCACTCTCACCACCATCAGAACATATCTTCAAAGCTATCAGCGCAAAGAAAAAAGCAAACACACCACTCCCGGGAGGGCTCGAAACTCCAACCTTTTGGTCAACAGCCGATCGCGCTAGCCCATTGCGCCACGGAGACAGTCTTGCTCCCCTCTTACCACCATCAGATCATAACTTCAAAGCTATCAGCCCAAAGAAAAAAAAGCACCGCACCACCAGCGGGTCGGCTCGAACCTCCAACCTTTCTGTTAACAGCCGATCGCGCTAGCAAATTGCGCCACGGAGACAGTCGTGCTCCACTCTGACCACCATCAGAACACATCTTCAAAGCTATCCGCGCAAAGAAAAAAGCAAAACACCACTCCCGGGAGGGCTCGAACTTCCAACTTTTCGGTTAACAGCCGATCGTGCTGGCCAATCGCGCCACGGAGAAAGTCCTGCTCAACTCTCACCACAATTAGAACATATCTTCAAAGCTATCAGCCCAAAGAAAAAAAAACCGCCGCACCACCACCGGGTGGGCTAGAACCTCCAACTTTTCGGTTAACAGCCGATCGCGCTAGCCAATTGCGCCACGGGGACCGTCCTGCTCCACTCTCACCACCATCACAACATATCTTCAAAGCTATCAGCCCAAAGAAAAAAAGCGCCGCACCACCACCGGGTGGGCTCGAACTACCAACTTCTCGGTTAACAGCCGATCACGCTAGCGAATTGCGCCACGGAGACAGTCCTGCTCCACTCTCACCACCATCAGAACATATCTTCAAAGCTATCAGCCCAAAGAAAAAAAAGCGCCGCACCACCACCGGGTGGGCTCAAACTACCAACTTTTCGGTTAACAGCCGATCACGCTAGCGAATTGCTCCACGGAGACAGTCTTGCTCCACTCTCACCACCATCAGAACATATCTTCAAAGCTGTCAGCGCAAAGAAAAAAGCAAACACACCACTCCCGGGAGGGCTCGAAACTCCGACCTTTCGGTCAACAGCCGATCGCGCTAGCCCATTGCGCCACGGAGACAGTCTTGCTTCCCTCTTACCACCATCAGAACATAACTTCAAAGCTATCAGCCCAAAGAAAAAAAAGCACCGCACCACCAGCGGCTGGGCTCGAACCTCCAACCTTTCTGTTAACAGCCGATCGTGCTAGCAAATTGCGCCACGGAGACAGTCGTGCTCCACTCTGACCACCATCAGAACATATCTTCAAAGCTATCCGCGCAAAGAAAAAAGCAAAACACCACTCCCGGGAGGGCTCGAACCTCCAACTTTTCGGTTAACAGCCGATCGCACTGGCCAATTGCGCCACGGGGACCGTCCTGCTCCACTCTCACCACCGTCAGACCATTTCTTCAGAGCTATCACCCCAAAGAAAAAAAAAGCGCCGCACCACCACCGGTTGGGCTCGAACCTCCAACCTTTCGATTAACAGCCGATCGTGCTAGCCAATTGCCCCACGGAGACAGTCGTGCTCCACTCTCACCACCGTCAGAACATTTCTTCAGAGCTATCACCCCAAAGAAAAAAAAAGCGCCGCACCACCACCGGTTGGGTTCGAACCTCCAACCTTTCGGTTAACAGCCGATCGCGCTAGTCATTTGCGCCACGAAGACAGTCCTGCTCCACTCTCACCACCATCAGAACATATCTTCAAAGCTATTACCGCAAAAAAAAAAGCAACACACCACTCCCGGGAGGGCTCAAAACTCCAACCTTTCGGTTAACAGCCGATCGCGCTAGCCCATTGCGCCACGGAGACAGTCTTGCTCCACTCTCACCACCATCAGAACATATCTTCAAAGCTATCAGCCCACAGAAAAAAAAGCGCCGCACCACCACCGGGTGGGCTCGAACCTCCAACTTTTCGGTTAACAGCCAATCACGCTAGCCAATTGCTCCACGGAGACAGTCCTGCTTCACTCTCACCACCATCATAACATATCTTCAAAGCTATCAGCCCAAAGAAAAAAAAGCGCCGCACCACCACCGGGTGGGCTCGAACTACCAACTTCTCGGTTAACAGCCGATCACGCTAGCGAATTGCGCCACGGAGACAGTCCTGCTCCACTCTCACCACCATCAGAACATATCTTCAAAGCTATCAGCCCAAAGAAAAAAAAGCGCCGCACCACCACCGGGTGGGCTCGAACCTCCAACTTTTCGGTTAACAGCCGATCACGCTAGCCAATTGCGCCACGGAGACAGTCCTGCTTCACTCTCACCACCATCATAACACATCTTCAAAGCAATCAGCCCAAAGAAAAAAAAGCGCCGCACCACCACCGGGTGGGCTCGAAACTCTAACCTTTCGGTTAACAGCCGATCGCGCTAGCCAATTGCGTCACGGAGACAGTCCTGCTCCACTCTCACCACCGTCAGAACATTTCTTCAGAGCTATCACCCCAAAGAAAAAAAAGCGCCGCACCACCACCGGTTGGGCTCGAACCTCCAACCTTTCGGTTAACAGCCGATCGCGCAAGCCAATTGCGCCACGAAGACAGTCTTGCTCCACTCTCACCACCATCAGAACATATTTTAAAAGCTATTACCGCAAAGAAAAAAGCAACAAACCACTCCTGGGAGGGCTCGAGACTCCAACCTTTCGGTTAACAGCCGATCGCGCTAGCCCATTGCGCCACGGAGACAGTCTTCCTGCCCTCTCACCACCATCAGAACATAACTTCAAAGCTATCAGCCCAAAGAAAAAAAAGCACCACACCACCACCGGGTGGGCTCGAACCTCCAACCTTTCGGTTAACAGCCGCTCGCGCTAGCCAATTGCGCCACGGAGACAGTCGTGCTCCACTCTCACCACCATCAGAACATATCTTCAAAGCTATCAGCGCAAAGAAAAAAAAAAGCGCTGCACCACCAACGGGTGGGCTCGAACCTCCAACCTTTCAGTTAACAGCCGATCGCGCTAGCCCATTGCGCCACGGAGACAGTCTTGCCCCACTCTCACCACCATCAGAACATATCTTCAAAGCTATCAGCGCAAAAAAAGCAACACACCACTCCCGGGAGGGCTCGAAACTCCAACCTTTCGGTCAACAGCCGATCGCGCTAGCCCATTGCGCCACAGAGACAGTCTTCCTGCCCTCTCACCACCATCAGAACATAACTTCAAAGCTATCAGCCCAAAGAAAAAAAAGCACCACACCACCACCGGGTGGGCTCGAACCTCCAACCTTTCGGTTAACAGCCGCTCGCGCTAGCCAATTGCGCCACGGAGACAGTCGTGCTCCACTCTCACCACCATCAGAACATATCTTCAAAGCTATCAGCGCAAAGAAAAAAGCAAAACACCACTCCCGGGAGGGCTCGAACCTCCAACTTTTCGGTTAACAGCCGATCGCGCTGACAAAATGCGCCACGGAGAAAGTCCTGCTCAACTCTCACCACAATTAGAACATATCTTCAAAGCTATCAGCCCAAAGAAAAAAAAACCGCCGCACCACCACCGGGTGGGCTCGAACCTCCAACTTTTCGGTTAACAGCCGATCGCGCTAGCCAATTGCGCCACGGGGACCGTCCTGCTCCACTCTCACCACCGTCAGACCATTTCTTCAGATCTATCACCCCAAAGAAAAAAAAGCGCCGCACCACCACAGGGTGGGCTCGAACCTCCAACCTTTCGATTAACAGCCGATCGCGCTAGCCAATTGCCCCACGGAGACAGTCGTGCTCCACTCTCACCACCGTCAGAACATTTCTTCAGAGCTATCACCCCAAAGAAAAAAAAGCGCCGCACCACCACCGGTTGGGTTCGAACCTCCAACCTTTCGGTTAACAGCCGATCGCGCTAGTCATTTGCGCCACGAAGACAGTCCTGCTCCACTCTCACCACCATCAGAACATATCTTCATAGCTATTACCGCAAAGAAAAAAGCAACAAACCACTCCCGGGAGGGCTCAAAACTCTAACCTTTCGGTTAACAGCCGATCGCGCTAGCCAATTGCGCCACGGGGACCGTCCTGCTCCACTCTCACCACCGTCAGACCATTTCTTCAGATCTATCACCCCAAAGAAAAAAAAGCGCCGCACCACCACCGGGTGGGCTCGAACCTCCAACCTTTCGATTAACAGCCGATCGCGCTAGCCAATTGCCCCACGGAGACAGTCGTGCTCCACTCTCACCACCGTCAGAACATTTCTTCAGAGCTATCACCCCAAAGAAAAAAAAGCGCCGCACCACCACCGGGTGGGCTCGAACCTCCAACTTTTCGGTTAACAGCCGATCACGCTAGCCAATTGCGCCACGAAGACAGTCCTGCTTCACTCTCACCACCATCATAACATATCTTCAAAGCAATCAGCCCAAAGAAAAAAAAGCGCCGCACCACCACCGGGTGGGCTCGAAACTCTAACCTTTCGGTTAACAGCCGATCGCGCTAGCCAATTGCGTCACGGAGACAGTCCTGCTCCACTCTCACCACCGTCAGAACATTTCTTCAGAGCTATCAGCCCAAAGAAAAAAGCGCTGCACCACTACCGGGTGGGCTCGAACCTCCTACCTTACGGTTAACAGCCGATCGCGCTAGCCAATTGCCCCACGGAGACAGTCGTGCTCCACTCTCACCATCGTCAGAACATTTCTTCAGAGCTATCACCCCAAAGAAAAAAAAGCGCCGCACCACCACCGGTTGGGCTCGAACCTCCAACCTTTCGGTTAACAGCCGATCGCGCTAGCCAATTGCGCCACGAAGACAGTCCTGCTCCACTCTCACCACCATCAGAACACATTTTAAAAGCTATTACCGCAAAGAAAAAAGCAACAAACCACTCCTGGGAGGGCTCGAGACTCCAACCTTTCGGTTAACAGCCGATCGCGCTAGCCCATTGCGCCACAGAGGCAGTCTTGCTCCACTCTCACCATCATCAGAACATATCTTCAAAGCTATAAGCGCAAAGACAAAAAAAGCGCTGCACCACCAACGGGTGGGCTCGAACCTCCAACCTTTCGGTTAACAGCCGATCGCGCTAGCCCATTGCGCCACGGAGACAGTCTTGCCCCACTCTCACCACCATCAAAACATATCTTCAAAGCTATCAGCGCAAAAAAAGCAACACACCACTCCCGGGAGGGCTCGAAACTCCAACCTTTCGGTCAACAGCCGATCGCGCTAGCCAATTGCGCCCTAGAGACAGTCTTGCTCCCCTCTCACCACCATCAGAACATAACTTCAAAGCTATCAGCCCAAAGAAAAAAAAGCACCACACCACCACCGGGTGGGCTCGAACCTCCAACCTTTCGGTTAACAGCCGATCGCGCTAGCCAATTGCGCCACGAAGACAGTCCTGCTCCACTCTCACCACCATCAGAACACATTTTAAAAGCTATCAGCCCAAAGAAAAAAAAGCACCACACCACCACCGGGTGGGCTCGAACCTCCAACTTTTCGGTTAACAGCCGCTCGCGCTAGCCAATTGCGCCACGGAGACAGTCGTGCTCCACTCTCACCACCATCAGAACATATCTTCAAAGCTATAAGCGCAAAGAAAAAAGCAAAACACCACTCCCGGGAGGGCTCGAACCTCCAACTTTTCGGTTAACAGCCGATCGCGCTGACAAAATGCGCCACGGAGAAAGTCCTGCTCAACTCTCGCCACAATTAGAACATATCTTCAAAGCTATCAGCCCAAAGAAAAACAAAACCGCCGCACCACCACCGGGTGGGCTCGAACCTCCAACTTTTCGGTTAACAGCCGATCGCGCTAGCCAATTGCGCCACGGGGACCGTCCTGCTCCACTCTCACCACCGTCAGACCATTTCTTCAGATCTATCACCCCAAAGAAAAAAAAGCGCCGCACCACCACCGGGTGGGCTCGAACCTCCAACCTTTCGATTAACAGCCGATCGCGCTAGCCAATTGCCCAACGGAGACAGTCGTGCTCCACTCTCACCATCGTCAGAACATTTCTTCAGAGCTATCACCCCAAAGAAAAAAAAGCGCCGCACCACCACCGGTTGGGCTCGAACCTCCGAACTTTTGGTTAACAGCCCATCGCGCTAGCCAATTGCGCCATGGAGACAGTCCTGCACCACTCTCACCACCATCAGAACATATCTTCAAAGCTATCAGCCCAAAGAAAAAAAAGCGCCGCACCACCACCGGGTGGGCTCGAACCTCCAACTTTTCAGGTAACAGCCAATCACGCTAGCCAATTGCGCCACGGAGACAGTCCTGCTCCACTCTCACCACCATCAGAACATATCTTCAAAGCCCAAAAAAAAGCTCCGCAGCACCACCGGGTGGGCTCGAACCTCCAACGTTTCGGTTAACAGCCAATCACGCTAGCCAATTGCACCACGGAGACAGTCCTGCTCCACTCTCACCACCGTCAGAACATTTTTTCAGAGCTATCAGCCCAAAGAAAAAAAAGCGCTGCACCACAACCGGGTGGGCTCGAACCTCCAACCTTACGGTTAACAGCCGATCGCGCTAGCCAATTGCCCCACGGAGACAGTCGTGCTCCACTCTCACCATCGTCAGAACATTTCTTCAGAGCTATCACCCCAAAGAAAAAAAAGCGCCGCACCACCACCGGTTGGGCTCGAACCTCCAACCTTTCGGTTAACAGCCGGTCGCGCTAGCCAATTGCGACACGAAGACAGTCCTGCTCCCCTCTCACCACCATCAGAACATATTTTCAAAGCCATTACCGCAAAGAAAAAAGCAACAAACCACTCCTGGGAGGGCTCGAGACTCCAACCTTTCGGTTAACAGCCGATCGCGCTAGCCCATTGCGCCACGGAGGCAGTCTTGCTCCACTCTCACCATCATCAGAACATATCTTCAAAGCTATAAGCGCAAAGAAAAAAAGCGCTGCACCACCAACGGGTGGGCTCGAACCTCCAACCTTTCGGTTAACAGCCGATTGCGCTATCCCATTGCGCAACGGAGACAGTCTTGCTCCACTCTCACCACCATCAGAACATATCTTCAAAGCTATCAGCGCAAAGAAAAAAGCAAACACACCACTCCCGGGAGGGCTCGAAACTCCAACCTTTTGGTCAACAGCCGATCGCGCTAGCCCATTGCGCCACGGAGACAGTCTTGCTCCCCTCTTACCAACATCAAATCATAACTTCAAAGCTATCAGCCCAAAGAAAAAAAAGCACCGCACCACCAGCGGGTGGGCTCGAACCTCCAACCTTTCTGTTAACAGCCGATCGCGCTAGCAAATTGCGCCACGGAGACAGTCGTGCTCCACTCTGACCACCATCAGAACATATCTTCAAAGCTATCCGCGCAAAGAAAAAAGCAAAACACCACTCCCGGGAGGGCTCGAACTTCCAACTTTACGGTTAACAGCCGATCGCGCTGGCCAATCGCGCCACGGAGAAAGTCCTGCTCAACTCTCACCACAATTAGAACATATCTTCAAAGCTATCAGCCCAAAGAAAAAAAAACCGCCGCACCACCACCGGGTGGGCTCGAACCTCCAACTTTTCGGTTAACAGCCGATCGCGCTAGCCAATTGCGCCACGGGGACCGTCCTGCTCCACTCTCACCACCATCATAACATATCTTCAAAGCTATCAGCCCAAAGAAAAAAAAGCGCCGCACCACCACCGGGTGGGCTCGAACTACCAACTTCTCGGTTAACAGCCGATCACGCTAGCGAATTGCGCCACGGAGACAGTCCTGCTCCACTCTCACCACCATCAGAACATATCTTCAAAGCTATCAGCCCAAAGAAAAAAAAGCGCCGCACCACCACCAGGTGGGCTCGAAACTCCAACTTTTCGGTTAACAGCCGATCACGCTAGCCAATTGCGCCACGGAGACAGTCCTGCTTCACTCTCACAACCATCATAACATATCTTCAAAGCAATCAGCCCAAAGAAAAAAAAGCGCCGCACCACCACCGGGTGGGCTCGAAACTCTAACCTTTCGGTTAACAGCCGATCGCGCTAGCCAATTGCGTCACGGAGACAGTCCTGCTCCACTCTCACCACCGTCTGAACATTTCTTCAGAGCTATCAGCCCAAAGAAAAAAAGCGCTGCACCACTACCGGGTGGGCTCGAACCTCCTACCTTACGGTTAACAGCCGATCGCGCTAGCCAATTGCGCCACGAAGACAGTCCTGCTCCACTCTCACCACCATCAGAACATATTTTAAAAGCTATTACCGCAAAGAAAAAAGCAACAAACCACTCCTGGGAGGGCTCGAGACTCCAACCTTTCGGTTAACAGCCGATCGCGCTAGCCCATTGCGCCACGGAAGCAGTCTTGCTCCACTCTCACCATCATCAGAACATATCTTCAAAGCTATAAGCGCAAAGAAAAAAAAGCGCTGCACCACCAACGGGTGGGCTCGAACCTCCAACCTTTCGGTTAACAGCCGATCGCGCTAGCCCATTGCGCCACGGAGACAGTCTTGCCCCACTCTCACCACCATCAGAACATATCTTCAAAACTATCAGCGCAAAAAAAGCAACACACCACTACCGGGAGGGCTCGAAACTCCAACCTTTCGGTCAACAGCCGATCGCGCTAGCCCATTGCGCCACAGAGACAGTCTTGCTCCCCTCTCACCACCATCAGAACATAACTTCAAAGCTATCAGCCCAAAGAAAAAAAAGCACCACACCACCACCGGGTGGGCTCGAACCTCCAACCTTTCGGTTAACAGCCACTCGCGCTAGCCAATTGCGCCACGGAGACAGTCGTGCTCCACTCTCACCACCATCAGAACATATCTTCAAAGCTATCAGCGCAAAGAAAAAAGCAAAACACCACTCCCGGGAGGGCTCGAACCTCCAACTTTTCGGTTAACAGCCGATCGCGCTGACAAAATGCGCCACGGAGAAAGTCCTGCTCAACTCTCACCACAATTAGAACATATCTTCAAAGCTATCAGCCCAAAGAAAAAAAGACCGCCGCACCACCACCGGGTGGGCTCGAACCTCCAACTTTTCGGTTAACAGCCGATCGCGCTAGCCAATTGCGCCACGGGGACCGTCCTGCTCCACTCTCACCACCGTCAGACCATTTCTTCAGATCTATCACCCCAAAGAAAAAAAAGCGCCGCACCACCACCGGGTGGGCTCGAACCTCCAACCTTTCGATTAACAGCCGATCGCGCTAGCCAATTGCCCCACGGAGACAGTCGTGCTCCACTCTCACCACCGTCAGAACATTTCTTCAGAGCTATCACCCCAAAGAAAAACAAAGCGCCGCACCACCACCGGTTGGGTTCGAACCTCCAACCTTTCGGTTAACAGCCGATCGCGCTAGTCATTTGCGCCACGAAGACAGTCCTGCTCCACTTTCACCACCATCAGAACATATCTTCAAAGCTATTACCGCAAAGAAAAAAGCAACACACCACTCCCGGGAGGGCTCAAAACTCCAACCTTTCGGTTAACAGCCGATCGCGCTAGCCCATTGCGCCACGGAGACAGTCTTGCTCCACTCTCACCACCATCAGAACATATCTTCAAAGCTATCAGCGCAAAGAAAAAAAAGTGCTGCACCACCACCGGGTGGGCTTGAACCTCCAACCTTTCGGTTAACAGCCGATCGCGCTATCCCATTGCGCCACGGAGACAGTCTTGCTCCACTCTCACCACCATCAGAACATATCTTCAAAGCTGTCAGCGCAAAGAAAAAAGCAAACACACCACTCCCGGGAGGGCTCGAAACTCCGACCTTTCGGTCAACAGCCGATCGCGCTAGCCCATTGCGCCACGGAGACAGTCTTGCTTCCCTCTTACCACCATCAGAACATAACTTCAAAGCTATCAGCCCAAAGAAAAAAAAGCACCGCACCACCAGCGGCTGGGCTCGAACCTCCAACCTTTCTGTTAACAGCCGATCGTGCTAGCAAATTGCGCCACGGAGACAGTCGTGCTCCACTCTGACCACCATCAGAACATATCTTCAAAGCTATCCGCGCAAAGAAAAAAGCAAAACACCACTCCCGGGAGGGCTCGAACCTCCAACTTTTCGGTTAACAGCCGATCGCGCTGGCCAATTGCGCCACGGGGACCGTCCTGCTCCACTCTCACCACCGTCAGACCATTTCTTCAGAGCTATCACCCCAAGAAAAAAAAAGCGCCGCACCACCACCGGTTAGGCTCGAACCTCCAACCTTTCGGTTAACAGCCGATCGCGCTAGCCAATTGCGCCACGAAGACAGTCCTGCTGCACTCTCACCACCCTCAGAACATAACTTCAAAGCTATTACCGCAAAGAAAAAAGCAACACACCAATCCTGGGAGGGCTCGAGACTCCAACCTTTCGGTCAACAGCCGATCGCGCTAGCCCATTGCGCCACGCAGACAGTCTTGCTCCCCTCTCACCACCATAAGAACATAACTTCAAAGCTGTCAGCCCAAAGAAAAAAAAAGCACCGCACCACAACCGGGTGGGCTCGAACCTCCAACTTTTCGGTTAACAGCCGATCGCGCTAGCCAATTGCGCCCCGGAGACAGTCGTGCTCCACTCTCACCACCACCAGAACATATCTTCAAAGCTATCCGCGCAAAGAAAAAAGCAAAACACCACTCCCGGGAGGGCTCGAACCTCCAACTTTCAGGTTAACAGCCGATCACGCTAGCCAATTGCGCCACGGAGACAGTCCTGCTCCACTCTCACCACCATCAGAACATATCTTCAGAGCTATCAGCCCAAAGAAAAAAAAGCGCTGCACCACCACCGAGTGGGCTCGAACCTCCAACCTTACGGTTAACAGCCGATCGCGCTAGCCAATTGCCCCACGGAGACAGTCGTGCTCCACTCTCACCATCGTCAGAACATTTCTTCAGAGCTATCCCCCAAAGAAAAAAAAGCGCCGCACCACTACCGGTTGGGCTCGAACCTCCAACCTTTCGGTTAACAGCCGATCGCGCTAGCCAATTGCGCCACGAAGACAGTCCTGCTCTACTCTCACCACCATCAACACATATATTCAAAGCTATCAGCCCAAAGAAAAAAAAGCGCCGCACCACCGCCGGGTGGGCTCGAAACTCCAACCTTTCGGTTAACAGCCGATCGCGCTAGCCAATCGCGCCACGGAGACATTCCTGCTCCACTCTCACCACCATCGGAACATATCTTCAAAGCTATCAGCCCACAGAAAAAAAAGTGCCGCACAACCACCGGGTAGGCTCGAACCTCCAACCTTTCGGTTAACAGCCGATCGCGCTAGCCAATTGCGCCACGGAGACAGTCCTGCTCCACTCTCACCACCATCAGAACATATCTTCAAAGCTATTACCGCAAAGAAAAAAGCAACACACTACTCCCGGGAGGGCTCAGAACTCCAACCTTACGGTTAACAGCCGATCGCGCTAGCCAATTGCCCCACGGAGACAGTCGTGCTCCACTCTCACCATCGTCAGAACATTTCTTCAGAGCTATCCCCCAAAGAAAAAAAAGCGCCGCACCACCACCGGTTGGGCTCGAACCTCCAACCTTTCGGTTAACAGCCGATCGCGCTAGCCAATTGCGCCACGAAGACAGTCCTGCTCTACTCTCACCACCATCAACACATATATTCAAAGCTATCAGCCCAAAGAAAAAAAAGCGCCGCACCACCGCCGGGTGGGCTCGAAACTCCAACCTTTCGGTTAACAGCCGATCGCGCTAGCCAATTGCGCCACGGAGACAGTCCTGCTCTACTCTCACCACTATCAGAACTTTTCTTCAGAGCTATCACCCCAAAGAAAAAAAAAGCGCCGAACCACCACCGGTTGGGCTCGAACCTCCAACCTTTCGGTTAACAGCCGATCGCGCTAGTCATTTGCGCCACGAATACAGTCCTGCTCCACTCTCACCACCATCAGAACATATCTTCAAAGCTATTACCGCAAAGAAAAAAGCAACACACTACTCCCGGGAGGGCTCAGAACTCCAACCTTTCGGTTAACAGCCGATCGCGCTAGCCCATTGCGCCACGGAGACAGTCTTGCTCCACTCTCACCACCATCAGAACATATCTTCAAAGCTATCAGCGCAAAGAAAAAAAAGCGCTGCACCACCACCGGGTGGGCTCGAACCTCCAACCTTTCGGTTAACAGCCGATCGTGCTATCCCATTGCGCCACGGAGACAGTCTTGCTCCACTCTCACCACCATCAGAACATATCTTCAAAGCTGTCAGCGCAAAGAAAAAAGCAAACACACCACTCCCGGGAGGGCTCGAAACTCCGACCTTTCGGTCAACAGCCGATCGCGCTAGCCCATTGCGCCACGGAGACAGTCTTGCTTCCCTATTACCACCATCAGAACATAACTTCAAAGCTATCAGCCCAAAGAAAAAAAAGCACCGCACCACCAGCGGCTGGGCTCGAACCTCCAACCCTTCTGTTAACAGCCGATCGTGCTAGCAAATTGCGCCACGGAGACAGTCGTGCTCCACTCTGACCACCATCAGAACATATCTTCAAAGCTATCCGCGCAAAGAAAAAAGCAAAACACCACTCCCGGGAAGGCTCGAACCTCCAACTTTTCGGTTAACAGCCGATCGCGCTGGCCAATCGCGCCACGGAGAAAGTCCTGCTCAACTCTCATCACAATTAGAACATATCTTCAAAGCTATCAGCCCAAAGAAAAAAAAGCGCCGCAGCACCACCGGGTGGGCTCGAACCTCCAACTTTTCGGTTAACAGCCGATTGCGCTTGCCAATTGCGCCACGGGGACCGTCCTGCTCCACTCTCACCACCGTCAGACCATTTCTTCAGAGCTATCACCCCAAAGAAAAAAAAAAGCGCCGCACCACCACCGGTTGGGCTCGAACCTCCAACCTTTCGGTTAACAGCCGATCGCGCTAGCCAATTGCGCCACGAAGACAGTCCTGCTGCACTCTCACCACCCTCAGAACATAACTTCAAAGCTATTACCGCAAAGAAAAAAGCAACACACCAATCCTGGGAGGGCTCGAGACTCCAACCTTTCGGTCAACAGCCGATCGCGCTAGTCCATTGCGCCACGCAGACAGTCTTGCTCCCCTCTCACCACCATCAGAACATAACTTCAAAGCTATCAGCCCAGAGAAAAAAAAAGCACCGCACCACAACCGGGTGGGCTCGAACCTCCAACTTTTCGGTTAACAGCCGATCGCGCTAGCCAATTGCGCCCCGGAGACAGTCGTGCTCCACTCTCACCACCATCAGAACATATCTTCAAAGCTACCCGCGCAAAGAAAAAAGCAAAACACCACTCCCGGGAGGGCTCGAACCTCCAACTTTCCGGTTAACAGCCGATCACGCTAGCCAATTGCGCCACGGAGACAGTCCTGCTCCACTCTCACCACCATCAGAACATATCTTCAGAGCTATCAGCCCAAAGAAAAAAAAGCGCCGCACCACCGCCGGGTGGGCTCGAAACTCCAACCTTTCGGTTAACAGCCGATCGCGCTAGCCAATCGCGCCACAAAGACAGTCCTGCTCCACTCTCACCACCATCGGAACATATCTTCAAAGCTATCAGCCCACAGAAAAAAAAGCGCCGCACAACCACCGGGTAGGCTCGAACCTCCAACCTTTCGGTTAACAGCCGATCGCGCTAGCCAATTGCGCCATGGCGACAGTCCTGCTCTACTCTCACCACTATCAGAACTTTTCTTCAGAGCTATCACCCCAAAGAAAAAAAAAAGCGCCGAACCACCACCGGTTGGGCTCGAACCTCCAACCTTTCGGTTAACAGCCGATCGCGCTAGCCAATTGCCCCACGGAGACAGTCGTGCTCCACTCTCACCATCGTCAGAACATTTCTTCAGAGCTATCACCCCAAAGAAAAAAATGCGCCGCACCACCACCGGGTGGGCTCGAACCTCCAACTTTTCGGTTAACAGCCAATCACGCTAGCCAATTGCACCACGGAGACAGTCCTGATCCACTCTCACCACCATCAGAACATATCTTCAAAGCTATTACCGCAAAGAAAAAAGCAACACACTACTCCCGGGAGGGCTCAGAACTCCAACCTTTCGGTTAACAGCCGATCGCGCTAGCCCATTGCGCCACGGAGACAGTCTTGCTCCACTCTCACCACCATCAGAACATATCTTCAAAGCTATCAGCGCAAAGAAAAAAAAGCGCTGCACCACCACCGGGTGGGCTCGAACCTCCAACCTTTCGGTTAACAGCCGATCGTGCTATCCCATTGCGCCACGGAGACAGTCTTGCTCCACTCTCACCACCATCAGAACATATCTTCAAAGCTGTCAGCGCAAAGAAAAAAGCAAACACACCACTCCCGGGAGGGCTCGAAACTCCGACCTTTCGGTCAACAGCCGATCGCGCTAGCCCATTGCGCCACGGAGACAGTCTTGCTTCCCTATTACCACCATCAGAACATAACTTCAAAGCTATCAGCCCAAAGAAAAAAAAGCACCGCACCACCAGCGGCTGGGCTCGAACCTCCAACCCTTCTGTTAACAGCCGATCGTGCTAGCAAATTGCGCCACGGAGACAGTCGTGCTCCACTCTGACCACCATCAGAACATATCTTCAAAGCTATCCGCGCAAAGAAAAAAGCAAAACACCACTCCCGGGAAGGCTCGAACCTCCAACTTTTCGGTTAACAGCCGATCGCGCTGGCCAATCGCGCCACGGAGAAAGTCCTGCTCAACTCTCATCACAATTAGAACATATCTTCAAAGCTATCAGCCCAAAGAAAAAAAAGCGCCGCAGCACCACCGGGTGGGCTCGAACCTCCAACTTTTCGGTTAACAGCCGATTGCGCTTGCCAATTGCGCCACGGGGACCGTCCTGCTCCACTCTCACCACCGTCAGACCATTTCTTCAGAGCTATCACCCCAAAGAAAAAAAAAAGCGCCGCACCACCACCGGTTGGGCTCGAACCTCCAACCTTTCGGTTAACAGCCGATCGCGCTAGCCAATTGCGCCACGAAGACAGTCCTGCTGCACTCTCACCACCCTCAGAACATAACTTCAAAGCTATTACCGCAAAGAAAAAAGCAACACACCAATCCTGGGAGGGCTCGAGACTCCAACCTTTCGGTCAACAGCCGATCGCGCTAGTCCATTGCGCCACGCAGACAGTCTTGCTCCCCTCTCACCACCATCAGAACATAACTTCAAAGCTATCAGCCCAAAGAAAAAAAAAGCACCGCACCACAACCGGGTGGGCTCGAACCTCCAACTTTTCGGTTAACAGCCGATCGCGCTAGCCAATTGCGCCCCGGAGACAGTCGTGCTCCACTCTCACCACCATCAGAACATATCTTCAAAGCTATCCGCGCAAAGAAAAAAGCAAAACACCACTCCCGGGAGGGCTCGAACCTCCAACTTTCCGGTTAACAGCCGATCACGCTAGCCAATTGCGCCACGGAGACAGTCCTGCTCCACTCTCACCACCATCAGAACATATCTTCAGAGCTATCAGCCCAAAGAAAAAAAAGCGCCGCACCACCGCCGGGTGGGCTCGAAACTCCAACCTTTCGGTTAACAGCCGATCGCGCTAGCCAATCGCGCCACAAAGACAGTCCTGCTCCACTCTCACCACCATCGGAACATATCTTCAAAGCTATCAGCCCACAGAAAAAAAAGCGCCGCACAACCACCGGGTAGGCTCGAACCTCCAACCTTTCGGTTAACAGCCGATCGCGCTAGCCAATTGCGCCATGGCGACAGTCCTGCTCTACTCTCACCACTATCAGAACTTTTCTTCAGAGCTATCACCCCAAAGAAAAAAAAAAGCGCCGAACCACCACCGGTTGGGCTCGAACCTCCAACCTTTCGGTTAACAGCCGATCGCGCTAGCCAATTGCCCCACGGAGACAGTCGTGCTCCACTCTCACCATCGTCAGAACATTTCTTCAGAGCTATCACCCCAAAGAAAAAAATGCGCCGCACCACCACCGGGTGGGCTCGAACCTCCAACTTTTCGGTTAACAGCCAATCACGCTAGCCAATTGCACCACGGAGACAGTCCTGATCCACTCTCACCACCATCAGAACATATCTTCAAAGCTATCAGCCCACAGAAAAAAAAGCGCCGCACCACCACCGGGTGGGCTCGAACCTCCAACTTTTCGGTTAACAGCCGATCACGCTAGCGAATTGCTCCACGGAGACAGTCCTGCTTCACTCTCACCACCATCATAACATATCTTCAAAGCTATCAGCCCAAAGAAAAAAAAGCGCCGCACCACCACCGGGTGGGCTCGAACTACCAACTTCTCGGTTAACAGCCGATCACGCTAGCCAATTGCGCCACGGAGACAGTCCTGCTTCACTCTCACCACCATCATAACATATCTTCAAAGCTATCAGCCCAAAGAAAAAAAAGCGCCGCACCACCACCGGGTGGGCTCGAAACTCTAACCTTTCGGTTAACAGCCGATCACGCTAGCCAATTGCTCCACGGAGACAGTCCTGCTTCACTCTCACCACCGTCAGAACATATCTTCAAAGCTATCAGCCCAAAGAAAAAAAAGCGCCGCACCACCACCGTGTGGGCTCGAACCTCCAACTTTTCGGTTAACAGCCGATCACGCTAGCCAATTGCGCCACGGAGACAGTCCTGCTTCACTCTCACCACCATCATAACATATCTTCAAAGCTATCAGCCCAAAGAAAAAAAAGCGCCGCACCACCACCGGGTGGGCTCGAACCTCCAACCTTACGGTTAACAGCCGATCGCGTTAGCCAATTGCCCCACGGAGACAGTCGTGCTCCACTCTCACCATCGTCAGAACATTTCTTCAGAGCTATCACCCCAAAGAAAAAAAGCGCCGCACCACCACCGGTTGGGCTCGAACCTCCAACCTTTCGGTTAACAGCCGATCGCGCTAGCCAATTGCGCCACGAAGACAGTCCTGCTCCCCTCTCACCACCATCAGAACATATTTTCAAAGCCATTACCGCAAAGAAAAAAGCAACAAACCACTCCTGGGAGGGCTCGAGACTCCAACCTTTCGGTTAACAGCCGATCGCGCTAGCCCATTGCGCCACGGAGGCAGTCTTGCTCCACTCTCACCATCATCAGAACATATCTTCAAAGCTATAAGCGCAAAGAAAAAAAGCGCTGCACCACCAACGGGTGGGCTCGAACCTCCAACCTTTCGGTTAACAGCCGATCGCGCTATCCCATTGCGCAACGGAGACAGTCTTGCTCCACTCTCACCACCATCAGAACATATCTTCAAAGCTATCAGCGCAAAGAAAAAAGCAAACACACCACTCCCGGGAGGGCTCGAAACTCCAACCTTTCGGTCAACAGCCGATCGCGCTAGCCCATTGCGCCACGGAGACAGTCTTTCTCCCCTCTTACCACCATCAGAACATAACTTCAAAGCTATCAGCCCAAAGAAAAAAAAGCACCGCACCACCAGCGGGTGGGCTCGAACCTCCAACCTTTTGGTTAACAGCCGATCGTGCTAGCCAATTGCCCCACGGAGACAGTCGTGCTCCACTCTCACCATCGTCAGAACATTTCTTCAGAGCTATCACCCCAAAGAAAAAAAAAGCGCCGCACCACCACCGGTTGGGCTCGAAACTCCAACCTTTCGGTTAACAGCTGATCGCGCTAGCCAATTGCGCCACGAAGACAGTCCTGCTGCACTCTCACCTCCCTCAGAACATAACTTCAAAGCTATTACCGCAAAGAAAAAAGCAACACACCAATCCTGGGAGGGCTGCAGACTCCAACCTTTCGGTCAACAGCCGATCGCGCCTGCCCATTGCGCCACGGAGACAGTCTTGCTCCCCTCTCACCACCATAAAAACATAACTTCAAAGCTATCAGCCCAAAGAAAAAAAGCACCGCACCACAACCGGGCGGGCTCGAACCTCCAACTTTTCGGTTAACAGCCGATCGCGCTAGCCAATTGCGCCACGGAGACAGTCGTGCTCCACTCTCACCACCATCAGAACATATCTTCAAAGCTATCCGCGCAAAGAAAAAAGCAAAACACCACTCCCGGGAGGGCTCGAACCTCCAACTTTCCGGTTAACAGCCGATCACGCTAGCCAATTGCGCCACGGAGACAGTCCTGCTCCACTCTCACCACCATCAGAACATATCTTCAAAGCTATCAGCCCACAGAAAAAAAGCGCCGCACCACCACCGGGAGAGCTCGAACCTTCAAATTTCGGTTAACAGGCGATCGCGCTAGCCAATTGCCCCACGGAGACAGTCGTGCTCCACTCTCACCATCGTCAGAACATTTCTTCAGAGCTATCACCCCAAAGAAAAAAAAGCGCCGCACCACCACCGGTTGGGCTCGAACCTCCAACCTTTTGGTTAACAGCCGATCGCGCTAGCCATTTGCGCCACGAAGACAGTCCTGCTCTACTCTCACCACCATCAGCACATATCTTCAAAGCTATCAGCGCAAAGAGAAAAGCAACACACCACTCCAGGGAGGGCTCGAAACACCAACCTTTCGGTAAACAGCCGATCGCGCTAGCCAATGGCGCCACGGAGACAGTCCTGCTCCACTCTTACCACCATTAGAACATATCTTCAAAGCTATCAGCCCAAAGAAAAAAAAGCGCCGCCCCACCAACAGGTGGGCTCGAACCTTGAACTTTCCGGTTAACAGCCAATCACGCTATCCAATTGCGCCACGGAGACAGTCCTGCTCCACTCTCACCACCATCAGAACATATCTTCAAAGCTATCAGCCCAAAAAAAAAGCTCCGCACCACCACCGGGTGGGCTCGAACCTCCAACTTTTCGGTTAACAGCCAATCACGCTAGCCAATTGCACCACGGAGACAGTCCTGATCCACTCTCACCACCATCAGAACATATCTTCAAAGCTATCAGCCCACAGAAAAAAAAGCGCCTCACCACCACCGGGTGGGCTCGAACCTCCAACTTTTCGGTTAACAGCCGATCACGCTAGCCAATTGCTCCACGGAGACAGTCCTGCTTCACTCTCACCACCATCATAACATATCTTCAAAGCTATCAGCCCAAAGAAAGAAAAGCGCCGCACCACCACCGGGTGGGCTCGAACTACCAACTTCTCGGTTAACAGCCGATCACGCTAGCCAATTGCGCCACGGAGACAGTCCTGCTTCACTCTCACCACCATCATAACATATCTTCAAAGCTATCAGCCCAAAGAAAAAAAAGCGCCGCACCACCACCGGGTGGGCTCGAAACTCTAACCTTTCGGTTAACAGCCGATCACGCTAGCCAATTGCTCCACGGAGACAGTCCTGCTTCACTCTCACCACCGTCAGAACATATCTTCAAAGCTATCAGCCCAAAGAAAAAAAAGCGCCGCACCACCACCGTGTGGGCTCGAACCCTCAACTTTTCGGTTAACAGCCGATCACGCTAGCCAATTGCGCCACGGAGACAGTCCTGCTTCACTCTCACCACCATCATAACATATCTTCAAAGCTATCAGCCCAAAGAAAAAAAAGCGCCGCACCACCACCGGGTGGGCTCGAAACTCTAACCTTTCGGTTAACAGCCGATCGCGCTAGCCAATTGCGCCACGGAGACAGTCCTGCTCCACTCTCACCACCGTCAGAACATTTTTTCAGAGCTATCAGCCCAAAGAAAAAAAAGCGCTGCACCACCACCGGGTGGGCTCGAACCTCCAACCTTACGGTTAACAGCCGATCGCGCTAGCCAATTGCCCCACGGAGACAGTCGTGCTCCACTCTCACCATCGTCAGAACATTTCTTCAGAGCTATCACCCCAAAGAAAAAAAGCGCCGCACCACCACCGGTTGGGCTCGAACCTCCAACCTTTCGGTTAACAGCCGATCGCGCTAGCCAATTGCGCCACGAAGACAGTCCTGCTCCCCTCTCACCACCATCAGAACATATTTTCAAAGCCATTACCGCAAAGAAAAAAGCAACAAACCACTCCTGGGAGGGCTCGAGACTCCAACCTTTCGGTTAACAGCCGATCGCGCTAGCCCATTGCGCCACGCAGGCAGTCTTGCTCCACTCTCACCATCATCAGAACATATCTTCAAAGCTATAAGCGCAAAGAAAAAAAGCGCTGCACCACCAACGGGTGGGCTCGAACCTCCAACCTTTCGGTTAACAGCCGATCGCGCTATCCCATTGCGCAACGGAGACAGTCTTGCTCCACTCTCACCACCATCAGAACATATCTTCAAAGCTATCAGCGCAAAGAAAAAAGCAAACACACCACTCCCGGGAGGGCTCGAAACTCCAACCTTTCGGTCAACAGCCGATCGCGCTAGCCCATTGCGCCACGGAGACAGTCTTGCTCCCCTCTTACCACCATCAGAACATAACTTCAAAGCTATCAGCCCAAAGAAAAAAAAGCACCGCACCACCAGCGGGTGGGCTCGAACCTCCAACCTTTCTGTTAACAGCCGATCGCGCTAGCAAATTGCGCTACGGAGACAGTCGTGCTCCACTCTGACCACCATCAGAACATATCTTCAAACTATCCGCGCAAAGAAAAAAGCAAAACACCACTCCCGGGAGGGCTCGAACTTCCAACTTTTCGGTTAACAGCCGATCGCGCTGGCCAATCGCGCCACGGAGAAAGTCCTGCTCAACTCTCACCACAATTAGAACATATCTTCAAAGCTATCAGCCCAAAGAAAAAAAAGCGCCGCACCACCACCGGGTGGGCTCGAACCTCCAACTTTTCGGTTAACAGCCGATCGCGCTTGCCAATTGCGCCACGGGGACCGTCCTGCTCCACATTCACCACCGTCAGACCATTTCTTCAGAGCTATCACCCCAAAGAAAAAAAAGCTCCGCACCACCACCGGGTGGGCTCGAACCTCCAACCTTTTGGTTAACAGCCGATCGCGCTAGCCAATAGCCCCACGGAGACAGTCGTGCTCCACTCTCACCATCGTCAGAACATTTCTTCAGAGCTATCACCCCAAAGAAAAAAAAAAGCGCCGCACCACCACCGGTTGGGCTCGAACCTCCAACCTTTCGGTTAACAGCTGATCGCGCTAGCCAATTGCGCCACGAAGACAGTCCTGCTGCACTCTCACCACCCTCAGAACATAACTTCAAAGCTATTACCGCAAAGAAAAAAGCAACACACCAATCCTGGGAGGGCTGCAGACTCCAACCTTTCGGTTAACAGCCCATCGCGCTAGCCAATTGCGCCACGAAGACAGTCCTGCTGCACTCTCACCACCCTCAGAACATAACTTCAAAGCTATTACCGCAAAGAAAAAAGCAACACACCAATCCTGGGAGGGCTCGAGACTCCAACCTTTCGGTCAACAGCCGATCGCGCCTGCCCATTGCGCCACGGAGACAGTCTTGCTCCCCTCTCACCACCATAAGAACATAACTTCAAAGCTATCAGCCCAAAGAAAAAAAGCACCGCACCACAACCGGGCGGGCTCGAACCTCGAACTTTTCGGTTAACAGCCGATCGCGCTAGCCAATTGCGCCACGGAGACAGTCGTGCTCCACTCTCACCACCATCAGAACATATCTTCAAAGCTATCCGCGCAAAGAAAAAAGCAAAACACCACTCCCGGGAGGGCTCGAACCTCCAACTTTCCGGTTAACAGCCGATCATGCTAGCCAATTGCACCACGGAGACAGTCCTGCTCCACTCTCACCACCATCAGAACATATCTTCAAAGCTATCAGCCCACAGAAAAAAAAGCGCCGCACCACCACCGGGAGAGCTCGAACCTTCAAATTTCGGTTAACAGGCGATCGCGCTAGCCAATTGCGCCACGGAGACAGTCCTGCTCCACTCTCACCATCGTCAGAACATTTCTTCAGAGCTATCACCCCAAAGAAAAAAAGCGCCGCACCACCACCGGTTGGGCTCGAACCTCCAACCTTTTGGTTAACAGCCGATCGCGCTAGCCAATTGCGCCACGAAGACAGTCCTGCTCTACTCTCACCACCATCAGCACATATATTCAAAGCTATCAGCCCAAAGAAAAAAAAGCGCCGCACCACCGCCGGGTGGGCTCGAAACTCCAACCTTTCGATTAACAACCGATCGCGCTAGCCAATTGCGCCACGGAGACAGTCCCGCTCTACTCTCACCACCATCAGAACTTTTCTTCAGAGCTATCACCCCAAAGAAAATAAAGCGCCGAACCACCACCGGTTGGGCTCGAACCTCCAACCTTTCGGTTAACAGCCGATCGCGCTAGCCAATTGCCCCACGGATACAGTCGCGCTCCACTCTCACCATCGTCAGAACATTTCTTCAGAGCTATCACCCCAAAAAAAAAAAGCGCCGCACCACCACCGGTTGGGCTCGAACCTCGACCTTTTGGTAACCAGCCCATCGCGCTAGCCAATTGCGCCATGGAGACAGTCCTGCACCACTCTCACCACCATCAGAACATATCTTCAAAGCTATCAGCCCAAAGAAAAAAAAAGCGCCGCACCACCACCGGGTGGGCTCGAACCTCCAACTTTTCAGATAACAGCCGATCACGCTAGCCAATTGCGCCACGGAGACAGTCCTGCTTCACTCTCGCCACCATCATAACATATCTTCAAAGCTATCAGCCTAAAGAAAAAAAAGCGCCGCACCACCACTGGGTGGGCTCGAACTACCAACTTCTCGGTTAACAGCCGATCACGCTAGCGAATTGCGCCACGGAGACAGTCCTGCTCCACTCTCACCACCATCAGAACATATCTTCAAAGCTATCAGCCCAAAGAAAAGAAAGCGCCGCCCCACCACCGGGTGGGCTCGAACTTCCAACCTTTCGGTTAACAGCCGATCGCGCTAGCCAACTGCGCCAAGGAGACAGTCGTGCTCCACTTTCACCACCATCAGAACATATCTTCAAAGCTATCAGCGCAAAGAAAAAATCAACACACCACTCCAGGGAGGGCTCGAAACTCCAACCTTTCGGTTAACAGCCGATTGCGCGAGCCAATGGCGCCACGGAGACAGTCCTGCTCCACTCTTACCACCATTAGAACATATCTTCAAAGCTATCAGCCCAAAGAAAAAAAAGCGCCGCCCCACCAACGGGTGGGCTCGAACCTCGAACTTTCCGGTTAACAGCCAATCACGCTAGCCAATTGCGCCACGGAGACAGTCCTGCTCCACTCTCACAACCATCAGAACATATCTTCAAAGCTATCAGCCCCAAAAAAAGCTCCGCACCACCACCGGGTGGGCTCGAACCTCCAACTTTTCGGTTAACAGCCAATCACGCTAGCCAATTGCACCACGGAGACAGTCCTGATCCACTCTCACCACCATCAGAACATATCTTCAAAGCTATCAGCCCACAGAAAAAAAAAGCGCCGCACCACCACCGGGTGGGCTCGAACCTCCAACTTTTTGTTAACAGCTGATCACGCTAGCCAATTGCTTCACGGAGACAGTCCTGCTTCACTCTCACCACCATCACAACATATCTTCAAAGCTATCAGCCTAAAGAAAAAAAAGCGCCGCACCACCACCGGGTGGGCTCGAACTACCAACTTCTCGGTTAACAGCCGATCACGCTAGCGAATTGCGCCACGCAGACAGTCCTGCTCCACTCTCACCACCATCAGAACATATCTTCAAAGCTATCAGCCCAAAGAAAAGAAAGCGCCGCACCACCACCGGGTGGGCTCGAACCTCCAACTTTTCGGTTAACAGCCGATCACGCTAGCCAATTGCGCCACGGAGACAGTCCTGCGCTTCACTCTCACCACCATCATAACATATCTTCAAAGCAATCAGCCCAAAGAAAAAAAGCGCCGCACCACCACCCGGTGGGCTCGAAACTCTAACCTTTCGGTTAACAGCCGATCGCGCTAGCCAATTGCGTCACGGAGACAGTCCTGCTCCACTCTCACCACCGTCAGAACATTTCTTCAGAGCTATCAGCCCAAAGAAAAAAAAGCGCTGCACCACCACCGGGTGGGCTCGAACCTCCAACCTTACGGTTAACAGCCGATCGCGCTACCCAATTGCCCCACGGAGACAGTCGTGCTCCACTCTCACCATCGTCAGAACATTTCTTCAGAGCTATCACCCCAAAGAAAAAGAAAGCGCCGCACCACCACCGGTTGGGCTCGAACCTCCAACCTTTCGGTTAACAGCCGATCGCGCTAGCCAATTGCGCCACGAAGACAGTCCTGCTCCACTCTCACCACCATCAGAACATATTTTAAATGCTATTACCGCAAAGAAAAAAGCAACAAACCACTCCTGGGAGGGCTCGAGACTCCAACCTTTCGGTTAACGGCCGATCGCGCTAGCCCATTGCGCCACGGAGGCAGTCTTGCTCCACTCTCACCATCATCAGAACATATCTTCAAAGCTATAAGCGCAAAGAAAAAAAAAGCGCTGCACCACCAACGGGTGGGCTCGAACCTCCAACCTTTCGGTTAACAGCCGATCGCGGTAGCCCATTGCGCCACGGAGACAGTCTTGCCCCACTCTCACCACCATCAGAACATATCTTCAAAGCTATCAGCGCAAAGAAAAAAGCAACACACCACTCCCGGGAGGGCTCGAAACTCCAACCTTTCGGTCAACAGCCGATCGCGCTAGCCCATTGCGCCACAGAGACAGTCTTGCTCCCCTCTCACCACCATCAGAACATAACTTCAAAGCTATCAGCCCAAAGAAAAAAAAGCACCGCACCACCACCGGGTGGGCTCGAACCTCCAACCTTTCGGTTAACAGCCGCTCGCGCTAGCCAATTGCGCCACGGAGATAGTCGTGCTCCACTCTCACCACCATCAGAACATATCTTCAAAGCTATCAGCGCAAAGAAAAAAGCAAAACACCACTCCCGGGAGGGCTCGAACCTCCAACTTTTCGGTAAACTGCCGATCGCGCTGGCAAAATGCGCCACGGAGAAAGTCCTGCTCAACTCTCACCACAATTAGAACATATCATCAAAGCTATCAGCCCAAAGAAAAAAAAACAGCCGCACCACCACCGGGTGGGCTCGAACCTCCAACTTTTTGGTTAACAGCCGATCGCGCTAGCCAATTGCGCCACGGGGACCGTCCTGCTCCCCTCTCACCACCGTCAGACCATTTCTTCAGATCTATCACCCCAAAGAAAAAAAGCGCCGCACCACCACCGGGTGGGCTCGAACCTCCAACCTTTCGATTTACAGCCGATCGCGCTAGCCAATTGCCCCATGGAGACAGTCGTGCTCCACTCTCACCACCGTCAGAACATTTCTTCAGAGCTATCACCCCAAAGAAAAAAAAAGCGCCGCACCACCACCGGTTGGGCTCGAACCTCCAACCTTTCGGTTAACAGCCGATCGCGCTAGTCATTTGCGCCACGAAGACTGTCCTGCTCCACTCTCACCACCATCAGAACATATCTTCAAAGCTATAAGCGCAAAGAAAAAAAGCGCTGCACCACCAACGGGTGGGCTCGAACCTCCAACCTTTCGGTTAACAGCCGATCGCGCTATCCCATTGCGCAACGGAGACAGTCTTGCTCCACTCTCACCACCATCAGAACATATCTTCAAAGCTATCAGCGCAAAGAAAAAAGCAAACACACCACTCCCGGGAGGGCTCGAAACTCCAACCTTTCGGTCAACAGCCGATCGCGCTAGCCCATTGCGCCACGGAGACAGTCTTGCTCCCCTCTTACCACCATCAGAACATAACTTCAAAGCTATCAGCCCAAAGAAAAAAAAGCACCGCACCACCAGCGGGTGGGCTCGAACCTCCAACCTTTCTGTTAACAGCCGATCGCGCTAGCAAATTGCGCTACGGAGACAGTCGTGCTCCACTCTGACCACCATCAGAACATATCTTCAAACTATCCGCCCAAAGAAAAAAGCAAAACACCACTCCCGGGACGGCTCGAACTTCCAACTTTTCGGTTAACAGCCGATCGCGCTGGCCAATCGCGCCACGGAGAAAGTCCTGCTCAACTCTCACCACAATTAGAACATATCTTCAAAGCTATCAGCCCAAAGAAAAAAAAGCGCCGCACCACCACCGGGTGGGCTCGAACCTCCAACTTTTCGGTTAACAGCCGATCGCGCTTGCCAATTGCGCCACGGGGACCGTCCTGCTCCACATTCACCACCGTCAGACCATTTCTTCAGAGCTATCACCCCAAAGAAAAAAAAGCGCCGCACCACCACCGGGTGGGCTCGAACCTCCAACCTTTTGGTTAACAGCCGATCGCGCTAGCCAATTGCCCCACGGAGACAGTCGTGCTCCACTCTCACCATCGTCAGAACATTTCTTCAGAGCTATCACCCCAAAGAAAAAAAAAGCGCCGCACCACCACCGGTTGGGCTCGAACCTCCAACCTTTCGGTTAACAGCTGATCGCGCTAGCCAATTGCACCACGAAGACAGTCCTGCTGCACTCTCACCACCCTCAGAACATAACTTCAAAGCTATTACCGCAAAGAAAAAAGCAACACACCAATCCTGGGAGGGCTGCAGACTCCAACCTTTCGGTCAACAGCCGATCGCGCCTGCCCATTGCGCCACGGAGACAGTCTTGCTCCCCTCTCACCACCATAAGAACATAACTTCAAAGCTATCAGCCCAAAGAAAAAAAGCACCGCACCACAACCGGGCGGGCTCGAACCTCCAACTTTTCGGTTAACAGCCGATCGCGCTAGCCAATTGCGCCACGGAGACAGTCGTGCTCCACTCTCACCACCATCAGAACATATCTTCAAAGCTATCCGCGCAAAGAAAAAAGCAAAACACCACTCCCGGGAGGGCTCGAACCTCCAACTTTCCGGTTAACAGCCGATCATGCTAGCCAATTGCACCACGGAGACAGTCCTGCTCCACTCTCACCACCATCAGAACATATCTTCAAAGCTATCAGCCCACAGAAAAAAAAGCGCCGCACCACCACCGGGAGAGCTCGAACCTTCAAATTTCGGTTAACAGGCGATCGCGCTAGCCAATTGCGCCACGGAGACAGTCCTGCTCCACTCTCACCATCGTCAGAACATTTCTTCAGAGCTATCACCCCAAAGAAAAAAAGCGCCGCACCACCACCGGTTGGGCTCGAACCTCCAACCTTTTGGTTAACAGCCGATCGCGCTAGCCAATTGCGCCACGAAGACAGTCCTGCTCTACTCTCACCACCATCAGCACATATATTCAAAGCTATCAGCCCAAAGAAAAAAAAGCGCCGCACCACCGCCGGGTGGGCTCGAAACTCCAACCTTTCGATTAACAACCGATCGCGCTAGCCAATTGCGCCACGGAGACAGTCCCGCTCTACTCTCACCACCATCAGAACTTTTCTTCAGAGCTATCACCCCAAAGAAAATAAAGCGCCGAACCACCACCGGTTGGGCTCGAACCTCCAACCTTTCGGTTAACAGCCGATCGCGCTAGCCAATTGCCCCACGGATACAGTCGCGCTCCACTCTCACCATCGTCAGAACATTTCTTCAGAGCTATCACCCCAAAAAAAAAGCGCCGCACCACCACCGGTTGGGCTCGAACCTCGACCTTTTGGTAACCAGCCCATCGCGCTAGCCAATTGCGCCATGAAGACAGTCCTGCACCACTCTCACCACCATCAGAACATATCTTCAAAGCTATCAGCCCAAAGAAAAAAAAAAGCGCCGCACCACCACCGGGTGGGCTCGAACCTCCAACTTTTCAGATAACAGCCGATCACGCTAGCCAATTGCGCCACGGAGACAGTCCTGCTTCACTCTCACCACCATCATAACATATCTTCAAAGCTATCAGCCTAAAGAAAAAAAAGCGCCGCACCACCACCGGGTGGGCTCGAACTACCAACTTCTCGGTTAACAGCCGATCACGCTAGCGAATTGCGCCACGGAGACAGTCCTGCTCCACTCTCACCACCATCAGAACATATCTTCAAAGCTATCAGCCCAAAGAAAAGAAAGCGCCGCCCCACCACCGGGTGGGCTCGAACTTCCAACCTTTCAGGTAACATCCGATCGCGCTAGCCAACTGCGCCAAGGAGACAGTCGTGCTCCACTCTCACCACCATCAGAACATAACTTCAAAGCTATCAGCGCAAAGAAAAAATCAACACACCACTCCAGGGAGGGCTCGAAACTCCAACCTTTCGGTTAACAGCCGATTGCGCTAGCCAATGGCGCCACGGAGACAGTCCTGCTCCACTCTTACCACCATTAGAACATATCTTCAAAGCTATCAGCCCAAAGAAAAAAAAGCGCCGCCCCACCAACGGGTGGGCTCGAACCTCGAACTTTCCGGTTAACAGCCAATCACGCTAGCCAATTGCGCCACGGAGACAGTCCTGCTCCACTCTCACAACCATCAGAACATATCTTCAAAGCTATCAGCCCCAAAAAAAGCTCCGCACCACCACCGGGTGGGCTCGAACCTCCAACTTTTCGGTTAACAGCCAATCACGCTAGCCAATTGCACCACGGAGACAGTCGTGCTCCACTCTCACCACCATCAGAACATATCTTCAAAGCTATCAGCGCAAAGAAAAAAGCAAAACACCACTCCCGGGAGGGCTCGAACCTCCAACTTTTCGGTTAACAGCCGATCGCGCTGACAAAATGCGCCACGGAGAAAGTCCTGCTCAACTCTCACCACAATTAGAACATATCTTCAAAGCTATCAGCCCAAAGAAAAAAAGACCGCCGCACCACCACCGGGTGGGCTCGAACCTCCAACTTTTCGGTTAACAGCCGATCGCGCTAGCCAATTGCGCCACGGGGACCGTCCTGCTCCACTCTCACCACCGTCAGACCATTTCTTCAGATCTATCACCCCAAAGAAAAAAAAGCGCCGCACCACCACCGGGTGGGCTCGAACCTCCAACCTTTCGATTAACAGCCGATCGCGCTAGCCAATTGCCCCACGGAGACAGTCGTGCTCCACTCTCACCACCGTCAGAACATTTCTTCAGAGCTATCACCCCAAAGAAAAACAAAGCGCCGCACCACCACCGGTTGGGTTCGAACCTCCAACCTTTCGGTTAACAGCCGATCGCGCTAGTCATTTGCGCCACGAAGACAGTCCTGCTCCACTTTCACCACCATCAGAACATATCTTCAAAGCTATTACCGCAAAGAAAAAAGCAACACACCACTCCCGGGAGGGCTCAAAACTCCAACCTTTCGGTTAACAGCCGATCGCGCTAGCCCATTGCGCCACGGAGACAGTCTTGCTCCACTCTCACCACCATCAGAACATATCTTCAAAGCTATCAGCGCAAAGAAAAAAAAGTGCTGCACCACCACCGGGTGGGCTTGAACCTCCAACCTTTCGGTTAACAGCCGATCGCGCTATCCCATTGCGCCACGGAGACAGTCTTGCTCCACTCTCACCACCATCAGAACATATCTTCAAAGCTGTCAGCGCAAAGAAAAAAGCAAACACACCACTCCCGGGAGGGCTCGAAACTCCGACCTTTCGGTCAACAGCCGATCGCGCTAGCCCATTGCGCCACGGAGACAGTCTTGCTTCCCTCTTACCACCATCAGAACATAACTTCAAAGCTATCAGCCCAAAGAAAAAAAAGCACCGCACCACCAGCGGCTGGGCTCGAACCTCCAACCTTTCTGTTAACAGCCGATCGTGCTAGCAAATTGCGCCACGGAGACAGTCGTGCTCCACTCTGACCACCATCAGAACATATCTTCAAAGCTATCCGCGCAAAGAAAAAAGCAAAACACCACTCCCGGGAGGGCTCGAACCTCCAACTTTTCGGTTAACAGCCGATCGCGCTGGCCAATTGCGCCACGGGGACCGTCCTGCTCCACTCTCACCACCGTCAGACCATTTCTTCAGAGCTATCACCCCAAGAAAAAAAAAGCGCCGCACCACCACCGGTTAGGCTCGAACCTCCAACCTTTCGGTTAACAGCCGATCGCGCTAGCCAATTGCGCCACGAAGACAGTCCTGCTGCACTCTCACCACCCTCAGAACATAACTTCAAAGCTATTACCGCAAAGAAAAAAGCAACACACCAATCCTGGGAGGGCTCGAGACTCCAACCTTTCGGTCAACAGCCGATCGCGCTAGCCCATTGCGCCACGCAGACAGTCTTGCTCCCCTCTCACCACCATAAGAACATAACTTCAAAGCTGTCAGCCCAAAGAAAAAAAAAGCACCGCACCACAACCGGGTGGGCTCGAACCTCCAACTTTTCGGTTAACAGCCGATCGCGCTAGCCAATTGCGCCCCGGAGACAGTCGTGCTCCACTCTCACCACCACCAGAACATATCTTCAAAGCTATCCGCGCAAAGAAAAAAGCAAAACACCACTCCCGGGAGGGCTCGAACCTCCAACTTTCAGGTTAACAGCCGATCACGCTAGCCAATTGCGCCACGGAGACAGTCCTGCTCCACTCTCACCACCATCAGAACATATCTTCAGAGCTATCAGCCCAAAGAAAAAAAAGCGCTGCACCACCACCGAGTGGGCTCGAACCTCCAACCTTACGGTTAACAGCCGATCGCGCTAGCCAATTGCCCCACGGAGACAGTCGTGCTCCACTCTCACCATCGTCAGAACATTTCTTCAGAGCTATCCCCCAAAGAAAAAAAAGCGCCGCACCACTACCGGTTGGGCTCGAACCTCCAACCTTTCGGTTAACAGCCGATCGCGCTAGCCAATTGCGCCACGAAGACAGTCCTGCTCTACTCTCACCACCATCAACACATATATTCAAAGCTATCAGCCCAAAGAAAAAAAAGCGCCGCACCACCGCCGGGTGGGCTCGAAACTCCAACCTTTCGGTTAACAGCCGATCGCGCTAGCCAATCGCGCCACGGAGACATTCCTGCTCCACTCTCACCACCATCGGAACATATCTTCAAAGCTATCAGCCCACAGAAAAAAAAGTGCCGCACAACCACCGGGTAGGCTCGAACCTCCAACCTTTCGGTTAACAGCCGATCGCGCTAGCCAATTGCGCCACGGAGACAGTCCTGCTCCACTCTCACCACCATCAGAACATATCTTCAAAGCTATTACCGCAAAGAAAAAAGCAACACACTACTCCCGGGAGGGCTCAGAACTCCAACCTTACGGTTAACAGCCGATCGCGCTAGCCAATTGCCCCACGGAGACAGTCGTGCTCCACTCTCACCATCGTCAGAACATTTCTTCAGAGCTATCCCCCAAAGAAAAAAAAGCGCCGCACCACCACCGGTTGGGCTCGAACCTCCAACCTTTCGGTTAACAGCCGATCGCGCTAGCCAATTGCGCCACGAAGACAGTCCTGCTCTACTCTCACCACCATCAACACATATATTCAAAGCTATCAGCCCAAAGAAAAAAAAGCGCCGCACCACCGCCGGGTGGGCTCGAAACTCCAACCTTTCGGTTAACAGCCGATCGCGCTAGCCAATTGCGCCACGGAGACAGTCCTGCTCTACTCTCACCACTATCAGAACTTTTCTTCAGAGCTATCACCCCAAAGAAAAAAAAAGCGCCGAACCACCACCGGTTGGGCTCGAACCTCCAACCTTTCGGTTAACAGCCGATCGCGCTAGTCATTTGCGCCACGAATACAGTCCTGCTCCACTCTCACCACCATCAGAACATATCTTCAAAGCTATTACCGCAAAGAAAAAAGCAACACACTACTCCCGGGAGGGCTCAGAACTCCAACCTTTCGGTTAACAGCCGATCGCGCTAGCCCATTGCGCCACGGAGACAGTCTTGCTCCACTCTCACCACCATCAGAACATATCTTCAAAGCTATCAGCGCAAAGAAAAAAAAGCGCTGCACCACCACCGGGTGGGCTCGAACCTCCAACCTTTCGGTTAACAGCCGATCGTGCTATCCCATTGCGCCACGGAGACAGTCTTGCTCCACTCTCACCACCATCAGAACATATCTTCAAAGCTGTCAGCGCAAAGAAAAAAGCAAACACACCACTCCCGGGAGGGCTCGAAACTCCGACCTTTCGGTCAACAGCCGATTGCGCTAGCCCATTGCGCCACGGAGACAGTCTTGCTTCCCTATTACCACCATCAGAACATAACTTCAAAGCTATCAGCCCAAAGAAAAAAAAGCACCGCACCACCAGCGGCTGGGCTCGAACCTCCAACCCTTCTGTTAACAGCCGATCGTGCTAGCAAATTGCGCCACGGAGACAGTCGTGCTCCACTCTGACCACCATCAGAACATATCTTCAAAGCTATCCGCGCAAAGAAAAAAGCAAAACACCACTCCCGGGAAGGCTCGAACCTCCAACTTTTCGGTTAACAGCCGATCGCGCTGGCCAATCGCGCCACGGAGAAAGTCCTGCTCAACTCTCATCACAATTAGAACATATCTTCAAAGCTATCAGCCCAAAGAAAAAAAAGCGCCGCAGCACCACCGGGTGGGCTCGAACCTCCAACTTTTCGGTTAACAGCCGATTGCGCTTGCCAATTGCGCCACGGGGACCGTCCTGCTCCACTCTCACCACCGTCAGACCATTTCTTCAGAGCTATCACCCCAAAGAAAAAAAAAAGCGCCGCACCACCACCGGTTGGGCTCGAACCTCCAACCTTTCGGTTAACAGCCGATCGCGCTAGCCAATTGCGCCACGAAGACAGTCCTGCTGCACTCTCACCACCCTCAGAACATAACTTCAAAGCTATTACCGCAAAGAAAAAAGCAACACACCAATCCTGGGAGGGCTCGAGACTCCAACCTTTCGGTCAACAGCCGATCGCGCTAGTCCATTGCGCCACGCAGACAGTCTTGCTCCCCTCTCACCACCATCAGAACATAACTTCAAAGCTATCAGCCCAAAGAAAAAAAAAGCACCGCACCACAACCGGGTGGGCTCGAACCTCCAACTTTTCGGTTAACAGCCGATCGCGCTAGCCAATTGCGCCCCGGAGACAGTCGTGCTCCACTCTCACCACCATCAGAACATATCTTCAAAGCTACCCGCGCAAAGAAAAAAGCAAAACACCACTCCCGGGAGGGCTCGAACCTCCAACTTTCCGGTTAACAGCCGATCACGCTAGCCAATTGCGCCACGGAGACAGTCCTGCTCCACTCTCACCACCATCAGAACATATCTTCAGAGCTATCAGCCCAAAGAAAAAAAAGCGCCGCACCACCGCCGGGTGGGCTCGAAACTCCAACCTTTCGGTTAACAGCCGATCGCGCTAGCCAATCGCGCCACAAAGACAGTCCTGCTCCACTCTCACCACCATCGGAACATATCTTCAAAGCTATCAGCCCACAGAAAAAAAAGCGCCGCACAACCACCGGGTAGGCTCGAACCTCCAACCTTTCGGTTAACAGCCGATCGCGCTAGCCAATTGCGCCATGGCGACAGTCCTGCTCTACTCTCACCACTATCAGAACTTTTCTTCAGAGCTATCACCCCAAAGAAAAAAAAAAGCACCGAACCACCACCGGTTGGGCTCGAACCTCCAACCTTTCGGTTAACAGCCGATCGCGCTAGCCAATTGCCCCACGGAGACAGTCGTGCTCCACTCTCACCATCGTCAGAACATTTCTTCAGAGCTATCACCCCAAAGAAAAAAATGCGCCGCACCACCACCGGGTGGGCTCGAACCTCCAACTTTTCGGTTAACAGCCAATCACGCTAGCCAATTGCACCACGGAGACAGTCCTGATCCACTCTCACCACCATCAGAACATATCTTCAAAGCTATTACCGCAAAGAAAAAAGCAACACACTACTCCCGGGAGGGCTCAGAACTCCAACCTTTCGGTTAACAGCCGATCGCGCTAGCCCATTGCGCCACGGAGACAGTCTTGCTCCACTCTCACCACCATCAGAACATATCTTCAAAGCTATCAGCGCAAAGAAAAAAAAGCGCTGCACCACCACCGGGTGGGCTCGAACCTCCAACCTTTCGGTTAACAGCCGATCGTGCTATCCCATTGCGCCACGGAGACAGTCTTGCTCCACTCTCACCACCATCAGAACATATCTTCAAAGCTGTCAGCGCAAAGAAAAAAGCAAACACACCACTCCCGGGAGGGCTCGAAACTCCGACCTTTCGGTCAACAGCCGATCGCGCTAGCCCATTGCGCCACGGAGACAGTCTTGCTTCCCTATTACCACCATCAGAACATAACTTCAAAGCTATCAGCCCAAAGAAAAAAAAGCACCGCACCACCAGCGGCTGGGCTCGAACCTCCAACCCTTCTGTTAACAGCCGATCGTGCTAGCAAATTGCGCCACGGAGACAGTCGTGCTCCACTCTGACCACCATCAGAACATATCTTCAAAGCTATCCGCGCAAAGAAAAAAGCAAAACACCACTCCCGGGAAGGCTCGAACCTCCAACTTTTCGGTTAACAGCCGATCGCGCTGGCCAATCGCGCCACGGAGAAAGTCCTGCTCAACTCTCATCACAATTAGAACATATCTTCAAAGCTATCAGCCCAAAGAAAAAAAAGCGCCGCAGCACCACCGGGTGGGCTCGAACCTCCAACTTTTCGGTTAACAGCCGATTGCGCTTGCCAATTGCGCCACGGGGACCGTCCTGCTCCACTCTCACCACCGTCAGACCATTTCTTCAGAGCTATCACCCCAAAGAAAAAAAAAAGCGCCGCACCACCACCGGTTGGGCTCGAACCTCCAACCTTTCGGTTAACAGCCGATCGCGCTAGCCAATTGCGCCACGAAGACAGTCCTGCTGCACTCTCACCACCCTCAGAACATAACTTCAAAGCTATTACCGCAAAGAAAAAAGCAACACACCAATCCTGGGAGGGCTCGAGACTCCAACCTTTCGGTCAACAGCCGATCGCGCTAGTCCATTGCGCCACGCAGACAGTCTTGCTCCCCTCTCACCACCATCAGAACATAACTTCAAAGCTATCAGCCCAAAGAAAAAAAAAGCACCGCACCACAACCGGGTGGGCTCGAACCTCCAACTTTTCGGTTAACAGCCGATCGCGCTAGCCAATTGCGCCCCGGAGACAGTCGTGCTCCACTCTCACCACCATCAGAACATATCTTCAAAGCTATCCGCGCAAAGAAAAAAGCAAAACACCACTCCCGGGAGGGCTCGAACCTCCAACTTTCCGGTTAACAGCCGATCACGCTAGCCAATTGCGCCACGGAGACAGTCCTGCTCCACTCTCACCACCATCAGAACATATCTTCAGAGCTATCAGCCCAAAGAAAAAAAAGCGCCGCACCACCGCCGGGTGGGCTCGAAACTCCAACCTTTCGGTTAACAGCCGATCGCGCTAGCCAATCGCGCCACAAAGACAGTCCTGCTCCACTCTCACCACCATCGGAACATATCTTCAAAGCTATCAGCCCACAGAAAAAAAAGCGCCGCACAACCACCGGGTAGGCTCGAACCTCCAACCTTTCGGTTAACAGCCGATCGCGCTAGCCAATTGCGCCATGGCGACAGTCCTGCTCTACTCTCACCACTATCAGAACTTTTCTTCAGAGCTATCACCCCAAAGAAAAAAAAAAGCGCCGAACCACCACCGGTTGGGCTCGAACCTCCAACCTTTCGGTTAACAGCCGATCGCGCTAGCCAATTGCCCCACGGAGACAGTCGTGCTCCACTCTCACCATCGTCAGAACATTTCTTCAGAGCTATCACCCCAAAGAAAAAAATGCGCCGCACCACCACCGGGTGGGCTCGAACCTCCAACTTTTCGGTTAACAGCCAATCACGCTAGCCAATTGCACCACGGAGACAGTCCTGATCCACTCTCACCACCATCAGAACATATCTTCAAAGCTATCAGCCCACAGAAAAAAAAGCGCCGCACCACCACCGGGTGGGCTCGAACCTCCAACTTTTCGGTTAACAGCCGATCACGCTAGCGAATTGCTCCACGGAGACAGTCCTGCTTCACTCTCACCACCATCATAACATATCTTCAAAGCTATCAGCCCAAAGAAAAAAAAGCGCCGCACCACCACCGGGTGGGCTCGAACTACCAACTTCTCGGTTAACAGCCGATCACGCTAGCCAATTGCGCCACGGAGACAGTCCTGCTTCACTCTCACCACCATCATAACATATCTTCAAAGCTATCAGCCCAAAGAAAAAAAAGCGCCGCACCACCACCGGGTGGGCTCGAAACTCTAACCTTTCGGTTAACAGCCGATCACGCTAGCCAATTGCTCCACGGAGACAGTCCTGCTTCACTCTCACCACCGTCAGAACATATCTTCAAAGCTATCAGCCCAAAGAAAAAAAAGCGCCGCACCACCACCGTGTGGGCTCGAACCTCCAACTTTTCGGTTAACAGCCGATCACGCTAGCCAATTGCGCCACGGAGACAGTCCTGCTTCACTCTCACCACCATCATAACATATCTTCAAAGCTATCAGCCCAAAGAAAAAAAAGCGCCGCACCACCACCGGGTGGGCTCGAACCTCCAACCTTACGGTTAACAGCCGATCGCGTTAGCCAATTGCCCCACGGAGACAGTCGTGCTCCACTCTCACCATCGTCAGAACATTTCTTCAGAGCTATCACCCCAAAGAAAAAAAGCGCCGCACCACCACCGGTTGGGCTCGAACCTCCAACCTTTCGGTTAACAGCCGATCGCGCTAGCCAATTGCGCCACGAAGACAGTCCTGCTCCCCTCTCACCACCATCAGAACATATTTTCAAAGCCATTACCGCAAAGAAAAAAGCAACAAACCACTCCTGGGAGGGCTCGAGACTCCAACCTTTCGGTTAACAGCCGATCGCGCTAGCCCATTGCGCCACGGAGGCAGTCTTGCTCCACTCTCACCATCATCAGAACATATCTTCAAAGCTATAAGCGCAAAGAAAAAAAGCGCTGCACCACCAACGGGTGGGCTCGAACCTCCAACCTTTCGGTTAACAGCCGATCGCGCTATCCCATTGCGCAACGGAGACAGTCTTGCTCCACTCTCACCACCATCAGAACATATCTTCAAAGCTATCAGCGCAAAGAAAAAAGCAAACACACCACTCCCGGGAGGGCTCGAAACTCCAACCTTTCGGTCAACAGCCGATCGCGCTAGCCCATTGCGCCACGGAGACAGTCTTTCTCCCCTCTTACCACCATCAGAACATAACTTCAAAGCTATCAGCCCAAAGAAAAAAAAGCACCACACCACCAGCGGGTGGGCTCGAACCTCCAACCTTTTGGTTAACAGCCGATCGTGCTAGCCAATTGCCCCACGGAGACAGTCGTGCTCCACTCTCACCATCGTCAGAACATTTCTTCAGAGCTATCACCCCAAAGAAAAAAAAAGCGCCGCACCACCACCGGTTGGGCTCGAAACTCCAACCTTTCGGTTAACAGCTGATCGCGCTAGCCAATTGCGCCACGAAGACAGTCCTGCTGCACTCTCACCTCCCTCAGAACATAACTTCAAAGCTATTACCGCAAAGAAAAAAGCAACACACCAATCCTGGGAGGGCTGCAGACTCCAACCTTTCGGTCAACAGCCGATCGCGCCTGCCCATTGCGCCACGGAGACAGTCTTGCTCCCCTCTCACCACCATAAGAACATAACTTCAAAGCTATCAGCCCAAAGAAAAAAAGCACCGCACCACAACCGGGCGGGCTCGAACCTCCAACTTTTCGGTTAACAGCCGATCGCGCTAGCCAATTGCGCCACGGAGACAGTCGTGCTCCACTCTCACCACCATCAGAACATATCTTCAAAGCTATCCGCGCAAAGAAAAAAGCAAAACACCACTCCCGGGAGGGCTCGAACCTCCAACTTTCCGGTTAACAGCCGATCACGCTAGCCAATTGCGCCACGGAGACAGTCCTGCTCCACTCTCACCACCATCAGAACATATCTTCAAAGCTATCAGCCCACAGAAAAAAAAGCGCCGCACCACCACCGGGAGAGCTCGAACCTTCAAATTTCGGTTAACAGGCGATCGCGCTAGCCAATTGCCCCACGGAGACAGTCGTGCTCCACTCTCACCATCGTCAGAACATTTCTTCAGAGCTATCACCCCAAAGAAAAAAAAGCGCCGCACCACCACCGGTTGGGCTCGAACCTCCAACCTTTTGGTTAACAGCCGATCGCGCTAGCCATTTGCGCCACGAAGACAGTCCTGCTCTACTCTCACCACCATCAGCACATATCTTCAAAGCTATCAGCGCAAAGAAAAAAGCAACACACCACTCCAGGGAGGGCTCGAAACACCAACCTTTCGGTAAACAGCCGATCGCGCTAGCCAATGGCGCCACGGAGACAGTCCTGCTCCACTCTTACCACCATTAGAACATATCTTCAAAGCTATCAGCCCAAAGAAAAAAAAGCGCCGCCCCACCAACAGGTGGGCTCGAACCTTGAACTTTCCGGTTAACAGCCAATCACGCTATCCAATTGCGCCACGGAGACAGTCCTGCTCCACTCTCACCACCATCAGAACATATCTTCAAAGCTATCAGCCCAAAAAAAAAGCTCCGCACCACCACCGGGTGGGCTCGAACCTCCAACTTTTCGGTTAACAGCCAATCACGCTAGCCAATTGCACCACGGAGACAGTCCTGATCCACTCTCACCACCATCAGAACATATCTTCAAAGCTATCAGCCCACAGAAAAAAAAGCGCCTCACCACCACCGGGTGGGCTCGAACCTCCAACTTTTCGGTTAACAGCCGATCACGCTAGCCAATTGCTCCACGGAGACAGTCCTGCTTCACTCTCACCACCATCATAACATATCTTCAAAGCTATCAGCCCAAAGAAAGAAAAGCGCCGCACCACCACCGGGTGGGCTCGAACTACCAACTTCTCGGTTAACAGCCGATCACGCTAGCCAATTGCGCCACGGAGACAGTCCTGCTTCACTCTCACCACCATCATAACATATCTTCAAAGCTATCAGCCCAAAGAAAAAAAAGCGCCGCACCACCACCGGGTGGGCTCGAAACTCTAACCTTTCGGTTAACAGCCGATCACGCTAGCCAATTGCTCCACGGAGACAGTCCTGCTTCACTCTCACCACCGTCAGAACATATCTTCAAAGCTATCAGCCCAAAGAAAAAAAAGCGCCGCACCACCACCGTGTGGGCTCGAACCCTCAACTTTTCGGTTAACAGCCGATCACGCTAGCCAATTGCGCCACGGAGACAGTCCTGCTTCACTCTCACCACCATCATAACATATCTTCAAAGCTATCAGCCCAAAGAAAAAAAAGCGCCGCACCACCACCGGGTGGGCTCGAAACTCTAACCTTTCGGTTAACAGCCGATCGCGCTAGCCAATTGCGCCACGGAGACAGTCCTGCTCCACTCTCACCACCGTCAGAACATTTTTTCAGAGCTATCAGCCCAAAGAAAAAAAAGCGCTGCACCACCACCGGGTGGGCTCGAACCTCCAACCTTACGGTTAACAGCCGATCGCGCTAGCCAATTGCCCCACGGAGACAGTCGTGCTCCACTCTCACCATCGTCAGAACATTTCTTCAGAGCTATCACCCCAAAGAAAAAAAGCGCCGCACCACCACCGGTTGGGCTCGAACCTCCAACCTTTCGGTTAACAGCCGATCGCGCTAGCCAATTGCGCCACGAAGACAGTCCTGCTCCCCTCTCACCACCATCAGAACATATTTTCAAAGCCATTACCGCAAAGAAAAAAGCAACAAACCACTCCTGGGAGGGCTCGAGACTCCAACCTTTCGGTTAACAGCCGATCGCGCTAGCCCATTGCGCCACGCAGGCAGTCTTGCTCCACTCTCACCATCATCAGAACATATCTTCAAAGCTATAAGCGCAAAGAAAAAAAGCGCTGCACCACCAACGGGTGGGCTCGAACCTCCAACCTTTCGGTTAACAGCCGATCGCGCTATCCCATTGCGCAACGGAGACAGTCTTGCTCCACTCTCACCACCATCAGAACATATCTTCAAAGCTATCAGCGCAAAGAAAAAAGCAAACACACCACTCCCGGGAGGGCTCGAAACTCCAACCTTTCGGTCAACAGCCGATCGCGCTAGCCCATTGCGCCACGGAGACAGTCTTGCTCCCCTCTTACCACCATCAGAACATAACTTCAAAGCTATCAGCCCAAAGAAAAAAAAGCACCGCACCACCAGCGGGTGGGCTCGAACCTCCAACCTTTCTGTTAACAGCCGATCGCGCTAGCAAATTGCGCTACGGAGACAGTCGTGCTCCACTCTGACCACCATCAGAACATATCTTCAAACTATCCGCGCAAAGAAAAAAGCAAAACACCACTCCCGGGAGGGCTCGAACTTCCAACTTTTCGGTTAACAGCCGATCGCGCTGGCCAATCGCGCCACGGAGAAAGTCCTGCTCAACTCTCACCACAATTAGAACATATCTTCAAAGCTATCAGCCCAAAGAAAAAAAAGCGCCGCACCACCACCGGGTGGGCTCGAACCTCCAACTTTTCGGTTAACAGCCGATCGCGCTTGCCAATTGCGCCACGGGGACCGTCCTGCTCCACATTCACCACCGTCAGACCATTTCTTCAGAGCTATCACCCCAAAGAAAAAAAAGCTCCGCACCACCACCGGGTGGGCTCGAACCTCCAACCTTTTGGTTAACAGCCGATCGCGCTAGCCAATAGCCCCACGGAGACAGTCGTGCTCCACTCTCACCATCGTCAGAACATTTCTTCAGAGCTATCACCCCAAAGAAAAAAAAAAGCGCCGCACCACCACCGGTTGGGCTCGAACCTCCAACCTTTCGGTTAACAGCTGATCGCGCTAGCCAATTGCGCCACGAAGACAGTCCTGCTGCACTCTCACCACCCTCAGAACATAACTTCAAAGCTATTACCGCAAAGAAAAAAGCAACACACCAATCCTGGGAGGGCTGCAGACTCCAACCTTTCGGTTAACAGCCCATCGCGCTAGCCAATTGCGCCACGAAGACAGTCCTGCTGCACTCTCACCACCCTCAGAACATAACTTCAAAGCTATTACCGCAAAGAAAAAAGCAACACACCAATCCTGGGAGGGCTCGAGACTCCAACCTTTCGGTCAACAGCCGATCGCGCCTGCCCATTGCGCCACGGAGACAGTCTTGCTCCCCTCTCACCACCATAAGAACATAACTTCAAAGCTATCAGCCCAAAGAAAAAAAGCACCGCACCACAACCGGGCGGGCTCGAACCTCGAACTTTTCGGTTAACAGCCGATCGCGCTAGCCAATTGCGCCACGGAGACAGTCGTGCTCCACTCTCACCACCATCAGAACATATCTTCAAAGCTATCCGCGCAAAGAAAAAAGCAAAACACCACTCCCGGGAGGGCTCGAACCTCCAACTTTCCGGTTAACAGCCGATCATGCTAGCCAATTGCACCACGGAGACAGTCCTGCTCCACTCTCACCACCATCAGAACATATCTTCAAAGCTATCAGCCCACAGAAAAAAAAGCGCCGCACCACCACCGGGAGAGCTCGAACCTTCAAATTTCGGTTAACAGGCGATCGCGCTAGCCAATTGCGCCACGGAGACAGTCCTGCTCCACTCTCACCATCGTCAGAACATTTCTTCAGAGCTATCACCCCAAAGAAAAAAAGCGCCGCACCACCACCGGTTGGGCTCGAACCTCCAACCTTTTGGTTAACAGCCGATCGCGCTAGCCAATTGCGCCACGAAGACAGTCCTGCTCTACTCTCACCACCATCAGCACATATATTCAAAGCTATCAGCCCAAAGAAAAAAAAGCGCCGCACCACCGCCGGGTGGGCTCGAAACTCCAACCTTTCGATTAACAACCGATCGCGCTAGCCAATTGCGCCACGGAGACAGTCCCGCTCTACTCTCACCACCATCAGAACTTTTCTTCAGAGCTATCACCCCAAAGAAAATAAAGCGCCGAACCACCACCGGTTGGGCTCGAACCTCCAACCTTTCGGTTAACAGCCGATCGCGCTAGCCAATTGCCCCACGGATACAGTCGCGCTCCACTCTCACCATCGTCAGAACATTTCTTCAGAGCTATCACCCCAAAAAAAAAAAGCGCCGCACCACCACCGGTTGGGCTCGAACCTCGACCTTTTGGTAACCAGCCCATCGCGCTAGCCAATTGCGCCATGGAGACAGTCCTGCACCACTCTCACCACCATCAGAACATATCTTCAAAGCTATCAGCCCAAAGAAAAAAAAAGCGCCGCACCACCACCGGGTGGGCTCGAACCTCCAACTTTTCAGATAACAGCCGATCACGCTAGCCAATTGCGCCACGGAGACAGTCCTGCTTCACTCTCACCACCATCATAACATATCTTCAAAGCTATCAGCCTAAAGAAAAAAAAGCGCCGCACCACCACTGGGTGGGCTCGAACTACCAACTTCTCGGTTAACAGCCGATCACGCTAGCGAATTGCGCCACGGAGACAGTCCTGCTCCACTCTCACCACCATCAGAACATATCTTCAAAGCTATCAGCCCAAAGAAAAGAAAGCGCCGCCCCACCACCGGGTGGGCTCGAACTTCCAACCTTTCGGTTAACAGCCGATCGCGCTAGCCAACTGCGCCAAGGAGACAGTCGTGCTCCACTTTCACCACCATCAGAACATATCTTCAAAGCTATCAGCGCAAAGAAAAAATCAACACACCACTCCAGGGAGGGCTCGAAACTCCAACCTTTCGGTTAACAGCCGATTGCGCGAGCCAATGGCGCCACGGAGACAGTCCTGCTCCACTCTTACCACCATTAGAACATATCTTCAAAGCTATCAGCCCAAAGAAAAAAAAGCGCCGCCCCACCAACGGGTGGGCTCGAACCTCGAACTTTCCGGTTAACAGCCAATCACGCTAGCCAATTGCGCCACGGAGACAGTCCTGCTCCACTCTCACAACCATCAGAACATATCTTCAAAGCTATCAGCCCCAAAAAAAGCTCCGCACCACCACCGGGTGGGCTCGAACCTCCAACTTTTCGGTTAACAGCCAATCACGCTAGCCAATTGCACCACGGAGACAGTCCTGATCCACTCTCACCACCATCAGAACATATCTTCAAAGCTATCAGCCCACAGAAAAAAAAAGCGCCGCACCACCACCGGGTGGGCTCGAACCTCCAACTTTTTGTTAACAGCTGATCACGCTAGCCAATTGCTTCACGGAGACAGTCCTGCTTCACTCTCACCACCATCACAACATATCTTCAAAGCTATCAGCCTAAAGAAAAAAAAGCGCCGCACCACCACCGGGTGGGCTCGAACTACCAACTTCTCGGTTAACAGCCGATCACGCTAGCGAATTGCGCCACGCAGACAGTCCTGCTCCACTCTCACCACCATCAGAACATATCTTCAAAGCTATCAGCCCAAAGAAAAGAAAGCGCCGCACCACCACCGGGTGGGCTCGAACCTCCAACTTTTCGGTTAACAGCCGATCACGCTAGCCAATTGCGCCACGGAGACAGTCCTGCGCTTCACTCTCACCACCATCATAACATATCTTCAAAGCAATCAGCCCAAAGAAAAAAAGCGCCGCACCACCACCCGGTGGGCTCGAAACTCTAACCTTTCGGTTAACAGCCGATCGCGCTAGCCAATTGCGTCACGGAGACAGTCCTGCTCCACTCTCACCACCGTCAGAACATTTCTTCAGAGCTATCAGCCCAAAGAAAAAAAAGCGCTGCACCACCACCGGGTGGGCTCGAACCTCCAACCTTACGGTTAACAGCCGATCGCGCTACCCAATTGCCCCACGGAGACAGTCGTGCTCCACTCTCACCATCGTCAGAACATTTCTTCAGAGCTATCACCCCAAAGAAAAAGAAAGCGCCGCACCACCACCGGTTGGGCTCGAACCTCCAACCTTTCGGTTAACAGCCGATCGCGCTAGCCAATTGCGCCACGAAGACAGTCCTGCTCCACTCTCACCACCATCAGAACATATTTTAAATGCTATTACCGCAAAGAAAAAAGCAACAAACCACTCCTGGGAGGGCTCGAGACTCCAACCTTTCGGTTAACGGCCGATCGCGCTAGCCCATTGCGCCACGGAGGCAGTCTTGCTCCACTCTCACCATCATCAGAACATATCTTCAAAGCTATAAGCGCAAAGAAAAAAAAAGCGCTGCACCACCAACGGGTGGGCTCGAACCTCCAACCTTTCGGTTAACAGCCGATCGCGGTAGCCCATTGCGCCACGGAGACAGTCTTGCCCCACTCTCACCACCATCAGAACATATCTTCAAAGCTATCAGCGCAAAGAAAAAAGCAACACACCACTCCCGGGAGGGCTCGAAACTCCAACCTTTCGGTCAACAGCCGATCGCGCTAGCCCATTGCGCCACAGAGACAGTCTTGCTCCCCTCTCACCACCATCAGAACATAACTTCAAAGCTATCAGCCCAAAGAAAAAAAAGCACCGCACCACCACCGGGTGGGCTCGAACCTCCAACCTTTCGGTTAACAGCCGCTCGCGCTAGCCAATTGCGCCACGGAGATAGTCGTGCTCCACTCTCACCACCATCAGAACATATCTTCAAAGCTATCAGCGCAAAGAAAAAAGCAAAACACCACTCCCGGGAGGGCTCGAACCTCCAACTTTTCGGTAAACTGCCGATCGCGCTGGCAAAATGCGCCACGGAGAAAGTCCTGCTCAACTCTCACCACAATTAGAACATATCATCAAAGCTATCAGCCCAAAGAAAAAAAAACAGCCGCACCACCACCGGGTGGGCTCGAACCTCCAACTTTTTGGTTAACAGCCGATCGCGCTAGCCAATTGCGCCACGGGGACCGTCCTGCTCCCCTCTCACCACCGTCAGACCATTTCTTCAGATCTATCACCCCAAAGAAAAAAAGCGCCGCACCACCACCGGGTGGGCTCGAACCTCCAACCTTTCGATTTACAGCCGATCGCGCTAGCCAATTGCCCCATGGAGACAGTCGTGCTCCACTCTCACCACCGTCAGAACATTTCTTCAGAGCTATCACCCCAAAGAAAAAAAAAGCGCCGCACCACCACCGGTTGGGCTCGAACCTCCAACCTTTCGGTTAACAGCCGATCGCGCTAGTCATTTGCGCCACGAAGACTGTCCTGCTCCACTCTCACCACCATCAGAACATATCTTCAAAGCTATAAGCGCAAAGAAAAAAAGCGCTGCACCACCAACGGGTGGGCTCGAACCTCCAACCTTTCGGTTAACAGCCGATCGCGCTATCCCATTGCGCAACGGAGACAGTCTTGCTCCACTCTCACCACCATCAGAACATATCTTCAAAGCTATCAGCGCAAAGAAAAAAGCAAACACACCACTCCCGGGAGGGCTCGAAACTCCAACCTTTCGGTCAACAGCCGATCGCGCTAGCCCATTGCGCCACGGAGACAGTCTTGCTCCCCTCTTACCACCATCAGAACATAACTTCAAAGCTATCAGCCCAAAGAAAAAAAAGCACCGCACCACCAGCGGGTGGGCTCGAACCTCCAACCTTTCTGTTAACAGCCGATCGCGCTAGCAAATTGCGCTACGGAGACAGTCGTGCTCCACTCTGACCACCATCAGAACATATCTTCAAACTATCCGCCCAAAGAAAAAAGCAAAACACCACTCCCGGGACGGCTCGAACTTCCAACTTTTCGGTTAACAGCCGATCGCGCTGGCCAATCGCGCCACGGAGAAAGTCCTGCTCAACTCTCACCACAATTAGAACATATCTTCAAAGCTATCAGCCCAAAGAAAAAAAAGCGCCGCACCACCACCGGGTGGGCTCGAACCTCCAACTTTTCGGTTAACAGCCGATCGCGCTTGCCAATTGCGCCACGGGGACCGTCCTGCTCCACATTCACCACCGTCAGACCATTTCTTCAGAGCTATCACCCCAAAGAAAAAAAAGCGCCGCACCACCACCGGGTGGGCTCGAACCTCCAACCTTTTGGTTAACAGCCGATCGCGCTAGCCAATTGCCCCACGGAGACAGTCGTGCTCCACTCTCACCATCGTCAGAACATTTCTTCAGAGCTATCACCCCAAAGAAAAAAAAAGCGCCGCACCACCACCGGTTGGGCTCGAACCTCCAACCTTTCGGTTAACAGCTGATCGCGCTAGCCAATTGCACCACGAAGACAGTCCTGCTGCACTCTCACCACCCTCAGAACATAACTTCAAAGCTATTACCGCAAAGAAAAAAGCAACACACCAATCCTGGGAGGGCTGCAGACTCCAACCTTTCGGTCAACAGCCGATCGCGCCTGCCCATTGCGCCACGGAGACAGTCTTGCTCCCCTCTCACCACCATAAGAACATAACTTCAAAGCTATCAGCCCAAAGAAAAAAAGCACCGCACCACAACCGGGCGGGCTCGAACCTCCAACTTTTCGGTTAACAGCCGATCGCGCTAGCCAATTGCGCCACGGAGACAGTCGTGCTCCACTCTCACCACCATCAGAACATATCTTCAAAGCTATCCGCGCAAAGAAAAAAGCAAAACACCACTCCCGGGAGGGCTCGAACCTCCAACTTTCCGGTTAACAGCCGATCATGCTAGCCAATTGCACCACGGAGACAGTCCTGCTCCACTCTCACCACCATCAGAACATATCTTCAAAGCTATCAGCCCACAGAAAAAAAAGCGCCGCACCACCACCGGGAGAGCTCGAACCTTCAAATTTCGGTTAACAGGCGATCGCGCTAGCCAATTGCGCCACGGAGACAGTCCTGCTCCACTCTCACCATCGTCAGAACATTTCTTCAGAGCTATCACCCCAAAGAAAAAAAGCGCCGCACCACCACCGGTTGGGCTCGAACCTCCAACCTTTTGGTTAACAGCCGATCGCGCTAGCCAATTGCGCCACGAAGACAGTCCTGCTCTACTCTCACCACCATCAGCACATATATTCAAAGCTATCAGCCCAAAGAAAAAAAAGCGCCGCACCACCGCCGGGTGGGCTCGAAACTCCAACCTTTCGATTAACAACCGATCGCGCTAGCCAATTGCGCCACGGAGACAGTCCCGCTCTACTCTCACCACCATCAGAACTTTTCTTCAGAGCTATCACCCCAAAGAAAATAAAGCGCCGAACCACCACCGGTTGGGCTCGAACCTCCAACCTTTCGGTTAACAGCCGATCGCGCTAGCCAATTGCCCCACGGATACAGTCGCGCTCCACTCTCACCATCGTCAGAACATTTCTTCAGAGCTATCACCCCAAAAAAAAAGCGCCGCACCACCACCGGTTGGGCTCGAACCTCGACCTTTTGGTAACCAGCCCATCGCGCTAGCCAATTGCGCCATGAAGACAGTCCTGCACCACTCTCACCACCATCAGAACATATCTTCAAAGCTATCAGCCCAAAGAAAAAAAAAAGCGCCGCACCACCACCGGGTGGGCTCGAACCTCCAACTTTTCAGATAACAGCCGATCACGCTAGCCAATTGCGCCACGGAGACAGTCCTGCTTCACTCTCACCACCATCATAACATATCTTCAAAGCTATCAGCCTAAAGAAAAAAAAGCGCCGCACCACCACCGGGTGGGCTCGAACTACCAACTTCTCGGTTAACAGCCGATCACGCTAGCGAATTGCGCCACGGAGACAGTCCTGCTCCACTCTCACCACCATCAGAACATATCTTCAAAGCTATCAGCCCAAAGAAAAGAAAGCGCCGCCCCACCACCGGGTGGGCTCGAACTTCCAACCTTTCAGGTAACATCCGATCGCGCTAGCCAACTGCGCCAAGGAGACAGTCGTGCTCCACTCTCACCACCATCAGAACATAACTTCAAAGCTATCAGCGCAAAGAAAAAATCAACACACCACTCCAGGGAGGGCTCGAAACTCCAACCTTTCGGTTAACAGCCGATTGCGCTAGCCAATGGCGCCACGGAGACAGTCCTGCTCCACTCTTACCACCATTAGAACATATCTTCAAAGCTATCAGCCCAAAGAAAAAAAAGCGCCGCCCCACCAACGGGTGGGCTCGAACCTCGAACTTTCCGGTTAACAGCCAATCACGCTAGCCAATTGCGCCACGGAGACAGTCCTGCTCCACTCTCACAACCATCAGAACATATCTTCAAAGCTATCAGCCCCAAAAAAAGCTCCGCACCACCACCGGGTGGGCTCGAACCTCCAACTTTTCGGTTAACAGCCAATCACGCTAGCCAATTGCACCACGGAGACAGTCCTGATCCACTCTCACCACCATCAGAACATATCTTCAAAGCTATCAGCCCACAGAAAAAAAAGCGCCGCACCACCACCGGGTGGGCTCGAACCTCCAACTTTTTGGTTAACAGCCGATCACGCTAGCCAATTGCTTCACGGAGACAGTCCTGCTTCACTCTCACCACCATCATAACATATCTTCAAAGCTATCAGCCTAAAGAAAAAAAAGCGCCGCACCACCACCGGGTGGGCTCGAACTACCAACTTCTCGGTTAACAGCCGATCACGCTAGCGAATTGCGCCACGGAGACAGTCCTGCTCCACTCTCACCACCATCAGAACATATCTTCAAAGCTATCAGCCCAAAAAAAAGAAAGCGCCGCACCACCACCGGGTGGGCTCGAACCTCCAACTTTTCGGTTAACAGCCGATCACGCTAGCCAATTGCGCCACGGAGACAGTCCTGCTTCACTCTCACCACCATCATAACATATCTTCAAAGCAATCAGCCCAAAGAAAAAAAGCGCCGCACCACCACCCGGTGGGCTCGAAACTCTAACCTTTCGGTTAACAGCCGATCGCGCTAGCCAATTGCGTCACGGAGACAGTCCTGCTCCACTCTCACCACCGTCAGAACATTTCTTCAGAGCTATCAGCCCAAAGAAAAAAAAGCGCTGCACCACCACCGGGTGGGCTCGAACCTCCAACCTTACGGTTAACAGCCGATCGCGCTACCCAATTGCCCCACGGAGACAGTCGTGCTCCACTCTCACCATCGTCAGAACATTTCTTCAGAGCTATCACCCCAAAGAAAAAGAAAGCGCCGCACCACCACCGGTTGGGCTCGAACATCCAACCTTTCGGTTAACAGCCGATCGCGCTAGCCAATTGCGCCACGAAGACAGTCCTGCTCCACTCTCACCACCATCAGAACATATTTTAAATGCTATTACCGCAAAGAAAAAAGCAACAAACCACTCCTGGGAGGGCTCGAGACTCCAACCTTTCGGTTAACGGCCGATCGCGCTAGCCCATTGCGCCACGGAGGCAGTCTTGCTCCACTCTCACCATCATCAGAACATATCTTCAAAGCTATAAGCGCAAAGAAAAAAAAAGCGCTGAACCACCAACGGGTGGGCTCGAACCTCCAACCTTTCGGTTAACAGCCGATCGCGGTAGCCCATTGCGCCACGGAGACAGTCTTGCCCCACTCTCACCACCATCAGAACATATCTTCAAAGCTATCAGCGCAAAGAAAAAAGCAACACACCACTCCCGGGAGGGCTCGAAACTCCAACCTTTCGGTCAACAGCCGATCGCGCTAGCCCATTGCGCCACAGAGACAGTCTTGCTCCCCTCTCACCACCATCAGAACATAACTTCAAAGCTATCAGCCCAAAGAAAAAAAAGCACCGCACCACCACCGGGTGGGCGCGAACCTCCAACCTTTCGGTTAACAGCCGCTCGCGCTAGCCAATTGCGCCCCGGAGATAGTCGTGCTCCACTCTCACCACCATCAGAACATATCTTCAAAGCTATCAGCGCAAAGAAAAAAGCAAAACACCACTCCCGGGAGGGCTCGAACCTCCAACTTTTCGGTTAACTGCCGATCGCGCTGGCAAAATGCGCCACGGAGAAAGTCCTGCTCAACTCTCACCACAATTAGAACATATCATCAAAGCTATCAGCCCAAAGAAAAAAAAACAGCCGCACCACCACCGGGTGGGCTCGAACCTCCAACTTTTTGGTTAACAGCCGATCGCGCTAGCCAATTGCGCCACGGGGACCGTCCTGCTCCACTCTCACCACCGTCAGACCATTTCTTCAGATCTATCACCCCAAAGAAAAAAAGCGCCGCACCACCACCGGGTGGGCTCGAACCTCCAACCTTTCGATTTACAGCCGATCGCGCTAGCCAATTGCCCCATGGAGACAGTCGTGCTCCACTCTCACCACCGTCAGAACATTTCTTCAGAGCTATCACCCCAAAGAAAAAAAAAGCGCCGCACCACCACCGGTTGGGCTCGAACCTCCAACCTTTCGGTTAACAGCCGATCGCGCTAGTCATTTGCGCCACGAAGACAGTCCTGCTCCACTCTCACCACCATCAGAACATATCTTCAAAGCTATTACCGCAAAGAAAAAAGCAACACACCACTCCCGGGAGGGCTCAAAACTCCAACCTTTCGGTTAACAGCCGATTGCGCTAGCCCATTGCGCCACGGAGACAGTCTTGCTCCACTCTCACCACCATCAGAACATATCTTCAAAGCTATCAGCGCAAAGAAAAAAAAGCGCTGCACCACCACCGGGTGGGCTCGAACCTCCAATCTTTCGGTTAACAGCCGATCGCGGTAGCCCATTGCGCCACGGAGACAGTCTTGCCCCACTCTCACCACCATCAGAACATATCTTCAAAGCTATCAGCGCAAAGAAAAAAGCAACACACCACTCCCGGGAGGGCTCGAAACTCCAACCTTTCGGTCAACAGCCGATCGCGCTAGCCCATTGCGCCACAGAGACAGTCTTGCTCCCCTCTCATCACCATCAGAACATAACTTCAAAGCTATCAGCCCAAAGAAAAAAAAGCACCGCACCACCACCGGGTGGGCTCGAACCTCCAACCTTTCGGTTAACAGCCGCTCGCGCTAGCCAATTGCGCCACGGAGATAGTCGTGCTCCACTCTCACCACCATCAGAACATATCTTCAAAGCTATCAGCGCAAAGAAAAAAGCAAAACACCACTCCCGGGAGGGCTTGAACCTCCAACTTTTCGGTTAACTGCCGATCGCGCTGGCAAAATGCGCCACGGAGAAAGTCCTGCTCAACTCTCACCACAATTAGAACATATCATCAAAGCTATCAGCCCAAAGAAAAAAAAACAGCCGCACCACCACCGGGTGGGCTCGAACCTCCAACTTTTTGGTTAACAGCCGATCGCGCTAGCCAATTGCGCCACGGGGACCGTCCTGCTCCACTCTCACCACCGTCAGACCATTTCTTCAGAGCTATCACCCCAAAGAAAAAAAAAAGCGCCGCACCACCACCGGTTGGGCTCGAACCTCCAAACTTTCGGTTAACAGCCGATCGCGCTAGTCATTTGCGCCACGAAGACAGTCCTGCTCCACTCTCACCACCATCAGAACATATCTTCAAAGCTATTACCGCAAAGAAAAAAGCAACACACCACTCCCGCGAGGGCTCAAAACTCCAACCTTTCGGTTAACAGCCGATTGCGCTAGCCCATTGCGCCACGGAGACAGTCTTGCTCCACTCTCACCACCATCAGAACATATCTTCAAAGCTATCAGCGCAAAGAAAAAAAAGCGCTGCACCACCACCGGGTGGGCTCGAACCTCCAATCTTTCGGTTTACAGCCGATCGCTCTATCCCATTGCGCCACGGAGACAGTCTTGCTCCACTCTCACCACCATCAGAACATATCTTCAAAGCTATCAGCGCAAAGAAAAAAGCAAACACACCACTCCCGGGAGGGCTCGAAACTCCAACTTTTCAGGTAACAGCCCATTGCGCCACGGAGACAGTCTTGCTCCCCTCTTACCACCATCAGAACATAACTTCAAAGCTATCAGCCCAAAGAAAAAAAAGCACCGCACCACCACCGGGTGGGCTCGAACCTCCAACTTTTCGGTTAACAGCCGATCGCGCTTGCCAATTGCGCCACGGGGACCGTCCTGCTCCACTCTCACCACCATCAGAACTTTTCTTCAGAGCTATCACCCCAAAGGAAAAAAATCGCCGAACCACCACCGGTTGGGCTCGAACCTCCAACCTTTCGGTTAACAGCCGATCGCGCTAGCCATTTGCCCCACGGAGACAGTCGCGCTCCACTCTCACCATCGTCAGAACATTTCTTCAGAGCTATCACCCCAAAAAAAAAGCGCCGCACCACCACCGGTTGGGCTCGAACCTCCGACCTTTCGGTTAACAGCCCATCGCGCTAGCCAATTGCGCCATGGAGACAGTCCTCCACCACTCTCACCACCATCAGAACATATCTTCAAAGCTATCAGCGCAAAGAAAAAAGCAAACACACCACTCCCGGGAGGGCTCGAAACTCCAACTTTTCAGGTAACAGCCGATCACGCTAGCCCATTGCGCCACGGAGACAGTCTTGCTCCCCTCTTACCACCATCAGAACATAACTTCAAAGCTATCAGCCCAAAAAAAAGCACCGCACCACCACCGGGTGGGCTCGAACCTCCAACTTTTCGATTAACAGCCAATCACGCTAGCCAATTGCGCCACGGAGACAGTCTTGCTCCCCTCTCACCACCATAAGAACATAACTTCAAAGCTATCAGCCCAAAGAAAAAAAGCACCGCACCACAACCGGGCGGGCTCGAACCTCCAACTTTTCGGTTAACAGCCGATCGCGCTAGCCAATTGCGCCACGGAGACAGTCGTGCTCCACTCTCACCACCATCAGAACATATCTTCAAAGCTATCCGCGCAAAGAAAAAAGCAAAACACCACTCCCGGGAGGGCTCGAACCTCCAACTTTCCGGTTAACAGCCGATCATGCTAGCCAATTGCGCCACGGAGACAGTCCTGCTCCACTCTCACCACCATCAGAACATATCTTCAAAGCTATCAGCCCACAGAAAAAAAAGCGCCGCACCACCACCGGGAGAGCTCGAACCTTCAAATTTCGGTTAACAGGCGATCGCGCTAGCCAATTGCGCCACGGAGACAGTCCTGCTCCACTCTCACCATCGTCAGAACATTTCTTCAGAGCTATCACCCCAAAGAAAAAAAGCGCCGCACCACCACCGGTTGGGCTCGAACCTCCAACCTTTTGGTTAACAGCCGATCGCGCTAGCCAATTGCGCCACGAAGACAGTCCTGCTCTACTCTCACCACCATCAGCACATATATTCAAAGCTATCAGCCCAAAGAAAAAAAAGCGCCGCACCACCGCCGGGTGGGCTCGAAACTCCAACCTTTCGATTAACAACCGATCGCGCTAGCCAATTGCGCCACGGAGACAGTCCCGCTCTACTCTCACCACCATCAGAACTTTTCTTCAGAGCTATCACCCCAAAGAAAATAAAGCGCCGAACCACCACCGGTTGGGCTCGAACCTCCAACCTTTCGGTTAACAGCCGATCGCGCTAGCCAATTGCCCCACGGATACAGTCGCGCTCCACTCTCACCATCGTCAGAACATTTCTTCAGAGCTATCACCCCAAAAAAAAAGCGCCGCACCACCACCGGTTGGGCTCGAACCTCCGACCTTTTGGTAACCAGCCCATCGCGCTAGCCAATTGCGCCATGGAGACAGTCCTGCACCACTCTCACCACCATCAGAACATATCTTCAAAGCTATCAGCCCAAAGAAAAAAAAAGCGCCGCACCACCACCGGGTGGGCTCGAACCTCCAACTTTTCAGATAACAGCCGATCACGCTAGCCAATTGCGCCACGGAGACAGTCCTGCTTCACTCTCACCACCATCATAACATATCTTCAAAGCTATCAGCCTAAAGAAAAAAAAGCGCCGCACCACCACCGGGTGGGCTCGAACTACCAACTTCTCGGTTAACAGCCGATCACGCTAGCGAATTGCGCCACGGAGACAGTCCTGCTCCACTCTCACCACCATCAGAACATATCTTCAAAGCTATCAGCCCAAAGAAAAGAAAGCGCCGCCCCACCACCGGGTGGGCTCGAACTTCCAACCTTTCGGTTAACAGCCGATCGCGCTAGCCAACTGCGCCAAGGAGACAGTCGTGCTCCACTCTCACCACCATCAGAACATATCTTCAAAGCTATCAGCGCAAAGAAAAAATCAACACACCACTCCAGGGAGGGCTCGAAACTCCAACCTTTCGGTTAACAGCCGATTGCGCTAGCCAATGGCGCCACGGAGACAGTCCTGCTCCACTCTTACCACCATTAGAACATATCTTCAAAGCTATCAGCCCAAAGAAAAAAAAGCGCCGCCCCACCAACGGGTGGGCTCGAACCTCGAACTTTCCGGTTAACAGCCAATCACGCTAGCCAATTGCGCCACGGAGACAGTCCTGCTCCACTCTCACCACCATCAGAACATATCTTCAAAGCTATCAGCCCAAAAAAAAAGCTCCGCACCACCACCGGGTGGGCTCGAACCTCCAACTTTTCGGTTAACAGCCAATCACGCTAGCCAATTGCACCACGGAGACAGTCCTGATCCACTCTCACCACCATCAGAACATATCTTCAAAGCTATCAGCCCACAGAAAAAAAAGCGCCGCACCACCACCGGGTGGGCTCGAACCTCCAACTTTTTGGTTAACAGCCGATCACGCTAGCCAATTGCTCCACGGAGACAGTCCTGCTTCACTCTCACCACCATCATAACATATCTTCAAAGCTATCAGCCTAAAGAAAAAAAAGCGCCGCACCACCACCGGGTGGGCTCGAACTACCAACTTCTCGGTTAACAGCCAATCACGCTAGCCAATTGCGCCACGGAGACAGTCCTGCTCCACTCTCACCACCATCAGAACATATCTTCAAAGCTATCAGCCCAAAGAAAAGAAAGCGCCGCACCACCACCGGGTGGGCTCGAACCTCCAACTTTTCGGTTAACAGCCGATCACGATAGCCAATTGCGCCACGGAGACAGTCCTGCTTCACTCTCACCACCATCATAACATATCTTCAAAGCAATCAGCCCAAAGAAAAAAAGCGCCACACCACCACCTGGTGGGCTCGAAACTCTAACCTTTCGGTTAACAGCCGATCGCGCTAGCCAATTGCGTCACGGAGACAGTCCTGCTCCACTCTCACCACCGTCAGAACATTTCTTCAGAGCTATCAGCCCAAAGAAAAAAAAGCGCTGCACCACCACCGGGTGGGCTCGAACCTCCAACCTTACGGTTAACAGCCGATCGCGCTACCCAATTGCCCCACGGAGACAGTCGTGCTCCACTCTCACCATCGTCAGAACATTTCTTCAGAGCTATCACCCCAAAGAAAAAGAAAGCGCCGCACCACCACCGGTTGGGCTCGAACCTCCAACCTTTCGGTTAACAGCCGATCGCGCTAGCCAATTGCGCCACGAAGACAGTCCTGCTCCACTCTCACCACCATCAGAACATATTTTAAATGCTATTACCGCAAAGAAAAAAGCAACAAACCACTCCTGGGAGGGCTCGAGACTCCAACCTTTCGGTTAACGGCCGATCGCGCTAGCCCATTGCGCCACGGAGGCAGTCTTGCTCCACTCTCACCATCATCAGAACATATCTTCAAAGCTATAAGCGCAAAGAAAAAAAAAGCGCTGCACCACCACCGGGTGGGCTCGAACTACCAACTTCTCGGTTAACAGCCAATCACGCTAGCCAATTGCGCCACGGAGACAGTCCTGCTCCACTCTCACCACCATCAGAACATATCTTCAAAGCTATCAGCCCAAAGAAAAGAAAGCGCCGCACCACCACCGGGTGGGCTCGAACCTCCAACTTTTCGGTTAACAGCCGATCACGATAGCCAATTGCGCCACGGAGACAGTCCTGCTTCACTCTCACCACCATCATAACATATCTTCAAAGCAATCAGCCCAAAGAAAAAAAGCGCCGCACCACCACCTGGTGGGCTCGAAACTCTAACCTTTCGGTTAACAGCCGATCGCGCTAGCCAATTGCGTCACGGAGACAGTCCTGCTCCACTCTCACCACCGTCAGAACATTTCTTCAGAGCTATCAGCCCAAAGAAAAAAAAGCGCTGCACCACCACCGGGTGGGCTCGAACCTCCAACCTTACGGTTAACAGCCGATCGCGCTACCCAATTGCCCCACGGAGACAGTCGTGCTCCACTCTCACCATCGTCAGAACATTTCTTCAGAGCTATCACCCCAAAGAAAAAGAAAGCGCCGCACCACCACCGGTTGGGCTCGAACCTCCAACCTTTCGGTTAACAGCCGATCGCGCTAGCCAATTGCGCCACGAAGACAGTCCTGCTCCACTCTCACCACCATCAGAACATATTTTAAATGCTATTACCGCAAAGAAAAAAGCAACAAACCACTCCTGGGAGGGCTCGAGACTCCAACCTTTCGGTTAACGGCCGATCGCGCTAGCCCATTGCGCCACGGAGGCAGTCTTGCTCCACTCTCACCATCATCAGAACATATCTTCAAAGCTATAAGCGCAAAGAAAAAAAAAGCGCTGCACCACCAACGGGTGGGCTCGAACCTCCAACCTTTCGGTTAACAGCCGATCGCGGTAGCCCATTGCGCCACGGAGACAGTCTTGCCCCACTCTCACCACCATCAGAACATATCTTCAGAGCTATCAGCCCAAAGAAAAAAAGGCGCCGCACCACCACCGGGTGGGCTCGAAACTCTAACCTTTCGGTTAACAGCCGATCGCGCTAGCCAATTGCGTCACGGAGACAGTCGTGCTCCACTTGCACCATCGTCAGAACATTTCTTCAGAGCTATCACCCCAAAAAAAAGCGCCGCACCACCACCGGTTGGGCTCGAACCTCCGACTTTTCGGTTAACAGCCGATCACGCTAGCCAATTGCTCCACGGAGACAGTCCTGCTTCACTCTCACCACCATCATAACATATCTTCAAAGCTATCAGCCCAAAGAAAAAAAGCGCCGCACCACCACTGGGTGGGCTCGAACTACCAACTTCTCGGTTAACAGCCGATCACGCTAGCCAATTGCGCCATGGAGACAGTCCTCCACCACTCTCACCACCATCAGAACATATCTTCAAAGCTATCAGCGCAAAGAAAAAAGCAAACACACCACTCCCGGGAGGGCTCGAAACTCCAACTTTTCAGGTAACAGCCGATCACGCTAGCCCATTGCGCCACGGAGACAGTCTTGCTCCCCTCTTACCACCATCAGAACATAACTTCAAAGCTATCAGCCCAAAAAAAAAAGCACCGCACCACCACCGGGTGGGCTCGAACCTCCAACTTTTCGATTAACAGCCAATCACGCTAGCCAATTGCACCACGGAGACAGTCCTGGTCCACTCTCACCACCATCAGAACATATCTTCAAAGCTATCAGCCCACAGAAAAAAAAGCGCCGCACCACCACCGGGTGGGCTCGAACCTCCAACTTTTCGGTTAACAGCCGATCACGCTAGCCAATTGCTCCACGGAGACAGTCCTGCTTCACTCTCACCACCATCATAACATATCTTCAAAGCTATCAGCCCAAAGAAAAAAAGCGCCGCACCACCACTGGGTGGGCTCGAACTACCAACTTCTCGGTTAACAGCCGATCACGCTAGCGAATTGCGCCACGGAGACAGTCCTGCTCCACTCTCACCACCATCAGAACATATCTTCAAAGCTATCAGCCCAAAGAAAAAAAAGCGCCGCACCACCACCGGGTGGGCTCGAACCTCCAACTTTTCGGTTAACAGCCGATCACGCTAGCCAATTGCGCCACGGAGAAGCTATTACCGCAAAGAAAAAAGCAACACACCACTCCCGGGAGGGCTCAAAACTCCAACCTTTCGGTTAACAGCCGATCGCGCTAGCCCATTGCGCCACGGAGACAGTCCTGCTTCACTCTCACCACCATCATAACATATCTTCAAAGCAATCAGCCCAAAGAAAAAAAAGCGCCGCACCACCACCGGGTGGGCTCGAAACTCTAACCTTTCGGTTAACAGCCGATCGCGCTAGCCAATTGCGTCACGGAGACAGTCCTGCTCCACTCTCACCACCGTCAGAACATTTCTTCAGAGCTATCAGCCCAAAGAAAAAAAGGCGCCGCACCACCACCGGGTGGGCTCGAAACTCTAACCTTTCGGTTAACAGCCGATCGCGCTAGCCAATTGCGTCACAGAGACAGTCGTGCTCCACTCTCACCATCGTCGAAACATTTCTTCAGAGCTATCACCCCAAAGAAAAAAAAAGCGCCGCACCACCACCGCTTGGGCTCGAACCTCCAACCTTTCGGTTAACAGCCGATCGCGCTAGCCAATTGCGCCACGAAGACAGTCCTGCTCCACTCTCACCACCATCAGAACATATTTTAAAAGCTATTACCGCAAAGAAAAAAACAACAAACCACTCCTGGGAGGGCTCGAGACTCCAACCTTTCGGTTAACGGCCGATCGCGCCAGCCCATTGTGCCACGGAGGCAGTCTTGCTCCACTCTCACCATCATCAGAACATATCTTCAAAGCTATAAGCGCAAAGAAAAAAAAAGCGCTGCACCACCAACGGGTGGGCTCGAACCTCCAACCTTTCGGTTAACAGCCGATCGCGCTAGCCCATTGCGCCACGGAGACAGTCTTGCCCCACTCTCACCACCATCAGAACATATCTTCAAAGCTATCAGCGCAAAGAAAAAAGCAACACACCACTCCCGGGAGGGCTCGAAACTCCAACCTTTCGGTCAACAGCCGATCGCGCTAGCCCATTGCGCCACAGAGACAGTCTTGCTCCCCTCTCACCACCATCAGAACATAACTTCAAAGCTATCAGCCCAAAGAAAAAAAAGCACCGCACCACCACCAGGTGGGCTCGAACCTCCAACCTTTCGGTTAACAGCCGCTCGCGCTAGCCAATTGCGCCACGGAGATAGTCGTGCTCCACTCTCACCACCATCAGAACATATCTTCAAAGCTATCAGCGCAAAGAAAAAAGCAAAACACCACTCCCGGGAGGGCTCGAACCTCCAACTTTTCGGTTAACAGCCGATCGCGCTGGCAAAATGCGCCACGGAGAAAGTCCTGCTCAACTCTCACCACAATTAGAACATATCATCAAAGCTATCAGCCCAAAGAAAAAAAAACAGCCGCACCACCACCGGGTGGGCTCGAACCTCCAACTTTTTGGTTAACAGCCGATCGCGCTAGCCAATTGCGCCACGGGGACCGTCCTGCTCCACTCTCACCACCGTCAGACCATTTCTTCAGATCTATCACCCCAAAGAAAAAAAGCGCCGCACCACCACCGGGTGGGCTCGAACCTCCAACCTTTCGATTAACAGCCGATCGCGCTAGCCAATTGCCCCACGGAGACAGTCGTGCTCCACTCTCACCACCGTCAGAACATTTCTTCAGAGCTATCACCCCAAAGAAAAAAAAAGCGCCGCACCACCACCGGTTGGGCTCGAACCTCCAACCTTTCGGTTAACAGCCGATCGCGCTAGTCATTTGCGCCACGAAGACAGTCCTGCTCCACTCTCACCACCATCAGAACATATCTTCAAAGCTCTTACCGCAAAGAAAAAAGCAACACACCACTCCCGTTAGGGCTCAAAACTCCATCCTTTCGGTTAACAGCTGATCGCGCTAGCCCATTGCGCCACGGAGACAGTCTTGCTCCACTCTCACCACCATCAGAACATATCTTCAAAGCTATCAGCGCAAAGAAAAAAAAGCGCTGCACCACCACCGGGTGGGCTCGAACCTCCAATCTTTCGGTTAACAGCCGATCGCGCTATCCCATTGCGCCACGGAGACAGTCTTGCTCCACTCTCACCACCATCAGAACATATCTTCAAAGCTATCAGCCCAAAGAAAAAAAGCGCCGCACCACCACTGGGTGGGCTCGAACTACCAACTTCTCGGTTAACAGCCGATCACGCTAGCGAATTGCGCCACGGAGACAGTCCTGCTCCACTCTCACCACCATCAGAACATATCTTCAAAGCTATCAGCCCAAAGAAAAAAAAGCGCCGCACCACCACCGGGTGGGCTCGAACCTCCAACTTTTCGGTTAACAGCCGATCACGCTAGCCAATTGCGCCACGGAGAAGCTATTACCGCAAAGAAAAAAGCAACACACCACTCCCGGGAGGGCTCAAAACTCCAACCTTTCGGTTAACAGCCGATCGCGCTAGCCCATTGCGCCACGGAGACAGTCCTGCTTCACTCTCACCACCATCATAACATATCTTCAAAGCAATCAGCCCAAAGAAAAAAAAGCGCCGCACCACCACCGGGTGGGCCCGAAACTCTAACCTTTCGGTTAACAGCCGATCGCGCTAGCCAATTGCGTCACGGAGACAGTCCTGCTCCACTCTCACCACCGTCAGAACATTTCTTCAGAGCTATCAGCCCAAAGAAAAAAAGGCGCCGCACCACCACCGGGTGGGCTCGAAACTCTAACCTTTCGGTTAACAGCCGATCGCGCTAGCCAATTGCGTCACAGAGACAGTCGTGCTCCACTCTCACCATCGTCAGAACATTTCTTCAGAGCTATCACCCCAAAGAAAAAAAAGCGCCGCACCACCACCGCTTGGGCTCGAACCTCCAACCTTTCGGTTAACAGCCGATCGCGCTAGCCAATTGCGCCACGAAGACAGTCCTGCTCCACTCTCACCACCATCAGAACATATTTTAAAAGCTATTACCGCAAAGAAAAAAACAACAAACCACTCCTGGGAGGGCTCGAGACTCCAACCTTTCGGTTAACGGCCGATCGCGCCAGCCCATTGTGCCACGGAGGCAGTCTTGCTCCACTCTCACCATCATCAGAACATATCTTCAAAGCTATAAGCGCAAAGAAAAAAAAAGCGCTGCACCACCAACGGGTGGGCTCGAACCTCCAACCTTTCGGTTAACAGCCGATCGCGCTAGCCCATTGCGCCACGGAGACAGTCTTGCCCCACTCTCACCACCATCAGAACATATCTTCAAAGCTATCAGCGCAAAGAAAAAAGCAACACACCACTCCCGGGAGGGCTCGAAACTCCAACCTTTCGGTCAACAGCCGATCGCGCTAGCCCATTGCGCCACAGAGACAGTCTTGCTCCCCTCTCACCACCATCAGAACATAACTTCAAAGCTATCAGCCCAAAGAAAAAAAAGCACCGCACCACCACCAGGTGGGCTCGAACCTCCAACCTTTCGGTTAACAGCCGCTCGCGCTAGCCAATTGCGCCACGGAGATAGTCGTGCTCCACTCTCACCACCATCAGAACATATCTTCAAAGCTATCAGCGCAAAGAAAAAAGCAAAACACCACTCCCGGGAGGGCTCGAACCTCCAACTTTTCGGTTAACAGCCGATCGCGCTGGCAAAATGCGCCACGGAGAAAGTCCTGCTCAACTCTCACCACAATTAGAACATATCATCAAAGCTATCAGCCCAAAGAAAAAAAAACAGCCGCACCACCACCGGGTGGGCTCGAACCTCCAACTTTTTGGTTAACAGCCGATCGCGCTAGCCAATTGCGCCACGGGGACCGTCCTGCTCCACTCTCACCACCGTCAGACCATTTCTTCAGATCTATCACCCCAAAGAAAAAAAGCGCCGCACCACCACCGGGTGGGCTCGAACCTCCAACCTTTCGATTAACAGCCGATCGCGCTAGCCAATTGCCCCACGGAGACAGTCGTGCTCCACTCTCACCACCGTCAGAACATTTCTTCAGAGCTATCACCCCAAAGAAAAAAAAAGCGCCGCACCACCACCGGTTGGGCTCGAACCTCCAACCTTTCGGTTAACAGCCGATCGCGCTAGTCATTTGCGCCACGAAGACAGTCCTGCTCCACTCTCACCACCATCAGAACATATCTTCAAAGCTCTTACCGCAAAGAAAAAAGCAACACACCACTCCCGTTAGGGCTCAAAACTCCATCCTTTCGGTTAACAGCTGATCGCGCTAGCCCATTGCGCCACGGAGACAGTCTTGCTCCACTCTCACCACCATCAGAACATATCTTCAAAGCTATCAGCGCAAAGAAAAAAAAGCGATGCACCACCACCGGGTGGGCTCGAACCTCCAATCTTTCGGTTAACAGCCGATCGCGCTATCCCATTGCGCCACGGAGACAGTCTTGCTCCACTCTCACCACCATCAGAACATATCTTCAAAGCTATCAGCGCAAAGAAAACAGCAAACACACCACTCCCGGGAGGGCTCGAAACTCCAGTTTTTCAGGTAACAGCCGATCACGCTAGCCCATTGCGCCACGGAGACAGTCTTGCTCCCCTCTTACCACCATCAGAACATAATTTCAAAGCTATCAGCCCAAAGAAAAAAAAGCACCGCACCACCACCGGGTGGGCTCGAACCTCCAACTTTTCGGTTAACAGCCGATCGCGCTTGCCAATTGCGCCACGGGGACCGTCCTGCTCCACTCTCACCACCATCAGAACTTTTCTTCGGAGCTATCACCCCAAAGGAAAAAAATCGCCGAACCACCACCGGTTGGGCTCGAACCTCCAACCTTTCGGTTAACAGCCGATCGCGCTAGCCATTTGCCCCACGGAGACAGTCGCGCTCCACTCTCACCATCGTCAGAACATATCTTCAAAGCTATCAGCCCAAAAAAAAAGCTCCGCACCACCACCGGGTGGGCTCGAACCTCCAACTTTTCGATTAACAGCCAATCACGCTAGCCAATTGCACCACGGAGAGAGTCCTGATTCACTCTCACCACCATCAGAACATATCTTCAAAGCTATCAGCCCACAGAAAAAAAAGCGCCGCACCACCACCGGGTGGGCTCGAACCTCCAACTTTTCGGTTAACAGCCGATCACGCTAGCCAATTGCTCCACGGAGACAGTCCTGCTTCACTCTCACCACCATCATAACATATCTTCAAAGCTATCAGCCCAAAGAAAAAAAGCGCCGCACCACCACTGGGTGGGCTCGAACTACCAACTTCTCGGTTAACAGCCGATCACGCTAGCGAATTGCGCCACGGAGACAGTCCTGCTCCACTCTCACCACCATCAGAACATATCTTCAAAGCTATCAGCCCAAAGAAAAAAAAGCGCCGCACCACCACCGGGTGGGCTCGAACCTCCAACTTTTCGGTTAACAGCCGATCACGCTAGCCAATTGCGCCACGGAGAAGCTATTACCGCAAAGAAAAAAGCAACACACCACTCCCGGGAGGGCTCAAAACTCCAACCTTTCGGTTAACAGCCGATCGCGCTAGCCCATTGCGCCACGGAGACAGTCCTGCTTCACTCTCACCACCATCATAACATATCTTCAAAGCAATCAGCCCAAAGAAAAAAAAGCGCCGCACCACCACCGGGTGGGCTCGAAACTCTAACCTTTCGGTTAACAGCCGATCGCGCTAGCCAATTGCGTCACGGAGACAGTCGTGCTCCACTCTCACCATCGTCAGAACATTTCTTCAGAGCTATCACCCCAAAGAAAAAAAAAGCGCCGCACCACCACCGGTTGGGCTCGAACCTCCAACCTTTCGGTTAACAGCCGATCGCGCTAGCCAATTGCGCCACGAAGACAGTCCTGCTCCACTCTCACCACCATCAGAACATATTTTAAAAGCTATTACCGCAAAGAAAAAAGCAACAAACCACTCCTGGGAGGGCTCGAGACTCCAACCTTTCGGTTAACGGCCGATCGCGCTAGCCCATTGCGCCACGGAGGCAGTCTTGCTCCACTCTCACCATCATCAGAACATATCTTCAAAGCTATAAGCGCAAAGAAAAAAAAAGCGCTGCACCACCAACGGGTGGGCTCGAACCTCCAACCTTTCGGTTAACAGCCGATCGCGCTAGCCCATTGCGCCACGGAGACAGTCTTGCCCCACTCTCACCACCATCAGAACATATCTTCAAAGCTATCAGCGCAAAGAAAAAAGCAACACACCACTCCCGGGAGGGCTCGAAACTCCAACCTTTCGGTCAACAGCCGATCGCGCTAGCCCATTGCTCCACAGAGACAGTCTTGCTCCCCTCTCACCACCATCAGAACATAACTTCAAAGCTATCAGCCCAAAGAAAAAAAAGCACCGCACCACCACCGGGTGGGCTCGAACCTCCAACCTTTCGGTTAACAGCCGCTCGCGCTAGCCAATTGCGCCACGGAGATAGTCGTGCTCCACTCTCACCACCAACAGAACATATCTTCAAAGCTATCAGCGCAAAGAAAAAAGCAAAACACCACTCCCGGGAGGGCTCGAACCTCCAACTTTTCGGTTAAAAGCCGATCGCGCTGGCAAAATGCGCCACGGAGAAAGTCCTGCTCAACTCTCACCACAATTAGAACATATCATCAAAGCTATTAGCCCAAAGAAAAAAAACAGCCGCACCACCACCGGGTGGGCTCGAACCTCCAACTTTTCGGTTAACAGCCGATCGCGCTAGCCAATTGCGCCACGGGGACCGTCCTGCTCCACTCTCACCACCGTCAGACCATTTCTTCAGATCTATCACCCCAAAGAAAAAAAGCGCCGCACCACCACCGGGCGGGCTCGAACCTCCAACCTTTCGATTAACAGCCGATCGCGCTAGCCAATTGCCCCACGGAGACAGTCGTGCTCCACTCTCACCACCGTCAGAACATTTCTTCAGAGCTATCAACCCAAAGAAAAAAAAAGCGCCGCACCACCACCGGTTGGGCTCGAACCTCCAACCTTTCGGTTAACAGCCGATCGCGCTAGTCATTTGAGCCACGAAGACAGTCCTGCTCCACTCTCACCACCATCAGAACATATCTTCAAAGCTATTACCGCAAAGAAAACAGCAACACACCACTCCCGGGAGGGCTCAAAACTCCAACCTTTCGGTTAACAGCCCATCGCGCTAGCCCATTGCGCCACGGAGACAGTCTTGCTCCACTCTCACCACCATCAGAACATATCTTCAAAGCTATCAGCGCAAAGAAAAAAAAGCGCTGCACCACCACCGGGTGGGCTCGAACCTCCAACCTTTCGGTTAACAGCCGATCGCGCTATCTCATTGCGCCACGGAGACAGTCTTGCTCCACTCTCACCACCATCAGAACATATCTTCAAAGCTATCAGCGCAAAGAAAAAAGCAAACACACCACTCCCGGGAGGGCTCGAAACTCCAACTTTTCAGGTAACAGCCGATCACGCTAGCCCATTGCGCCACGGAGACAGTCTTGCTCCCCTCTTACCACCATCAGAACATAACTTCAAAGCTATCAGCCCAAAGAAAAAAAAGCACCGCACCACCACCGGGTGGGCTCGAACCTCCAACTTTTCGGTAACAGCCGATCGCGCTTGCCAATTGCGCCACGGGGACCGTCCTGCTCCACTCTCACCACCATCAGAACTTTTCTTCAGAGCTATCACCCCAAAGGAAAAAAATTGCCGAACCACCACCGGTTGGGCTCGAACCTCCAACCTTTCGGTTAACAGCCGATCGCGCTAGCCATTTGCCCCACGGAGACAGTCGCGCTCCACTCTCACCATCGTCAGAACATTTCTTCAGAGCTATCACCCCAAAAAAAGCGCCGCACCACCACCGGTTGGGCTCGAACCTCCGACCTTTCGGCTAACAGCCCATCGCGCTAGCCAATTGCGCCATGGAGACAGTCCTCCACCACTCTCACCACCATCAGAACATATCTTCAAAGCTATCAGCGCAAAGAAAAAAGCAAACACACCACTCCCGGGAGGGCTCGAAACTCCAACTTTTCAGGTAACAGCCGATCACGCTAGCCCATTGCGCCACAGAGACAGTCTTGCTCCCCTCTTACCACCATCAGAACATAACTTCAAAGCTATCAGCCCAAAGAAAAAAAAGCACCGCACCACCACCGGGTGGGCTCGAACCTCCAACTTTTCGGTTAACAGCCGATCGCGCTTGCCAATTGCGCCACGGGGACCGTCCTGCTCCACTCTCACCACCATCAGAACTTTTCTTCAGAGCTATCATCCCAAAGGAAAAAAATCGCCGAACCACCACCGGTTGGGCTCGAACCTCCAACCTTTCGGTTAACAGCCGATCGCGCTAGCCATTTGCCCCACGGAGACAGTCGCGCTCCACTCTCACCATCGTCAGAACATATCTTCAAAGCTATCAGCCCAAAAAAAAAGCTCCGCACCACCACCGGGTGGGCTCGAACCTCCAACTTTTCGATTAACAGCCAATCACGCTAGCCAATTGCACCACGGAGACAGTCCTGATCCACTCTCACCACCATCAGAACATATATTCAAAGCTCTCAGCCCACAGAAAAAAAAAGCGCCGCACCACCACCGGGTGGGCTCGAACCTCCAACTTTTCGGTTAACAGCCGATCACGCTAGCCAATTGCTCCACGGAGACAGTCCTGCTTCACTCTCACCACCATCATAACATATCTTCAAAGCTATCAGCCCAAAAAAAAAAAGCGCCGCACCACCACTGGGTGGGCTCGAACTACCAACTTCTCGGTTAACAGCCGATCACGCTAGCGAATTGCGCCACGGAGACAGTCCTGCTCCACTCTCACCACCATCAGACCATTTCTTCAGATCTATCACCCCAAAGAAAAAAAGCGCCGCACCACCACCGGGTGGGCTCGAACCTCCAACCTTTCGATTAACAGCCGATCGCGCTAGCCAATTGCGCCACGGAGACAGTCCTGCTTCACTCTCACCACCATCAGAACATAACTTCAAAGCTATCAGCCCAAAGAAAAAAAAGCACCGCACCACCACCGGGTGGGCTCGAACCTCCAACTTTTCGGTTAACAGCCGATCGCGCTTGCCAATTGCGCCACGAAGACAGTCCTGCTCCACTCTCACCACCATCAGAACATATTTTAAAAGCTATTACCGCAAAGAAAAAAGCAACAAACCACTCCTGGGAGGGCTCGAGACTCCAACCTTTCGGTTAACGGCCGATCGCGCTAGCCCATTGCGCCACGGAGGCAGTCTTGCTCCCCTCTCACCACCATCAGAACATAACTTCAAAGCTATCAGCCCAAAGAAAAAAAAGCACCGCACCACCACCGGGTGGGCTCGAACCTCCAACCTTTCGGTTAACAGCCGCTCGCGCTAGCCAATTGCGCCACGGAGATAGTCGTGCTCCACTCTCACCACCATCAGAACATATCTTCAAAGCTATCAGCGCAAAGAAAAAAGCAAAACACCACTCCCGGGAGGGCTCGAACCTCCAACTTTTCGGTTAACAGCCGATCGCGCTGGCAAAATGCGCCACGGAGAAAGTCCTGCTCAACTCTCACCACAATTAGAACATATCATCAAAGCTATTAGCCCAAAGAAAAAAAACCGCCGCACCACCACAGGGTGGGCTCGAACCTCCAACTTTTCGGTTAACAGCCGATCGCGCTAGCCAATTGCGCCACGGGGACCGTCCTGCTCCACTCTCACCACCGTCAGACCATTTCTTCAGATCTATCACCCCAAAGAAAAAAAGCGCCGCACCACCACCGGGTGGGCTCGAACCTCCAACCTTTCGATTAACAGCCGATCGCGCTAGCCAATTGCCCCACGGAGACAGTCGTGCTCCACTCTCACCACCGTCAGAACATTTCTTCAGAGCTATCACCCCAAAGAAAAAAAAGCGCCGCACCACCACCGGTTGGGCTCGAACCTCCAACCTTTCGGTTAACAGCCGATCGCGCTAGTCATTTGAGCCACGAAGACAGTCCTGCTCCACTCTCACCACCATCAGAACATATCTTCAAAGCTATTACCGCAAAGAAAACAGCAACACACCACTCCCGGGAGGGCTCAAAACTCCAACCTTTCGGTTAACAGCCCATCGCGCTAGCCCATTGCGCCACGGAGACAGTCTTGCTCCACTCTCACCACCATCAGAACATATCTTCAAAGCTATCAGCGCAAAGAAAAAAAAGCGCTGCACCACAACCGGGTGGGCTCGAACCTCCAACCTTTCGGTTAACAGCCGATCGCGCTATCTCATTGCGCCACGGAGACAGTCTTGCTCCACTCTCACCACCATCAGAACATATCTTCAAAGCTATCAGCGCAAAGAAAAAAGCAAACACACCACTCCCGGGAGGGCTCGAAACTCCAACTTTTCAGGTAACAGCCGATCACGCTAGCCCATTGCGCCACGGAGACAGTCTTGCTCCCCTCTTACCACCATCAGAACATAACTTCAAAGCTATCAGCCCAAAGAAAAAAAAGCACCGCACCACCACCGGGTGGGCTCGAACCTCCAACTTTTCGGTAACAGCCGATCGCGCTTGCCAATTGCGCCACGGGGACCGTCCTGCTCCACTCTCACCACCATCAGAACTTTTTTTCAGAGCTATCACCCCAAAGGAAAAAAATCGCTGAACCACCACCGGTTGGGCTCGAACCTCCAACCTTTCGGTTAACAGCCGATCGCGCTAGCCATTTGCCCCACGGAGACAGTCGCGCTCCACTCTCACCATCGTCAGAACATTTCTTCAGAGCTATCACCCCAAAAAAAAAAGCGCCGCACCACCACCGGTTGGGCTCGAACCTCCGACCTTTCGGTTAACAGCCCATCGCGCTAGCCAATTGCGCCATGGAGACAGTCCTCCACCACTCTCACCACCATCAGAACATATCTTCAAAGCTATCAGCGCAAAGAAAAAAGCAAACACACCACTCCCGGGAGGGCTCGAAACTCCAACTTTTCAGGGAACAGCCGATCACGCTAGCCCATTGCGCCACGGAGACAGTCTTGCTCCCCTCTTACCACCATCAGAACATAACTTCAAAGCTATCAGCCCAAAGAAAAAAAAGCACCGCACCACCACCGGGTGGGCTCGAACCTCCAACTTTTCGGTTAACAGCCGATCGCGCTTGCCAATTGCGCCACGGGGACCGTCCTGCTCCACTCTCACCACCATCAGAACTTTTCTTCAGAGCTATCACCCCAAAGGAAAAAAATCGCCGAACCACCACCGGTTGGGCTCGAACCTCCAACCTTTCGGTTAACAGCCGATCGCGCTAGCCATTTGCCCCACGGAGACAGTCGCGCTCCACTCTCACCATCGTCAGAACATATCTTCAAAGCTATCAGCCCAAAAAAAAGCTCCGCACCACCACCGGGTGGGCTCGAACCTCCAACTTTTCGATTAACAGCCAATCACGCTAGCCAATTGCACCACGGAGACAGTCCTGATCCACTCTCACCACCATCAGAACATATATTCAAAGCTATCAGCCCACAGAAAAAAAAGCGCCGCACCACCACCGAGTGGGCTCGAACCTCCAACTTTTCGGTTAACAGCCGATCACGCTAGCCAATTGCTCCACGGAGACAGTCCTGCTTCACTCTCACCACCATCATAACATATCTTCAAAGCTATCAGCCCAAAGAAAAAAAGCGCCGCACCACCACTGGGTGGGCTCGAACTACCAACTTCTCGGTTAACAGCCGATCACGCTAGCGAATTGCGCCACGGAGACAGTCCTGCTCCACTCTCACCACCATCAGAACATATCTTCAAAGCTATCAGCCCAAAGAAAAAAAAGCGCCGCACCACCACCGGGTGGGCTCGAACCTCCAACTTTTCGGTTAACAGCCGATCACGCTAGCCAATTGCGCCACGGAGACAGTCCTGCTTCACTCTCACCACCATCAGAACATAACTTCAAAGCTATCAGCCCAAAGAAAAAAAAGCACCGCACCACCACCGGGTGGGCTCGAACCTCCAACTTTTCGGTTAACAGCCGATCGCGCTTGCCAATTGCACCACGGGGACCGTCCTGCTCCACTCTCACCACCATCAGAACTTTTCTTCAGAGCTATCACCCCAAAGGAAAAAAATCGCCGAACCACCACCGGTTGGGCTCGAACCTCCAACCTTTCGGTTAACAGCCGATCGCGCTAGCCATTTGCCCCACGGAGACAGTCGCGCTCCACACTCACCATCGTGAGAACATATCTTCAAAGCTATCAGCCCAAAAAAAAAGCTCCGCACCACCACCAGGTGGGCTCGAACCTCCAACTTTTCGATTAACAGCCAATCACGCTAGCCAATTGCACCACGGAGACAGTCCTGATCCACTCTGACCACCATCAGAACATATCTACAAAGCTATCCGCGCAAAGAAAAAAGCAAAACACCACTCCCGGGAGGGCTCGAACCTCCAACTTTTCGGTTAACAGCCGATCGCGCTGGCCAATCGCACCACGAAGAAAGTCCTGCTCAACTCTCACCACAATTAGAACATATCTTCAAAGCTATCAGCCCAAAGAAAAAAAAGCGCCGCACCACCACCGGGTGGGCTCAAACCTCCAACTTTTCGGTTAACAGCCGATCGCGCTTGCCAATTGCGCCACGGGGACCGTCCTGCTCCACTCTCACCACCGTCAGACCATTTCTTCAGAGCTATCACCCCAAAGAAAAAAAAGTGCCGCACCACCACCGGTTGGGCTCGAACCTCCAACCTTCCGGTTAACAGCCGATCGCGCTAGCCAATTGCGCCACGTAGACAGTCCTGCTGCACTCTCACCACCCTCAGAACATAAGTTCAAAGCTATTACCGCAAAGAAAAAAGCAACACACCAATCCTGGGAGGGCTCGAGACTCCAACATTTCGGTCAACAGCCGATCGCGCTAGCCCATTGCGCCACGCAGACAGTCTTGCTTCCCTCTCACCACCATCAGAACATAACTTCAAAGCTATCAGCCCAAAGAAAAAAAAGCACCGCACCACAACCGGGTGGGCTCGAACCTCCAACTTTTCGGTTAACAGCCGATCGCGCTAGCCAATTGCGCCCCGGAGACAGTCGTGTGTCCACTCTCACCACCATCAGAACATATCTTCAAAGCTATCCGCGCAAAGAAAAAAGCAAAACACCACTCCCGGGAGGGCTCGAACCTCCAACTTTCCGGTTAACAGCCGATCACGCTAGCCAATTGCGCCACGGAGACAGTCCTGCTCCACTCTCACCACCATCAGAACATATCTTCAAAGCTATCAGCCCACAGAAAAAAAAGCGCCGCACCACCACCGGGAGAGCTGGAACCTTCAACTTTTCGGTTAACAGCCGATCGCGCTAGCCAATTGCGCCACGGAGACAGTCCTGCTCCACCCTCACCACCGTCAGAACATTTCTTCAGAGCTATCAGCCCAAAGAAAAAAAAGCGCTGCACCACCACCGAGTGGGCTCGAACCTCCAACCTTACGGTTAACAGCCGATCGCGCTAGCCAATTGCCCCACGGAGACAGTCGTGCTCCACTCTCACCATCGTCAGAACATTTCTTCAGAGCTATCCCCCCAAAGAAAAAAAAGCGCCGCACCACCACCGGTTGGGCTCGAACCTCCAACCTTTCGGTTAACAGCCGATCGCGCTAGCCAATTGCGCCACGAAGACAGTCCTGCTCTACTCTCACTACCATCAACACATATTTTCAAAGCTATCAGCCCAAAGAAAAAAAAGCGCCGCACCACCGCCGGATGGGCTCGAAACTCCAACCTTTCGGTTAACAGCCGATCGCGCTAGCCAATCGCGCCATGGAGATAGTCCTGCTCCACTCTCACCACCATCGGAACATATCTCCAAAGCTATCAGCCCACAGAAAAAAAAGCGCCGCACAACCACCGGGTAGGCTCGAACCTCCAACCTTTCGGTTAACAGCCGATCGCGCTAGCCAATTGCCCCACGGAGACAGTCGTGCTCCACTCTCACCATCGTCAGAACATTTCTTCAGAGCTATCACCCCAAAGAAAAAAAAAGCGCCGCACCACCACCGGTTGGGCTCGAACCTCCAACCTTTCGGTTAACAGCCGATCGCGCTAGCCAATTGCGCCACGAAGACAGTCCTGCTCCACTCTCACCACCATCATAACATATTTTCAAAGCCCTTACCGCAAAGAAAAAAGCAACAAACCACTCCTGGGAGGGCTCGAGACTCCAACCTTTCGGTTAACAGCCGATCGCGCTAGCCCATTGCGCCACGGAGGCAGTCTTGCTCCACTCTCACCATCATCAGAACATATCTTCAAAGCTATAAGCGCAAAGAAAAAAAAAGCGCTGCACCACCAACGGGTGGGCTCGAACCTCCAACCTTTCGGTTAACAGCCGATCGCGCTATCCCATTGCGCAACGGAGACAGTCTTGCTCCACTCTAACCACCATCAGAACATATCTTCAAAGCTATCAGCGCAAAGAAAAAAGCAAACACACCACTCCCGGGAGGGCTCGAAACTCCAACCTTTCGGTCAACAGCCGATCGCGCTAGCCCATTGCGCCACGGAGACAGTCTTGCTCCCCTCTTACCACCATCAGAACATAACTTCAAAGCTATCAGCCCAAAGAAAAAAAAGCACCGCACCACCAGCGGGTGGGCTCGAAGCTCCAACCTTTCTGTTAACAGCCGATCGCGCTAGCAAATTGCGCCACGGAGACAGTCATGCTCCACTCTGACCACCATCAGAACATATCTTCAAAGCTATCCGCGCAAAGAAAAAAGCAAAACACCACTCCCGGGAGGGCTCGAACCTCCAACTTTTCGGTTAACAGCCAATCGCGCTGGCCAATCGCGCCACGGAGAAAGTCCTGCTCAACTCTCACCACAATTAGAACATATCTTCAAAGCTATCAGCCCAAAGAAAAAAAGCGCCGCACCACCACCGGGTGGGCTCGAACCTCCAACTTTTCGGTTAACAGCCGATCGCGCTTGCCAATTGCGCCACGGGGACCGTCCTGCTCCACTCTCACCACCGTCAGACCATTTCTTCAGAGCTATCACCCCAAAGAAAAAAAAAGCGCCGCACCACCACCGGGTGGGCTCGAACCTCCAACCTTTCGGTTAACAGCCGATCGCGCTAGCCAATTGCGCCACGAAGACAGTCCTGCTGCACTCTCACCACCCTCAGAACATAACTTCAAAGCTATTACCGCAAAGAAAAAAGCAACACACCAATCCTGGGAGGGCTCGAGACTCCAACCTTTCGGTCAACAGCCGATCGCGCCTGCCCATTGCGCCACGGAGACAGTCTTGCTCCCCTCTCACCACCATAAAAACATAACTTCAAAGCTATCAGCCCAAAGAAAAAAAAGCACCGCACCACAACCGGGTGGGCTCGAACCTCCAACTTTTCGGTTAACAGCCGATCGCGCTAGCCAATTGCGCCACGGAGACAGTCGTGCTCTACTCTCACCACCATCAGAACATATCTTCAAAGCTATCCGCGCAAAGAAAAAAGCAAAACACCACTCCCGGGAGGGCTCGAACCTCCACCTTTCCGGTTAACAGCCGATCACGCTAGCCAATTGCGCCACGGAGACAGTCCTGCTCCACTCTCACCACCATCAGAACATATCTTCAAAGCTAACAGCCCACAGAAAAAAAAGCGCCGCACCACCACCAGGAGAGCTCGAACCTCCAACCTTTCGGTTAACAGCCGATCGCGCTAGCCAATTGCGCCACGAAGACAGTCCTGCTCTACTCTCACCACCATCAGCACATATATTCAAAGCTATCAGCCCAAAGAAAAAAAAGCGCCGCACCACCGCCGGGTGGGCTCGAAACTCCAACCTTTCGGTTAACAGCCTATCGCGCTAGCCAATCGCGCCACGGAGACAGTCCTGCTCCACTCTCACCACCATCGGAACATATCTTCAAAGCTATCAGCCCACAGAAAAAAAAGCGCCGCACAACCACCGGGTAGGCTCGAACCTCCAACTTTTCGGTTAACAGCCGATCGCGCTAGCCAATTGCGCCACGGAGACAGTCCTGCTCCACTGTCACCACTATAAGAACATATCTTCATAGCTATCAGCCCAAAGAAAAAAAAGCGCCGCACCACCACTGGGTGGGCTCCAACCTCCGACCTTTTGGTTAACAGCCGATCACGCTAGCCAATTGCGCCTCGAAGACTGTCCTGCTTCACTCTCACCACCATCAGAACATATCTTCAAAGCTATTACCGCAAAGAAAAAAGCAACACACCAATCCTGGGAGGGCTCGAGACTCCAACTTTCCGGTTAACAGCCGATCACGCTAGCCGATTCCGCCACGGAGACAGTCCTGCTCCACTCTCACCACCATCAGAACATATCTTCAAAGCTATCGGCCCACAGAAAAAAAGCGCCGCACAACCACCGGGTAGGCTCGAACCTCCAACTTTTCGGTTAACAGCCGATCGCACTAGCCGATTGCGCCTCGGAGACAGTACTGCTCCACTCTCACCACCATAAGAACATATCTTCAAAGCTATCAGCCCAAAGAAAAAAAAGCGCCGCACCACCACTGGGTGGGCTCGAACCTCCGACCTTTTGGTTAACAGCCGATCGTGCTAGCCAATTGCGCCACAGAGACAGTCCTGCTCCACTCTCACCACCATCAGAACATAACTTCAATGCTATCAGCCCAAAGAAAAAAAAGCGCTGCACCACCACCGGGTGGGCTCGATTCTCCAACCTTTCGGTTAACAGCCGATTGCGCTAGCCCATTGCGCCACGAAGACAGTCTTGCTCCACTCTCACCACCATCAGAACATATCTTCAAAGCTATCAGCGCAAAGAACAAAGCAACACCACTCCCGGGAGGGCTCGAAACTCCAACCTTTCTGTCAACAGCCGATCGCGCTAGCCCATTGCGCCACAGAGACAGTCTTGCTCCCTTCTCACCACCATCAGAACATAACTTCAAAGCTATCAGCCCAAAGAAAAAAAAGCACCGCACCACCACCGGGTGGGCTCGAACCTCCAACCTTTCGGTTAACAGCCGATCGCGCTAGCCAATTGCGCCACGGAGACAGTCGTGCTCCACTCTCACCACCATCAGAACATATCTTCAAAGCTATCAGCCCAAAGAACAAAAAGCGCCGCACCACCACCGGGTGGGCTCGAAACTCTAACCTTTCGGTTAACAGACGATCGCGCGAGCCAATTGCGCCACGGAGACAGTCCTGCTCCACTCTCACCACCGTCAGAACATTTCTTCAGAGCTATCAGCCCAAAGAAAAAAAAGCGCTGCACCACCACCGGGTGGGCTCGAACCTCCAACCTTAAGGTTAACAGCCGATCGCGCTAGCCAATTGCCCCACGGAGACAGTCGTGCTCCACTCTCACCATCGTCAGAACATTTCTTCAGAGCTATCACCCCAAAGAAAAAAAAAGCGCCGCACCACCACCGGTTTGGCTCGAACCTCCAACCTTTCGGTTAACAGCCGATCGCGCTTGTCAATTGCGCCACGAAGACAGTCCTGCTCCACTCTCACCACCATCAGAACATATTTTCAAAGCCATTACCGCAAAGAAAAAAGCAACAAACCACTCCTGGGAGGGCTCGAGACTCCAACCTTTCGGTTAACAGCCGATCGCGCTAGCCCATCGCGCCACGGAGGCAGTCTTGCTCCACTCTCACCATCATCAGAACATATCGTCAAAGCTATAAGCGCAAAGAAAAAAAAGCGCTGCACCACCAACGGGTGGGCTCGAACCTCCAACCTTTCGGTTAACAGCCGATCGCGCTATCCCATTGCGCAACGGAGACAGTCTTGCTCCACTCTCACCACCATCAGAACATATCTTCAAAGCTATCAGCGCAAAGAAAAAAGCATACACACCACTCCCGGGAGGGCTCGAAACTCCAACCTTTCGGTCAACAGCCGATCGCGCTAGCCCATTGCGCCACGGAGACAGTCTTGCTCCCCTCTTACCACCATCAGAACATAACTTCAAAGCTATCAGCCCAAAGAAAAAAAAGCACCGCACCACCAGCGGGTGGGCTCGAACCTCCAACCTTTCTGTTAACAGCCGATCGCACTAGCGAATTGCGCCACGGAGACAGTCGTGCTCCACTCTGACCACCATCTTAACATATCTTCAAAGCTATCCGCGCAAAGAAAAAAGCAAAACACCACTCCCGGGAGGGCTCGAACCTCCAACTTTTCGGTTAACAGCCGATCGCGCTGGCCAATCGCGCCACGGAGAAAGTCCTGCTCAACTCTCACCACAATTAGAACATATCTTCAAAGCAATCAGCCCAAAGAAAAAAAAGTGCCGCACCACCACCGGGTGGGCTCGAACCTCCAACTTTTCGGTTAACAGCCGATCGCGCTTGCCAATTGCGCCACGGAGACAGTCGTGCTCCACTCTCACCACCATCAGAACATATCTTCAAAGCTATCCGCGCAAAGAAAAAAGCAAAACACCACTCCCGGGAGGGCTCGAACCTCCAACTTTCCGGTTAACAGCCGATCACGCTAGCCAATTGCGTCACGGAGACAGTCCTGCTCCACTCTCACCACCATCAGAACATATCTTCAAAGCTATCAGCCCACAGAAAAAAAAAGCGCCGCACCACCACCGGGAGAGCTCGAATCTTCAACTTTTCGGTCAACAGCCGATCGCGCTAGCCAATTGCGCAACGGAGACAGTCCTGCTCCACCCTCACCACCGTCAGAACATTTCTTCAGAGCTATCAGCCCAAAGAAAAAAAAAGCGCTGCACCACCACCGAGTGTGCTCGAACCTCCAACGTTACGGTTAACAGCCGATCGCGCTAGCCAATTGCCCCACGGAGACAGTCGTGCTCCACTCTCACCATCGTCAGAACATTTCTTCAGAGCTATCACCCCAAAGAAAAAAAAGCGCCGCACCACCACCCGTTGGGCTCGAACCTCCAACCTTTCGGTTAACAGCCGATCGCGCTAGCCAATTGCGCCACGAAGACAGTCCTGCTCCACTCTCACCACCATCAGAACATATTTTCAAAGCCATTACCGCAAAGAAAAAAGCAACAAACCACTCCTGGGAGGGCTCGAGACTCCAACTTTCCGGTTAACAGCCGATCACGCTAGCCAATTGCGTCACGGAGACAGTCCTGCTCCACTCTCACCACCATCAGAACATATCTTCAAAGCTATCAGCCCACAGAAAAAAAAAGCGCCGCACCACCACCGGGAGAGCTTGAACCTTCAACTTTTCGGTCAACAGCCGATCGCGCTAGCCAATTGCGCAACGGAGACAGTCCTGCTCCACCCTCACCACCGTCAGAACATTTCTTCAGAGCTATCAGCCCAAAGAAAAAAAAAGCGCTGCACCACCACCGAGTGTGCTCGAACCTCCAACGTTACGGTTAACAGCCGATCGCGCTAGCCAATTGCCCCACGGAGACAGTCGTGCTCCACTCTCACCATCGTCAGAACATTTCTTCAGAGCTATCACCCCAAAGAAAAAAAAGCGCCGCACCACCACCGGTTGGGCTCGAACCTCCAACCTTTCGGTTAACAGCCGATCGCGCTAGCCAATTGCGCCACGAAGACAGTCCTGCTCCACTCTCACCACCATCAGAACATATTTTCAAAGCCATTACCGCAAAGAAAAAAGCAACAAACCACTCCTGGGAGGGCTCGAGACTCCAACCTTTCGGTTAACAGCCGATCGCGCTAGCCCATCGCGCCACGGAGGCAGTCTTGCTCCACTCTCACCATCATCAGAACATATCTTCAAAGCTATAAGCGCAAAGAAAAAAAAGCGCTGCACCACCAACGGGTGGGCTCGAACCTCCAACCTTTCGGTTAACAGCCGATCGCGCTATCCCATTGCGCAACGGAGACAGTCTCGCTCCACTCTCACCACCATCAGAACATATCTTCAAAGCTATCAGCGCAAAGAAAAAAGCATACACACCACTCCCGGGAGGGCTCGAAACTCCAACCTTTCGGTCAACAGCCGATCGCGCTAGCCCATTGCGCCACGGAGACGGTCTTGCTCCCCTCTTACCACCATCAGAACATAACTTCAAAGCTATCAGCCCAAAGAAAAAAAAGCACCGCACCACCAGCGGGTGGGCTCGAACCTCCAACCTTTCTGTTAACAGCCGATCGCGCTCGCAAATTGCGCCCCGGAGACAGTCGTGCTCCACTCTGACCACCATCAGAACATATCTTCAAAGCTATCCGCGCAAAGAAAAAAGCAAAACACCACTCCCGGGAGGGCTCGAACCTCCAACTTTTCGGTTAACAGCCGATCGCGCTGGCCAATCGCGCCACGGAGAAAGTCCTGCTCAACTCTCACCACAATTAGAACATATCTTCAAAGCAATCAGCCCAAAGAAAAAAAAGCGCCGCACCACCACCGGGTGGGCTCGAACCTCTAACTTTTCGGTTAACAGCCGATCGCGCTTGCCAATTGCGCCACGGAGACAGTCGTGCTCCACTCTCACCACCATCAGAACATATCTTCAAAGCTATCCGCGCAAAGAAAAAAGCAAAACACCACTCCCGGGAGGGCTCGAACCTCCAACTTTCCGGTTAACAGCCGATCACGCTAGCCAATTGCGTCACGGAGACAGTCCTGCTCCACTCTCACCAGCATCAGAACATATCTTCAAAGCTATCAGCCCACAGAAAAAAAAGCGCCGCACCACCACCGGGAGAGCTCGAACCTTCAACTTTTCGGTCAACAGCCGATCGCGCTAGCCAATTGCGCAACGGAGACAGTCCTGCTCCACCCCCACCACCGTCAGAACATTTCTTCAGAGCTATCAGCCCAAAGAAAAAAAAAGCGCTGCACCACCACCGAGTGTGCTCGAACCTCCAACGTTACGGTTAACAGCCGATCGCGCTAGCCAATTGCCCCACGGAGACAGTCGTGCTCCACTCTCACCATCGTCAGAACATTTCTTCAGAGCTATCACCCCAAAGAAAAAAAAGCGCCGCACCACCACCCGTTGGGCTCGAACCTCCAACCTTTCGGTTAACAGCCGATCGCGCTAGCCAATTGCGCCACGAAGACAGTCCTGCTCCACTCTCACCACCATCAGAACATATTTTCAAAGCCATTACCGCAAAGAAAAAAGCAACAAACCACTCCTGGGAGGGCTCGAGACTCCAACTTTCCGGTTAACAGCCGATCACGCTAGCCAATTGCGTCACGGAGACAGTCCTGCTCCACTCTCACCACCATCAGAACATATCTTCAAAGCTATCAGCCCACAGAAAAAAAAAGCGCCGCACCACCACCGGGAGAGCTTGAACCTTCAACTTTTCGGTCAACAGCCGATCGCGCTAGCCAATTGCGCAACGGAGACAGTCCTGCTCCACCCTCACCACCGTCAGAACATTTCTTCATAGCTATCAGCCCAAAGAAAAAAAAGCGCTGCACCACCACCGAGTGTGCTCGAACCTCCAACGTTACGGTTAACAGCCGATCGCGCTAGCCAATTGCCCCACGGAGACAGTCGTGCTCCACTCTCACCATCGTCAGAACATTTCTTCAGAGCTATCACCCCAAAGAAAAAAAAGCGCCGCACCACCACCGGTTGGGCTCGAACCTCCAACCTTTCGGTTAACAGCCGATCGCGCTAGCCAATTGCGCCACGAAGACAGTCCTGCTCCACTCTCACCACCATCAGAACATATTTTCAAAGCCATTACCGCAAAGAAAAAAGCAACAAACCACTCCTGGGAGGGCTCGAGACTCCAACCTTTCGGTTAACAGCCGATCGCGCTAGCCCATCGCGCCACGGAGGCAGTCTTGCTCCACTCTCACCATCATCAGAACATATCTTCAAAGCTATAAGCGCAAAGAAAAAAAAGCGCTGCACCACCAACGGGTGGGCTCGAACCTCCAACCTTTCGGTTAACAGCCGATCGCGCTATCCCATTGCGCAACGGAGACAGTCTCGCTCCACTCTCACCACCATCAGAACATATCTTCAAAGCTATCAGCGCAAAGAAAAAAGCATACACACCACTCCCGGGAGGGCTCGAAACTCCAACCTTTCGGTCAACAGCCGATCGCGCTAGCCCATTGCGCCACGGAGACAGTCTTGCTCCCCTCTTACCACCATCAGAACATAACTTCAAAGCTATCAGCCCAAAGAAAAAAAAGCACCGCACCACCAGCGGGTGGGCTCGAACCTCCAACCTTTCTGTTAACAGCCGATCGCGCTCGCAAATTGCGCCCCGGAGACAGTCGTGCTCCACTCTGACCACCATCAGAACATATCTTCAAAGCTATCCGCGCAAAGAAAAAAGCAAAACACCACTCCCGGGAGGGCTCGAACCTCCAACTTTTCGGTTAACAGCCGATCGCGCTGGCCAATCGCGCCACGGAGAAAGTCCTGCTCAACTCTCACCACAATTAGAACATATCTTCAAAGCAATCAGCCCAAAGAAAAAAAAGCGCCGCACCACCACCGGGTGGGCTCGAACCTCTAACTTTTCGGTTAACAGCCGATCGCGCTTGCCAATTGCGCCACGGAGACAGTCGTGCTCCACTCTCACCACCATCAGAACATATCTTCAAAGCTATCCATGCAAAGAAAAAAGCAAAACACCACTCCCGGGAGGGCTCGAACCTCCAACTTTCCGGTTAACAGCCGATCACGCTAGCCAATTGCGTCACGGAGACAGTCCTGCTCCACTCTCACCACCAGCAGAACATATCTTCAAAGCTATCAGCCCACAGAAAAAAAAGCGCCGCACCACCACCGGGAGAGCTCGAACCTTCAACTTTTCGGTCAACAGCCGATCGCGCTAGCCAATTGCGCAACGGAGACAGTCCTGCTCCACCCTCACCACCGTCAGAACATTTCTTCAGAGCTATCAGCCCAAAGAAAAAAAAAGCGCTGCACCACCACCGAGTGTGCTCGAACCTCCAACTTTTCGGTTAACAGCCGATCGCGCTAGCCAATTGCGCCTCGGAGACAGTCCTGCTCCACTCTCACCACCATAAGAACATATATTCAAAGCTATCAGCCCAAAGAAAAAAAAGCGCCGCACCACCACCGGTTGGGCTCGAACCTCCAACCTTTCGGTTAACAGCCGATCGCGCTAGCCAATTGCGCCACGAAGACAGTCCTGCTCTACTCTCACCACCATCAGCACATATATTCAAAGCTATCAGCCCAAAGAAAAAAAAGCGCCGCACCACCGCCGGGTGGGCTCGAAACTCCAACCTTTCGGTTAACAGCCGATCGCGCTAGCCAATCGCGCCACGGAGACAGTCCTGCTCCACTCTCACCACCATCGGAACATATCTTCAAAGCTATCAGCCCACAGAAAAAAAAGCGCCGCACAACCACCGGGTAGGCTCGAACCTCCAACTTTTCGGTTAACAGCCGATCGCGCTAGCCAATTGCGCAACGGAGACAGTCCTGCTCCACTGTCACCACTTTAAGAACATATCTTCATAGCTATCAGCCCAAAGAAAAAAAAGCGCCGCACCACCACTGGGTGGGCTCCAACCTCCGACCTTTTGGTTAACAGCCAATCACGCTAGCCAATTGCGCCACGGAGACAGTCCTGCTCCACTCTCACGACCATCAGAACATATCTTCAAAGCTATCAGCCCAAAGAAAAAAAAGCGCCGCACCACCACCGGGTGGGCTCGAACCTCCAACTTTCCGGTTAACAGCCGATCACGCTAGCCAATTGCGCCACGGAAACAGTCCTGCTCCACTCTCACCACCATCAGAACATATCTTCAAAGCTATCGGCCCACAGAAAAAAAGCGCCGCACAACCACCGGGTAGGCTCGAACCTCCAACTTTTCGGTTAACAGCCGATCGCACTAGCCGATTGCGCCTCGGAGACAGTACTGCTCCACTCTCACCACCATAAGAACATATCTTCAAAGCTATCAGCCCAAAGAAAAAAAAGCGCCGCACCACCACTGAGTGGGCTCGAACCTCCGACCTTTTGGTTAACAGCCGATCGCGCTAGCCAATTGCGCCACAAAGGCAGTCCTGCTCCACTCTCACCACCATCAGAACATAACTTCAAAGCTATCAGCCCAAAGAAAAAAAAGCGCCGCACCACCACCGGGTGGACTCGAACCTCCAATTTTCCGGTTAACAGCCGATCACGCTAGCCAATTGCGCCACGGAGACAGTCCTGCTCCACTCTCACCACCGTCAGAACATTTCTTCAGAGCTATCAGCCCAAAGAAAAAAAAGCGCTGCACCACCACCGGGTGGGCTCGAACCTCCAACCTTACGGTTAACAGCCGATCGCGCTGGCCAATTGCCCCACGGACACAGTCGTGCTCCACTCTCACCATCGTCAGAACATTTCTTCAGAGCTATCACCCCAAAGAAAAAAAAAAGCGCCGCACCACCACCGGTTGGGCTCGAACCTCCAACCTTTTGGTTAACAGCCGATCGCGCCAGCCAATTGCGCCTCGAAGACTGTCCTGCTTCACTCTCACCACCATCAGAACATATCTTCAAAGCTATTACCGCAAAGAAAAAAGCAACACACCAATCCTGGGAGGGCTCGAGACTCCAACTTTCCAGTTAACAGCCGATCACGCTAGCCAATTCCGCCACGGAGACAGTCCTGCTCCAATCTCACCACCATCAGAACATATCTTCAAAGCTATCAGCCCACAGAAAAAAAGCGCCGCACAACCACCGGGTAGGCTCGAACCTCCAACTTTTCGGTTAACAGCCGATCGCGCTAGCCAATTGCGCCACAGAGACAGTCCTGCTCCACTCTCACCACCATCAGAACATAACTTCAAAGCTATCGGCCCACAGAAAAAAAGCGCCGCACAACCACCGGGTAGGCTCGAACCTCCAACTTTTCGGTTAACAGCCGATCGCGCTAGCCAATTGCGCCACAGAGACAGTCCTGCTCCACTCTCACCACCATCAGAACATAACTTCAAAGCTATCAGCCCAAAGAAAAAAAAAGCGCTGCACCACCACCGGGTGGGCTCGAACCTCCAACCTTTCGGTTAACAGCTGATCGCGCTAGCCCATTGCGCCACGAAGACAGTCTTGCTCCACTCTCACCACCATCAGAACATATCTTCAAAGCTATCAGCGCAAAGAACAAAGCAACATTACTCCCGGGAGGGCTCGAAACTCCAACCTTTCTGTCAACAGCCGATCGCGCTAGCCCATTGCGCCACGGAGACAGTCTTGCTCCCTTCTCACCACCATCAGAACATAACTTCAAAGCTATCAGCCCAAAGAAAAAAAAGCACCGCACCACCACCGGGTGGGCTCGAACCTCCAACCTTTCGGTTAACAGCCGATCGCGCTAGCCAATTGCGCCACGGAGACAGTCGTGCTCCACTCTCACCACCATCAGAACATATCTTCAAAGCTATCAGCCCAAAGAACAAAAAGCGCCGCACCACCACCTGGTGGCCTCGAACCTCCAACTTTTCGGTTAACAGCCGATCGCGCTAGCCAATTGCGCCACGGGGACCGTCCTGCTCCACTCTCATCACCGTCAGACCATTTCTTTAGAGCTATCACTCCAAAGAAAAAAAGTGCCGCACCACCACCGGGTGGGCTCGAACCTCCAACTTTCCGGTTAACAGCCGATCACGCTAGCCAATTGCGCCACGGAGACAGTCCTGCTCCACTCTCACCACCATCAGAACATATCTTCAAAGCTATCAGCCCACAGAAAAAAAGCGCCGCACAACCCAGGGTAGGCTCGAACCTCCAACTTTTCGGTTAACAGCCGATCGCGCTAGCCAATTGCGCCTCGGAGACAGTCCTGCTCCACTCTCACCACCATAAGAACATATATTCAAAGCTATCAGCCCAAAGAAAAAAAAGCGCCGCACCACCACTGGGTGGGCTCGAACCTCCGACCTTTTGGTTAACAGCCGATCGCGCTAGCCAATTGCGCCACAGAGACAGTCCTGCTCCACTCTCACCACCATAAGAACATAACTTCAAAGCTATCAGCCCAAAGAAAAAAAAGCGCCGCACCACCACCGGGTGGGCTCGAACCTCCAACCTTTCGGTTAACAGCCGATCGCTCTAGCCAATTGCGCCACGAAGACTGTCCTGCTCCACTCTCACCACCATCAGAACATATCTTCAAAGCTATTACCGCAAAGAAAAAAGCAACACACCACTCCTGGGAGGGCTCGAGACTCCAACCTTTCGGTTAACAGCCGATCGCGCAAGCCCATTGCGCCACGGAGGCAGTCTTGCTCCACTCTCACCATCATCAGAACATATCTCCAAAGGTATCAGTGCAAAGAAAAAAAGCGCTGCACCACCACCGGGTGGGCTCGAACCTCCAACCTTTCGGTTAACAGCCGATCGCGCTAGCCCATTGCGCCACGAAGACAGTCTTGCTCCACTTTCACCACCATCAGAACATATCTTCAAAGCTATCAGCGCAAAGAAAAAAACAACACACCACTCCCGGGAGGGCTCGAAACTCCAACCTTTCGGTCAACAGCCGATCGCGCTAGCCCAATGCGCCACGGAGACAGTCTTGCTCCCTTCTCACCACCATCAGAACATAACTTCAAAGCTATCAGCGCAAAGAAAAAAGCAAAACACCATTCCCGGGAGGGCTCGAACCTCCAACTTTTCGGTTATCAGCCGATCGCGCTGGCCAATTGCGCCACGGAAAAAGTCCTGCTCAACTCTCACCACAATTAGAACATATCTTCAAAGCTATCAGCCCAAAGAAAAAAAAGCGCTGCACCACCACCGGGTGGGCTCGAACCTCCAACTTTTCGGTTAACAGCCGATCGCGCTAGCCAATTGCGCCACGGGGACCGTCCTGCTCCACTCTCACCCCAGTCAGACCATTTCTTTAGAGCTATCACTTCAAAGAAAAAAAAAGCGCCGCACCACCACCGGGTGGGCTCGAACCTCCAACCTTTCGGTTAACAGCCGATCGCGCTAGCCAATGGCCCCACGGAGACAGTCGTGCTCCACTCTCACCACCGTCAGAACATTTCTTCAGAGCTATCCCCCCAAAGAAAAAAAAAGCGCCACACCACCACCGGTTGGGCTAGAACCTCCATACTTTCGGTTAACAGCCGATCGCGCTAGCCAATTGCGCCACGAAGACAGTCCTGCTCCACTCTCACCACCATCAGAACATATCTTCAAAGCTATTACCGCAAAGAAAAAAGCAACACACCACTCCCGGGAGGGCTCAAAACTCCAAACTTTCGGTTAACAGCCGATCACGCTAACCCATTGCGCCACGGAGACAGTCTTGCTCCACTCTACCAACCATCAGAACATATCTCCAAAGCTATCATCGCAAAGAAAAAAGCAACACACCACTCCCGGGAGGGCTCGAAACTCCAACCTTTCGGTCAACAGCCGATCGCGCTAGCCCATTGCGCCACGGAGACAGTCTTGCTCATCTCTCACCACCATCAGAACATATCATCAAAGCTATCAGCCCAAAGAAAAATAACCACAGCACTACCACCGGGTGGGCTCGAACCTCCAACCTTTCGGTTAACATCCAATCGCGCTAGCCAATTGCGCCACGGAGACAGTCCTGTTCCACTCTTACCACCATCATAACATATCTTCAAAGCTATCAGCACAAAGAAAAAAAAGCGCCGCACCACCACCGGGTGGGCTCGAACCTCCAACCTTTCGGTTAACAGCCGATCGCGCTCGCCAACTGCGCCACGGAGACAGCCGTGCTCCACTCTCACCATCATCAGAACATATCTTCAAAGCTATCAGCGCAAAGAAAAAAGCAACACACCACCACCGGTTGGGCTCGAACCTCCACCTTTCCGGTTAACAGCCGATCGCGCTAGCCAATTGCGCCATGGAGACAGTCCTGCTCCACTCTCACCACCATCAGAACATATCTTCAAAGCTATCAGCCCAAAGAAAAAAAAGCGCCACACCACCACCGGGTGGGCTCGAACCTCCAACTTTCCGGTTAACAGCCGATCACGCTAGCCAATTGCGCCACGGAGACAGTCCTGCTCCACTCTCACCACCATCAGAACATATCTTCAAAGCTATCGGCCCACAGAAAAAAAGCGCCGCACAACCACCGGGTAGGCTCGAACCTCCAACTTTTCGGTTAACAGCCGATCGCACTAGCCGATTGCGCCTCGGAGACAGTACTGCTCCACTCTCACCACCATAAGAACATATCTTCAAAGCTATCAGCCCAAAGAAAAAAAAGCGCCGCACCACCACTGGGTGGCCTCGAACCTCCGACCTTTTGGTTAACAGCCGATCGCGCTAGCCAATTGCGCCACAAAGGCAGTCCTGCTCCACTCTCACCACCATCAGAACATAACTTCAAGGCTATCAGCCCAAAGAAAAAAAAGCGCCGCACCACCACCGGGTGGGCTCGAACCTCCAACTTTCCGGTTAACAGCCGATCACGCTAGCCAATTGCGCCACGGAGACAGTCCTGCTCCACTCTCACCACCGTCAAAACATTTCTTCAGAGCTATCAGCTCAAAGAAAAAAAAGCGCTGCACTCCACCGGGTGGGCTCGAACCTCCAACCTTACGGTTAACAGCCGATCGCGCTGGCCAATTGCCCCACGGAGACAGTCGTGCTCCACTCTCACCATCGTCAGAACATTTCTTCAGAGCTATCACCCCAAAGAAAAAAAAAGCGCCGCACCACCACCGGTTGGGCTCGAACCTTCAACCTTTCGGTTAACAGCCGATCGCGCCAGCCAATTGCGCCTCGAAGACTGTCCTGCTTCACTCTCACCACCATCAGAACATATCTTCAAAGCTATTACCGCAAAGAAAAAAGCAACACACCAATCCTGGGAGGGCTCGAGACTCCAACTTTCCAGTTAACAGCCGATCACGCTAGCCAATTCCGCCACGGAGACAGTCCTGCTCCACTCTCACCACCATCAGAACATATCTTCAAAGCTATCGGCCCACAGAAAAAAAGCGCCGCACAACCACCGGGTTGGCTCGAACCTCCAACTTTTCGGTTAACAGCCGATCACGCTAGCCAATTCCGCCACGGAGACAGTCCTGCTCCACTCTCACCACCATCAGAACATATCTTCAAAGCTATCGGCCCACAGAAAAAAAGCGCCGCACAACCACCGGGTAGGCTCGAACCTCCAACCTTTCGGTTAACAGCCGATCGCGCTAGCCAATTGCGCCACGAAGACAGTCCTGCTGCACTCTCACCACCCTCAGAATATAACTTCAAAGCTATTACCGCAAAGAAAAAAGCAACACACCAATCCTGGGAGGGCTCGAGACTCCAACCTTTCGGTCAACAGCCGATCGCGCCAGTCCATTGCGCCACGGAGACAGTCTTGCTCCCCTCTCACCACCATAAGAACATAACTTCAAAGCTATCAGCCAAAAGAAAAAAAAGCACCGCACCACAACCGGGTGGGCTCGAACCTCCAACTTTTCGGTTAACAGCCGATCGCGCTAGCCAATTGCGCCACGGAGACAGTCGCGCTCCACTCTCACCACCATCAGAACATATTTTCAAAGCCATTACCGCAAAGAAAAAAGCAACAAACCACTCCTGGGAGGGCTCGAGACTCCAACTTTCCGGTTAACAGCCGATCACGCTAGCCAATTGCGTCACGGAGACAGTCCTGCTCCACTCTCACCACCATCAGAACATATCTTCAAAGCTATCAGCCCACAGAAAACAAAAGCGCCGCACCACCACCGGGAGAGCTCGAACCTTCAACTTTTCGGTCAACAGCCGATCGCGCTAGCCAATTGCGCAACGGAGACAGTCCTGCTCCACCCTCACCACCGTCAGAACATATCTTCAAAGCTATCAGCCCACAGAAAAAAAAGCGCCGCACAACCACCGGGTAGGCTCGAACTTCCAACTTTTCGGTTAACAGCCGATCGCGCTAGCCAATTGCGCCACGGACACAGTCCTGCTCCACTGTCACCACTATAAGAACATATCTTCATAGCTATCAGCCCAAAGAAAAAAAAGCGCCGCACCACCACTGGGTGGGCTCCAACCTCCGACCTTTTGGTTAACAGCCAATCACGCTAGCCAATTGCGCCACGGAGACAGTCCTGCTCCACTCTCACCACCATCAGAACATATCTTCAAAGCTATCAGCCCAAAGAAAAAAAAGCGCCGCACCACCACCGGGTGGGCTCGAACCTCCAACTTTCCGGTTAACAGCCGATCACGCTAGCCAATTGCGCCACGGAGACAGTCGTGCTCCACTCTCACCATCGTTAGAGCATTTCTTCAGAGCTATCACCCCAAAGAAAAAAAAGCGCCGCACCACCACCGGTTGGGCTCGAACCTCCAACCTTTCGGTTAACAGCCGATCGCGCTAGCCAATTGCGCCACGAAGACAGTCCTGCTCTACTCTCACCACCATCAGCACATATATTCAAAGCTATCAGCCCAAAGAAAAAAAAAGCGCCGCACCCCCGCCGGGTGGGCTCGAAACTCCAACCTTTCGGTTAACAGCCGATCGCGCTAGCCAATCGCGCCACGGAGACAGTCCTGCTCCACTCTCACCACCATCGGAACATATCTTCAAAGCTATCAGCCCACAGAAAAAAAAGCGCCGCACAACCACCGGGTAGGCTCGAACCTCCAACTTTTCGGTTAACAGCCGATCGCGCTAGCCAATTGCGCCACGCACACAGTCCTGCTCCACTGTCACCACTATAAGAACATATCTTCATAGCTATCAGCCCAAAGAAAAAAAAGCGCCGCACCACCACTGGGTGGGCTCCAACCTCCGACCTTTTGGTTAACAGCCAATCACGCTAGCCAATTGCGCCACGGAGACAGTCCTGCTCCACTCTCACCACCATCAGAACATATCTTCAAAGCTATCAGCCCAAAGAAAAAAAAGCGCCGCACCACCACCGGGTGGGCTCGAACCTCCAACTTTCCGGTTAACAGCCGATCACGCTAGCCAATTGCGCCACGGAGACAGTCGCGCTCCACTCTCACCATCGTCAGAACATTTCTTCAGAGCTATCCCCCCAAAGAAAAAAAAGCGCCGCACCACCACCGGTTGGGCTCGAACCTCCAACCTTTCGGTTAACAGCCGATCGCGCTAGCCAATTGCGCCACGAAGACAGTCCTGCTCTACTCTCACTACCATCAACACATATTTTCAAAGCTATCAGCCCAAAGAAAAAAAAGCGCCGCACCCCCGCCGGGTGGGCTCGAAACTCCAACCTTTCGGTTAACAGCCGATCGCGCTAGCCAATCGCGCCACGGAGACAGTCCTGCTCCACTCTCACCACCATCGGAACATATCTTCAAAGCTATCAGCCCACAGAAAAAAAAGCGCCGCACAACCACCGGGTAGGCTCGAACCTCCAACTTTTCGGTTAACAGCCGATCGCGCTAGCCAATTGCGCCACGCACACAGTCCTGCTCCACTGTCACCACTATAAGAACATATCTTCATAGCTATCAGCCCAAAGAAAAAAAAGCGCCGCACCACCACTGGGTGGGCTCCAACCTCCGACCTTTTGGTTAACAGCCAATCACGCTAGCCAATTGCGCCACGGAGACAGTCCTGCTCCACTCTCACCACCATCAGAACATATCTTCAAAGCTATCAGCCCACAGAAAAAAAAGCGCCGCACAACCACCGGGTAGGCTCGTACCTCCAACCTTTCGGTTAACAGCCGATCGCGCTAGCCAATTGCCCCACGGAGACAGTCGTGCTCCACTCTCACCATCGTCAGAACATTTCTTCAGAGCTATCACCCCAAAGAAAAAAAAAGCGCCGCACCACCACCGGTTGGGCTCGAACCTCCAACCTTTCGGTTAACAGCCGATCGCGCTAGCCAATTGCGCCACGAAGACAGTCCTGCTCCACTCTCACCACCATCATAACATATTTTCAAAGCCCTTACCGCAAAGAAAAAAGCAACAAACCACTCCTGGGACGGCTCGAGACTCCAACCTTTCGGTTAACAGCCGATCGCGCTAGCCCATTGCGCCACGGAGGCAGTCTTGCTCCACTCTCACCATCATCAGAACATATCTTCAAAGCTATAAGCGCAAAGAAAAAAAAAGCGCTGCACCACCAACGGGTGGGCTCGAACCTCCAACCTTTCGGTTAACAGCCGATCGCGCTATCCCATTGCGCAACGGAGACAGTCTTGCTCCACTCTAACCACCATCAGAACATATCTTCAAAGCTATCAGCGCAAAGAAAAAAGCAAACACACCACTCCCGGGAGGGCTCGAAACTCCAACCTTTCGGTCAACAGCCGATCGCGCTAGCCCATTGCGCCACGGAGACAGTCTTGCTCCCCTCTTACCACCATCAGAACATAACTTCAAAGCTATCAGCCCAAAGAAAAAAAAGCACCGCACCACCAGCGGGTGGGCTCGAAGCTCCAACCTTTCTGTTAACAGCCGATCGCGCTAGCAAATTGCGCCACGGAGACAGTCGTGCTCCACTCTGACCACCATCAGAACATATCTTCAAAGCTATCCGCGCAAAGAAAAAAGCAAAACACCACTCCCGGGAGGGCTCGAGACTCCAACTTTTCGGTTAACAGCCGATCGCGCTTGCCAATTGCGCCACGGGGACCGTCCTGCTCCACTCTCACCACCGTCAGACCATTTCTTCAGAGCTATCACCCCAAAGAAAAAAAAAAGCGCCGCACCACCACCGGGTGGGCTCGAACCTCCAACCTTTCGGTTAACAGCCGATCGCGCTAGCCAATTGCGCCACGAAGACAGTCCTGCTGCACTCTCACCACCCTCAGAACATAACTTCAAAGCTATTACCGCAAAGAAAAAAGCAACACACCAATCCTGGGAGGGCTCGAGACTCCAACCTTTCGGTCAACAGCCGATCGCGCCTGCCCATTGCGCCACGGAGACAGTCTTGCTCCCCTCTCACCACCATAAAAACATAACTTCAAAGCTATCAGCCCAAAGAAAAAAAAGCACCGCACCACAACCGGGTGGGCTCGAACCTCCAACTTTTCGGTTAACAGCCGATCGCGCTAGCCAATTGCGCCACGGAGACAGTCGTGCTCTACTCTCACCACCATCAGAACATATCTTCAAAGCTATCCGCGCAAAGAAAAAAGCAAAACACCACTCCCGGGAGGGCTCGAACCTCCACCTTTCCGGTTAACAGCCGATCACGCTAGCCAATTGCGCCACGGAGACAGTCCTGCTCCACTCTCACCACCATCAGAACATATCTTCAAAGCTAACAGCCCACAGAAAAAAAAGCGCCGCACCACCACCCGTTGGGCTCGAACCTCCAACCTTTCGGTTAACAGCCGATCGCGCTAGCCAATTGCGCCACGAAGACAGTCCTGCTCCACTCTCACCACCATCAGAACATATTTTCAAAGCCATTACCGCAAAGAAAAAAGCAACAAACCACTCCTGGGAGGGCTCGAGACTCCAACTTTCCGGTTAACAGCCGATCACGCTAGCCAATTGCGTCACGGAGACAGTCCTGCTCCACTCTCACCACCATCAGAACATATCTTCAAAGCTATCAGCCCACAGAAAAAAAAAGCGCCGCACCACCACCGGGAGAGCTCGAACCTTCAACTTTTCGGTCAACAGCCGATCGCGCTAGCCAATTGCGCAACGGAGACAGTCCTGCTCCACCCTCACCACCGTCAGAACATTTCTTCAGAGCTATCAGCCCAAAGAAAAAAAAAGCGCTGCACCACCACCGAGTGTGCTCGAACCTCCAACGTTACGGTTAACAGCCGATCGCGCTAGCCAATTGCCCCACGGAGACAGTCGTGCTCCACTCTCACCATCGTCAGAACATTTCTTCAGAGCTATCACCCCAAAGAAAAAAAAGCGCCGCACCACCACCGGTTGGGCTCGAACCTCCAACCTTTCGGTTAACAGCCGATCGCGCTAGCCAATTGCGCCACGAAGACAGTCCTGCTCCACTCTCACCACCATCAGAACATATTTTCAAAGCCATTACCGCAAAGAAAAAAGCAACAAACCACTCCTGGGAGGGCTCGAGACTCCAACCTTTCGGTTAACAGCCGATCGCGCTAGCCCATCGCGCCACGGAGGCAGTCTTGCTCCACTCTCACCATCATCAGAACATATCTTCAAAGCTATAAGCGCAAAGAAAAAAAAGCGCTGCACCACCAACGGGTGGGCTCGAACCTCCAACCTTTCGGTTAACAGCCGATCGCGCTATCCCATTGCGCAACGGAGACAGTCTCGCTCCACTCTCACCACCATCAGAACATATCTTCAAAGCTATCAGCGCAAAGAAAAAAGCATACGCACCACTCCCGGGAGGGCTCGAAACTCCAACCTTTCGGTCAACAGCCGATCGCGCTAGCCCATTGCGCCACGGAGACAGTCTTGCTCCCCTCTTACCACCATCAGAACATAACTTCAAAGCTATCAGCCCAAAGAAAAAAAAGCACCGCACCACCAGCGGGTGGGCTCGAACCTCCAACCTTTCTGTTAACAGCCGATCGCGCTCGCAAATTGCGCCCCGGAGACAGTCGTGCTCCACTCTGACCACCATCAGAACATATCTTCAAAGCTATCCGCGCAAAGAAAAAAGCAAAACACCACTCCCGGGAGGGCTCGAACCTCCAACTTTTCGGTTAACAGCCGATCGCGCTGGCCAATCGCGCCACGGAGAAAGTCCTGCTCAACTCTCACCACAATTAGAACATATCTTCAAAGCAATCAGCCCAAAGAAAAAAAAGCGCCGCACCACCACCGGGTGGGCTCGAACCTCTAACTTTTCGGTTAACAGCCGATCGCGCTTGCCAATTGCGCCACGGAGACAGTCGTGCTACACTCTCACCACCATCAGAACATATCTTCAAAGCTATCCGCGCAAAGAAAAAAGCAAAACACCACTCCCGGGAGGGCTCGAACCTCCAACTTTCCGGTTAACAGCCGATCACGCTAGCCAATTGCGTCACGGAGACAGTCCTGCTCCACTCTCACCACCATCAGAACATATCTTCAAAGCTATCAGCCCACAGAAAAAAAAGCGCCGCACCACCACCGGGAGAGCTCGAACCTTCAACTTTTCGGTCAACAGCCGATCGCGCTAGCCAATTGCATCACGGAGACAGTCCTGCTCCACTCTCACCACCATCAGAACATATCTTCAAAGCTATCAGCCCACAGAAAACAAAAGCGCCGCACCACCACCGGGAGAGCTCGAACCTTCAACTTTTCGGTCAACAGCCGATCGCGCTAGCCAATTGCGCAACGGAGACAGTCCTGCTCCACCCTCACCACCGTCAGAACATATCTTCAAAGCTATCAGCCCACAGAAAAAAAAGCGCCGCACAACCACCGGGTAGGCTCGAACTTCCAACTTTTCGGTTAACAGCCGATCGCGCTAGCCAATTGCGCCACGGACACAGTCCTGCTCCACTGTCACCACTATAAGAACATATCTTCATAGCTATCAGCCCAAAGAAAAAAAAGCGCCGCACCACCACTGGGTGGGCTCCAACCTCCGACCTTTTGGTTAACAGCCAATCACGCTAGCCAATTGCGCCACGGAGACAGTCCTGCTCCACTCTCACCACCATCAGAACATATCATCAAAGCTATCAGCCCAAAGAAAAAAAAGCGCCGCACCACCACCGGGTGGGCTCGAACCTCCAACTTTCCGGTTAACAGCCGATCACGCTAGCCAATTGCGCCACGGAGACAGTCGTGCTCCACTCTCACCATCGTTAGAGCATTTCTTCAGAGCTATCACCCCAAAGAAAAAAAAGCGCCGCACCACCACCGGTTGGGCTCGAACCTCCAACCTTTCGGTTAACAGCCGATCGCGCTAGCCAATTGCGCCACGAAGACAGTCCTGCTCTACTCTCACCACCATCAGCACATATATTCAAAGCTATCAGCCCAAAGAAAAAAAAAGCGCCGCACCCCCGCCGGGTGGGCTCGAAACTCCAACCTTTCGGTTAACAGCCGATCGCGCTAGCCAATCGCGCCACGGAGACAGTCCTGCTCCACTCTCACCACCATCGGAACATATCTTCAAAGCTATCAGCCCACAGAAAAAAAAGCGCCGCACAACCACCGGGTAGGCTCGAACCTCCAACTTTTCGGTTAACAGCCGATCGCGCTAGCCAATTGCGCCACGCACACAGTCCTGCTCCACTGTCACCACTATAAGAACATATCTTCATAGCTATCAGCCCAAAGAAAAAAAAGCGCCGCACCACCACTGGGTGGGCTCCAACCTCCGACCTTTTGGTTAACAGCCAATCACGCTAGCCAATTGCGCCACGGAGACAGTCCTGCTCCACTCTCACCACCATCAGAACATATCTTCAAAGCTATCAGCCCAAAGAAAAAAAAGCGCCGCACCACCACCGGGTGGGCTCGAACCTCCAACTTTCCGGTTAACAGCCGATCACGCTAGCCAATTGCGCCACGGAGACAGTCGCGCTCCACTCTCACCATCGTCAGAACATTTCTTCAGAGCTATCCCCCCAAAGAAAAAAAAGCGCCGCACCACCACCGGTTGGGCTCGAACCTCCAACCTTTCGGTTAACAGCCGATCGCGCTAGCCAATTGCGCCACGAAGACAGTCCTGCTCTACTCTCACTACCATCAACACATATTTTCAAAGCTATCAGCCCAAAGAAAAAAAAGCGCCGCACCACCGCCGGATGGGCTCGAAACTCCAACCTTTCGGTTAACAGCCGATCGCGCTAGCCAATCGCGCCATGGAGATAGTCCTGCTCCACTCTCACCACCATAGGAACATATCTTCAAAGCTATCAGCCCACAGAAAAAAAAGCGCCGCACAACCACCGGGTAGGCTCGTACCTCCAACCTTTCGGTTAACAGCCGATCGCGCTAGCCAATTGCCCCACGGAGACAGTCGTGCTCCACTCTCACCATCGTCAGAACATTTCTTCAGAGCTATCACCCCAAAGAAAAAAAAAGCGCCGCACCACCACCGGTTGGGCTCGAACCTCCAACCTTTCGGTTAACAGCCGATCGCGCTAGCCAATTGCGCCACGAAGACAGTCCTGCTCCACTCTCACCACCATCATAACATATTTTCAAAGCCCTTACCGCAAAGAAAAAAGCAACAAACCACTCCTGGGACGGCTCGAGACTCCAACCTTTCGGTTAACAGCCGATCGCGCTAGCCCATTGCGCCACGGAGGCAGTCTTGCTCCACTCTCACCATCATCAGAACATATCTTCAAAGCTATAAGCGCAAAGAAAAAAAAAGCGCTGCACCACCAACGGGTGGGCTCGAACCTCCAACCTTTCGGTTAACAGCCGATCGCGCTATCCCATTGCGCAACGGAGACAGTCTTGCTCCACTCTAACCACCATCAGAACATATCTTCAAAGCTATCAGCGCAAAGAAAAAAGCAAACACACCACTCCCGGGAGGGCTCGAAACTCCAACCTTTCGGTCAACAGCCGATCGCGCTAGCCCATTGCGCCACGGAGACAGTCTTGCTCCCCTCTTACCACCATCAGAACATAACTTCAAAGCTATCAGCCCAAAGAAAAAAAAGCACCACACCACCAGCGGGTGGGCTCGAAGCTCCAACCTTTCTGTTAACAGCCGATCGCGCTAGCAAATTGCGCCACGGAGACAGTCGTGCTCCACTCTGACCACCATCAGAACATATCTTCAAAGCTATCCGCGCAAAGAAAAAAGCAAAACACCACTCCCGGGAGGGCTCGAGACTCCAACTTTTCGGTTAACAGCCGATCGCGCTTGCCAATTGCGCCACGGGGACCGTCCTGCTCCACTCTCACCACCGTCAGACCATTTCTTCAGAGCTATCACCCCAAAGAAAAAAAAAAGCGCCGCACCACCACCGGGTGGGCTCGAACCTCCAACCTTTCGGTTAACAGCCGATCGCGCTAGCCAATTGCGCCACGAAGACAGTCCTGCTGCACTCTCACCACCCTCAGAACATAACTTCAAAGCTATTACCGCAAAGAAAAAAGCAACACACCAATCCTGGGAGGGCTCGAGACTCCAACCTTTCGGTCAACAGCCGATCGCGCCTGCCCATTGCGCCACGGAGACAGTCTTGCTCCCCTCTCACCACCATAAAAACATAACTTCAAAGCTATCAGCCCAAAGAAAAAAAAGCACCGCACCACAACCGGGTGGGCTCGAACCTCCAACTTTTCGGTTAACAGCCGATCGCGCTAGCCAATTGCGCCACGGAGACAGTCGTGCTCTACTCTCACCACCATCAGAACATATCTTCAAAGCTATCCGCGCAAAGAAAAAAGCAAAACACCACTCCCGGGAGGGCTCGAACCTCCACCTTTCCGGTTAACAGCCGATCACGCTAGCCAATTGCGCCACGGAGACAGTCCTGCTCCACTCTCACCACCATCAGAACATATCTTCAAAGCTAACAGCCCACAGAAAAAAAAGCGCCGCACCACCACCCGTTGGGCTCGAACCTCCAACCTTTCGGTTAACAGCCGATCGCGCTAGCCAATTGCGCCACGAAGACAGTCCTGCTCCACTCTCACCACCATCAGAACATATTTTCAAAGCCATTACCGCAAAGAAAAAAGCAACAAACCACTCCTGGGAGGGCTCGAGACTCCAACTTTCCGGTTAACAGCCGATCACGCTAGCCAATTGCGTCACGGAGACAGTCCTGCTCCACTCTCACCACCATCAGAACATATCTTCAAAGCTATCAGCCCACAGAAAAAAAAAGCGCCGCACCACCACCGGGAGAGCTCGAACCTTCAACTTTTCGGTCAACAGCCGATCGCGCTAGCCAATTGCGCAACGGAGACAGTCCTGCTCCACCCTCACCACCGTCAGAACATTTCTTCAGAGCTATCAGCCCAAAGAAAAAAAAAGCGCTGCACCACCACCGAGTGTGCTCGAACCTCCAACGTTACGGTTAACAGCCGATCGCGCTAGCCAATTGCCCCACGGAGACAGTCGTGCTCCACTCTCACCATCGTCAGAACATTTCTTCAGAGCTATCACCCCAAAGAAAAAAAAGCGCCGCACCACCACCGGTTGGGCTCGAACCTCCAACCTTTCGGTTAACAGCCGATCGCGCTAGCCAATTGCGCCACGAAGACAGTCCTGCTCCACTCTCACCACCATCAGAACATATTTTCAAAGCCATTACCGCAAAGAAAAAAGCAACAAACCACTCCTGGGAGGGCTCGAGACTCCAACCTTTCGGTTAACAGCCGATCGCGCTAGCCCATCGCGCCACGGAGGCAGTCTTGCTCCACTCTCACCATCATCAGAACATATCTTCAAAGCTATAAGCGCAAAGAAAAAAAAGCGCTGCACCACCAACGGGTGGGCTCGAACCTCCAACCTTTCGGTTAACAGCCGATCGCGCTATCCCATTGCGCAACGGAGACAGTCTCGCTCCACTCTCACCACCATCAGAACATATCTTCAAAGCTATCAGCGCAAAGAAAAAAGCATACGCACCACTCCCGGGAGGGCTCGAAACTCCAACCTTTCGGTCAACAGCCGATCGCGCTAGCCCATTGCGCCACGGAGACAGTCTTGCTCCCCTCTTACCACCATCAGAACATAACTTCAAAGCTATCAGCCCAAAGAAAAAAAAGCACCGCACCACCAGCGGGTGGGCTCGAACCTCCAACCTTTCTGTTAACAGCCGATCGCGCTCGCAAATTGCGCCCCGGAGACAGTCGTGCTCCACTCTGACCACCATCAGAACATATCTTCAAAGCTATCCGCGCAAAGAAAAAAGCAAAACACCACTCCCGGGAGGGCTCGAACCTCCAACTTTTCGGTTAACAGCCGATCGCGCTGGCCAATCGCGCCACGGAGAAAGTCCTGCTCAACTCTCACCACAATTAGAACATATCTTCAAAGCAATCAGCCCAAAGAAAAAAAAGCGCCGCACCACCACCGGGTGGGCTCGAACCTCTAACTTTTCGGTTAACAGCCGATCGCGCTTGCCAATTGCGCCACGGAGACAGTCGTGCTACACTCTCACCACCATCAGAACATATCTTCAAAGCTATCCGCGCAAAGAAAAAAGCAAAACACCACTCCCGGGAGGGCTCGAACCTCCAACTTTCCGGTTAACAGCCGATCACGCTAGCCAATTGCGTCACGGAGACAGTCCTGCTCCACTCTCACCACCATCAGAACATATCTTCAAAGCTATCAGCCCACAGAAAAAAAAGCGCCGCACCACCACCGGGAGAGCTCGAACCTTCAACTTTTCGGTCAACAGCCGATCGCGCTAGCCAATTGCGCAACGGAGACAGTCCTGCTCCACCCTCACCACCGTCAGAACATTTCTTCAGAGCTATCAGCCCAAAGAAAAAAAAAGCGCTGCACCACCACCGAGTGTGCTCGAACCTCCAACGTTACGGTTAACAGCCGATCGCGCTAGCCAATTGCCCCACGGAGACAGTCGTGCTCCACTCTCACCATCGTCAGAACATTTCTTCAGAGCTATCACCCCAAAGAAAAAAAAGCGCCGCACCACCACCGGTTGGGCTCGAACCTCCAACCTTTCGGTTAACAGCCGATCGCGCTAGCCAATTGCGCCACGAAGACAGTCCTGCTCTACTCTCACCACCATCAGCACATATATTCAAAGCTATCAGCCCAAAGAAAAAAAAGCGCCGCACCACCACTGGGTGGGCTCCAACCTCCGACCTTTTGGTTAACAGCCAATCACGCTAGCCAATTGCGCCACGGAGACAGGCCTGCTCCACTCTCACCACCATCAGAACATAACTTCAAAGCTATCAGCCCAAAGAAAAAAAAGCACCGCACCACCACCGGGTTGACTCGAACCTCCAATTTTCCGGTTAACAGCCGATCACGCTAGCCAATTGCGCCACGGAGACAGTCCTGCTCCACTCTCACCACCGTCAGAACATTTCTTCAGAGCTATCAGCCCAAAGAAAAAAAAGCGCTGCACCACCACCGGGTGGGCTCGAACCTCCAACCTTACGGTTAACAGCCGATCGTGCTGGCCAATTGCCCCACGGACACAGTCGTGCTCCACTCTCACCATCGTCAGAACATTTCTTCAGAGCTATCACCCCAAAGAAAAAAAAAGCGCCGCACCACCACCGGTTGGGCTCGAACCTTCAACCTTTTGGTTAACAGCCGATCGCGCCAGCCAATTGCGCCTCGAAGACTGTCCTGCTTCACTCTCACCACCATCAGAACATATCTTCAAAGCTATTACCGCAAAGAAAAAAGCAACACACCAATCCTGGGAGGGCTCGAGACTCCAACTTTCCAGTTAACAGCCGATCACGCTAGCCAATTCCGCCACGGAGACAGTCCTGCTCCACTCTCACCACCATCAGAACATATCTTCAAAGCTATCGGCCCACAGAAAAAAAGCGCCGCACAACCACCGGGTTGGCTCGAACCTCCAACTTTTCGGTTAACAGCCGATCACGCTAGCCAATTCCGCCACGGAGACAGTCCTGCTTCACTCTCACCACCATCAGAACATATCTTCAAAGCTATCGGCCCACAGAAAAAAAGCGCCGCACAACCACCGGGTAGGCTCGAACCTCCAACCTTTCGGTTAACAGCCGATCGCGCTAGCCAATTGCGCCACGAAGACAGTCCTGCTGCACTCTCACCACCCTCAGAATATAACTTCAAAGCTATTACCGCAAAGAAAAAAGCAACACACCAATCCTGGGAGGGCTCGAGACTCCAACCTTTCGGTCAACAGCCGATCGCGCCTGTCCATTGCGCCACGGAGACAGTCTTGCTCCCCTCTCACCACCATAAGAACATAACTTCAAAGCTATCAGCCAAAAGAAAAAAAAGCACCGCACCACAACCGGGTGGGCTCGAACCTCCAACTTTTCGGTTAACAGCCGATCGCGCTAGCCAATTGCGCCACGGAGACAGTCGCGCTCCACTCTCACCACCATCAGAACAAATCTTCAAAGCTATCCGCGCAAAGAAAAAAGCAAAACACCACTCCCGGGAGGGCTCGAACCTCCAACTTTCCGGTTAACAGCCGATCACGCTAGCCAATTGCGCCACGGAGACAGTCCTGCTCCACTCTCACCACCATCAGAACATATCTTCAAAGCTATCAGCCCACAGAAAAACAAAGCGCCGCACCACCACCGGGAGAGCTCGAACCTTCAACTTTTCGGTCAACAGCCGATCGCGCTAGCCAATTGCCCAACGGAGACAGTCCTGCTCCACCCTCACCACCGTCAGAACATTTCTTCAGAGCTATCAGCCCAAAGAAAAAAAAGCGCTGCACCACCACCGAGTGGGCTCGAACCTCCAACGTTACGGTTAAGAGCCGATCGCGCTAGCCAATTGCCCCACGGAGACAGTCGTGCTCCACTCTAACCATCGTTAGAACATTTCTTCAGAGCTATCACCCCAAAGAAAAAAAAGCGCCGCACCACCACCGGTTGGGCTCGAACCTCCAACCTTTCGGTTAACAGCCGATCGCGCTAGCCAATTGCGCCACGAAGACAGTCCTGCTCTACTCTCACCACCATCAGCACATATATTCAAAGCTATCAGCCCAAAGAAAAAAAAGCGCCGCACCCCCGCCGGGTGGGCTCGAAACTCCAACCTTTCGGTTAACAGCCGATCGCGCTAGCCAATCGCGCCACGGAGACAGTCCTGCTCCACTCTCACCACCATCGGAACATATCTTCAAAGCTATCAGCCCACAGAAAAAAAAGCGCCGCACAACCACCGGGTAGGCTCGAACCTCCAACTTTTCGGTTAACAGCCGATCGCGCTAGCCAATTGCGCCACGGACACAGTCCTGCTCCACTGCCACCACTATAAGAACATATCTTCATAGCTATCAGCCCAAAGAAAAAAAAGCGCCGCACCACCACTGGGTGGGCTCCAACCTCCGACCTTTTGGTTAACAGCCAATCACGCTAGCCAATTGCGCCACGGAGACAGTCCTGCTCCACTCTCACCACCATCAGAACATATCTTCAAAGCTATCAGCCCAAAGAAAAAAAAGCGCCGCACCACCACCGGGTGGGCTCGAACCTCCAACTTTCCGGTTAACAGCCGATCACGCTAGCCAATTGCGCCACGGAGACAGTCCTGCTCCACTCTCACCACCATCAGAACATATCTTCAAAGCTATCGGCCCACAGACAAAAAGCGCCGCACAACCACCGGGTAGGCTCGAACCTCCAACTTTGCGGTTAACAGCCGATCGCACTAGCCGATTGCGCCTCGGAGACAGTACTGCTCCACTCTCACCACCATAAGAACATATCTTCAAAGCTATCAGCCCAAAGAAAAAAAAGCGCCGCACCACCACTGGGTGGGCTCGAACCTCCGACCTTTTGGTTAACAGCCGATCGCGCTAGCCAATTGCGCCACAAAGGCAGTCCTGCTCCACTCTCACCACCATCAGAACATAACTTCAAAGCTATCGGCCCACAGAAAAAAAGCGCCGCACAACCACCGGGCAGGCTCGAACCTCCAACTTTTCGGTTAACAGCCGATCGCGCTAGCCAATTGCGCCACAGAGACAGTCCTGCTCCACTCTCACCACCATCAGAACATAACTTCAAAGCTATCAGCCCAAAGAAAAAAAAGCGCTGCACCACCACCGGGTGGGCTCGAACCTCTAACCTTTCGGTTAACAGCTGATCGCTCTAGCCCATTGCGCCACGAAGACAGTCTTGCTCCACTCTCACCACCATCAGAACATATCTTCAAAGCTATCAGCGCAAAGAACAAAGCAACACCACTCCCGGGAGGGCTCGAAACTCCAACCTTTCTGTCAACAGCCGATCGCGCTAGCCCATTGCGCCACGGAGACAGTCTTGCTCCCTTCTCACCACCATCAGAACATAACTTCAAAGCTATCAGCCCAAAGAAAAAAAAGCACCGCACCACCACCGGGTGGGCTCGAACCTCCAACCTTTCGGTTAACAGCCGATCGCGCTAGCCAATTGCGCCACGGAGACAGTCGTGCTCCACTCTCACCACCATCAGAACATATCTTCAAAGCTATCAGCCCAAAGAACAAAAAGCGCCGCACCACCACCGGGTGGGCTCGAACCTCCAACTTTTCGGTTAACAGCCGATCGCGCTAGCCAATTGCGCCACGGGGACCGTCCTGCTCCACTCTCACCACCGTCAGACCATTTCTTTAGAGCTATCACTCCTAAGAAAAAAAAGCGCCGCACCACCACCGGGTGGGCTCGAACCTCCAACTTTCCGGTTAACAGCCGATCACGCTAGCCAATTGCGCCACGGAGACAGTCCTGCTCCACTCTCACCACCATCAGAACATATCTTCAAAGCTATCAGCCCACAGAAAAAAAAGCGCCGCACAACCCAGGGTAGGCTCGAACCTCCAACTTTTCGGTTAACAGCCGATCGCGCTAGCCAATTGCGCCTCGGAGACAGTCCTGCTCCACTCTCACCACCATAAGAACATATATTCAAAGCTATCAGCCCAAAGAAAAAAAAGCGCCGCACCACCACTGGGTGGGCTCGAACCTCCGACCTTTTGGTTAACAGCCGATCGCGCTAGCCAATAGCGCCACAGAGACAGTCCTGCTCCACTCTCACCATCATCAGAACATATCTCCAAAAGTATCAGTGCAAAGAAAAAAAGCGCTGCACCACCACCGGGTGGGCTCGAACCTCCAACCTTTCGGTTAACAGCCGATCGCGCTAGCCCATTGCGCCACGAAGACAGTCTTGCTCCACTCTCACCACCATCAGAACATATCTTCAAAGCTATCAGCGCAAAGAAAAAAACAACACACCACTCCCGGGAGGGCTCGAAACTCCAACCTTTCGGTCAACAGCCGATCGCGCTAGCCCAATGCGCCACGGAGACAGTCTTGCTCCCTTCTCACCACCATCAGAACATAACTTCAAAGCTATCAGCGCAAAGAAAAAAGCAAAACACCATTCCCGGGAGGGCTCGAACCTCCAACTTTTCGGTTATCAGCCGATCGCGCTGGCCAATTGCGCCACGGAAAAAGTCCTGCTCAACTCTCACCACAATTAGAACATATCTTCAAAGCTATCAGCCCAAAGAAAAAAAAGCGCTGCACCACCACCGGGTGGGCTCGAACCTCCAACTTTTCGGTTAACAGCCGATCGCGCTAGCCAATTGCGCCACGGGGACCGTCCTGCTCCACTCTCACCACAGTCAGACCATTTCTTTAGAGCTATCACTTCAAAGAAAAAAAAAAAGCGCCGCACCACCACCGGGTGGGCTCGAACCTCCAACCTTTCGGTTAACAGCCGATCGCGCTAGCCAATGGCCCCACGGAGACAGTCGTGCTCCACTCTCACCACCGTCAGAACATTTCTTCAGAGCTATCACCCCAAAGAAAAAAAAGCGCCACACCCCCACCGGTTGGGCTAGAACCTCCATACTTTCGGTTAACAGCCGATCGCACTAGCCAATTGCGCCACGAAGACAGTCCTGCTCCACTCTCATCACCATCAGAACATATCTTCAAAGCTATTACCGCAAAGAAAAAAGCAACACACCACTCCCGGGAGGGCTCAAAACTCCAAACTTTCGGTTAACAGCCGATCACGCTAACCCATTGCGCCACGGAGACAGTCTTGCTCCACTCTACCAACCATCAGAACATATCTCCAAAGCTATCATCGCAAAGAAAAAAGCAACACACCACTCCCGGGAGGGCTCGAAACTCCAACCTTTCCGTCAACAGCCGATCGCGCTAGCCCATGGCGCCACGGAGACAGTCTTGCTCATCTCTCACCACCATCAGAACATATCATCAAAGCTATCAGCCCAAAGAAAAAAAAAACACCGCACCACCACCGGGTTGGCTCGAACCTCCAACCTTTCGGTTAACAGCCAATCGCGCTAGCCAATTGCGCCACGGAGACAGTCCTGCTCCACTCTTACCACCATCATAACATATCTTCAAAGCTATCAGCACAAAGAAAAAAAAGCGCCGCACCACCACCGGGTGGGCTCGAACCTCCAACCTTTCCGTTAACAGCCGATCGCGCTCGCCAACTGCGCCACGGAGACAGTCGTGCTCCACTCTCACCATCATCAGAACATATCTTCAAAGCTACCAGCGCAAAGAAAAAAGCAACACACCACCACCGGTTGGGCTCGAACCTCCAACCTTTCGGTTAACAGCCGATCGCGCTAGCCAATTGCGCCACGTAGACAGTCCTGCTCCACTCTCACCACCATCAGAACATATCTTCAAAGCTATTACCGCAAAGAAAAAAGCAAAACACCACTCCCAGGAGGGCTCGAACCTCCAACTTTCCGGTTAACAGCCGATCGCGCTAGCCAATTGCGCCATGGAGACAGTCCTGCTCCACTCTCACCACCATCAGAACATATCTTCAAAGCTATCAGCCCAAAGAAAAAAAAGCGCCGCACCACCACCGGGTGGGCTCGAACCTCCAACTTTCCGGTTAACAGCCGATCACGCTAGCCAATTGCGCCACGGAGACAGTCCTGCTCCACTCTCACCACCATCAGAACATATCTTCAAAGCTATCGGCCCACAGAAAAAAAGCGCCGCACAACCACCGGGTAGGCTCGAACCTCCAACTTTTTGGTTAACAGCCGATCGCACTAGCCGATTGCGCCTCGGAGACAGTACTGCTCCACTCTCACCACCATAGGAACATATCTTCAAAGCTATCAGCCCAAAGAAAAAAAAGCGCCGCACCACCACTGGGTGGGCTCGAACCTCCGACCTTTTGGTTAACAGCCGATCGCGCTAGCCAATTGCGCCACAAAGGCAGTCCTGCTCCACTCTCACCACCATCAGAACATAACTTCAAAGCTATCAGCCCAAAGAAAAAAAAGCGCCGCACCACCACCGGGTGGGCTCGAACCTCCAACTTTCCGGTTAACAGCCGATCACGCTAGCCAATTGCGCCACGGAGACAGTCCTGCTCCACTCTCACCACCGTCAGAACATTTCTTCAGAGCTATCAGCCCAAAGAAAAAAAAGCGCTGCACCACCACCGGGTGGGCTCGAACCTCCAACCTTACGGTTAACAGCCGATCGCGCTGGCCAATTGCCCCACGGATACAGTCGTGCTCCACTCTCACCATCGTCAGAACATTTCTTCAGAGCTATCACCCCCCAAAAAAAAGCGCCGCACCACCACCGGTTGGGCTCGAACCTCCAACCTTTCGGTTAACAGCCGATCGCGCCAGCCAATTGCCCCTCGAATACTGTCTTGCTTCACTCTCACCACCATCAGAACATATCTTCAAAGCTATTACCGCAAAGAAAAAAGCAACACACCAATCCTGGGAGGGCTCGAGACTCCAACTTTCCAGTTAACAGCCGATCACGCTAGCCAATTCCGCCACGGAGACAGTCCTGCTCCACTCTCACCACCATCAGAACATATCTTCAAAGCTATCGGCCCACAGAAAAAAAGCGCCGCACAACCACCGGGTAGGCTGGAACCTCCAACTTTTCGATTAACAGCCGATCACGCTAGCCAATTCCGCCACGGAGAAAGTCCTGCTCCACTCTCACCACCATCAGAACATATCTTCAAAGCTATCGGCCCACAGAAAAAAAGCGCCGCACAACCACCGGGTAGGCTCGAACCTCCAACCTTTCGGTTAACAGCCGATCGCGCTAGCCAATTGCGCCACGAAGACAGTCCTGCTGCACTCTCACCACCCTCAGAACATAACTTCAAAGCTATTACCGCAAAGAAAAAAGCAACACACCAATCCTGGGAGGGCTCGAGACTCCAACCTTTCGGTCAACAGCCGATCGCGCCTGTCCATTGCGCCACGGAGACAGTCTTGCTCCCCTCTCACCACCATAAGAACATAACTTCAAAGCTATCAGCCAAAAGAAAAAAAGCACCGCACCACAACCGGGTGGTTCATGATTACAAATAAGCAGCGCACGACGTTTTACACAAAGAGAGACGATAGGGACACCTCTCTTTGTGTAAAACGTCGTGCGCTGCTTATTTGTAATCATGAACAATCACCAACTCGCCCAACTTTCGGTGTTACTGAACAACCGGGTGGGCTCGAACCTCCAACTTTTCGGTTAACAGCCGATCGCGCTAGCCAATTGCGCCACGGAGACAGTCGCGCTCCACTCTCACCACCATCAGAACATATCTTCAAAGCTATCCGCGCAAAGAAAAAAGCAAAACACCCCTCCCGGGAGGGCTCGAACCTCCAACTTTCCGGTTAACAGCCGATCACGCTAGCCAATTGCGCAACGGAGACAGTCCTGCTCCACCCTCACCACCGTCAGAACATTTCTTCAGAGCTATCAGCCCAAAGAAAAAAAAGCGCTGCACCACCACCGAGTGGGCTCGAACCTCCAACGTTACGGTTAACAGCCGATCGCGCTAGCCAATTGCCCCACGGAGACAGTCGTGCTCCACTCTCACCATCGTTAGAACATTTCTTCAGAGCTATCACCCCAAAGAAAAAAAAGCGCCGCACCACCACCGGTTGGGCTCGAACCTCCAACCTTTCGGTTAACAGCCGATCGCGCTAGCCAATTGCGCCACGAAGACAGTCCTGCTCTACTCTCACCACCATCAGCACATATATTCAAAGCTATCAGCCCAAAGAAAAAAAAGCGCCGCACCACCGCCGGGTGGGCTCGAAACTCCAACCTTTCGGTTAACAGCCGATCGCGCTAGCCAATCGCGCCACGGAGACAGTCCTGCTCCACTCTCACCACCATCGGAACATATCTTCAAAGCTATCAGCCCACAGAAAAAAAAGCGCCGCACAACCACCGGGTAGGCTCGAACCTCCAACTTTTCGGTTAACAGCCGATCGCGCTAGCCAATTGCGCCACGGAGACAGTCCTGCTCCACTGTCACCACTATAAGAACATATCTTCATAGCTATCAGCCCAAAGAAAAAAAAGCGCCGCACCACCACTGGGTGGGCTCCAACCTCCGACCTTTTGGTTAACAGCCAATCACGCTAGCCAATTGCGCCACGGAGACAGTCCTGCTCCACTCTCACCACCATCAGAACATATCTTCAAAGCTATCAGCCCAAAGAAAAAAAGCGCCGCACCACCACCGGGTGGGCTCGAACCTCCAACTTTCCGGTTAACAGCCGATCACGCTAGCCAATTGCGCCACGGAGACAGTCCTGCTCCACTCTCACCACCATCAGAACATATCTTCAAAGCTATCGGCCCACAGAAAAAAAGCGCCGCACAACCACCGGGTAGGCTCGAACCTCCAACTTTTCGGTTAACAGCCGATCGCACTAGCCGATTGCGCCTCGGAGACAGTACTGCTCCACTCTCACCACCATAAGAACATATCTTCAAAGCTATCAGCCCAAAGAAAAAAAAGCGCCGCACCACCACTGGGTGGGCTCGAACCTCCGACCTTTTGGTTACCAGCCGATCGCGCTAGCCAATTGCGCCACAAAGGCAGTCCTGCTCCACTCTCACCACCATCAGAACATAACTTCAAAGCTATCAGCCCAAAGAAAAAAAAGCGCCGCACCACCACCGGGTGGGCTCGAACCTCCAACTTTCCGGTTAACAGCCGATCACGCTAGCCAATTGCGCCACGGAGACAGTCCTGCTCCACTCTCACCACCGTCAGAACATTTCTTCAGAGCTATCAGCCCAAAGAAAAAAAGCGCTGCACCACCACCGGGTGGGCTCGAACCTCCAACCTTCCGGTTAACAGCCGATCGCGCTGGAAAATTGCCCCACGGAGACAGTCGTGCTCCACTCTCACCATCGTCAGAACATTTCTTCAGATCCATCACCCCAAAGAAAAAAAAAGCGCCGCACCACCACCGGTTGGGCTCGAACCTCCAACCTTTCGGTTAACAGCCGATCGCGCCAGCCAATTGCGCCTCGAAGACTGTCCTGCTTCACTCTCACCACCATCAGAACATATCTTCAAAGCTATTACCGCAAAGAAAAAAGCAACACACCAATCCTGGGAGGGCTCGAGACTCCAACTTTCCAGTTAACAGCCGATCACGCTAGCCAATTCCGCCACGGAGACAGTCCTGCTCCACTCTCACCACCATCAGAACATATCTTCAAAGCTATCGGCCCACAGAAAAAAAAGCGCCGCACAACCACCGGGTAGGCTCGAACCTCCAACTTTTCGGTTAACAGCCGATCGCGCTAGCCAATTGCGCCACAGAGACAGTCCTGCTCCACTCTCACCACCATCAGAACATAACTTCAGAGCTATCGGCCCACAGAAAAAAAGCGCCGCACAACCACCGGGTAGGCTCGAACCTCCAACTTTTCGGTTAACAGATGATCGCGCTAGCCAATTGCGCCACAGAGACAGTCCTGCTCCACTCTCACCACCATCAGAACATAACTTCAAAGCTATCAGCCAAAAGAAAAAAAAAGCGCTGCGCCACCAGCCGGGTAGGCTCGAACCTCCAACCTTTCGGTTAACAGCTGATAGCGCTAGCCCATTGCGCCACGAAGACAGTCTTGCTCCACTCTCACCACCATCAGAACATATCTTCAAAGCTATCAGCGCAAAGAACAAAGCAACACCACTCCCGGGAGGGCTCGAAACTCCAACCTTTCTGTCAACAGCTGATCGCGCTAGCCCATTGCGCCACGGAGACAGTCCTGCTCCACTCTCACCACCATCAGAACATATCTTCAAAGCTATCAGCCCAAAGAACAAAAAGCGCTGCACCACCACCGGGTGGGCTCGAACCTCCAACTTTTCGGTTAACAGCCGATCGCGATAGCCAATTGCGCCACGGGGACCGTCCTGCTCCACTCTCACCACCGTCAGACCATTTCTTTAGAGCTATCACTCCAAAGAAAAAAAAGCGCCGCACCACCACCGGGTGGGCTCGAACCTCCAACTTTCCGGTTAACAGCCGATCACGCTAGCCAATTGCGCCACGGAGACAGTCCTGCTCCACTCTCACCACCATCAGAACATATCTTCAAAGCTATCAGCCCACAGAAAAAAAAGCGCCGCACAACCCAGGGTAGGCTCGAACCTCCAACTTTTCGGTTAACAGCCGATCGCGCTAGCCAATTGCGCCTCGGAGACAGTCCTGCTCCACTCTCACCACCATAAGAACATATATTCAAAGCTATCAGCCCAAAGAAAAAAAAGCGCCGCACCACCACTGGGTGGGCTCGAACCTCCGACCTTTTGGTTAACAGCCGATCGCGCTAGCCAATAGCGCCACAGAGACAGTCCTGTTCCACTCTCACCATCATCAGAACATATCTCCAAAGCTATCAGCGCAAAGAAAAAAAAGCGCTGCACCACCACCGGGTGGGCTCGAACCTCCAACCTTTCGGTTAACAGCCGATCGCGCTAGCTAATTGCGCCACGAAGACAGTCTTGCTCCACTCTCACCACCATCAGAACATATCTTCAAAGCTATCAGCGCAAAGAAAAAAGCAACACACCACTCCCGGGAGGGCTCGAACCTCCAATTTTTCGGTTAACAGCCGATCGCACTAGCCGATTGCGCCTCGGAGACAGTACTGCTCCACTCTCACCACCATAAGAACATATCTTCAAAGCTATCAGCCCAAAGAAAAAAAAGCGCCGCACCACCACTGGGTGGGCTCGAACCTCCGACCTTTTGGTTAACAGCCGATCGCGCTAGCCAATTGCGCCACAAAGGCAGTCCTGCTCCACTCTCACCACCATCAGAACATAACTTCAAAGCTATCAGCCCAAAGAAAAAAAAGCGCCGCACCACCACCGGGTGGGCTCGAACCTCCAACTTTCCGGTTAACAGCCAATCGCGCTAGCCAATTGCGCCACGGAGACAGTCCTGCTCCACTCTCACCACCATCATAACATATCTTCAAAGCTATCAGCACAAAGAAAAAAAGCGCCGCACCACCACCGGGTGGGCTCGAACCTCCAACCTTTCGGTTAACAGCCGATCGCGCTAGCCCACTGCGCCACGCAGACAGCCGTGCTCCACTCTCACCATCATCAGAACATATCTTCAAAGCTATCAGCGCAAAGAAAAAAGCAACACACCACCACCGGTTGGGCTCGAACCTCCAACCTTTCGGTTAACAGCCGATCGCGCTAGCCAATTGCGCCACGTAGACAGTCCTGCTCCACTCTCACCACCATCAGAACATATCTTCAAAGCTATTACCGCAAAGAAAAAAGCAAAACACCACTCCCAGGAGGGCTCGAACCTCCAACTTTCCGGTTAACAGCCGATCGCGCTAGCCAATTGCGCCATGGAGACAGTCCTGCTCCACTCTCACCACCATCAGAACATATCTTCAAAGCTATCCGCCCAAAGAAAAAAAAGCGCCGCACCACCACCGAGTGGGCTCGAACCTCCAACTTTCCGGTTAACAGCCGATCACGCTAGCCAATTGCGCCACGGAGACAGTCCTGCTCCACTCTCACCACCATCAGAACATATCTTCAAAGCTATCGGCCCACAGAAAAAAAGCGCCGCACAACCACCGGGTAGGCTCGAACCTCCAATTTTTCGGTTAACAGCCGATCGCACTAGCCGATTGCGCCTCGGAGACAGTACTGCTCCACTCTCACCACCATAAGAACATATCTTCAAAGCTATCAGCCCAAAGAAAAAAAAGCGCCGCACCACCACTGGGTGGGCTCGAACCTCCGACCTTTTGGTTAACAGCCGATCGCGCTAGCCAATTGCGCCACAAAGGCAGTCCTGCTCCACTCTCACCACCATCAGATCATAACTTCAAAGCTATCAGCCCAAAGAAAAAAAAGCGCCGCACCACCACCGGGTGGGCTCGAACCTCCAACTTTCCGGTTAACAGCCGATCACGCTAGCCAATTGCGCCACGGAGACAGTCCTGCTCCACTCTCACCACCATCAGAACATATCTTCAAAGCTATTACCGCAAAGAAAAAAGCAAAACACCACTCCCAGGAGGGCTCGAACCTCCAACTTTCCGGTTAACAGCCGATCGCGCTAGCCAATTGCGCCATGGAGACAGTCCTGCTCCACTCTCACCACCATCAGAACATATCTTCAAAGCTATCAGCCCAAAGAAAAAAAAGCGCCGCACCACCACCGGGTGGGCTCGAACCTCCAACTTTCCGGTTAACAGCCGATCACGCTAGCCAATTGCGCCACGGAGACAGTCCTGCTCCACTCTCACCACCATCAGAACATATCTTCAAATCTATCAGCCCACAGAAAAAAAAGCGCCGCACAACCCAGAGTAGGCTCGAACCTCCAACTTTTCGGTTAACAGCCGATCGCGCTAGCCAATTGCGCCTCGGAGACAGTCCTGCTCCACTCTCACCACCATAAGAACATATATTCAAAGCTATCAGCCCAAAGAAAAAAAAGCGCCGCACCACCACTGGGTGGGCTCGAACTTCCGACCTTTTGGTTAACAGCCGATCGCGCTAGCCAATAGCGCCACAGAGACAGTCCTGCTCCACTCTCACCATCATCAGAACATATCTCCAAAGCTGTCAGCGCAAAGAAAAAAAGCGCTGCACCACCACCGGGTGGGCTCGAACCTCCAACCTTTCGGTTAACAGCCGATCGCGCTAGCTCATTGCGCCACGAAGACAGTCTTGCTCCACTCTCACCACCATCAGAACATATCTTCAAAGCTATCAGCGCAAAGAAAAAAGCAACACACCACTCCCGGGAGGGCTCGAAACTCCAACCTTTCGGTCAACAGCCGATCGCGCTAGCCCAATGCGCCACGGAGACAGTCTTGCTCCCTTCTCACCACCATCAGAACATAACTTCAAAGCTATCAGCGCAAAGAAAAAAGCAAAACACCACTCCCGGGAGGGCTCGAACCTCCAACTTTTCGGTTATCAGCCGATCGCGCTGGCCAATTGCGCCACGGAAAAAGTCCTGCTCAACTCTCACCACAATTAGAACATATCTTCAAAGCTATCAGCCCAAAGAAAAAAAAGCGCTGCACCACCACCGGGTGGGCTCGAACCTCCAACTTTTCGGTTAACAGCCGATCGCGCTAGCCAATTGCGCCACGGGGACCGTCCTGCTCCACTCTCACCACAGTCAGACCATTTCTTTAGAGCTATCACTCCAAAGAAAAAAAAGCGCCGCACCACCACCGGGTGGGCTCGAACCTCCAACCTTTCGGTTAACAGCCGATCGCGCTAGCCAATTGCCCCACGGAGACAGTCGTGCTCCACTCTCACCACCGTCAGAACATTTCTTCAGAGCTATCACCCCAAAGAAAAAAAAGCGCCACACCACCACCGGTTGGGCTAGAACCTCCATACTTTCGGTTAACAGCCGATCGCGCTAGCCAATTGCGCCACGAAGACAGTCCTGATCCACTCTCACCACCATCAGAACATATCTTCAAAGCTATTACCGCAAAGAAAAAAGCAACACACCACTCCCGGGAGGGCTCAAAACTCCAAACTTTCGGTTAACAGCCGATCACGCTAACCCATTGCGCCACGGAGACAGTCTTGCTCCACTCTCACCACCATCAGAACATATCTCCAAAGCTATCATCGCAAAGAAAAAAGCAACACACCACTCCCGGGAAGGCTCGAAACTCCAACCTTTCGGTCAACAGCCGATCGCGCTAGCCTATTGCGCCACGGAGATAGTCTTGCTCATCTCTCACCACCATCAGAACATATCATCAAAGCTATCAGCCCAAAGAAAAAAACCACCGCACCACCACCGGGTGGGCTCGAACCTCCAACCTTTCGGTTAACAGCCAATCGCGCTAGCCAATTGCGCCACGGAGACAGTCCTGCTCCACTCTCACCACCATCATAACATATCTTCAAAGCTATCAGCACAAAGAAAAAAAAGCGCCGCACCACCACCGGGTGGGCTCGAACCTCCAACCTTTCGGTTAACAGCCGATCGCGCTAGCCCACTGCGCCACGCAGACAGCCGTGCTCCACTCTCACCATCATCAGAACATATCTTCAAAGCTATCAGCGCAAAGAAAAAAGCAACACACCACCACCGGTTGGGCTCGAACCTCCAACCTTTCGGTTAACAGCCGATCGCGCTAGCCAATTGCGCCACGTAGACAGTCCTGCTCCACTCTCACCACCATCAGAACATATCTTCAAAGCTATTACCGCAAAGAAAAAAGCAAAACACCACTCCCAGGAGGGCTCGAACCTCCAACTTTCCGGTTAACAGCCGATCGCGCTAGCCAATTGCGCCATGGAGACAGTCCTGCTCCACTCTCACCACCATCAGAACATATCTTCAAAGCTATCCGCTCAAAGAAAAAAAAGCGCCGCACCACCACCGGGTGGGCTCGAACCTCCAACTTTCCGGTTAACAGCCGATCACGCTAGCCAATTGCGCCACGGAGACTGTCCTGCTCCACTCTCACCACCATCAGAACATATCTTCAAAGCTATCGGCCCACAGAAAAAAAGCGCCGCACAACCACCGGGTAGGCTCGAACCTCCAATTTTTCGGTTAACAGCCGATCGCACTAGCCGATTGCGCCTCGGAGACAGTACTGCTCCACCCTCACCACCATAAGAACATATCTTCAAAGCTATCAGCCCAAAGAAAAAAAAGCGCCGCACCACCACTGGGTGGGCTCGAACCTCCGACCTTTTGGTTAACAGCCGATCGCGCTAGCCAATTGCGCCACAAAGGCAGTCCTGCTCCACTCTCACCACCATCAGAACATAACTTCAAAGCTATCAGCCCAAAGAAAAAAAAGCGCCGCACCACCACCGGGTGGGCTCGAACCTCCAACTTTCCGGTTAACAGCCGATCACGCTAGCCAATTGCGCCACGGAGACAGTCCTGCTCCACTCTCACCACCGTCAGAACATTTCTTCAGAGCTATCAGCCCAAAGAAAAAAAAGCGCTGCACCACCACCGCGTGGGCTCGAACCTCCAACCTTACGGTTAACAGCCGATCGCGCTGGCCAATTGCCCCACGGAGACAGTCGTGCTCCACTCTCATCATCGTCAGAACATTTCTTCAGAGATATCACCCCAAAGAAAAAAAAAGCACCGCACCACCACCGGTTGGGCTCGAACCTCCAACCTTTCGGTTAACAGCCGATCGCGCCAGCCAATTGCGCCTCGAAGACTGTCTTGCTTCACTCTCACCACCATCAGAACATATCTTCAAAGCTATTACCGCAAAGAAAAAAGCAACACACCAATCCTGGGAGGGCTCGAGACTCCAACTTTCCAGTTAACAGCCGATCATGCTAGCCAATTCCGCCACGGAGACAGTCCTGCTCCACTCTCACCACCATCAGAACATATCTTCAAAGCTATCGGCCCACAGAAAAAAAGTGCCGCACAACCACCGGGTAGGCTCGAACCTCCAACTTTTCGGTTAACAGCCGATCGCGCTAGCCAATTGCGCCACAGAGACAGTCCTGCTCCACTCTCACCACCATCAGAACATAACTTCAAAGCTATCGGCCCACAGAAAAAAAGCGCCGCACAACCACCGGGTAGGCTCGAACCTCCAACTTTTCGGTTAACAGCCGATCGCGCTAGCCAATTGCGCCACAGAGACAGTCCTGCTCCACTCTCACCACCATCAGAACATAACTTCAAAGCTATCAGCCCAAAGAAAAAAAAGCGCTGCACCACCACCGGGTGGGCTCGAACCTCCAACCTTTCGGTTAACAGCTGATCGCGCTAGCCCATTGTGCCACGAAGACAGTCTTGCTCCACTCTCACCACCATCAGAACATATCTTCAAAGCTATCAGCGCAAAGAATAAAGCAACACCACTCCCGGGAGGGCTCGAAACTCCAACCTTTCTGTCAACAGCCGATCGCGCTAGCCCATTGCGCCACGGAGACAGTCTTGCTCCCTTCTCACCACCATCAGAACATAACTTCAAAGCTATCAGCCCAAAGAAAAAAAAGCACCGCACCACCACCGGGTGGGCTCGAACCTCCAACCTTTCGGTTAACAGCCGATCGCGCTAGCCAATTGCGCCACGGAGACAGTCGTGCTCCACTCTCACCACCATCAGAACATATCTTCAAAGCTATCAGCCCAAAGAACAAAAAGCGCCGCACCACCACCGGGTGGGCTCGAACCTCCAACTTTTCGGTTAACAGCCGATCGCGCTAGCCAATTGCGCCACGGGGACCGTCCTGCTCCACTCTCACCACCGTCAGACCATTTCTTTAGAGCTATCACTCCAAAGAAAAAAAAGCGCCGCACCACCACCGGGTGGGCTCGAACCTCCAACTTTCCGGTTAACAGCCGATCACGCTAGCCAATTGCGCCACGGAGACAGTCCTGCTCCACTCTCACCACCATCAGAACATATCTTCAAAGCTCTCAGCCCACAGAAAAAAAAGCGCCGCACAACCCAGGGTAGGCTCGAACCTCCAACTTTTCGGTTAACAGCCGATCGCGCTAGCCAATTGCGCCTCGGAGACAGTCCTGCTCCACTCTCACCACCATAGGAACATATATTCAAAGCTATCAGCCCAAAGAAAAAAAAGCGCCGCACAACCACTGGGTGGGCTCGAACCTCCGACCTTTTGGTTAACAGCCGATCGGGCTAGCCAATTGCGCCACAGAGACAGTCCTGCTCCGCTCTCACCACCATAAGAACATAACTTCAAAGCTATCAGCCCAAAGAAAAAAAAGCGCCGCACCACCACCGGGTGGGCTCGAACCTCCAACCTTTCGGTTAACCGCCGATCGCACTAGCCGATTGCGCCACGAAGACTGTCCTGCTCCACTCTCACCACCATCAGAACATATCTTCAAAGCTATTACCGCAAAGAAAAAAGCAACACACCACTCCTGGGAGGGCTCGAGACTCCAACCTTTCGGTTAACAGCCGATCGCGCAAGCCCATTGCGCCAAGGAGGCAGTCTTGCTCCACTCTCACCATCATCAGAACATATCTCCAAAGCTATCAGCGCAAAGAAAAAAAAGCGCTGCACCACCACCGGGTGGGCTCGAACCTCCAACCTTTCGGTTAACAGCCGATCGCGCTAGCCCATTGCGCCACGAAGACAGTCTTGCTCCACTCTCACCACCATCAGAACATATCTTCAAAGCTATCAGCGCAAAGAAAAAAGCAACACACCACTCCTGGGAGGGCTCGAAACTCCAACCTTTCGGTCAACAGCCGATCACGCTAGCCCAATGCACCACGGAGACAGTCTTGCTCCCTTCTCACCACCATCAGAACATAACTTCAAAGCTATCAGCGCAAAGAAAAAAGCAAAACACCACTCCCGGGAGGGCTCGAACCTCCAACTTTTCGGTTATCAGCCGATCGCGCTGGCCAATTGCGCCACGGAAAAAGTCCTGCTCAACTCTACCACAATTGGAACATATCTTCAAAGCTATCAGCCCAAAGAAAAAAAAAGCGCTGCACCACCACCGGGTGGGCTCGAACCTCCAACTTTTCGGTTAACAGCCGATCGCGCTAGCCAATTGCGCCACGGGGACCGTCCTGCTCCACTCTCACCACAGTCAGACCATTTCTTTAGAGCTATCACTCCAAAGAAAAAAAAAGCGCCGCACCACCACCAGGTGGGCTCGAACCTCCAACCTTTCGGTTAACAGCCAATCGCGCTAGCCAATTGCGCCACGGAGACAGTCCTGCTCCACTCTTACCACCAGCATAACATATCTTCAAAGCTATCAGCACAAAGAAAAAAAAGCGCCGCACCACCACCGGGTGGGCTCGAACCTCCAACCTTTCCGTTAACAGCCGATCGCGCTCGCCAACTGCGCCACGGAGACAGTCGTGCTCCACTCTCACCATCATCTGAACATATCTTCAAAGCTATCAGCGCAAAGAAAAAAGCAACACACCACCACCGGTTGGGCTCGAACCTCCAACCTTTCGGTTAACAGCCGATCGCGCTAGCCAATTGCGCCACGTAGACAGTCCTGCTCCACTCTCACCACCATCATAACATATCTTCAAAGCTATTACCGCAAAGAAAAAAGAAAAAACACCACTCCCAGGGGGGCTCGAACCTCCAACTTTCCGGTTAACAGCCGATCGCGCTAGCCAATTGCGCCATGGAGACAGTCCTGCTCCACTCTCACCACCATCAGAACATATCTTCAAAGCTATCAGCCCAAAGAAAAAAAAGTGCCGCGCCACCACCGGGTGGGCTCGAACCTCCAACTTTCCGGTTAACAGCCGATCACGCTAGCCAATTGCGCCACGGAGACAGTCCTGCTCCACTCTCACCACCATCAGAACATATCTTCAAAGCTATCGGCCCACAGAAAAAAAGCGCCGCACAACCACCGGGTAGGCTCGAACCTCCAACTTTTCGGTTAACAGCCGATCGCACTAGCCGATTGCGCCTCGGAGACAGTACTGCTCCACTCTCACCACCATAAGAACATATCTTCAAAGCTATCAGTCCAAAGAAAAAAAAGCGCCGCACCACCACTGGGTGGGCTCGAACCTCCGACCTTTTGGTTAACAGCCGATCGCGCTAGCCAATTGCGCCACAAAGGCAGTCCTACTCCACTCTCACCACCATCAGAACATAACTTCAAAGCTATCAGCCCAAAGAAAAAAAAGCGCCGCACCACCACCGGGTGGGCTCGAACCTCCAACTTTCCGGTTAACAGCCGATCACGCTAGCCAATTGCGCCACGGAGACAGTCCTGCTCCACTCTCACCACCGTCAGAACATTTCTTCAGAGCTATCAGCCCAAAGAAAAAAAAGCGCTGCACCACCACCGGGTTGGCTCGAACCTCCAACCTTACGGTTAACAGCCGATCGCGCTGGCCAATTGCCCCACGGAGACAGTCGTGCTCCACTCTCACCATCGTCAGAACATTTCTTCAGAGCTATCACCCCAAAGAAAAAAAAGCGCCGCACCACCACCGGTTGGGCTTGAACCTCCAACCTTTCGGTTAACAGCCGATCGCGCCAGCCAATTGCGCCTCGAAGACTTTCCTGCTTCACTCTCACCACCATCAGAACATAACTTCAAAGCTATTACCGCAAAGAAAAAAGCAACACACCAATCCTGGGAGGGCTCGAGACTCCAACTTTCCAGTTAACAGCCGATCACGCTAGCCAATTCCGCCACGGAGACAGTCCTGCTCCACTCTCACCACCATCAGAACATATCTTCAAAGCTATCGGCCCACAGAAAAAAAGCGCCGCACAACCACCGGGTAGGCTCGAACCTCCAACTTTTCGGTTAACAGCCGATCACGCTAGCCAATTCCGCCACGGAGACAGTCCTGCTCCACTCTCACCACCATCAGAACATATCTTCAAAGCTATCGGCCCACAGAAAAAAAGCGCCGCACAACCACCTGGTAGGCTCGAACCTCAAACCTTTCGGTTAACAGCCGATCGCGCTAGCCAATTGCGCCACGAAGACAGTCCTGCTGCACTCTCACCACCCTCAGAACATAACTTCAAAGCTATTACCGCAAAGAAAAAAGCAACACACCAATCCTGGGAGGGCTCGAGACTCCAACCTTTCGGTCAACAGCCGATCGCGCCTGTCCATTGCGCCACGGAGACAGTCTTGCTCCCCTCTCACCACCATAAGAACATAACTTCAAAGCTATCAGCCAAAAGAAAAAAAAGCACCGCACCACAACCGGGTGGGCTCGAACCTCCAACTTTTCGGTTAACAGCCGATCGCGCTAGCCAATTGCGCCACGGAGACAGTCGCGCTCCACTCTCACCACCATCAGAACATATCTTCAAAGCTATCCGCGCAAAGAAAAAAGCAAAACACCACTCCCGGGAGGGCTCGAACCTCCAACTTTCCGGTTAACAGCCGATCACGCTAGCCAATTGCGCCACGGAGACAGTCCTGCTCCACTCTCACCACCATCAGAACATATCTTCAAAGCTATCAGCCCACAGAAAAAAAAGCGCCGCACCACCACCGGGAAAGCTCGAACCTTCAACTTTTGGGTCAACAGCCGATCGCGCTAGCCAATTGCGCAACGGAGACAGTCCTGCTCCACCCTCACCACCGTCAGAACATTTCTTCAGAGCTATCACCCCAAAGAAAAAAAAGCGCCGCACCACCACCGGTTGGGCTCGAACCTCCAACCTTTCGGTTAACAGCCGATCGCGCTAGCCAATTGCGCCACGAAGACAGTCCTGCTCTACTCTCACCACCATCAGCACATATATTCAAAGCTATCAGCCCAAAGAAAAAAAAGCGCCGCACTACCGCCGGGTGGGCTCGAAACTCCAACCTTTCGGTTAACAGCCGATCGCGCTAGCCAATCGCGCCACGGAGACAGTCCTGCTCCACTCTCACCACCATCGGAACATATCTTCAAAGCTATCAGCCCACAGAAAAAAAAGCGCCGCACAACCACCGGGTAGGCTCGAACCTCCAACTTTTCGGTTAACAGCCGATCGCGCTAGCCAATTGCGCCACGGAGACAGTCCGGCTCCACTGTCACCACTATAAGAACATATCTTCATAGCTATCAGCCCAAAGAAAAACAAGCGCCGCACCACCACTGGGTGGGCTCCAACCTCCGACCTTTTGGTTAACAGCCAATCACGCTAGCCAATTGCGCCACGGAGACAGTCCTGCTCCACTCTCACCACCATCAGAACATATCTTCAAAGCTATCAGCCCAAAGAAAAAAAAGCGCCGCACCACCACCGGGTGGGCTCGAACCTCCAACTTTCCGGTTAACAGCCGATCACGCTAGCCTATTGCGCCACGGAGACAGTCCTGCTCTACTCTCACCACCATCAGAACATATCTTCAAAGCTATCGGCCCACAGAAAAAAAGCGCCGCACAACCACCGGGTAGGCTCGAACCTCCAACTTTTCGGTTAACAGCCGATCGCACTAGCCGATTGCGCCTCGGAGACAGTACTGCTCCACTCTCACCACCATAAGAACATATCTTCAAAGCTATCAGCCCAAAGAAAAAAAAAGCGCCGCACCACCACTGGGTGTGCTCGAACCTCCGACCTTTTGGTTAACAGCCGATCGCGCTAGCCAATTGCGCCACAAAGGCAGTCCTGCTCCACTCTCACCACCATCAGAACATAACTTCAAAGCTATCAGCCCAAAGAAAAAAAAGCGCCGCACCACCACCGGGTGGGCTCGAACCTCCAACTTTCCGGTTAACAGCCGATCACGCTAGCCAATTGCGCCACGGAGACAGTCCTGCTCCACTCTCACCACCGTCAGAACATTTCTTCAGAGCTATCAGCCCAAAGAAAAAAAAGCGCTGCACCACCACCGGGTGGGCTCGAACCTCCAACCTTACGGTTAACAGCCGCTCGCGCTGGCCAATTGCCCCACGGAGACAGTCGTGCTCCGCTCTCACCATCGTCAGAACATTTCTTCAGATCTATCACCCCAAAGAAAAAAAAGCGCCGCACCACCACCGGTTGGGCTCGAACCTCCAACCTTTCGGTTAACAGCCGATCGCGCCAGCCAATTGCGCCTCGAAGACTGTCCTGCTTCACTCTCACCACCATCAGAACATATCTTCAAAGCTATTACCGCAAAGAAAAAAGCAACACACCAATCCTGGGAGGGCTCGAGACTCCAACTTTCCAGTTAACAGCCGATCACGCTAGCCAATTCCGCCACGGAGACAGTCCTGCTCCACTCTCACCACCATCAGAACATATCTTCAAAGCTATCGGCCCACAGAAAAAAAGCGCCGCACAACCACCGGGTAGGCTCGAACCTCCAACTTTTCGGTTAACAGCCGATCGCGCTAGCCAATTGCGCCACAGAGACAGTCCTGCTCCACTCTCACCACCATCAGAACATAACTTCAAAGCTATCGGCCCACAGAAAAAAAGCGCCGCACAACCACCGGGTAGGCTCGAACCTCCAACTTTTCGGTTAACAGCCGATCGCGCTAGCCAATTGCGCCACAGAGACAGTCCTGCTCCACTCTCACCACCATCAGAACATAACTTCAAAGCTATCAGCCCAAAGAAAAAAAAAGCGCTGCACCACCACTGGGTGGGCTCGAACCTCCAACCTTTCGGTTAACAGCTGATCGCGCTAGCCCATTGCGCCACGAAGACAGTCTTGCTCCACTCTCACCACCATCAGAACATATCTTCAAAGCTATCAGCGCAAAGAACAAAGCAACACCACTCCCGGGAGGGCTCGAAACTCCAACCTTTCTGTCAACAGCCGATCGCGCTAGCCCATTGCGCCACGGAGACAGTCTTGCTCCCTTCTCACCACCATCAGAACATAACTTCAAAGCTATCAGCCCAAAGAAAAAAAAGCACCGCACCACCACCGGGTGGGCTCGAACCTCCAACCTTTCGGTTAACAGCCGATCGCGCTAGCCAATTGCGCCACGGAGACAGTCGTGCTCCACTCTCACCACCATCAGAACATATCTTCAAAGCTATCAGCCCAAAGAACAAAAAGCGCCGCACCACCACCGGGTGGGCTCGAACCTCCAACTTTTCGGTTAACAGCCGATCGCGCTAGCCAATTGCGCCACGGGGACCGTCCTGCTCCACTCTCACCACCGTCAGACCATTTCTTTAGAGCTATCACTCCAAAGAAAAAAAAGCGCCGCACCACCACCGGGTGGGCTCGAACCTCCAACTTTCCGGTTAACAGCCGATCACGCTAGCCAATTGCGCCACGGAGACAGTCCTGCTCCACTCTCACCACCATCAGAACATATCTTCAAAGCTATCAGCCCACAGAAAAAAAAGCGCCGCACAACCCAGGGTAGGCTCGAACCTCCAACTTTTCGGTTAACAGCCGATCGCGCTAGCCAATTGCGCCTCGGAGACAGTCCTGCTCCACTCTCACCACCATAAGAACATATATTCAAAGCTATCAGCCCAAAGAAAAAAAAGCGCCGCACCACCACTGGGTGGGCTCGAACCTCCGACCTTTTGGTTAACAGCCGATCGCGCTAGCCAATAGCGCCACAGAGACAGTCCTGCTCCACTCTCACCATCATCAGAACATATCTCCAAAGCTATCAGCGCAAAGAAAAAAAAGCGCTGCACCACCACCGGGTGGGCTCGAACCTCCAACCTTTCGGTTAACAGCCGATCGCGCTAGCTCATTGCGCCACGAAGACAGTCTTGCTCCACTCTCACCACCATCAGAACATATCTTCAAAGCTATCAGCGCAAAGAAAAAAGCAACACACCACTCCCGGGAGGGCTCGAAACTCCAACCTTTCGGTCAACAGCCGATCGCGCTAGCCCAATGCGCCACGGAGACAGTCTTGCTCCCTTCTCACCACCATCAGAACATAACTTCAAAGCTATCAGCGCAAAGAAAAAAGCAAAACACCACTCCCGGGAGGGCTCGAACCTCCAGCTTTTCGGTTATCAGCCGATCGCGCTGGCCAATTGCGCCACGGAAAAAGTCCTGCTAAACTCTCACCACAATTAGAACATATCTTCAAAGCTATCAGCCCAAAGAAAAAAAAGCGCTGCACCACCACCGGGTGGGCTCGAACCTCCAACTTTTCGGTTAACAGCCGATCGCGCTAGCCAATTCCGCCACGGGGACCGTCCTGCTCCACTCTCACCACAGTCAGACTATTTCTTTAGAGCTATCACTCCAAAGAAAAAAAAAGCGCCGCACCACCACCGGGTGGGCTCGAACCTCCAACCTTTCGGTTAACAGCCGATCGCGCTAGCCAATTGCGCCACGAAGACAGTCCTGCTCCACTCTCACCACCATCAGAACATATCTTCAAAGCTATTACCGCAAAGAAAAAAGCAACACACCACTCCCGGGAGGGCTCAAAACTCCAAACTTTCGGTTAACAGCCGATCACGCTAACCCATTGCGCCACGGAGACAGTCTTGCTCCACTCTCACCACCATCAGAACATATCTCCAAAGCTATCATCGCAAAGAAAAAAGCAACACACCACTCCCGGGAGGGCTCGAAACTCCAACCTTTCGGTCAACAGCCGATCGCGCTAGCCTATTGCGCCACGGAGACAGTCTTGCTCATCTCTCACCACCATCAGAACATATCATCAAAGCTATCAGCCCAAAGAAAAAAAACCACCGCACCACCACCGGGTGGGCTCGAACCTCCAACCTTTCGGTTAACAGCCAATCGCGCTAGCCAATTGCGCCACGGAGACAGTCCTGCTCCACTCTTACCACCATCATAACATATCTTCAAAGCTATCAGCACAAAGAAAAAAAAGCGCCGCACCACCACCGGGTGGGCTCGAACCTCCAACCTTTCCGTTAACAGCCGATCGCGCTAGCCAACTGCGCCACGGAGACAGTCGTGCTCCACTCTCACCATCATCAGAACAGATCTTCAAAGCTATCAGCGCAAAGAAAAAAGCAACACACCACCACCGGTTGGGCTCGAACCTCCAACCTTTCGGTTAACAGCCGATCGCGCTAGCCAATTGCGCCACGTAGACAGTCCTGCTCCACTCTCACCACCATCAGAACATATCTTCAAAGCTATTACCGCAATGAAAAAAGCAAAACACCACTCCCAGGAGGGCTCGAACCTCCAACTTTCCGGTTAACAGCCGATCGCGCTAGCCAATTGCGCCATGGAGACAGTCCTGCTCCACTCTCACCACCATCAGAACATATCTTCAAAGCTATCAGCCCAAAGAAAAAAAAGCGCCGCACCACCACCGGGTGGGCTCGAACCTCCAACTTTCCGGTTAACAGCCGATCACGCTAGCCATTTGCGCCACGGAGACAGTCCTGCTCCACTCTCACCACCATCAGAACATATCTTCAAAGCTATCGGCCCACAGAAAAAAAGCGCCGCACAACCACCGGGTAGGTTCGAACCTCCAACTTTTCGGTTAACAGCCTATCGCACTAGCCAATTGCGCCACGGAGACAGTCCTGCTCCACTCTCACCACCGTCAGAACATTTCTTCAGAGCTATCAGCCCAAAGAAAAAAAAGCGCTGCACCACCACCGCGTGGGCTCGAACCTCCAACCTTACGGTTAACAGCCGATCGCGCTGGCCAATTGCCCCACGGAGACAGTCGTGCTCCACTCTCATCATCGTCAGAACATTTCTTCAGAGCTATCACCCCAAAGAAAAAAAAAGCACCGCACCACCACTGGTTGGGCTCGAACCTCCAACCTTTCGGTTAACAGCCGATCGCGCCAGCCAATTGCGCCTCGAAGACTGTCCTGCTTCACTCTCACCACCATCAGAACATATCTTCAAAGCTATTACCGCAAAGAAAAAAGCAACACACCAATCCTGGGAGGGCTCGAGACTCCAACTTTCCAGTTAACAGCCGATCGTGCTAGCCAATTCCGCCACGGAGACAGTCCTGCTCCACTCTCACCACCATCAGAACATATCTTCAAAGCTATCGGCCCACAGAAAAAAAGCGCCGCACAACCACCGGGTAGGCTCGAACCTCCAACTTTTCGGTTAACAGCCGATCGCGCTAGCCAATTGCGCCACAGAGACAGTCCTGCTCCACTCTCACCACCATCAGAACATAACTTCAAAGCTATCAGCCCAAAGAAAAAAAAAGCGCTGCACCACCACCGGGTGGGCTCGAACCTCCAACCTTTCGGTTAACAGCTGATCGCGCTAGCCCATTGCGCCACGAAGACAGTCTTGCTCCACTCTCACCACCATCAGAACATATCTTCAAAGCTATCAGCGCAAAGAACAAAGCAACACCACTCCCGGGAGGGCTCGAAACTCCAACCTTTCTGTCAACAGCCGATCGCGCTAGCCCATTGCGCCACGGAGACAGTCTTGCTCCCTTCTCACCACCATCAGAACATATCTTCAAAGCTATCAGCCCAAAGAACAAAAAGCGCCGCACCACCACCGGGTGGGCTCGAACCTCCAACTTTTCGGTTAACAGCCGATCGCGCTAGCCAATTGCGCCACGGGGACCGTCCTGCTCCACTCTCACCACCCTCAGACCATTTCTTTAGAGCTATCACTCCAAAGAAAAAAAAGCGCCGCACCACCACCGGGTGGGCTCGAACCTCCAACTTTCCGGTTAACAGCCGATCACGCTAGCCAATTGCGCCACGGAGACAGTCCTGCTCCACTCTCACCACCATCAGAACATAACTTCAAAGCTATCAGCCCACAGAAAAAAAAGTGCCGCACAACCCAGGGTAGGCTCGAACCTCCAACTTTTCGGTTAACAGCCGATCGCGCTAGCCAATTGCGGATCGGAGACAGTCCTGCTCCACTCTCACCACCATAAGAACATATATTCAAAGCTATCAGCCCAAAGAAAAAAAAGCGCCGCACCACCACTGGGTGGGCTCGAACCTCCGACCTTTTGGTTAACAGCCGATCGCGCTAGCCAATTGCGCCACAGAGACAGTCCTGCTCCACTCTCACCACCATAAGAACATAACTTCAAAGCTATCAGCCCAAAGAAAAAAAAGCGCCGCACCACCACCGGGTTGGCTCGAACCTCCAACCTTTCGGTTAACAGCCGATCACGCTAGCCAATTGCGCCACGAAGACTGTCCTGCTCCACTCTCACCACCATCAGAACATATCTTCAAAGCTATTACCGCAAAGAAAAAAGCAACACACCACTCCTGGGAGGGCTCGAGACTCCAACCTTTCGGTTAACAGCCGATCGCGCAAGCCCATTGCGCCAAGGAGGCAGTCTTGCTCCACTCTCACCATCATCAGAACATATCTTCAAAGCTATCAGCGCAAAGAAAAAAGCAACACACCACTCCCGGGAGGGATCGAAACTCCAACCTTTCGGTTAACAGCCGATCGCGCTAGCCAATTGCGCCACAGAGACAGTCCTGCTCCACTCTCACCACCATCAGAACATATCTTCAAAGCTATCAGCCAACAGAAACAAAAGCGCCACACAACCACCGGGTAGGCTCGAACCTCCGACTTTTCGGTTAACAGCCGATCGCGCTAGCCAATCGCGCCACGGAGACAGTCCTGCTCCACTCTCACCACCATAAGAACATATCTTCAAAGCTATCAGCCCAAAGAAAAAAAAAGCGCCGCACCACCACTGGGTGGGCTCGAACCTCCGACCTTTTGGTTAACAGCCGATCGCGCTAGCCAATTGCGCCACGGAGACAGTCCTGCTCCACTCTCACCACCATCAGAACATATTTTCAAAGCTATCAGCCCAAAGAAAAAAAAGCGCCGCACCACCACCGGGTGGGCTCGAACCTCCAACTTTCCGGTTAACAGCCGATCAAGCTAGCCAATTGCGCCACGGAGATAGTCCTGCTCCACTCTCACCACCATCAGAACATATCTTCAAAGCTATCAGCCCGAAGAAAAAAAAGCGCCACACCACCACTGGGTGGGCTCGAACCTCCGACCTTTTGGTCAACAGCCGATCGCGCTAGCCCATTGCGCAACGGAGACAGTCTTGCTCCCTTCTCACCACCATCAGAACATAACTTCAATGCTATCAGCCCAAAGAAAAAAAAGCACCGCACCACCACCGTGTGGGCTCGAACCTCCAAACTTTTGGTTAACAGCCGATCGCGCTTGCCAATTGCGCCACGGAGACAGTCGTGCTTAACTCTCACCACCATCAGAACATATCTTCAAAGCTATCAGCGCAAAGAAAAAAGCAAAACACCACTCCCGGGAGGGCTCGAACCTCCAATTTTTCGGTTAACAGCCGATCGCGCTGGCCAATTGCGCCACGGAGAAAGTCCTGCTCCACTCTCACCACCGTCAGACCATTTCTTCAGAGCTATGACCCCAAAGAAAAAAAAGCGCCGCACCACCACCGGGTGGGCTCCAACCTCCAACATTTCGGTTAACAGCCGATCGTGCTAGCCAATTGCCCCACGGTGACAGTCGTGCTCCACTCTCACCACCATCAGAACATATCTTCAAAGCCATCAGCCCATAGAAAAAAAGCGCCGCACCACCACCGGGTGGGCTCGAACCTCCAACTTTTGGTTAACAGCCGATTGCGCTAGCCAATTGCGCCACGGGGACCGTCCTGCTCCACTCTCACCACCGTCAGACCATTTCTTCAGAGCTATCACCCCAAAGAAAAAAAAGCGCCGCACCACCACCGGGTGGGCTCGAACCTCCAACCTTTCGGGTAACAGCCGATCGCGCTAGCCATTTGCCCCACGGAGACAGTCGTGCTCCACTCTCACCACCATCAGAACATATCTTCAAAACTATCAGCCAACAGAAACAAAAGCGCCACACAACCACCGGGTAGGCTCGAACCTCCGACTTTTCGGTTAACAGCCGATCGCGCTAGCCAATCGCGCCACGGAGACAGTCCTGCTCCACTCTCACCACCATAAGATCATATCTTCAAAGCTATCAGCCCAAAGAAAAAAAAGCGCCGCACCACCACTGGGTGGGCTCGAACCCCCGACCTTTTGGTTAACAGCCGATCGCGCTAGCCAATTGCGCCACGGAGACAGTCCTGCTCCACTCTCACCACCATCAGAACATATTTTCAAAGCTATCAGCCCAAAGAAAAAAAAGCGCCGCACCACCACCGGGTTGGCTCGAACCTTCAACTTTCCGGTTAACAGCCGATCAAGCTAGCCAATTGCGCCACGGAGATAGTCCTGCTCCACTCTCACCACCATCAGAACATATCTTCAAAGCTATCAGCCCACAGAAAAAAAAGCGCCGCACAACCACCGGGTAGGCTCGAACCTCCAACTTTTCGGTTAACAGCCGATCGCGCTAGCCAATTGCGCCACGGTGACAGACCTGCTCCACTCTCACCACCATAAGAACATATCATCAAAGCTATCAGCCCAAAGAAAAAAAAGCGCCGCACCACCACCGGGTGGGCTCGAACCTCCAACTTTCCGGTTAACAGCCGATCAAGCTAGCCAATTGCGCCACGGAGATAGTCCTGCTCCACTCTCACCACCATCAGAACATATCTTCAAAGCTATCAGCCCACAGAAAAAAAAAGCGCTGCACCACCAGCGGGTTGGCTCGAACTTCCAACCTTACGGTTAACAGCCTATCGCGCTAGCCCATTGCGCCACGGAGACAGTCTTGCTCCACTCTCACCACCATCAGAACATATCTTCAAAGCTATCAGCGCAAAGAAAAAAGCAATACACCACTCCCGGGAGGGCTCGAAACTCCAACCTTTCGGTCAACATCCGATCGCGCTAGCCCATTGCGCCACGGAGACAGTCTTGCTCCCTTCTCACCACCATCAGAACATAACTTCAAAGCTATCAGCCTAAAGAAAAAAAAGCACCGCACAACCACCGTGTGGGCTCGAACCTCCAAACTTTTGGTTAACAGCCGATCGCGCTAGCCAATTGCGCCACGGAGACAGTCGTGCTTCACTCTCACCACCATCAGAACATATCTTCAAAGCTATCAGCGCAAAGAAAAAAGCAAAACACCACTCCCGGGAGGGCTCGAACCTCCAACTTTTCGGTTAACAGCCGATCGCGCTGGCCAATTGCGCCACGGAGAAAGTCCTGCTCCACTCTCACCACCGTCAGACCATTTCTTCAGAGCTATCACCCCAAAGAAAAAAAAAGCGCCGCACCACCACCGGGTGGGCTCGAACCTCCAACAATTCGGTTAACAGCCGATCGTGCTAGCCAATTGCCCCACGGTGACAGTCGTGCTTCACTCTCACCACCATCAGAACATATCTTCAAAGCTATCAGCTCATAGAAAAAAAAGCGCCGCACCACCACCGGGTGGGCTCGAACCTCCAACTTTTCGGTTAACAGCCGATTGCGCTAGCCAATTGCGCCACGGGGACCGTCCTGCTCCACTCTCACCACCGTCAGACCATTTCTTCAGAGCTATCACCCCAAAGAAAAAAAAAGCGCCGCACCACCACCGGGTGGGCTCGAACCTCCAACCTTTCGGGTAACAGCCGATCGCGCCAGCCAACTGCCCCACGGAGACAGTCGTGCTCCACTCTCACCACCGTCAGAACATTTCTTCAGAGCTATCACCCCAAAGAAAAAAAAGCGCCGCACCACCACCGGTTGGGCTAGAACCTCGAACCTTTTGGTTAACAGCCGATCGCGCTAGCCAATTGCGCCACGAAGACAGTCCTGCTCCACTCTCACCACCATCATAACATATCTTCAAAGCTATTACCGCAAAGAAAAAAGCAACACACCACTCCCGGGAGGGCTCAAAACTCCAACCTTTCGGTCAACAGCCGATCGCGCTAGCCCATTGCGCCACGGAGACAGTCTTGCTCATCTCTCACCACCATCAGATCATATCATCAAAGCTATCAGCCCAAAGAAAAAAAGCGCCGCACCACCCCCGGGTGGGCTCGAACCTCCAACCTTTCGGTTAACAGCCGATCGCGCTAGCCAACTGCGCCACGGAGACAGTCGTGCTCCACTCTCACCACCATCAGAACATATCTTCAAAGCTATCTGCGCAAAGAAAAAAGCAACACACCACACCCGGGAGGGATCGAAACTCTAACCTTTCGGTTAACAGCCGATCGCGCTAGCCAATTGCGCCACGGAGACAGTCCTGCTCTACTCTCACCACCATCAGAACATATCTTCAAAGCTATCAGCCCAAAGAAAAAAAAGCGCCGCACCACCGCCGGGTGGGCTCGAACCTCCAACCTTTCGGTTAACAGCCGATCGCGCTAGCCAACTGCGCCACGGAGACAGTCGTGCTCCACTCTCACCACCATCAGAACATATCTTCAAAGCTATCTGCGCAAAGAAAAAAGCAACACACCACTCCCGGGAGGGATCGAAACTCTAACCTTTCGGTTAACAGCCGATCGCGCTAGCCAATTGCGCCACGGAGACAGTCCTGCTCTACTCTCACCACCATCAGAACATATCTTCAAAGCTATCAGCACAAAGAAAAAAAGCGCCCCACCACCCCCGGGTGGGCTCGAACCTCCAACCTTTCGGTTAACAGCCGATCGCGCTAGCCAACTGCGCCACGGAGACAGTCGTGCTCCACTCTCACCACCATCAGAACATATCTTCAAAGCTATCTGCGCAAAGAAAAAAGCAACACACCACTCCCGGGAGGGATCGAAACTCTAACCTTTCGGTTAACAGCCGATCAAGCTAGCCAATTGCGCCACAGAGATAGTCCTGCTCCACTCTCACCACCATCAGAACATATCTTCAAAGCTATCAGCCCACAGAAAAAAAAGCGCCGCACAACCACTTGGTAGGCTCGAACCTCCAACTTTTCGGTTAACAGCCGATCGCGCTAGCCAATTGCGCCACAGAGATAGTCCTGCTCCACTCTCACCACCATCAGAACATATCTTCAAAGCTATCAGCCCAAAGAAAAAAAAAGCGCTGCACCACCACCGGGTGGGCTCGAACCTCCAACCTTATGGTTAACAGCCGATCGCGCTAGCCCATTGCGCCACGGAGACAGTCTTGCTCCACTCTCACCACCATCAGAACATATCTTCAAAGCTATCAGCGCAAAGAAAAAAGCAACACACCACTCCCGGGAGGGCTCGAAACTCCAACCTTTCGGTCAACAGCTGATCGCGCTAGCCCATTGCGCCACGGAGACAGTCTTGCTCCCTTCTCACCACCATCAGAACATAACTTCAAAGCTATCAGCCCACAGAAAAAAAAGCGCCGCACAACCACTTGGTAGGCTCGAACCTCCAACTTTTCGGTTAACAGCCGATCGCGCTAGCCAATTGCGCCACAGAGATAGTCCTGCTCCACTCTCACCACCATCAGAACATATCTTCAAAGCTATCAGCCCAAAGAAAAAAAAAGCGCTGCACCACCACCGGGTGGGCTCGAACCTCCAACCTTATGGTTAACAGCCGATCGCGCTAGCCAATTGCGCCACGGAGACAGTCGTGCTCCACTCTCACCACCATCAGAACATATCTTCAAAGCTATCAGCCCAAAGAACAAAAAGCGCCGCACCACCACCGGGTGGGCTCGAACCTCCAACTTTTCGGTTAACAGCCGATCGCGCTAGCCAATTGCGCCACGGGGACCGTCCTGCTCCACTCTCACCACCGTCAGACCATTTCTTTAGAGCTATCACTCCAAAGAAAAAAAAGCGCCGCACCACCACCGGGTGGGCTCGAACCTCCAACTTTCCGGTTAACAGCCGATCACGCTAGCCAATTGCGCCACGGAGACAGTCCTGCTCCACTCTCACCACCATCAGAACATATCTTCAAAGCTATCAGCCCACAGAAAAAAAAGCGCCGCACAACCCAGGGTAGGCTCGAACCTCCAACTTTTCGGTTAACAGCCGATCGCGCTAGCCAATTGCGCCTCGGAGACAGTCCTGCTCCACTCTCACCACCATAAGAACATATATTCAAAGCTATCAGCCCAAAGAAAAAAAAGCGCCGCACCACCACTGGGTGGGCTCGAACCTCCGACCTTTTGGTTAACAGCCGATCGCGCTAGCCAATAGCGCCACAGAGACAGTCCTGCTCCACTCTCACCATCATCAGAACATATCTCCAAAGCTATCAGCGCAAAGAAAAAAAAGCGCTGCACCACCACCGGGTGGGCTCGAACCTCCAACCTTTCGGTTAACAGCCGATCGCGCTAGCTCATTGCGCCACGAAGACAGTCTTGCTCCACTCTCACCACCATCAGAACATATCTTCAAAGCTATCAGCGCAAAGAAAAAAGCAACACACCACTCCCGGGAGGGCTCGAAACTCCAACCTTTCGGTCAACAGCCGATCGCGCTAGCCCAATGCGCCACGGAGACAGTCTTGCTCCCTTCTCACCACCATCAGAACATAACTTCAAAGCTATCAGCGCAAAGAAAAAAGCAAAACACCACTCCCGGGAGGGCTCGAACCTCCAGCTTTTCGGTTATCAGCCGATCGCGCTGGCCAATTGCGCCACGGAAAAAGTCCTGCTAAACTCTCACCACAATTAGAACATATCTTCAAAGCTATCAGCCCAAAGAAAAAAAAGCGCTGCACCACCACCGGGTGGGCTCGAACCTCCAACTTTTCGGTTAACAGCCGATCGCGCTAGCCAATTCCGCCACGGGGACCGTCCTGCTCCACTCTCACCACAGTCAGACTATTTCTTTAGAGCTATCACTCCAAAGAAAAAAAAAGCGCCGCACCACCACCGGGTGGGCTCGAACCTCCAACCTTTCGGTTAACAGCCGATCGCGCTAGCCAATTGCGCCACGAAGACAGTCCTGCTCCACTCTCACCACCATCAGAACATATCTTCAAAGCTATTACCGCAAAGAAAAAAGCAACACACCACTCCCGGGAGGGCTCAAAACTCCAAACTTTCGGTTAACAGCCGATCACGCTAACCCATTGCGCCACGGAGACAGTCTTGCTCCACTCTCACCACCATCAGAACATATCTCCAAAGCTATCATCGCAAAGAAAAAAGCAACACACCACTCCCGGGAGGGCTCGAAACTCCAACCTTTCGGTCAACAGCCGATCGCGCTAGCCTATTGCGCCACGGAGACAGTCTTGCTCATCTCTCACCACCATCAGAACATATCATCAAAGCTATCAGCCCAAAGAAAAAAAACCACCGCACCACCACCGGGTGGGCTCGAACCTCCAACCTTTCGGTTAACAGCCAATCGCGCTAGCCAATTGCGCCACGGAGACAGTCCTGCTCCACTCTTACCACCATCATAACATATCTTCAAAGCTATCAGCACAAAGAAAAAAAAGCGCCGCACCACCACCGGGTGGGCTCGAACCTCCAACCTTTCCGTTAACAGCCGATCGCGCTAGCCAACTGCGCCACGGAGACAGTCGTGCTCCACTCTCACCATCATCAGAACAGATCTTCAAAGCTATCAGCGCAAAGAAAAAAGCAACACACCACCACCGGTTGGGCTCGAACCTCCAACCTTTCGGTTAACAGCCGATCGCGCTAGCCAATTGCGCCACGTAGACAGTCCTGCTCCACTCTCACCACCATCAGAACATATCTTCAAAGCTATTACCGCAATGAAAAAAGCAAAACACCACTCCCAGGAGGGCTCGAACCTCCAACTTTCCGGTTAACAGCCGATCGCGCTAGCCAATTGCGCCATGGAGACAGTCCTGCTCCACTCTCACCACCATCAGAACATATCTTCAAAGCTATCAGCCCAAAGAAAAAAAAGCGCCGCACCACCACCGGGTGGGCTCGAACCTCCAACTTTCCGGTTAACAGCCGATCACGCTAGCCATTTGCGCCACGGAGACAGTCCTGCTCCACTCTCACCACCATCAGAACATATCTTCAAAGCTATCGGCCCACAGAAAAAAAGCGCCGCACAACCACCGGGTAGGTTCGAACCTCCAACTTTTCGGTTAACAGCCTATCGCACTAGCCAATTGCGCCACGGAGACAGTCCTGCTCCACTCTCACCACCGTCAGAACATTTCTTCAGAGCTATCAGCCCAAAGAAAAAAAAGCGCTGCACCACCACCGCGTGGGCTCGAACCTCCAACCTTACGGTTAACAGCCGATCGCGCTGGCCAATTGCCCCACGGAGACAGTCGTGCTCCACTCTCATCATCGTCAGAACATTTCTTCAGAGCTATCACCCCAAAGAAAAAAAAAGCACCGCACCACCACTGGTTGGGCTCGAACCTCCAACCTTTCGGTTAACAGCCGATCGCGCCAGCCAATTGCGCCTCGAAGACTGTCCTGCTTCACTCTCACCACCATCAGAACATATCTTCAAAGCTATTACCGCAAAGAAAAAAGCAACACACCAATCCTGGGAGGGCTCGAGACTCCAACTTTCCAGTTAACAGCCGATCATGCTAGCCAATTCCGCCACGGAGACAGTCCTGCTCCACTCTCACCACCATCAGAACATATCTTCAAAGCTATCGGCCCACAGAAAAAAAGCGCCGCACAACCACCGGGTAGGCTCGAACCTCCAACTTTTCGGTTAACAGCCGATCGCGCTAGCCAATTGCGCCACAGAGACAGTCCTGCTCCACTCTCACCACCATCAGAACATAACTTCAAAGCTATCAGCCCAAAGAAAAAAAAAGCGCTGCACCACCACCGGGTGGGCTCGAACCTCCAACCTTTCGGTTAACAGCTGATCGCGCTAGCCCATTGCGCCACGAAGACAGTCTTGCTCCACTCTCACCACCATCAGAACATATCTTCAAAGCTATCAGCGCAAAGAACAAAGCAACACCACTCCCGGGAGGGCTCGAAACTCCAACCTTTCTGTCAACAGCCGATCGCGCTAGCCCATTGCGCCACGGAGACAGTCTTGCTCCCTTCTCACCACCATCAGAACATATCTTCAAAGCTATCAGCCCAAAGAACAAAAAGCGCCGCACCACCACCGGGTGGGCTCGAACCTCCAACTTTTCGGTTAACAGCCGATCGCGCTAGCCAATTGCGCCACGGGGACCGTCCTGCTCCACTCTCACCACCCTCAGACCATTTCTTTAGAGCTATCACTCCAAAGAAAAAAAAGCGCCGCACCACCACCGGGTGGGCTCGAACCTCCAACTTTCCGGTTAACAGCCGATCACGCTAGCCAATTGCGCCACGGAGACAGTCCTGCTCCACTCTCACCACCATCAGAACATAACTTCAAAGCTATCAGCCCACAGAAAAAAAAGTGCCGCACAACCCAGGGTAGGCTCGAACCTCCAACTTTTCGGTTAACAGCCGATCGCGCTAGCCAATTGCGGATCGGAGACAGTCCTGCTCCACTCTCACCACCATAAGAACATATATTCAAAGCTATCAGCCCAAAGAAAAAAAAGCGCCGCACCACCACTGGGTGGGCTCGAACCTCCGACCTTTTGGTTAACAGCCGATCGCGCTAGCCAATTGCGCCACAGAGACAGTCCTGCTCCACTCTCACCACCATAAGAACATAACTTCAAAGCTATCAGCCCAAAGAAAAAAAAGCGCCGCACCACCACCGGGTTGGCTCGAACCTCCAACCTTTCGGTTAACAGCCGATCACGCTAGCCAATTGCGCCACGAAGACTGTCCTGCTCCACTCTCACCACCATCAGAACATATCTTCAAAGCTATTACCGCAAAGAAAAAAGCAACACACCACTCCTGGGAGGGCTCGAGACTCCAACCTTTCGGTTAACAGCCGATCGCGCAAGCCCATTGCGCCAAGGAGGCAATCTTGCTCCACTCTCACCATCATCAGAACATATCTTCAAAGCTATCAGCGCAAAGAAAAAAGCAACACACCACTCCCGGGAGGGATCGAAACTCCAACCTTTCGGTTAACAGCCGATCGCGCTAGCCAATTGCGCCACAGAGACAGTCCTGCTCCACTCTCACCACCATCAGAACATATCTTCAAAGCTATCAGCCAACAGAAACAAAAGCGCCACACAACCACCGGGTAGGCTCGAACCTCCGACTTTTCGGTTAACAGCCGATCGCGCTAGCCAATCGCGCCACGGAGACAGTCCTGCTCCACTCTCACCACCATAAGAACATATCTTCAAAGCTATCAGCCCAAAGAAAAAAAAAGCGCCGCACCACCACTGGGTGGGCTCGAACCTCCGACCTTTTGGTTAACAGCCGATCGCGCTAGCCAATTGCGCCACGGAGACAGTCCTGCTCCACTCTCACCACCATCAGAACATATTTTCAAAGCTATCAGCCCAAAGAAAAAAAAGCGCCGCACCACCACCGGGTGGGCTCGAACCTCCAACTTTCCGGTTAACAGCCGATCAAGCTAGCCAATTGCGCCACGGAGATAGTCCTGCTCCACTCTCACCACCATCAGAACATATCTTCAAAGCTATCAGCCCGAAGAAAAAAAAGCGCCACACCACCACTGGGTGGGCTCGAACCTCCGACCTTTTGGTCAACAGCCGATCGCGCTAGCCCATTGCGCAACGGAGACAGTCTTGCTCCCTTCTCACCACCATCAGAACATAACTTCAATGCTATCAGCCCAAAGAAAAAAAAGCACCGCACCACCACCGTGTGGGCTCGAACCTCCAAACTTTTGGTTAACAGCCGATCGCGCTTGCCAATTGCGCCACGGAGACAGTCGTGCTTAACTCTCACCACCATCAGAACATATCTTCAAAGCTATCAGCGCAAAGAAAAAAGCAAAACACCACTCCCGGGAGGGCTCGAACCTCCAATTTTTCGGTTAACAGCCGATCGCGCTGGCCAATTGCGCCACGGAGAAAGTCCTGCTCCACTCTCACCACCGTCAGACCATTTCTTCAGAGCTATGACCCCAAAGAAAAAAAAGCGCCGCACCACCACCGGGTGGGCTCCAACCTCCAACATTTCGGTTAACAGCCGATCGTGCTAGCCAATTGCCCCACGGTGACAGTCGTGCTCCACTCTCACCACCATCAGAACATATCTTCAAAGCCATCAGCCCATAGAAAAAAAGCGCCGCACCACCACCGGGTGGGCTCGAACCTCCAACTTTTGGTTAACAGCCGATTGCGCTAGCCAATTGCGCCACGGGGACCGTCCTGCTCCACTCTCACCACCGTCAGACCATTTCTTCAGAGCTATCACCCCAAAGAAAAAAAAGCGCCGCACCACCACCGGGTGGGCTCGAACCTCCAACCTTTCGGGTAACAGCCGATCGCGCTAGCCATTTGCCCCACGGAGACAGTCGTGCTCCACTCTCACCACCATCAGAACATATCTTCAAAACTATCAGCCAACAGAAACAAAAGCGCCACACAACCACCGGGTAGGCTCGAACCTCCGACTTTTCGGTTAACAGCCGATCGCGCTAGCCAATCGCGCCACGGAGACAGTCCTGCTCCACTCTCACCACCATAAGATCATATCTTCAAAGCTATCAGCCCAAAGAAAAAAAAGCGCCGCACCACCACTGGGTGGGCTCGAACCCCCGACCTTTTGGTTAACAGCCGATCGCGCTAGCCAATTGCGCCACGGAGACAGTCCTGCTCCACTCTCACCACCATCAGAACATATTTTCAAAGCTATCAGCCCAAAGAAAAAAAAGCGCCGCACCACCACCGGGTTGGCTCGAACCTTCAACTTTCCGGTTAACAGCCGATCAAGCTAGCCAATTGCGCCACGGAGATAGTCCTGCTCCACTCTCACCACCATCAGAACATATCTTCAAAGCTATCAGCCCACAGAAAAAAAAGCGCCGCACAACCACCGGGTAGGCTCGAACCTCCAACTTTTCGGTTAACAGCCGATCGCGCTAGCCAATTGCGCCACGGTGACAGACCTGCTCCACTCTCACCACCATAAGAACATATCATCAAAGCTATCAGCCCAAAGAAAAAAAAGCGCCGCACCACCACCGGGTGGGCTCGAACCTCCAACTTTCCGGTTAACAGCCGATCAAGCTAGCCAATTGCGCCACGGAGATAGTCCTGCTCCACTCTCACCACCATCAGAACATATCTTCAAAGCTATCAGCCCACAGAAAAAAAAAGCGCTGCACCACCAGCGGGTTGGCTCGAACTTCCAACCTTACGGTTAACAGCCTATCGCGCTAGCCCATTGCGCCACGGAGACAGTCTTGCTCCACTCTCACCACCATCAGAACATATCTTCAAAGCTATCAGCGCAAAGAAAAAAGCAATACACCACTCCCGGGAGGGCTCGAAACTCCAACCTTTCGGTCAACATCCGATCGCGCTAGCCCATTGCGCCACGGAGACAGTCTTGCTCCCTTCTCACCACCATCAGAACATAACTTCAAAGCTATCAGCCTAAAGAAAAAAAAGCACCGCACAACCACCGTGTGGGCTCGAACCTCCAAACTTTTGGTTAACAGCCGATCGCGCTAGCCAATTGCGCCACGGAGACAGTCGTGCTTCACTCTCACCACCATCAGAACATATCTTCAAAGCTATCAGCGCAAAGAAAAAAGCAAAACACCACTCCCGGGAGGGCTCGAACCTCCAACTTTTCGGTTAACAGCCGATCGCGCTGGCCAATTGCGCCACGGAGAAAGTCCTGCTCCACTCTCACCACCGTCAGACCATTTCTTCAGAGCTATCACCCCAAAGAAAAAAAAAGCGCCGCACCACCACCGGGTGGGCTCGAACCTCCAACAATTCGGTTAACAGCCGATCGTGCTAGCCAATTGCCCCACGGTGACAGTCGTGCTTCACTCTCACCACCATCAGAACATATCTTCAAAGCTATCAGCTCATAGAAAAAAAAGCGCCGCACCACCACCGGGTGGGCTCGAACCTCCAACTTTTCGGTTAACAGCCGATTGCGCTAGCCAATTGCGCCACGGGGACCGTCCTGCTCCACTCTCACCACCGTCAGACCATTTCTTCAGAGCTATCACCCCAAAGAAAAAAAAAGCGCCGCACCACCACCGGGTGGGCTCGAACCTCCAACCTTTCGGGTAACAGCCGATCGCGCCAGCCAACTGCCCCACGGAGACAGTCGTGCTCCACTCTCACCACCGTCAGAACATTTCTTCAGAGCTATCACCCCAAAGAAAAAAAAGCGCCGCACCACCACCGGTTGGGCTAGAACCTCGAACCTTTTGGTTAACAGCCGATCGCGCTAGCCAATTGCGCCACGAAGACAGTCCTGCTCCACTCTCACCACCATCATAACATATCTTCAAAGCTATTACCGCAAAGAAAAAAGCAACACACCACTCCCGGGAGGGCTCAAAACTCCAACCTTTCGGTCAACAGCCGATCGCGCTAGCCCATTGCGCCACGGAGACAGTCTTGCTCATCTCTCACCACCATCAGATCATATCATCAAAGCTATCAGCCCAAAGAAAAAAAGCGCCGCACCACCCCCGGGTGGGCTCGAACCTCCAACCTTTCGGTTAACAGCCGATCGCGCTAGCCAACTGCGCCACGGAGACAGTCGTGCTCCACTCTCACCACCATCAGAACATATCTTCAAAGCTATCTGCGCAAAGAAAAAAGCAACACACCACACCCGGGAGGGATCGAAACTCTAACCTTTCGGTTAACAGCCGATCGCGCTAGCCAATTGCGCCACGGAGACAGTCCTGCTCTACTCTCACCACCATCAGAACATATCTTCAAAGCTATCAGCCCAAAGAAAAAAAAGCGCCGCACCACCGCCGGGTGGGCTCGAACCTCCAACCTTTCGGTTAACAGCCGATCGCGCTAGCCAACTGCGCCACGGAGACAGTCGTGCTCCACTCTCACCACCATCAGAACATATCTTCAAAGCTATCTGCGCAAAGAAAAAAGCAACACACCACTCCCGGGAGGGATCGAAACTCTAACCTTTCGGTTAACAGCCGATCGCGCTAGCCAATTGCGCCACGGAGACAGTCCTGCTCTACTCTCACCACCATCAGAACATATCTTCAAAGCTATCAGCACAAAGAAAAAAAGCGCCCCACCACCCCCGGGTGGGCTCGAACCTCCAACCTTTCGGTTAACAGCCGATCGCGCTAGCCAACTGCGCCACGGAGACAGTCGTGCTCCACTCTCACCACCATCAGAACATATCTTCAAAGCTATCTGCGCAAAGAAAAAAGCAACACACCACTCCCGGGAGGGATCGAAACTCTAACCTTTCGGTTAACAGCCGATCAAGCTAGCCAATTGCGCCACAGAGATAGTCCTGCTCCACTCTCACCACCATCAGAACATATCTTCAAAGCTATCAGCTCACAGAAAAAAAAGCGCCGCACAACCACTTGGTAGGCTCGAACCTCCAACTTTTCGGTTAACAGCCGATCGCGCTAGCCAATTGCGCCACAGAGATAGTCCTGCTCCACTCTCACCACCATCAGAACATATCTTCAAAGCTATCAGCCCAAAGAAAAAAAAAGCGCTGCACCACCACCGGGTGGGCTCGAACCTCCAACCTTATGGTTAACAGCCGATCGCGCTAGCCCATTGCGCCACGGAGACAGTCTTGCTCCACTCTCACCACCATCAGAACATATCTTCAAAGCTATCAGCGCAAAGAAAAAAGCAACACACCACTCCCGGGAGGGCTCGAAACTCCAACCTTTCGGTCAACAGCTGATCGCGCTAGCCCATTGCGCCACGGAGACAGTCTTGCTCCCTTCTCACCACCATCAGAACATAACTTCAAAGCTATCAGCCCAAAGAAAAAAAAGCACCGCACCACCACCGTGTGAGCTCGAACCTCCAACCTTTTGGTTAACAGCCGATCGCGCTAGCCAATTGCGCCATGGAGACAGTCGTGCTCCACTCTCACCACCGTCAGACCATTTATTCAGAGCTATCACCCCAAAGAAAAAAAAAGCGCCGCACCACCACCGGGTGGGCTCGAACCTCCAACCTTTCGGGTAACAGCCGATCGCGCTAGCCAATTGCCCCACGGAGGCAGTCGTGCTCCACTCTCACCACCGTCAGAACATTTCTTCAGAGCTATCACCCCAAAGAAAAAAAAGCGCCGCACCACCACCGGTTGGGCTAGAACCTCCAACATTTCGGTTAACAGCTGATCGCGCTAGCCAATTGCGCCACGAAGACAGTCCTGCTCCACTCTCACCACCATCAGAACATATCTTCAAAGCTATTACCGCAAAGAAAAAAGCAACACACCACTCCCGGGAGGGCTCAAAACTCCAACCTTTCGGTTAACAGCCGATCGCGCTAGCCCATTGCGCCACGGAGACAGTCTTGCTCCACTCTCACCACCATCAGATCATATCATCAAAGCTATCAGCCCAAAGAAAAAAAAGCACCGCACCACCACCGGGTGGGATCGAACCTCCAACTTTTCGGTTAACAGCCGATCGCGCTGGCCAATTGCGCCACGGAGACAGTCCTGCTCCACTCTCACCACAATTAGAACATATCTTCAAAGCTATCAGCCCAAAGAAAAAAAAGCGCCGCACCACCACCGGGTGGGCTGGAACCTCCAACCTTTCGGTTAATAGCAGATCGCGCTAGCCTATTGCGCCACGGAGACAATCGTGCTCCACTCTCACCACCATCAGAACATATCTTCAAAGCTATCAGCGCAAAGAAAAAAAAGCACCACACCACCACTGGGTGGGCTCGAACCTCCAACCTTTCGGTTAACAGCCGATCGCGCAAGCCAATTTTGCCATGTAGGCAGTCCTGCTCCACTCTCACCACCATCAGAACATATCTTCAAAGGTATCAGCCCAAAAAAAAGCGCAGCACCACCAGTGGGTGGGCTCGAACCTCCGACTTTTCGGTTAACAGCCGATCGCGCTAGCCAATTGCGCCACGGAGACAGTCCTGCTCCACTCTCACCACCATCAGAACATATCTTCAAAGCTATCAGCGCAAAGAAAAAAGCAACACACCACTCCCGGGAGGGATCGAAACTCCAACCTTTCGGTTAACAGCCGATCGCGCTAGCCAATTGCGCCACAGAGACAGTCCTGCTCCACTCTCACCACCATCAGAACATATCTTCAAAGCTATCAGCCAACAGAAACAAAAGCGCCACACAACCACCGGGTAGGCTCGAACCTCCGACTTTTCGGTTAACAGCCGATCGCGCTAGCCAATCGCGCCACGGAGACAGTCCTGCTCCACTCTCACCACCATAAGAACATATCTTCAAAGCTATCAGCCCAAAGAAAAAAAAAGCGCCGCACCACCACTGGGTGGGCTCGAACCTCCGACCTTTTGGTTAACAGCCGATCGCGCTAGCCAATTGCGCCACGGAGACAGTCCTGCTCCACTCTCACCACCATCAGAACATATTTTCAAAGCTATCAGCCCAAAGAAAAAAAAGCGCCGCACCACCACCGGGTGGGCTCGAACCTCCAACTTTCCGGTTAACAGCCGATCAAGCTAGCCAATTGCGCCACGGAGATAGTCCTGCTCCACTCTCACCACCATCAGAACATATCTTCAAAGCTATCAGCCCGAAGAAAAAAAAGCGCCACACCACCACTGGGTGGGCTCGAACCTCCGACCTTTTGGTCAACAGCCGATCGCGCTAGCCCATTGCGCAACGGAGACAGTCTTGCTCCCTTCTCACCACCATCAGAACATAACTTCAATGCTATCAGCCCAAAGAAAAAAAAGCACCGCACCACCACCGTGTGGGCTCGAACCTCCAAACTTTTGGTTAACAGCCGATCGCGCTAGCCAATTGCGCCACGGAGACAGTCGTGCTTAACTCTCACCACCATCAGAACATATCTTCAAAGCTATCAGCGCAAAGAAAAAAGCAAAACACCACTCCCGGGAGGGCTCGAACCTCCAATTTTTCGGTTAACAGCCGATCGCGCTGGCCAATTGCGCCACGGAGAAAGTCCTGCTCCACTCTCACCACCGTCAGACCATTTCTTCAGAGCTATGACCCCAAAGAAAAAAAAGCGCCGCACCACCACCGGGTGGGCTCCAACCTCCAACATTTCGGTTAACAGCCGATCGTGCTAGCCAATTGCCCCACGGTGACAGTCGTGCTCCACTCTCACCACCATCAGAACATATCTTCAAAGCCATCAGCCCATAGAAAAAAAGCGCCGCACCACCACCGGGTGGGCTCGAACCTCCAACTTTTGGTTAACAGCCGATTGCGCTAGCCAATTGCGCCACGGGGACCGTCCTGCTCCACTCTCACCACCGTCAGACCATTTCTTCAGAGCTATCACCCCAAAGAAAAAAAAGCGCCGCACCACCACCGGGTGGGCTCGAACCTCCAACCTTTCGGGTAACAGCCGATCGCGCTAGCCATTTGCCCCACGGAGACAGTCGTGCTCCACTCTCACCACCATCAGAACATATCTTCAAAACTATCAGCCAACAGAAACAAAAGCGCCACACAACCACCGGGTAGGCTCGAACCTCCGACTTTTCGGTTAACAGCCGATCGCGCTAGCCAATCGCGCCACGGAGACAGTCCTGCTCCACTCTCACCACCATAAGATCATATCTTCAAAGCTATCAGCCCAAAGAAAAAAAAGCGCCGCACCACCACTGGGTGGGCTCGAACCCCCGACCTTTTGGTTAACAGCCGATCGCGCTAGCCAATTGCGCCACGGAGACAGTCCTGCTCCACTCTCACCACCATCAGAACATATTTTCAAAGCTATCAGCCCAAAGAAAAAAAAGCGCCGCACCACCACCGGGTTGGCTCGAACCTTCAACTTTCCGGTTAACAGCCGATCAAGCTAGCCAATTGCGCCACGGAGATAGTCCTGCTCCACTCTCACCACCATCAGAACATATCTTCAAAGCTATCAGCCCACAGAAAAAAAAGCGCCGCACAACCACCGGGTAGGCTCGAACCTCCAACTTTTCGGTTAACAGCCGATCGCGCTAGCCAATTGCGCCACGGTGACAGACCTGCTCCACTCTCACCACCATAAGAACATATCATCAAAGCTATCAGCCCAAAGAAAAAAAAGCGCCGCACCACCACCGGGTGGGCTCGAACCTCCAACTTTCCGGTTAACAGCCGATCAAGCTAGCCAATTGCGCCACGGAGATAGTCCTGCTCCACTCTCACCACCATCAGAACATATCTTCAAAGCTATCAGCCCACAGAAAAAAAAGCGCTGCACCACCAGCGGGTGGGCTCGAACTTCCAACCTTACGGTTAACAGCCTATCGCGCTAGCCCATTGCGCCACGGAGACAGTCTTGCTCCACTCTCACCACCATCAGAACATATCTTCAAAGCTATCAGCGCAAAGAAAAAAGCAATACACCACTCCCGGGAGGGCTCGAAACTCCAACCTTTCGGTCAACATCCGATCGCGCTAGCCCATTGCGCCACGGAGACAGTCTTGCTCCCTTCTCACCACCATCAGAACATAACTTCAAAGCTATCAGCCTAAAGAAAAAAAAGCACCGCACAACTACCGTGTGGGCTCGAACCTCCAAACTTTTGGTTAACAGCCGATCGCGCTAGCCAATTGCGCCACGGAGACAGTCGTGCTTCACTCTCACCACCATCAGAACATATCTTCAAAGCTATCAGCGCAAAGAAAAAAGCAAAACACCACTCCCGGGAGGGCTCGAACCTCCAACTTTTCGGTTAACAGCCGATCGCGCTGGCCAATTGCGCCACGGAGAAAGTCCTGCTCCACTCTCACCACCGTCAGACCATTTCTTCAGAGCTATCACCCCAAAGAAAAAAAAGCGCCGCACCACCACCGGGTGGGCTCGAACCTCCAACAATTCGGTTAACAGCCGATCGTGCTAGCCAATTGCCCCACGGTGACAGTCGTGCTTCACTCTCACCACCATCAGAACATATCTTCAAAGCTATCAGCTCATAGAAAAAAAAGCGCCGCACCACCACCGGGTGGGCTCGAACCTCCAACTTTTCGGTTAACAGCCGATTGCGCTAGCCAATTGCGCCACGGGGACCGTCCTGCTCCACTCTCACCACCGTCAGACCATTTCTTCAGAGCTATCACCCCAAAGAAAAAAAAAGCGCCGCACCACCACCGGGTGGGCTCGAACCTCCAACCTTTCGGGTAACAGCCGATCGCGCCAGCCAACTGCCCCACGGAGACAGTCGTGCTCCACTCTCACCACCGTCAGAACATTTCTTCAGAGCTATCACCCCAAAGAAAAAAAAGCGCCGCACCACCACCGGTTGGGCTAGAACCTCGAACCTTTTGGTTAACAGCCGATCGCGCTAGCCAATTGCGCCACGAAGACAGTCCTGCTCCACTCTCACCACCATCATAACATATCTTCAAAGCTATTACCGCAAAGAAAAAAGCAACACACCACTCCCGGGAGGGCTCAAAACTCCAACCTTTCGGTCAACAGCCGATCGCGCTAGCCCATTGCGCCACGGAGACAGTCTTGCTCATCTCTCACCACCATCAGATCATATCATCAAAGCTATCAGCCCAAAGAAAAAAAGCGCCGCACCACCCCCGGGTGGGCTCGAACCTCCAACCTTTCGGTTAACAGCCGATCGCGCTAGCCAACTGTGCCACGGAGACAGTCGTGCTCCACTCTCACCACCATCAGAACATATCTTCAAAGCTATCTGCGCAAAGAAAAAAGCAACACACCACTCCCGGGAGGGATCGAAACTCTAACCTTTCGGTTAACAGCCGATCGCGCTAGCCAATTGCGCCACGGAGACAGTCCTGCTCTACTCTCACCACCATCAGAACATATCTTCAAAGCTATCAGCCCAAAGAAAAAAAAGCGCCGCACCACCGCCGGGTGGGCTCGAACCTCCAACCTTTCGGTTAACAGCCGATCGCGCTAGCCAACTGCGCCACGGAGACAGTCGTGCTCCACTCTCACCACCATCAGAACATATCTTCAAAGCTATCTGCGCAAAGAAAAAAGCAACACACCACTCCCTGGAGGGATTGAAACTCTAACCTTTCGGTTAACAGCCGATCGCGCTAGCCAATTGCGCCACGGAGACAGTCCTGCTCTACTCTCACCACCATCAGAACATATCTTCAAAGCTATCAGCACAAAGAAAAAAAGCGCCCCACCACCCCCGGGTGGGCTCGAACCTCCAACCTTTCGGTTAACAGCCGATCGCGCTAGCCAACTGCGCCACGGAGACAGTCGTGCTCCACTCTCACCACCATCAGAACATATCTTCAAAGCTATCTGCGCAAAGAAAAAAGCAACACACCACTCCCGGGAGGGATCGAAACTCTAACCTTTCGGTTAACAGCTGATCGCGCTAGCCAATTGCGCCACGGAGACAGTCCTGCTCCACTCTCACCACCATAAGATCATATCTTCAAAGCTATCAGCCCAAAGAAAAAAAAGCGCCGCACCACCACTGGGTGGGCTCGAACCCCCGACCTTTTGGTTAACAGCAGATCGCGCTAGCCAATTGCGCCACGGAGACAGTCCTGCTCCACTCTCACCACCATCAGAACATATTTTCAAAGCTATCAGCCCAAAGAAAAAAAAGCGCCGCACCACCACCGGGTTGGCTCGAACCTTCAACTTTCCGGTTAACAGCCGATCAAGCTAGCCAATTGCGCCACGGAGATAGTCCTGCTCCACTCTCACCACCATCAGAACATATCTTCAAAGCTATCAGCCCACAGAAAAAAAAGCGCCGCACAACCACCGGGTAGGCTCGAACCTCCAACTTTTCGAGTAACAGCCGATCGCGCTAGCCAATTGCGCCACGGTGACAGACCTGCTCCACTCTCACCACCATCAGAACATATCTTCAAAGCTATCAGCCCAAAGAAAAAAAAAGCACCGCACCACCACCGGGTGGGCTCGAACCTCCAACTTTCCGGTTAACAGCCGATCGCGCTAGCCAACTGCGCCACGGAGACAGTCGTGCTCCACTCTCACCACCATCAGAACATATCTTCAAAGCTATCAGCGCAAAGAAAAAAGCAACACACCACTCCCGGGAGGGATCAAAACTCCAACCTTTCGGTTAACAGCCGATCGCGCTAGCCAATTGCGCCATGGAGACAGTCCTGCTCCACTCTCACCACCATCAGAACATATCTTCAAAGCTATCAGCCCAAAGAAAAAAAAAGCACCGCACCACCACCGGGTGGGCTCGAACCTCCAACTTTTCGGTTAACAGCCGGTCACGCTAGCCAATTGCGCCACGGAGACAGTCCTGCTTCACTCTCACCACCATCAGAACATATCTTCAAAGCTATCAGCCCACAGAAAAAAAGCGCCACACAACCACCGGGTAGGCTCGAACCTCCGACTTTTCGGTTAACAGCCGATTGCGCTAGCCAATTGCGCCACGGAGACAGTCCTGCTACACTCTCACCACCATAAGAACATATCTTCAAAGCTATCAGCCCAAAGAAAAAAAAGCGCCGCACCACCACTGGGTGGGCTCGAACCTCCGACCTTTTGGTTAACAGCCGATCGCGCTAGCCAATTGCGCCACGGAGACAGTCCTGCTCCACTCTCACCACCATCAGAACATATTTTCAAAGCTATCAGCCCAAAGAAAAAAAAGCGCCGCACCACCACCGGGTGGGCTCGAACCTCAGACTTTCCGGTTAACAGCCGATCAAGCTAGCCAATTGCGCCACAGAGATAGTCCTGCTCCACTCTCACCACCATCAGAACATATCTTCAAAGCTATCAGCCCACAGAAAAAAAAGCGCCGCACAACCACTTGGTAGGCTCGAACCTTCAACTTTCCGGTTAACAGCCGATCAAGCTAGCCAATTGCGCCACGGAGATAGTCCTGCTCCACTCTCACCACCATCAGAACATATCTTCAAAGCTATCAGCCCACAGAAAAAAAAGCGCCGCACAACGACCGGGTAGGCTCGAACCTCCAACTTTTCGAGTAACAGCCGATCGCGCTAGCCAATTGCGCCACGGTGACAGACCTGCTCCACTCTCACCACCATCAGAACATATCTTCAAAGCTATCAGCCCAAAGAAAAAAAAAGCACCGCACCACCACCGGGTGGGCTCGAACCTCCAACTTTCCGGTTAACAGCCGATCGCGCTAGCCAACTGCGCCACGGAGACAGTCGTGCTCCACTCTCACCACTATCAGAACATATCTTCAAAGCTATCAGCGCAAAGAAAAAAGCAACACACCACTCCCGGGAGGGATCAAAACTCCAACCTTTCGGTTAACAGCCGATCGCGCTAGCCAATTGCGCCATGGAGACAGTCCTGCTCCACTCTCACCACCATCAGAACATATCTTCAAAGCTATCAGCCCAAAGAAAAAAAAAGCACCGCACCACCACCGGGTGGGCTCGAACCTCCAACTTTTCGGTTAACAGCCGATCACGCTAGCCAATTGCGCCACGGAGACAGTCCTGCTTCACTCTCACCACCATCAGAACATATCTTCAAAGCTATCAGCCCACAGAAAAAAAGCGCCACACAACCACCGGGTAGGCTCGAACCTCCGACTTTTCGGTTAACAGCCGATTGCGCTAGCCAATTGCGCCACGGAGACAGTCCTGCTACACTCTCACCACCATAAGAACATATCTTCAAAGCTATCAGCCCAAAGAAAAAAAAGCGCCGCACCACCACTGGGTGGGCTCGAACCTCCGACCTTTTGGTTAACAGCCGATCGCGCTAGCCAATTGCGCCACGGAGACAGTCCTGCTCCACTCTCACCACCATCAGAACATATTTTCAAAGCTATCAGCCCAAAGAAAAAAAAGCGCTGCACCACCACCGGGTGGGCTCGAACCTCCAACCTTTCGGTTAACAGCCGATCGCGCTAGCCCATTGCGCCACGGAGACAGTCTTGCTCCACTCTCACCACCATCAGATCATATCATCAAAGCTATCAGCCCAAAGAAAAAAAAGCACCGCACCACCACCGGGTGGGATCGAACCTCCAACTTTTCGGTTAACAGCCGATCGCGCTGGCCAATTGCGCCACGGAGACAGTCCTGCTCCACTCTCACCACAATTAGAACATATCTTCAAAGCTATCAGCCCAAAGAAAAAAAAGCGCCGCACCACCACCGGGTGGGCTGGAACCTCCAACCTTTCGGTTAATAGCAGATCGCGCTAGCCTATTGCGCCACGGAGACAATCGTGCTCCACTCTCACCACCATCAGAACATATCTTCAAAGCTATCAGCGCAAAGAAAAAAAAGCACCACACCACCACTGGGTGGGCTCGAACCTCCAACCTTTCGGTTAACAGCCGATCGCGCAAGCCAATTTTGCCATGTAGGCAGTCCTGCTCCACTCTCACCACCATCAGAACATATCTTCAAAGGTATCAGCCCAAAAAAAAGCGCAGCACCACCAGTGGGTGGGCTCGAACCTCCGACTTTTCGGTTAACAGCCGATCGCGCTAGCCAATTGCGCCACGGAGACAGTCCTGCTCCACTCTCACCACCATCAGAACATATCTTCAAAGCTATCAGCGCAAAGAAAAAAGCAACACACCACTCCCGGGAGGGATCGAAACTCCAACCTTTCGGTTAACAGCCGATCGCGCTAGCCAATTGCGCCACAGAGACAGTCCTGCTCTCCTCTCACCACCATCAGAACATATCTTCAAAGCTATCAGCCCAAAGAAAAAAAAAGCGCCGCACCACCGCCGGGTGGGCTCGAAACTCCTACCTTTCGGTTAACAGCCGATCGCGCTAGCCAATGCGCCAAGGAGACAGTCCTGCTTCACTCTCACCACCATCAGAACATATCTTCAAAGCTATCAGCCCAAAGAAAAAAAAGCGCCATACCACCACCGGGTGGGCTCGAACCTCCGACCTTTTGGTTAACACCGATCGTGCTCGCTAATTGCGCCATGGAGACAGTCCTGCTCAACTCTCACCACCATCAGAAGATATCTTCAAAGCTATCAGCCCAAAGAAAAAAAGCGCCGCACCACCACCGGGTAGGCTCGAACCTCCAACCTTTTGGTTAACAGCCATTCGCGCTAGCCAATTGCGCCACAGAGACAGTCCTGCTTCACTCTCACCACCATCAGAACATATCTTCAAAGCTATCAGCACAAAGAAAAAAAGCGCCGCACCACCCCCGGGTGGGCTCGAACCTCCAACCTTTCGGTTAACAGCCGATCGCGCTAGCCAACTGCGCCACGGAGACAGTCGTGCTCCACTCTCACCACCATCAGAACATATCTTCAAAGCTATCAGCGCAAAGAAAAAAGCAACACACCACTCCCGGGAGGGATCAAAACTCCAACCTTTCGGTTAACAGCCGATCGCGCTAGCCAATTGCGCCATGGAGACAGTCCTGCTCCACTCTCACCACCATCAGAACATATCTTCAAAGCTATCAGCCCAAAGAAAAAAAAGCACCGCACCACCACCGGGTGGGCTCGAACCTCCAACTTTTCGGTTAACAGCCGATCACGCTAGCCAATTGCGCCACGGAGACAGTCCTGCTTCACTCTCACCACCATCAGAACATATCTTCAAAGCTATCAGCCCACAGAAAAAAAGCGCCACACAACCACCGGGTAGGCTCGAACCTCCGACTTTTCGGTTAACAGCCGATCGCGCTAGCCAATTGCGCCACGGAGACAGCCCTGCTCCACTCTCACCACCATAAGAACATATCTTCAAAGCTATCAGCCCAAAGAAAAAAAAGCGCCGCACCACCACTGGGTGGGCTCGAACCTCCGACCTTTTGGTTAACAGCCGATCGCGCTAGCCAATTGCGCCACGGAGACAGTCCTGCTCCACTCTAACCACCATCAGAACATATTTTCAAAGCTATCAGCCCAAAGAAAAAAAAGCGCCGCACCACCACCGGGTGGGCTCGAACCTCAGACTTTCCGGTTAACAGCCGATCAAGCTAGCCAATTGCGCCACAGAGATAGTCCTGCTCCACTCTCACCACCATCAGAACATATCTTCAAAGCTATCAGCCCACAGAAAAAAAAGCGCACACAACCACTTGGTAGGCTCGAACCTCCAACTTTTCGGTTAACAGCCTATCGCGCTAGCCAATTGCGCCACAGAGATAGTCCTGCTCCACTCTCACCACCATCAGAACATATCTTCAATGCTATCAGCCCAAAGAAAAAAAAGCGCTGCACCACCACCGGGTGGGCTCGAACCTCCAACCTTACGGTTAACAGCCGATCGCGCTAGCCCATTGCGCCAAGGAGACAGTCTTGCTCCACTCTCACCACCATCAGAACATATCTTCAAAGCTATCAGCGCAAAGAAAAAAGCAACACACCACTCCCGGGAGGGCTCGAAACTCCAACCTTTCGGTCAACAGCCGATCGCGCTAGCCCATTGTGCCACGGAGACAGTCTTGCTCCCTTCTCACCACCATCAGAACATAATTTCAAAGCTATCAGCCCAAAGAAAAAAAACCACCGCACCACCACCGTGTGGGCTCGAACCTCCAACCTTTTGGTTAACAGCCGATCGCGCTAGCCAATGGCGCCACGGAGACAGTCGTGCTTCACTCTCACCACCATCACAACATATCTTCAAAGCTATCAGCGCAAAGAAAAAAGCAAAACACCACTCCCGGGAGGGCTCGAACCTCCAACTTTTCGGTTAAAAGCCGATCGCGCTGGCCAAATGCGCCACGGAGAAAGTCCTGCTCCACCCTCACCACCGTCAGACCATTTCTTCAGAGCTATCACCCCAAAGAAAAAAAAAGCGCCGCACCACCACCGGGTGGGCTCGAACCTCCATCCTTTTGGTTAACAGCCGATCGTGCTAGCCAATTGCCCCACGGTGACAGTCGTGCTCCACTCTCACCACCATCAGAACATATCTTCAAAGCTATCAGCCCATAGAAAAAAAAGCGCCGCACCACCACCGGGTGGGCTCGAACCTCCAACTTTTCGGTTAACAGCCGATTGCTCTAGCCAATTGCGCCACGGGGACCGTCCTGCTCCACTCTCACCACCGTCAGACCATTTATTCAGAGCTATCACCCCAAAAAAAAAAAAAGCGCCGCACCACCACCGGGTGGGCTCGAACCTCCAACCTTTCGGGTAACAGCCGATCGCGCTAGCCAATTGCCCCACGGAGACAGTCGTGCTCCACTCTCACCACCGTCAGAACATTTCTTCAGAGCTATCACCCCAAAGAAAAAAAAGCGCCGCACCACCACCGGTTGGGCTAGAACCTCCAACATTTCGGTTAACAGCCGATCGCGCTAGCCAATTGCGCCACGAAGACAGTCCTGCTCCACTCTCACCACCATCAGAACATATCTTCAAAGCTATTACCGCAAAGAAAAAAGCAACACACCACTCCCGGGAGGGCTCAAAACTCCAACCTTTCGGTTAACAGCCGATCGCGCTAGCCCATTGCGCCACGGAGACAGTCTTGCTCCACTCTCACCACCATCAGAACATAACTTCAAAGCTATCATCGCAAAGAAAAAAGCAACACACCACTCCCGGGAGGGCTCGAAACTCCAACCTTTCGGTCAACAGCCGATCGCGCTAGCCCATTGCGCCACGGAGACAGTCTTGCTCATCTCTCACCACCATCAGATCATATCATCAAAGCTATCAGCCCAAAGAAAAAAAAGCACCGCACCACCACCGGGTGGGATCGAACATCCAACTTTTCGGTTAACAGCCGATCGCGCCTGCCAATTGCGCCACGGAGACAGTCCAGCTCCACTCTCACCACAATTAGAACATATCTTCAAAGCTATCAGCCCAAAGAAAAAAAGCGCCGCACCACCACCGGGTGGGCTGGAACCTCCAACCTTTCGGTTAACAGCAGATCGCGCTAGCCTATTGCGCCACGGAGACAATCGTGCTCCACTCTCACCACCATCAGAACATATCTTCAAAGCTATCAGCGCAAAGAAAAAAAAGCACCACACCACCACTGGGTGGGCTCGAACCTCCAACCTTTCGGTTAACAGCCGATCGCGCAAGCCAATTTTGCCATGTAGACAGTCCTGCTCCACTCTCACCACCATCAGAACATATCTTCAAAGGTATCAGCCCAAAAAAAAGCGCAGCACCACCAGTGGGTGGGCTCGAACCTCCGACTTTTCGGTTAACAGCCGATCGCGCTAGCCAATTGCGCCACGGAGACAGTCCTGCTCCACTCTCACCACCATCAGAACATATCTTCAAAGCTATCAGCCCAAAGAAAAAAAACCACCGCACCACCACCAGGTGGGCTCGAACCTCCAACTTTTCGGTTAACAGCCAATCGCGCTAGCCAATTGCGCCACGGAGACAGTCTTGCTCCACTCTCACCACCATCAGAACATATCTTCAAAGCTATCAGCGCAAAGAAAAAAGCAACACACCACTCCCGGGACGGCTCGAAACTCCAACCTTTCGGTCAACAGCCGATCGCGCCAGCCCATTGTGCCACGGAGACAGTCTTGCTCCCTTCTCACCACCATCAGAACATAACTTCAAAGCTATCAGCCCAAAGAAAAAAAGCACCGCACCACCACCGTGTGGGCTCGAACCTCCAACCTTTTGGTTAACAGCCGATCGCGCTAGCCAATTGCGCCACGGAGACAGTCGTGCTTCACTCTCACCACCATCACAACATATCTTCAAAGCTATCAGCGCAAAGAAAAAAGCAAAACACCACTCCCGGGAGGGCTCGAACCTCCAACTTTTCGGTTAAAAGCCGATCGCGCTGGCCAAATGCGCCACGGAAAAAGTCCTGCTCCACCCTCACCACCGTCAGACCATTTCTTCAGAGCTATCACCCCAAAGAAAAAAAAAGCGCCGCACCACCACCGGGTGGGCTCGAACCTCCATCCTTTCGGTTAACAGCCGATCGTGCTAGCCAATTGCCCCACGGTGACAGTCGTGCTCCACTCTCACCACCATCAGAACATATCTTCAAAGCTATCAGCCCATAGAAAAAAAAGCGCCGCACCACCACCGGGTGGGCTCGAACCTCCAACTTTTCGGTTAACAGCCGATTGCTCTAGCCAATTGCGCCACGGGGACCGTCCTGCTCCACTCTCACCACCGTCAGACCATTTATTCAGAGCTATCACCCCAAAGAAAAAAAAGCGCCGCACCACCACCGGGTGGGCTCGAACCTCCAACCTTTCGGGTAACAGCCGATCGCGCTAGCCAATTGCCCCACGGAGACAGTCGTGCTCCACTCTCACCACCGTCAGAACATTTCTTCAGAGCTATCACCCCAAAGAAAAAAAAGCGCCGCACCACCACCGGTTGGGCTAGAACCTCCAACATTTCGGTTAACAGCCGATCGCGCTAGCCAATTGCGCCACGAAGACAGTCCTGCTCCACTCTCACCACCATCAGAACATATCTTCAAAGCTATTACCGCAAAGAAAAAAGCAACACACCACTCCCGGGAGGGCTCAAAACTCCAACCTTTCGGTTAACAGCCGATCGCGCTAGCCCATTGCGCCACGGAGACAGTCTTGCTCCACTCTCACCACCATCAGAACATATCTTCAAAGCTATCATCGCAAAGAAAAAAGCAACACACCACTCCCGGGAGGGCTCGAAACTCCAACCTTTCGGTCAACAGCCGATCGCGCTAGCCCATTGCGCCACGGAGACAGTCTTGCTCATCTCTCACCACCATCAGATCATATCATCAAAGCTATAAGCCCAAAGAAAAAAAAGCACCGCACCACCACCGGGTGGGATCGAACCTCCAACTTTTCGGTTAACAGCCGATCGCGCTGGCCAATTGCGCCACGGAGACAGTCCTGCTCCACTCTCACCACAATTAGAACATATCTTCAAAGCTATCAGCCCAAAGAAAAAAAAAGCGCCGCACCACCACCGGGTTGGCTGGAACCTCCAACCTTTCGGTTGACAGCAGATCGCGCTAGCCTATTGCGCCACGGAAACAATCGTGCTCCACTCTCACCACCATCAGAACATATCTTCAAAGCTATCAGCGCAAAGAAAAAAAAAGCACCGCACCACCACTGGGTGGGCTCGAACCTCCAACCTTTCGGTTAACAGCCGATCGCGCAAGCCAATTTTGCCATGTAGACAGTCCTGCTCCACTCTCACCACCATCAGAACATATCTTCAAAGGTATAAGCCCAAAAAAAAGCGCCGCACCACCGGTGGGTGGGCTCGAACCTCCGACTTTTCGGTTAACAGCCGATCGCGCTAGCCAATTGCGCCACGGAGACAGTCCTGCTCCACTCTCACCACCATCAGAACATATCTTCAAAGCTATCAGCCCAAAGAAAAAAACCTCCGCACCACCACCGGGTGGGCTCGAACCTCCAACTTTTCGGTAAACAGCCAATCGCGCTAGCCAATTGCGCCACGGAGACAGTCCTGCTCCACTCTCACCACCATCAGAACATATCTTCAAAGCTATCAGCACAAAGAAAAAAAGCGCCGCACCACCCCCGGGTGGGCTCGAACCTCCAACCTTTCGGTTAACAGCCGATCGCGCTAGCCAACTGCGCCACGGAGACAGTCGTGCTCCACTCTCACCACCATCAGAACATATCTTCAAAGCTATCAGCGCAAAGAAAAAAGCAACACACCACTCCCGGGAGGGATCGAAACTCCAACCTTTCGGTTAACAGCCGATCGCGCTAGCCAATTGCGCCACGGAGACAGTCCTGCTCTCATCTCACCACCATCAGAACATATCTTCAAAGCTATCAGCCCAAAGAAAAAAAGGCGCCGCACCACCGCCGGGTGGGCTCGAAACTCCTACCTTTCGGTTAACAGCCGATCGCGCTAGCCAATGCGCCACGGAGACAGTCCTGCTTCACTCTCACCACCATCAGAACATATCTTCAAAGCTATCAGCCCAAAGAAAAAAAAGCGCCATACCACCACTGGGTGGGCTCGAACCTCCGACCTTTTGGTTAACACCAATCGTGCTCGCCAATTGCGCCATGGAGACAGTCCTGCTCAACTCTCACCACCATCAGAAGATATCTTCAAAGCTATCAGCCCAAAGAAAAAAAGCACCGCACCACCACCGGGTGGGCTCGAACCTCCAACTTTTCGGTTAACAGCCGATCACGCTAGCCAATTGCGCCACGGAGACAGTCCTGCTCCACTCTCACCACCATCAGAACATATCTTCAAAGCTATCAGTCCAAAGAAAAAAAAAGCGCTGCACCACCACCGGGTGGGCTCGAACCTCCAACCTTACGGTTAACAGCCGATCGCGCTAGCCCATTGCGCCAAGGAGACAGTCTTGCTCCACCCTCACCACCATCAGAACATATCTTCAAAGCTATCAGCGCAAAGAAAAAAGCAACACACCACTCCCGGGAGGGCTCGAAACTCCAACCTTTCGGTCAACAGCCGATCGCGCTAGCCCATTGTGCCACGGAGACAGTCTTGCTCCCTTCTCACCACCATCAGAACATAACTTCAAAGCTATCAGCCCAAAGAAAAAAAAGCACCGCACCACCACCGTGTGGGCTCGAACCTCCAACCTTTTGGTTAACAGCCGATCGCGCTAGCCAATTGCGCCACGGAGACAGTCGTGCTTCACTCTCACCACCATCACAACATATCTTCAAAGCTATCAGCGCAAAGAAAAAAGCAAAACACCACTCCCGGGAGCGCTCGAACCTCCAACTTTTCGGTTAAAAGCCGATCGCGCTGGCCAAATGCGCCACGGGGAAAGTCCTGCTCTACCCTCACCACCGTCAGACCATTTCTTCAGAGCTATCACCCCAAAGAAAAAAAAGCGCCGCACCACCACCGGGTGGGCTCGAACCTCCATCCTTTCGGTTAACAGCCGATCGTGCTAGCCAATTGCCCCACGGTGACAGTCGTGCTCCACTCTCACCACCATCAGAACATATCTTCAAAGCTATCAGCCCATAGAAAAAAAAGCGCCGCACCACCACCGGGTGGGCTCGAACCTCCAACTTTTCGGTTAACAGCCGATTGCTCTTGCCAATTGCGCCACGGGGACCGTCCTGCTCCACTCTCACCACCGTCAGACCATTTATTCAGAGCTATCACCCCAAAGAAAAAAAAAGCGCCGCACCACCACCGGGTGGGCTCGAACCTCCAACCTTTCGGGTAACAGCCGATCGCGCTAGCCAATTGCCCCACGGAGACAGTCGTGCTCCACTCTCACCACCGTCAGAACATTTCTTCAGAGCTATCACCCCAAAGAAAAAAAAGCGCCGCACCACCACCGGTTGGGCTAGAACCTCCAACATTTCGGTTAACAGCCGATCGCGCTAGCCAATTGCGCCACGAAGACAGTCCTGCTCCACTCTCACCACCATCAGAACATATCTTCAAAGCTATTACCGCAAAGAAAAAAGCAACACACCACTCCCGGGAGGGCTCAAAACTCCAACCTTTCGGTTAACAGCCGATCGCGCTAACCCATTGCGCCACGGAGACAGTCTTGCTCCACTCTCACCACCATCAGAACATATCTTCAAAGCTATCATCGCAAAGAAAAAAGCAACACACCACTCCCGGGAGGGCTCGAAACTCCAACCTTTCGGTCAACAGCCGATCGCGCTAGCCCATTGCGCCACGGAGACAGTCTTGCTCATCTCTCACCACCATCAGATCATATCATCAAAGCTATCAGCCCAAAAAAAAAGCACCGCACCACCACCGGGTGGGATCGAACCTCCAACTTTTCGGTTAACAGCCGATCGCGCTGGCCAATTGCGCCACGGAGACAGTCCAGCTCCACTCTCACCACAATTAGAACATATCTTCAAAGCTATCAGCCCAAAGAAAAAAAGCGCCGCACCACCACCGGGTGGGCTGGAACCTCCAACCTTTCGGTTAACAGCAGATCGCGCTAGCCTATTGCGCCACGGAGACAATCGTGCTCCACTCTCACCACCATCAGAACATATCTTCAAAGCTATTACCGCAAAGAAAAAAGCAACACACCACTCCCGGGAGGGCTCAAAACTCCAACCTTTCGGTTAACAGCCGATCGCGCTAACCCATTGCGCCACGGAGACAGTCTTGCTCCACTCTCACCACCATCAGAACATATCTTCAAAGCTATCATCGCAAAGAAAAAAGCAACACACCACCACTGGGTGGGCTCGAACCTCCAACCTTTCGGTTAACAGCCGATCGCGCAAGCCAATATTGCCATGTAGACAGTCCTGCTCCACTCTCACCACCATCAGAACATATCTTCAAAGGTATCAGCCCAAAAAAAGCGCAGCACCACCAGTGTGTGGGCTCGAACCTCCGACTTTTCGGTTAACAGCCGATCGCGCTAGCCAATTGCGCCACGGAGACAGTCCTGCTCCACTCTCACCACCATCAGAACATATCTTCAAAGCTATCAGCCCAAAGAAAAAAAACCACCGCACCACCACCGAGTGGGCTCGAACCTCCAACTTTTCGGTTAACAGCCGATTGCTCTAGCCAATTGCGCCACGGGGACCGTCCTGCTCCACTCTCACCACCGTCAGACCATTTATTCAGAGCTATCACCCCAAAGAAAAAAAAGCGCCGCACCACCACCGGGTGGGCTCGAACCTCCAACCTTTCGGGTAACAGCCGATCGCGCTAGCCAATTGCCCCACGGAGACAGTCGTGCTCCACTCTCACCACCGTCAGAACATTTCTTCAGAGCTATCACCCCAAAGAAAAAAAAGCGCCGCACCACCACCGGTTGGGCTAGAACCTCCAACATTTCGGTTAACAGCCGATCGCGCTAGCCAATTGCGCCACGAAGACAGTCCTGCTCCACTCTCACCACCATCAGAACATATCTTCAAAGCTATTACCGCAAAGAAAAAAGCAACACACCACTCCCGGGAGGGCTCAAAACTCCAACCTTTCGGTTAACAGCCGATCGCGCTAGCCCATTGCGCCACGGAGACAGTCTTGCTCCACTCTCACCACCATCAGAACATATCTTCAAAGCTATCATCGCAAAGAAAAAAGCAACACACCACTCCCGGGAGGGCTCGAAACTCCAACCTTTCGGTCAACAGCCGATCGCGCTAGCCCATTGCGCCACGGAGACAGTCTTGCTCATCTCTCACCACCATCAGATCATATCATCAAAGCTATAAGCCCAAAGAAAAAAAAGCACCGCACCACCACCGGGTGGGATCGAACCTCCAACTTTTCGGTTAACAGCCGATCGCGCTGGCCAATTGCGCCACGGAGACAGTCCTGCTCCACTCTCACCACAATTAGAACATATCTTCAAAGCTATCAGCCCAAAGAAAAAAAAAGCGCCGCACCACCACCGGGTTGGCTGGAACCTCCAACCTTTCGGTTGACAGCAGATCGCGCTAGCCTATTGCGCCACGGAAACAATCGTGCTCCACTCTCACCACCATCAGAACATATCTTCAAAGCTATCAGCGCAAAGAAAAAAAAAGCACCGCACCACCACTGGGTGGGCTCGAACCTCCAACCTTTCGGTTAACAGCCGATCGCGCAAGCCAATTTTGCCATGTAGACAGTCCTGCTCCACTCTCACCACCATCAGAACATATCTTCAAAGGTATAAGCCCAAAAAAAAGCGCCGCACCACCGGTGGGTGGGCTCGAACCTCCGACTTTTCGGTTAACAGCCGATCGCGCTAGCCAATTGCGCCACGGAGACAGTCCTGCTCCACTCTCACCACCATCAGAACATATCTTCAAAGCTATCAGCCCAAAGAAAAAAACCTCCGCACCACCACCGGGTGGGCTCGAACCTCCAACTTTTCGGTAAACAGCCAATCGCGCTAGCCAATTGCGCCACGGAGACAGTCCTGCTCCACTCTCACCACCATCAGAACATATCTTCAAAGCTATCAGCACAAAGAAAAAAAGCGCCGCACCACCCCCGGGTGGGCTCGAACCTCCAACCTTTCGGTTAACAGCCGATCGCGCTAGCCAACTGCGCCACGGAGACAGTCGTGCTCCACTCTCACCACCATCAGAACATATCTTCAAAGCTATCAGCGCAAAGAAAAAAGCAACACACCACTCCCGGGAGGGATCGAAACTCCAACCTTTCGGTTAACAGCCGATCGCGCTAGCCAATTGCGCCACGGAGACAGTCCTGCTCTCATCTCACCACCATCAGAACATATCTTCAAAGCTATCAGCCCAAAGAAAAAAAGGCGCCGCACCACCGCCGGGTGGGCTCGAAACTCCTACCTTTCGGTTAACAGCCGATCGCGCTAGCCAATGCGCCACGGAGACAGTCCTGCTTCACTCTCACCACCATCAGAACATATCTTCAAAGCTATCAGCCCAAAGAAAAAAAAGCGCCATACCACCACTGGGTGGGCTCGAACCTCCGACCTTTTGGTTAACACCAATCCTGCTCGCCAATTGCGCCATGGAGACAGTCCTGCTCAACTCTCACCACCATCAGAAGATATCTTCAAAGCTATCAGCCCAAAGAAAAAAAGCACCGCACCACCACCGGGTGGGCTCGAACCTCCAACTTTTCGGTTAACAGCCGATCACGCTAGCCAATTGCGCCACGGAGACAGTCCTGCTCCACTCTCACCACCATCAGAACATATCTTCAAAGCTATCAGTCCAAAGAAAAAAAAAGCGCTGCACCACCACCGGGTGGGCTCGAACCTCCAACCTTACGGTTAACAGCCGATCGCGCTAGCCCATTGCGCCAAGGAGACAGTCTTGCTCCACCCTCACCACCATCAGAACATATCTTCAAAGCTATCAGCGCAAAGAAAAAAGCAACACACCACTCCCGGGAGGGCTCGAAACTCCAACCTTTCGGTCAACAGCCGATCGCGCTAGCCCATTGTGCCACGGAGACAGTCTTGCTCCCTTCTCACCACCATCAGAACATAACTTCAAAGCTATCAGCCCAAAGAAAAAAAAGCACCGCACCACCACCGTGTGGGCTCGAACCTCCAACCTTTTGGTTAACAGCCGATCGCGCTAGCCAATTGCGCCACGGAGACAGTCGTGCTTCACTCTCACCACCATCACAACATATCTTCAAAGCTATCAGCGCAAAGAAAAAAGCAAAACACCACTCCCGGGAGCGCTCGAACCTCCAACTTTTCGGTTAAAAGCCGATCGCGCTGGCCAAATGCGCCACGGGGAAAGTCCTGCTCCACCCTCACCACCGTCAGACCATTTCTTCAGAGCTATCACCCCAAAGAAAAAAAAGCGCCGCACCACCACCGGGTGGGCTCGAACCTCCATCCTTTCGGTTAACAGCCGATCGTGCTAGCCAATTGCCCCACGGTGACAGTCGTGCTCCACTCTCACCACCATCAGAACATATCTTCAAAGCTATCAGCCCATAGAAAAAAAAGCGCCGCACCACCACCGGGTGGGCTCGAACCTCCAACTTTTCGGTTAACAGCCGATTGCTCTTGCCAATTGCGCCACGGGGACCGTCCTGCTCCACTCTCACCACCGTCAGACCATTTATTCAGAGCTATCACCCCAAAGAAAAAAAAAGCGCCGCACCACCACCGGGTGGGCTCGAACCTCCAACCTTTCGGGTAACAGCCGATCGCGCTAGCCAATTGCCCCACGGAGACAGTCGTGCTCCACTCTCACCACCGTCAGAACATTTCTTCAGAGCTATCACCCCAAAGAAAAAAAAGCGCCGCACCACCACCGGTTGGGCTAGAACCTCCAACATTTCGGTTAACAGCCGATCGCGCTAGCCAATTGCGCCACGAAGACAGTCCTGCTCCACTCTCACCACCATCAGAACATATCTTCAAAGCTATTACCGCAAAGAAAAAAGCAACACACCACTCCCGGGAGGGCTCAAAACTCCAACCTTTCGGTTAACAGCCGATCGCGCTAACCCATTGCGCCACGGAGACAGTCTTGCTCCACTCTCACCACCATCAGAACATATCTTCAAAGCTATCATCGCAAAGAAAAAAGCAACACACCACTCCCGGGAGGGCTCGAAACTCCAACCTTTCGGTCAACAGCCGATCGCGCTAGCCCATTGCGCCACGGAGACAGTCTTGCTCATCTCTCACCACCATCAGATCATATCATCAAAGCTATCAGCCCAAAAAAAAAAGCACCGCACCACCACCGGGTGGGATCGAACCTCCAACTTTTCGGTTAACAGCCGATCGCGCTGGCCAATTGCGCCACGGAGACAGTCCAGCTCCACTCTCACCACAATTAGAACATATCTTCAAAGCTATCAGCCCAAAGAAAAAAAGCGCCGCACCACCACCGGGTGGGCTGGAACCTCCAACCTTTCGGTTAACAGCAGATCGCGCTAGCCTATTGCGCCACGGAGACAATCGTGCTCCACTCTCACCACCATCAGAACATATCTTCAAAGCTATTACCGCAAAGAAAAAAGCAACACACCACTCCCGGGAGGGCTCAAAACTCCAACCTTTCGGTTAACAGCCGATCGCGCTAACCCATTGCGCCACGGAGACAGTCTTGCTCCACTCTCACCACCATCAGAACATATCTTCAAAGCTATCATCGCAAAGAAAAAAGCAACACACCACCACTGGGTGGGCTCGAACCTCCAACCTTTCGGTTAACAGCCGATCGCGCAAGCCAATATTGCCATGTAGACAGTCCTGCTCCACTCTCACCACCATCAGAACATATCTTCAAAGGTATCAGCCCAAAAAAAGCGCAGCACCACCAGTGTGTGGGCTCGAACCTCCGACTTTTCGGTTAACAGCCGATCGCGCTAGCCAATTGCGCCACGGAGACAGTCCTGCTCCACTCTCACCACCATCAGAACATATCTTCAAAGCTATCAGCCCAAAGAAAAAAAACCACCGCACCACCACCGGGTGGGCTCGAACCTCCAACTTTTCGGTTAACAGCCAATCGCGCTAGCCAATTGCGCCACGGAGACAGTCTTGCTCCACTCTCACCACCATCAGAACATATCTTCAAAGCTATCAGCGCAAAGAAAAAAGCAACACACCACGCCCGGGAGGGCTCGAAACTCCAACCTTTCGGTCAACAGCCGATCGCGCCAGCCCATTGTGCCACGGAGACAGTCTTGCTCCCTTCTCACCACCATCAGAACATAACTTCAAAGCTATCAGCCCAAAGAAAAAAAAGCACCGCACCACCACCGTGTGGGCTCGAACCTCCAACCTTTTGGTTAACAGCCGATCGCGCTAGCCAATTGCCCCACGGAGACAGTCGTGCTCCACTCTCACCACCGTCAGAACATTTCTTCAGAGCTATCACCCCAAAGAAAAAAAAGCGCCGCACCACCACCGGTTGGGCTAGAACCTCCAACATTTCGGTTAACAGCCGATCGCGCTAGCCAATTGCGCCACGAAGACAGTCCTGCTCCACTCTCACCACCATCAGAACATATCTTCAAAGCTATTACCGCAAAGAAAAAAGCAACACACCACTCCCGGGAGGGCTCAAAACTCCAACCTTTCGGTTAACAGCCGATCGCGCTAACCCATTGCGCCACGGAGACAGTCTTGCTCCACTCTCACCACCATCAGAACATATCTTCAAAGCTATCATCGCAAAGAAAAAAGCAACACACCACTCCCGGGAGGGCTCGAAACTCCAACCTTTCGGTCAACAGCCGATCGCGCTAGCCCATTGCGCCACGGAGACAGTCTTGCTCATCTCTCACCACCATCAGATCATATCATCAAAGCTATCAGCCCAAAAAAAAAGCACCGCACCACCACCGGGTGGGATCGAACCTCCAACTTTTCGGTTAACAGCCGATCGCGCTGGCCAATTGCGCCACGGAGACAGTCCAGCTCCACTCTCACCACAATTAGAACATATCTTCAAAGCTATCAGCGCAAAGAAAAAAAAGCACCACACCACCACTGGGTGGGCTCGAACCTCCAACCTTTCGGTTAACAGCCGATCGCGCAAGCCAATATTGCCATGTAGACAGTCCTGCTCCACTCTCACCACCATCAGAACATATCTTCAAAGGTATCAGCCCAAAAAAAGCGCAGCACCACCAGTGTGTGGGCTCGAACCTCCGACTTTTCGGTTAACAGCCGATCGCGCTAGCCAATTGCGCCACGGAGACAGTCCTGCTCCACTCTCACCACCATCAGAACATATCTTCAAAGCTATCAGCCCAAAGAAAAAAAACCACCGCACCACCACCGGGTGGGCTCGAACCTCCAACTTTTCGGTTAACAGCCAATCGCGCTAGCCAATTGCGCCACGGAGACAGTCTTGCTCCACTCTCACCACCATCAGAACATATCTTCAAAGCTATCAGCGCAAAGAAAAAAGCAACACACCACGCCCGGGAGGGCTCGAAACTCCAACCTTTCGGTCAACAGCCGATCGCGCCAGCCCATTGTGCCACGGAGACAGTCTTGCTCCCTTCTCACCACCATCAGAACATAACTTCAAAGCTATCAGCCCAAAGAAAAAAAAGCACCGCACCACCACCGTGTGGGCTCGAACCTCCAACCTTTTGGTTAACAGCCGATCGCGCTAGCCATTTGCGCCACGGAGACAGTCGTGCTTCACTCTCACCACCATCACAACATATCTTCAAAGCTATCAGCGCAAAGAAAAAAGCAAAACACCACTCCCGGGAGGGCTCGAACCTCCAACTTTTCGGTTAAAAGCCGATCGCGCTGGCCAAATGCGCCACGGAGAAAGTCCTGCTCCACCCTCACCACCGTCAGACCATTTCTTCAGAGCTATCACCCCAAAGAAAAAAAAAGCGCCGCACCACCACCGGGTGGGCTCGAACCTCCATCCTTTCGGTTAACAGCCGATCGTGCTAGCCAATTGCCCCACGGTGACAGTCGTGCTCCACTCTCACCACCATCAGAACATATCTTCAAAGCTATCAGCCCATAGAAAAAAAAGCGCCGCACCACCACCGGGTGGGCTCGAACCTCCAACTTTTCGGTTAACAGCCGATTGCTCTAGCCAATTGCGCCACGGGGACCGTCCTGCTCAACTCTCACCACCGTCAGACCATTTATTCAGAGCTATCACCCCAAAGAAAAAAAAGCGCCGCACCACCACCGGGTGGGCTCGAACCTCCAACCTTTCGGGTAACAGCCGATCGCGCTAGCCAATTGCCCCACGGAGACAGTCGTGCTCCACTCCCACCACCGTCAGAACATTTCTTCAGAGCTATCACCCCAAAGAAAAAAAAGCGCCACACCACCACCGGTTGGGCTAGAACCTCCAACATTTCGGTTAACAGCCGATCGCGCTAGCCAATTGCGCCACGAAGACAGTCCTGCTCCACTCTCACCACCATCAGAACATATCTTCAAAGCTATTACCGCAAAGAAAAAAGCAACACACCACTCCCGGGAGGGCTCAAAACTCCAACCTTTCGGTTAACAGCCGATCGCGCTAGCCCATTGCGCCACGGAGACAGTCTTGCTCCACTCTCACCACCATCAGAACATATCTTCAAAGCTATCATCGCAAAGAAAAAAGCAACACACCACTCCCGGGAGGGCTCGAAACTCCAACCTTTCGGTCAACAGCCGATCGCGCTAGCCCATTGCGCCACGGAGACAGTCTTGCTCATCTCTCACCACCATCAGATCATATCATCAAAGCTATCAGCCCAAAGAAAAAAAAGCACCGCACCACCACCGGGTGGGATCGAACCTCCAACTTATCGGTTAACAGCCGATCGCGCTGGCCAATTGCGCCACGGAGACAGTCCTGCTCCACTCTCACCACAATTAGAACATATCTTCAAAGCTATCAGCCCAAAGAAAAAAAAAAGCGCCGCACCACCACCGGGTGGGCTGGAACCTCCAACCTTTCGGTTAACAGCAGATCGCGCTAGCCTATTGCGCCACGGAAACAATCGTGCTCCACTCTCACCACCATCAGAACATATCTTCAAAGCTATCAGCGCAAAGAAAAAAAAAGCACCGCACCACCACTGGGTGGGCTCGAACCTCCAACCTTTCGGTTAACAGCCGATCGCGTAAGCCAATTTTGCCATGTAGACAGTCCTGCTCCACTCTCACCACCATCAGAACATATCTTCAAAGGTATAAGCTCAAAAAAAAGCGCCGCACCACCGGTGGGTGGGCTCGAACCTCCGACTTTTCGGTTAACAGCCGATCGCGCTAGCCAATTGCGCCACGGAGACAGTCCTGCTCCACTCTCACCACCATCAGAACATATCTTCAAAGCTATCAGCCCAAAGAAAAAAACCACCGCACCACCACCGGGTGGGCTCGAACCTCCAACTTTTCGGTTAACAGCCAATCGCGCTAGCCAATTGCGCCACGGAGACAGTCCTGCTCCACTCTCACCACCATCAGAACATATCTTCAAAGCTATCAGCACAAAGAAAAAAAGCGCCGCACCACCCCCGGGTGGGCTCGAACCTCCAACCTTTCGGTTAACAGCCGATCTCGCTAGCCAACTGCGCCACGGAGACAGTCGTGCTCCACTCTCACCACCATCAGAACATATCTTCAAAGCTATCAGCGCAAAGAAAAAAGCAACACACCACTCCCGGGAGGGATCGAAACTCCAACCTTTCGGTTAACAGCCGATCGCGCTAGCCAATTGCGCCACGGAGACAGTCCTGCTCTCCTCTCACCACCATCAGAACATAGCTTCAAAGCTATCAGCCCAAAGAAAAAAAAGCGCCGCACCACCGCCGGGTGGGCTCGAAACTCCTACCGTTCGGTTAACAGCCGATCGCGCTAGCCAATGCGCCACGAAGACAGTCCTGCTTCACTCTCACCACCATCAGAACATATCTTCAAAGCTATCAGCCCAAAGAAAAAAAAGCGCCATACCACCACCGGGTGGGCTCGAACCTCCGACCTTTTGGTTAACACCAATCGTGCTCGCCAATTGCGCCATGGAGACAGTCCTGCTCAACTCTCACCACCATCAGAAGATATCTTCAAAGCTATCAGCCCAAAGAAAAAAAGCACCGCACCACCACCGGGTGGGCTTGAACCTCCAACTTTTCGGTTAACAGCCGATCACGCTAGCCAATTGCGCCACGGAGACAGTCCTGCTCCACTCTCACCACCATCAGAACATATCTTCAAAGCTATCAGCCCAAAGAAAAAAAAGCACTGCACCACCACCGGGTGGGCTCGAACTGTAACGAACACGCCAGGGCCGTGGCTGGGCCAAGACAAAAGCTTTATTGCGATAGCGCGGGTTAATGTAGCGTTGTGCGAGAGGGGTTAAGGGGAAGGGAAGGAGAAGAAGCAGTGGTGATAACGGCGGCTTCGGCTGGCGTGACGTCACGGATACATCATTCCGCTCCCCCTACGGTGAGTAACGGTCTGGGGGTTTGCGTTGCCGGCCCGAGCGACGCAACACCGGAGTTGAGGGGCTCCCGGCGATCTCGCTCCTTGTTGGCGCTCGCCTCGGTGTTCCTCCTGCTAGGGCCCCGCCGGCAGTTTCGAGGCACCGAGAGTCACCGACTTCTCCCTGGTCATGCTCCAACTCCCGTGGCTTCACCTGGTCGCTGTGGCGCCTAATGGTTTCCCCCTCCGGACCATCGGCATTCACCAGGCGGGCTCCGTCTGTCGATGTAATGCTGGCTGGAGTCCACGGCTCGCCTCGCCCGAAGTTCCTCACCCAGACTGGCTCCCCGGGCTGCCACCCATCGAGGGGGGGACGGTCAACTGGTGAGGGCGGAATGGACACTGCGTTGTCCAGCCTGGAGCGAAGATCGTAGCCCATTAGGAGTTGCGCTGGTGTCCGGCCCCCGGCCTGCGGCGTCCTGCGGTACCTGTGCAAAATCCTAGCCAGGCGGGTTTTCAGTGACCCTTGTACATTCTTCTTCAATGAATCCTTCACCGTACGAACCGCCCGCTCCACGAGCCCATTGGACTGGGGGTGATACGGTGCTGTTCGGAGGTGTACTATGTTATTCAGCTTCGTAAAGGTGTTAAATTCCCAACTCGTAAACTGTGGGCCATTATCGGATACCAGCGTCCGGGGCAACCCGAATGTACTGAACAAGGTGCGCAGAGCCTCTATGGTGGCGTGTGTGGTGGAACTCTTCATGGGTATCGCTTCTATCCACTTACTATGTGAATCCACCACAATCAGTAGCATGTGACCATCGATCGGCCCCGCAAAATCGATATGCAGCCTCGACCAACGCTCATCCGTTTCTGGCCACGCAACAGGGGTGTCTTTGGGGGCATAGGGGCAGCTTGGATGCAACTGGTGCAGGACTTAACCATGTGCTCAATGTCATTATCGATCCGGGGGTACCACATCAAGGAGCGCCCTAGCCGCTTCATTGAGCAAATCCCTTGATGAGTATCATGCAGCAGACGTAACATCACTGCTCGGGCACTCTTAGGGACGATCACTCGATGGCCCCAGTATAGAAGCCCATAACTCCCCGTTATCTCAGCTTTCCGGTTGAAGTATGGCATCAAGTGCTGGTCCTTAGGCCCCAAATTTCTTGGCCATCCCTCCTGCACCCATTTTTGCACCTTTGCTAAATCGTCATCAAGCTCCGTGAGAGTGCCCAGTTGCCTCGCAGACATGACACCATCATTGAGGGTCTCCGTGAGCAGGACATACTCACCGTCCACAGTTTCTTCCTGCATCTCTGGCTGGGAAGTTGCTGACGTGGGGAGTCGGCTGAGGGCATCGGCTGGAATGTTGTCTTTCCCGGGCTGGTGTTTGATGACGTAATCGTAGGCGCTCAGCAGCAGGGCCCACCGCTGGATTCGCGCAGCGGCCATCACGGGCACTGGCCTGTCTGGGTGAAAAAGTGCAACAAGCGGCTTATGGTCCGTCATCAATGTGAAAGTATTGCCGAGCAAGTATTGTCGGAATTTCGACGCACCAAACACAAGTGCCAAGGCTTCACGCTCCAGCTGCGAGTAATTTTTTTCAGCTCCAGTCAATAACCGAGAGCGGAACCCTATGGGCCGAAGTACACCGCCCCCGACATCGTGTGAAAGCACTGCGCCTATTCCGTCCGGGGAGGCATCACATTCCAGGACTAGCGGCTTGTGTGGGTCAAAATGCGCCAGAAAGTCTGCCGATTTCAGAAGGTATTTCACACTGCTGAATGACTGCTGTTGAGCGGTATCCCACTTCCCCTTAGCTTCCTTCCGGAGTAGTTGATATAGGGGTGCCATGGCGGTCGATGCATTGGGAAGAAACTTGTGGTAGTACGTTACCATGCCGAGGTAGGACCTTAACTCTGCGGAATTCCGTGGTGCCTGAACCTTAAGGATGGCGTCTATGTTTTCCGTCTTTGGTTGAAGACCTCGAGCGCTGATTCGATGCCCCAAAAAATCCACCTCTAGTTGGCGGAACTTGCACTTGTCTGCGTTCAGGCGCACGCCGTATTCCCGGAAACGCTTGAATACATTGTGCAGGGTGGTGCAGTCATTGCGTTTCTCTGCCACGATGACGTCGTCTAGGTAGACCTGAACACCCGGAAGTCCCTGCAAAATGGTCTCCATACGCCGTTGGAACACGGCCGGCGCGGACGCCACTCCAAAAGGCAGGCGAGTAAAGCTGAACAGTCCCTTATGCGTGTTTATGGTCGTGAGGTGCATGGCTTCCTCATCCAACGGAAGCTGGTCGTATGCCTCCCGCAAGTCTATCGTGGTAAAAACTTCACCGCCATTTAATGTAGCCAGGATATCCTCCACCCGTGGCAACGGATATTGCTCAGTGCGACAGGCTTTGTTGACCGTTAGCTTAAAATCGCCGCAAAGGCGGATGCAGCCATTCCGTTTCACTACCGGTACCACTGGCGCCGCCCACTCCGCATGAGGCACCGGTACAATAATACCCGCGCCCGAAAGGTGGTCCAGTTCCGCGTCGACCTTTGGCCGAAAAGCATACGGAACTTCGCGTGCTTTCCAAAACTTCGGCACCACGTTTTCTCGCGTCTCGAAGTGTACCGGTGGCCCTTTTATGAGCCCTAAACCTGGCGCGAACACATCAGCGAATTCTGCTAGCAACCGGTCCACGTTAACGTCGTCAGCACCGAGTAACGGCAGTTGCTCACCTGACGTGTTCACGTTCATTACCGGTGCCTCGAGCATGTGGAACGCTTGAATCAGGTCGCGTCCGCAGAGGTTTGGGCCGGAGCAACCAAGGACTTGCAAAGATCCAGCCGTCGACTTGTTTCCGCACGAAACCTTGAGCTGAAGTTGTCCCCGCACTGGAAGCCGTCCCAGGAAGCAGGTGAGTTTCAATGGCGAACCACGCAGCTTCGGCCACACTGTTTTGTTCCGCTCATATGTGGGCCACGTGATGACCGAAACCGGCGAGCATGTGTCGACCTGCATGTTCACTGGAACCCCACCACAATCCAAGGTGCGCACGATGGGTTGCGTAATGCCGACGTGGCCGATGTGACTGTCCGCTGCCTCCAGCGCGAACATACCGTCCGTGCCAGTGTCTTCCTCCCGCGACAAGGCGTGTACTTGGCGTTCTGGTGGTACCACCCCGAACCCACTCTCACGGCGGCAACAGGCTCGAGCGATATGACCTCGTTGTTTACACTTGAAGCATGACGCCGAGCGGAAGCGGCAATCCTCGGGTCCGTGCCCTTTTGCTCCGCAGCGGTAACTGCGGTTAACTTTTCGGTTAACAGCCGATCGCGCTAGCCAATTGCGCCATAGAGACAGTCTTGCTCCGCTCTCACCACCATCAGAACATATCTTCAAAGCTATCGTCGCAAAGAAAAAAGCAACACAGCACTCCCGGGTGGGCTCGAACCTCCAACTTTTCGGTTAACAGCCGATCGCACTGGCCAATTGCGCCACGGAGACAGTCCTGCTCCACTCTCACCACAATTAGAACATATCTTCAAAGCTATCAGCCCAAAGAAAAAAAAGCGCCGCACCACCACCGGGTGGGCTGGAACCTCCAACCTTTCGGTTAACAGCAGATCGCGCTAGCCAATTGCGCCACGGAGAAAATCGTGCTCCACTCTCACCACCATCAGAACATATCTTCAAAGATATCAGCGCAAAGAAAAAAAAGCGCCGCACCACCACTGGGTGGGCTCGAACCTCCAACCTTTCGGTTAACAGCCGATCGCGCAAGCCAATTTTGCCATGGAGACAGTCCTGCTCCACTCTCACCACCATCAGAACATATCTTCAAAGCTATCAGCCCAAAGAAAAAAAAGCGCCATACCACCACAGGGTGGGCTCGAACCTCCGACCTTTTGGTTAACAGCTGATCGCGCTAGCCAATCGCGCCATGGAGACAGTCCTGCTCCACTCTCACCACCATCAGAACATATCTTCAAAGCTATCAGCCCAAAGAAAAAAAAAGCGCCGCACCACCGCCGGGTGGGCTCGAAACTCCTACCTTTCGGTTAACAGCCGATCGCGCTAGCCAATGCGCCACGGAGACAGTCCTGCTTCACTCTCACCACCATCAGAACATATCTTCAAAGCTATCAGCCCAAAGAAAAAAAAAAGCGCCGCACCACCACCGGGTGGGCTGGAACCTCCAACCTTTCGGTTAACAGCAGATTGCGCTAGCCAATTGCGCCACGGAGAAAATCGTGCTCCACTCTCACCACCATCAGAACATATCTTCAAATCTATCAGCGCAAAGAAAAAAAAGCGCCGCACCACCACTGGGTGGGCTCGAACCTCCAACCTTTCGGTCAACAGCCGATCGCGCAAGCCAATTTTGCCATGGAGACAGTCCTGCTCCACTCTAACCACCATCAGAACATATCTTCAAAGCTATCAGCGCAAAGAGAAAAGCAACACACCACTCCCGGGAGGGCTCGAAACTCCAACCTTTCGGTCAACAGCCGATCGCGCTAGCCCATTGCGCCACGGAGACAGTCTTGCTCTATTCTCACCACCATCAGAACATATCTTCAAAGCTATCAGCCCAAAGAAAAAAAAGCGCCATACCACCACCGGGTGGGCTCGAACCTCCGACCTTTTGGTTAACACCGATCGCGCTCGCCAATTGCGCCATGGAGACAGTCCTGCTCAACTCTCACCACCATCAGAAGATATCTTCAAAGCTATCAGCCCAAAGAAAAAAAAGCGCCGCACCACCGCCGGGTGGGCTCGAAACTCCTACCTTTCGGTTAACAGCCGATCGCGCTAGCCAATGCGCCACGGAGACAGTCCTGCTTCACTCTCACCACCATCAGAACATATCTTCAAAGCTATCAGCCCAAAGAAAAAAAAGCGCCATACCACCACCGGGTGGGCTCGAACCTCCGACCATTTGGTTAACACCGATCGCGCTCGCCAATTGCGCCATGGAGACAGTCCTGCTCAACTCTCACCACCATCAGAAGATATCTTCAAAGCTATCAGCCCAAAGAAAAAAAGCACCGCACCACCACCGGGTGGGCTCAAACCTCCAACTTTTCGGTTAACAGCCGATCACGCTAGCCAATTGCGCCACGGAGACAGTCCTGCTCCACTCTCACCACCATCAGAACATATCTTCAAAGCTATCAACCCACAGAAAAAAAAGCGCTGCACAACCACCGGGTAGGCTCCAGCCCCCGAATGTACGGTTAACAGCCGATCGCGCTAGCCAATTGCGCCACGGAGACAGTCCTGCTCCACTCTCACCACCATAAGAACATATCTTCAAAGCTATCAGCCCAAAGAAAAAAAAGCGCCGCACCACCACTGGGTGGGCTCGCACCTCCGACCTTTTGGTTAACAGCCGATCGCGCTAGCCATTGCGCCACGGAGACAATCCTGCTCCACTCTCACCACCATCAGAACATATCTTCAAAGCTATCAGCCCAAAGAAAAAAAAAAGCGACGCACCACCACCGGGTGGGCTCGACCCTCCAACTTTCCGGTTAACAGCCGATCACGCTAGCCAATTGCGCCACGGAGACAGTCCTGCTCCACTCTCACCACCATAATAACATATCTTCAAAGCTATCAGCCCAAAGAAAAAAAAGCGCCGCACCACCACTGGGTGGGCTCGAACCTCCGACCTTTTGGTTAACAGCCGATCGCGCTAGCCAATTGCGCCACGGAGACTCCTGCTCCACTCTCACCACCATCAGAACATATTTTCAAAGCTATCAGCCCAAAGAAAAAAAAGCGCCGCACCACCACCGGGTGGGCTCGAACCTCAGACTTTCCGGTTAACAGCCGATCGCGCTAGCCAATTGCGCCACGGAGACAGACCTGCTCCACTCTCACCACCATAAGAACATATCATCAAAGCTATCAGCCCGAAGAAAAAAAAGCGCCACACCACCACTGGGTGGGCTCGAACCTCCAACCATTTGGTTAAGAGCCGATCCCGCTAGCCAATTGCGCCACGGAGACAGTCCTGCTCCACTCTCACCACCGTCAGAACATTTCTTCAGAGCTATCAGCCCAAAGAAAAAAAAGCGCTGCACCACCACCGGATGGGCTCGAACCTCCAACCTTACGGTTAACAGCCGATCGCGCTAGCCCATTCTGCCACGGAGACAGTCGTGCTCCACTCTCACCACCATCAGAACATATCTTCAAAGCTATCAGCGCAAAGAAAAAAGCAACACACCACTCCCGGGAGGGATCAAAACTCCAACCTTTCGGTTAACAGCCGATCGCGCTAGCCAATTGCGCCATGGAGACAGTCCTGCTCCACTCTCACCACCATCAGAACATATCTTCAAAGCTATCAGCCCAAAGAAAAAAAAGCACCGCACCACCACCGGGTGGGCTCGAACCTCCAACTTTTCGGTTAACAGCCGATCACGCTAGCCAATTGCGCCACGGAGACAGCCCTGCTTCACTCTCACCACCATCAGAACATATCTTCAAAGCTATCAGCCCACAGAAAAAAAGCGCCACACAACCACCGGGTAGGCTCGAACCTCCGACTTTTCGGTTAACAGCCGATCGCGCTAGCCAATTGCGCCACGGAGACAGTCCTGCTCCACTCTCACCACCATAAGAACATATCTTCAAAGCTATCAGCCCAAAGAAAAAAAAGCGCCGCACCACCACTGGGTGGGCTCGAACCTCCGACCTTTTGGTTAACAGCCGATCGCGCTAGCCAATTGCGCCACGGAGACAGTCCTGCTCCACTCTAACCACCATCAGAACATATTTTCAAAGCTATCAGCCCAAAGAAAAAAAAGCGCCGCACCACCACCGGGTGGGCTCGAACCTCAGACTTTCCGGTTAACAGCCGATCAAGCTAACCAATTGCGCCACAGAGATAGTCCTGCTCCACTCTCACCACCATCAGAACATATCTTCAAAGCTATCAGCCCACAGAAAAAAAGCGCCGCACAACCACTTGGTAGGCTCGAACCTCCAACTTTTCGGTTAACAGCCGATCGCGCTAGCCAATAGCGCCACAGAGATAGTCCTGCTCCACTCTCACCACCATCAGAACATATCTTCAAAGCTATCAGCCCAAAGAAAAAAAAAGCGCTGCACCACCACCGGGTGGGCTCGAACCTCCAACCTTACGGTTAACAGCCGATCGCGCTAGCCCATTGCGCCAAGGAGACAGTCTTGCTCCACTCTCACCACCATCAGAACATATCTTCAAAGCTATCAGCGCAAAGAAAAAAGCAGCACACCACTCCCGGGAGGGCTCGAAACTCCAACCTTTCGGTCAACAGCCGATCGCGCTAGCCCATTGTGCCACGGAGACAGTCTTGCTCCCTTCTCACCACCATCAGAACATAACTTCAAAGCTATAAGCCCAAAGAAAAAAAAGCACCGCACCACCACCGTGTGGGCTCGAACCTCCAACCTTTTGGTTAACAGCCGATCGCGCTAGCCAATTGCGCCACGGAGACAGTCGTGCTTCACTCTCACCACCATCACAACATATCTTCAAAGCTATCAGCGCAAAGAAAAAAGCAAAACACCACTCCCGGGAGGGCTCGAACCTCCAACTTTTCGGTTAAAAGCCGATCGCGCTGGCCAAATGCGCCACGGAGAAAGTCCTGCTCCACCCTCACCACCGTCAGACCATTTCTTCAGAGCTATCACCCCAAAGAAAAAAAAAGCGCCGCACCACCACCGGGTGGGCTCGAACCTCCATCCTTTCGGTTAACAGCCGATCGTGCTAGCCAATTGCCCCACGGTGACAGTCGTGCTCCACTCTCACCACCATCAGAACATATCTTCAAAGCTATCAGCCCATAGAAAAAAAAGCGCCGCACCACCACCGGGTGGGCTCGAACCTCCAACTTTTCGGTTAACAGCCGATTGCTCTAGCCAATTGCGCCACGGGGACCGTCCTGCTCCACTCTCACCACCGTCAGACCATTTATTCAGAGCTATCACCCCAAAGAAAAAAAAAGCGCCGCACCACCAAAGGGTGGGCTCGAACCTCCAACCTTTCGGGTAACAGCCGATCGCGCTAGCCAATTGCCCCACGGAGACAGTCGTGCTCCACTCTCACCACCGTCAGAACATTTCTTCAGAGCTATCACCCCAAAGAAAAAAAAGCGCCGCACCACCACCGGTTGGGCTAGAACCTCCAACATTTCGGTTAACAGCCGATCGCGCTAGCCAATTGCGCCACGAAGACAATCCTGCTCCACTCTCACCACCATCAGAACATATCTTCAAAGCTATTACCGCAAAGAAAAAAGCAACACACCACTCCCGGGAGGGCTCAAAACTCCAACCTTTCGGTTAACAGCCGATCGCGCTAGCCCATTGCGCCACGGAGACAGTCTTGCTCCACTCTCACCACCATCAGAACATATCTTCAAAGCTATCATCGCAAAGAAAAAAGCAACACACCACTCCCGGGAGGGCTCGAAACTCCAACCTTTCGGTCAACAGCCAATCGCGCTAGCCCATTGCGCCACGGAGACAGTCTTGCTCATCTCTCACCACCATCAGATCATATCATCAAAGCTATCAGCCCAAAGAAAAAAAGCACCGCACCACCACCGGGTGGGATCGAACCTCCAACTTTCCGGTTAACAGCCGATCGCGCTGGCCAATTGCGCCACGGAGACAGTCCTGCTCCACTCTCACCACAATTAGAACATATCTTCAAAGCTATCAGCCCAAAGAAAAAAAAAGCGCCGCACCACCACCGGGTGGGCTGGAACCTCCAACCTTTCGGTTAACAGCAGATCGCGCTAGCCTATTGCGCCACGGAAACAATCGTGCTCCACTCTCACCACCATCAGAACATATCTTCAAAGCTATCAGCGCAAAGAAAAAAAAGCACCGCACCACCACTGGGTGGGCTCGAACCTCCAACCTTTCGGTTAACAGCCGATCGCGCAAGCCAATTTTGCCATGCAGACAGTCCTGCTCCACTCTCACCACCATCAGAACATATCTTCAAAGGTATAAGCCCAAAAAAAGCGCCGCACCACCAGTGGGTGGGCTCGAACCTCCGACTTTTCGGTTAACAGCCGATCGCGCTAGCCAATTGCGCCACGGAGACAGTCCTGCTCCACTCTCACCACCATCAGAACATATCTTCAAAGCTATCAGCCCAAAGAAAAAAAACCACCGCACCACCACCGGGTGGGCTCGAACCTCCAACTTTTCGGTTAACAGCCAATCGCGCTAGCCAATTGCGCCACGGAGACAGTCCTGCTCCACTCTCACCACCATCAGAACATATCTTCAAAGCTATCAGCACAAAGAAAAAAAGCGCCGCACCACCCCCGGGTGGGCTCGAACCTCCAACCTTTCGGTTAACAGCCGATCGCGCTAGCCAACTGCGCCACGGAGACAGCCGTGCTCCACTCTCACCACCATCAGAACATATCTTCAAAGCTATCAGCGCAAAGAAAAAAGCAACACACCACTCCCGGGAGGGATCGAAACTCCAACCTTTCGGTTAACAGCCGATCGCGCTAGCCAATTGCGCCACGGAGACAGTCCTGCTCTCCTCTCACCACCATCAGAACATATCTTCAAAGCTATCAGCCCAAAGAAAAAAAAAGCGCCGCACCACCGCCGGGTGGGCTCGAAACTCCTACCTTTCGGTTAACAGCCGATCGCGCTAGCCAATGCGCCACGGAGACAGTCCTGCTTCACTCTCACCACCATCAGAACATATCTTGAAAGCTATCAGCCCAAAGAAAAAAAAGCGCCATACCCCACCGGGTGGGCTCGAACCTCCGACCTTTTGGTTAACACCAATCGTGCTCGCCAATTGCGCCATGAAGACAGTCCTGCTCAACTCTCACCACCATCAGAAGATATCTTCAAAGCTATCAGCCCAAAGAAAAAAAGCACCGCACCACCACCGGGTGGGCTCGAACCTCCAACTTTTCGGTTAACAGCCGATCACGCTAGCCAATTGCGCCACGGAGACAGTCCTGCTCCACTCTCACCACCATCAGAACATATCTTCAAAGCTATCAGCCCAAAGAAAAAAAAGCACTGCACCACCACCGGGTGGGCTCGAACTGTAACGAACACGCCAGGGCCGTGGCTGGGCCAAGACAAAAGCTTTATTGCGATAGCGCGGGTTAATGTAGCGTTGTGCGAGAGGGGTTAAGGGGAAGGGAAGGAGAAGAAGCAGTGGTGATAACGGCGGCTTCGGCTGGCGTGACGTCACGGATACATCATTCCGCTCCCCCTACGGTGAGTAACGGTCTGGGGGTTTGCGTTGCCGGCCCGAGCGACGCAACACCGGAGTTGAGGGGCTCCCGGCGATCTCGCTCCTTGTTGGCGCTCGCCTCGGTGTTCCTCCTGCTAGGGCCCCGCCGGCAGTTTCGAGGCACCGAGAGTCACCGACTTCTCCCTGGTCATGCTCCAACTCCCGTGGCTTCACCTGGTCGCTGTGGCGCCTAATGGTTTCCCCCTCCGGACCATCGGAATTCACCAGGCGGGCTCCGTCTGTCGATGTAATGCTGGCTGGAGTCCACGGCTCGCCTCGTCCGAAGTTCCTCACCCAGACTGGCTCCCCGGGCTGCCACCCATCGAGGGGGGGACGGTCAACTGGTGAGGGCGGAATGGACACTGCGTTGTCCAGCCTGGAGCGAAGATCGTAGCCCATTAGGAGTTGCGCTGGTGTCCGGCCCCCGGCCTGCGGCGTCCTGCGGTACCTGTGCAAAATCCTAGCCAGGCGGGTTTTCAGTGACCCTTGTACATTCTTCTTCAATGAATCCTTCACCGTACGAACCGCCCGCTCCGCGAGCCCATTGGACTGGGGGTGATACGGTGCTGTTCGGAGGTGTACTATGTTATTCAGCTTCGTGAAGGTGTTAAATTCCCAACTCGTAAACTGTGGGCCATTATCGGATATCAGCGTCCGGGGCAACCCGAATGTACTGAACAAGGTGCGCAGAGCCTCTATGGTGGCGTGTGTGGTGGAACTCTTCATGGGTATCGCTTCTATCCACTTACTATGTGAATCCACCACAATCAGTAGCATGTGACCATCGATCGGCCCCGCAAAATCGATATGCAGCCTCGACCAACGCTCATCCGTTTCTGGCCACGCAACAGGGGGTGTCTTTGGGGGCATAGGGGCAGCTTGGATGCAACTGGTGCAGGACTTAACCATGTGCTCAATGTCATTATCGATCCGGGGGTACCACATCAAGGAGCGCCCTAGCCGCTTCATTGAGCAAATCCCTTGATGAGTATCATGCAGCAGACGTAACATCACTGCTCGGGCACTCTTAGGGACGATCACTCGATGGCCCCAGTATAGAAGCCCATAACTCCCCGTTATCTCAGCTTTCCGGTTGAAGTATGGCATCAAGTGCTGGTCCTTAGGCCCCAAATTTCTTGGCCATCCCTCCTGCACCCATTTTTGCACCTTTGCTAAATCGTCATCAAGCTCCGTGAGAGTGCCCAGTTGCCTCGCAGACATGACACCATCATTGAGGGTCTCCGTGAGCAGGACATACTCACCGTCCACAGTTTCTTCCTGCGTCTCTGGCTGGGAAGTTGCTGACGTGGGGAGTCGGCTGAGGGCATCGGCTGGAATGTTGTCTTTCCCGGGCTGGTGTTTGATGACGTAATCGTAGGCGCTCAGCAGCAGGGCCCACCACTGGATTCGCGCAGCGGCCATCACGGGCACTGGCCTGTCTGGGTGAAAAAGTGCAACAAGCGGCTTATGGTCCGTCATCAATGTGAAAGTATTGCCGAGCAAGTATTGTCGGAATTTCGACGCACCAAACACAAGTGCCAAGGCTTCACGCTCCAGCTGCGAGTAATTTTTTTCAGCTCCAGTCAATAACCGAGAGCGGAACCCTATGGGCCGAAGTACTCCGCCCCCGACATCGTGTGAAAGCACTGCGCCTATTCCGTCCGGGGAGGCATCACATTCCAGGACTAGCGGCTTGTGTGGGTCAAAATGCGCCAGAAAGTCTGCCGATTTCAGAAGGTATTTCACACTGCTGAATGACTGCTGTTGAGCGGTATCCCACTTCCCCTTAGCTTCCTTCCGGAGTAGTTGATATAGGGGTGCCATGGCGGTCGATGCATTGGGAAGAAACTTGTGGTAGTACGTTACCATGCCGAGGTAGGACCTTAACTCTGCGGAATTCCGTGGTGCCTGAACCTTAAGGATGGCGTCTATGTTTTCCGTCTTTGGTTGAAGACCTCGAGCGCTGATTCGATGCCCCAAAAAATCCACCTCTAGTTGGCGGAACTTGCACTTGTCTGCGTTCAGGCGCACGCCGTATTCCCGGAAACGCTTGAATACATTGTGCAGGGTGGTGCAGTCATTGCGTTTCTCTGCCACGATGACGTCGTCTAGGTAGACCTGAACACCCGGAAGTCCCTGCAAAATGGTCTCCATACGCCGTTGGAACACGGCCGGCGCGGACGCCACTCCAAAAGGCAGGCGAGTAAAGCTGAACAGTCCCTTATGCGTGTTTATGGTCGTGAGGTGCATGGCTTCCTCATCCAACGGAAGCTGGTTGTATGCCTCCCGCAAGTCTATCGTGGTAAAAACTTCACCGCCATTTAATGTAGCCAGGATATCCTCCACCCGTGGCAACGGATATTGCTCAGTGCGACAGGCTTTGTTGACCGTTAGCTTAAAATCGCCGCAAAGGCGGATGCAGCCATTCCGTTTCACTACCGGTACCACTGGCGCCGCCCACTCCGCATGAGGCACCGGTACAATAATACCCGCGCCCGAAAGGCGGTCCAGTTCCGCGTCGACCTTTGGCCGAAAAGCATACGGAACTTCGCGTGCTTTCCAAAACTTCGGCACCACGTTTTCTCGCGTCTCGAAGTGTACCGGTGGCCCTTTTATGAGCCCTAAACCTGGCGCGAACACATCAGCGAATTCTGCTAGCAACCGGTCCACGTTAACGTCGTCAGCACCGAGTAACGGCAGTTGCTCACCTGACGTGTTCACGTTCATTACCGGTGCCTCGAGCATGTGGAACGCTTGAATCAGGTCGCGTCCGCAGAGGTTTGGGCCGGAGCAACCAAGGACTTGCAAAGATCCAGCCGTCGACTTGTTTCCGCACGAAACCTTGAGCTGAAGTTGTCCCCGCACTGGAAGCCGTCCCAGGAAGCAGGTGAGTTTCAATGGCGAACCACGCAGCTTCGGCCACACTGTTTTGTTCCGCTCATATGTGGGCCACGTGATGACCGAAACCGGCGAGCCTGTGTCGACCTGCATGTTCACTGGAACCCCACCACAATCCAAGGTGCGCACGATGGGTTGCGTAATGCCGACGTGGCCGATGTGACTGTCCGCTGCCTCCAGCGCGAACATACCGTCCGTGCCAGTGTCTTCCTCCCGCGACAAGGCGTGTACTTGGCGTTCTGGTGGTACCACCCCGAACCCACTCTCACGGCGGCAACAGGCTCGAGCGATATGACCTCGTTGTTTACACTTGAAGCATGACGCCGAGCGGAAGCGGCAATCCTCGGGTCCGTGCCCTTTTGCTCCGCAGCGGTAACTGCGGTTAACTTTTCGGTTAACAGCCGATCGCGCTAGCCAATTGCGCCATAGAGACAGTCTTGCTCCGCTCTCACCACCATCAGAACATATCTTCAAAGCTATCATCGCAAAGAAAAAAGCAACACAGCACTCCCGGGTGGGCTCGAACCTCCAACTTTTCGGTTAACAGCCGATCGCACTGGCCAATTGCGCCACGGAGACAGTCCTGCTCCACTCTCACCACAATTAGAACATATCTTCAAAGCTATCAGCCCAAAGAAAAAAAAAGCGCCGCACCACCACCGGGTGGGCTGGAACCTCCAACCTTTCGGTTAACAGCAGATCGCGCTAGCCAATTGCGCCACGGAGAAAATCGTGCTCCACTCTCACCACCATCAGAACATATCTTCAAAGCTATCAGCGCATAGAAAAAAAGCGCCGCACCACCACTGGGTGGGCTCGAACCTCCAACCTTTCGGTTAACAGCCGATCGCGCAAGCCAATTTTGCCATGGAGACAGTCCTGCTCCACTCTCACCACCATCAGAACATATCTTCAAAGCTATCAGCCCAAAGAAAAAAAAGCGCCATACCACCACAGGGTGGGCTCGAACCTCCGACCTTTTGGTTAACAGCTGATCGCGCTAGCCAATCGCGCCATGGAGACAGTCCTGCTCCACTCTCACCACCATCAGAACATATCTTCAAAGCTATCAGCCCAAAGAAAAAAAAAGCGCCGCACCACCGCCGGGTGGGCTCGAAACTCCTACCTTTCGGTTAACAGCCGATCGCGCTAGCCAATGCGCCACGGAGACAGTCCTGCTTCACTCTCACCACCATCAGAACATATCTTCAAAGCTATCAGCCCAAAGAAAAAAAAAGCGCCGCACCACCACCGGGTGGGCTGGAACCTCCAACCTTTCGGTTAACAGCAGATTGCGCTAGCCAATTGCGCCACGGAGAAAATCGTGCTCCACTCTCACCACCATCAGAACATATCTTCAAATCTATCAGCGCAAAGAAAAAAAAGCGCCGCACCACCACTGGGTGGGCTCGAACCTCCAACCTTTCGGTCAACAGCCGATCGCGCAAGCCAATTTTGCCATGGAGACAGTCCTGCTCCACTCTCACCACCATCAGAACATATCTTCAAAGCTATCAGCGCAAAGAGAAAAGCAACACACCACTCCCGGGAGGGCTCGAAACTCCAACCTTTCGGTCAACAGCCGATCGCGCTAGCCCATTGCGCCACGGAGACAGTCTTGCTCTATTGTCACCACCATCAGAACATATCTTCAAAGCTATCAGCCCAAAGAAAAAAAAGCGCCATACCACCACCGGGTGGGCTCGAACCTCCGACCTTTTGGTTAACACCGATCGCGCTCGCCAATTGCGCCATGGAGACAGTCCTGCTCAACTCTCACCACCATCAGAAGATATCTTCAAAGCTATCAGCCCAAAGAAAAAAAAGCGCCGCACCACCGCCGGGTGGGCTCGAAACTCCTACCTTTCGGTTAACAGCCGATCGCGCTAGCCAATGCGCCACGGAGACAGTCCTGCTTCACTCTCACCACCATCAGAACATATCTTCAAAGCTATCAGCCCAAAGAAAAAAAAGCGCCATACCACCACCGGGTGGACTCGAACCTCCGACCATTTGGTTAACACCGATCGCGCTCGCCGATTGCGCCATGGAGACAGTCCTGCTCAACTCTCACCACCATCAGAAGATATCTTCAAAGCTATCAGCCCAAAGAAAAAAAGCACCGCACCACCACCGGGTGGGCTCAAACCTCCAACTTTTCGGTTAACAGCCGATCACGCTAGCCAATTGCGCCACGGAGACAGTCCTGCTCCACTCTCACCACCATCAGAACATATCTTCAAAGCTATCAACCCACAGAAAAAAAAGCGCTGCACAACCACCGGGTAGGCTCCAGCCCCCGAATGTTCGGTTAACAGCCGATCGCGCTAGCCAATTGCGCCACGGAGACAGTCCTGCTCCACTCTCACCACCATAAGAACATATCTTCAAAGCTATCAGCCCAAAGAAAAAAAAGCGCCGCACCACCACTGGGTGGGCTCGAACCTCCGACCTTTTGGTTAACAGCCGATCGCGCTAGCCATTGCGCCACGGAGACAATCCTGCTCCACTCTCACCACCATCAGAACATATCTTCAAAGCTATCAGCCCAAAGAAAAAAAAGCGACGCACCACCACCGGGTGGGCTCGACCCTCCAACTTTCCGGTTAACAGCCGATCACGCTAGCCAATTGCGCCACGGAGACAGTCCTGCTCCACTCTCACCACCATAATAACATATCTTCAAAGCTATCAGCCCAAAGAAAAAAAAGCGCCGCACCACCACTGGGTGGGCTCGAACCTCCGACCTTTTGGTTAACAGCCGATCGCGCTAGCCAATTGCGCCACGGAGACAGTCCTGCTCCACTCTCACCACCATCAGAACATATTTTCAAAGCTATCAGCCCAAAGAAAAAAAAGCGCCGCACCACCACCGGGTGGGCTCGAACCTCAGACTTTCCGGTTAACAGCCGATCGCGCTAGCCAATTGCGCCACGGAGACAGACCTGCTCCACTCTCACCACCATAAGAACATATCATCAAAGCTATCAGCCCGAAGAAAAAAAAGCGCCACACCACCACTGGGTGGGCTCGAACCTCCAACCTTTTGGTTAAGAGCCGATCGCGCTAGCCAACTGCGCCACGGAGACAGTCCTGCTCCACTCTCACCACCGTCAGAACATTTCTTCAGAGCTATCAGCCCCAAGAAAAAAAAGCGCTGCACCACCACCGGGTGGGCTCGAACCTCCAACCTTAAGGTTAACAGCCGATCGCGCTAGCCCATTCTGCCACGGAGACAGTCTTGCTCCACTCTCACCACCATCAGAACATATCTTCAAAGCTATCAGCGCAAAGAAAAAAGCAACACACCACTCCCGGGAGGGCTCGAAACTCCAACCTTTCGGTCAACAGCCGATCGCGCTAGCCCATTGCGCCACGGAGACAGTCTTGCTCCATTCTCACCAACGTCAGACCATTTCTTCAGAGCTATCACTCCAAAGAAAAAAAAAGCGCCGCACCACCACCGGGTGGGCTCGAACCTCCAACCTTTCGGGTAACAGCCGATCGCGCTAGCCAATTTCCCCACGGAGACAGTCGTGCTCCACTCTCACCACCGTCAGAACATTTCTTCAGAGCTATCACCCCAAAGAAAAAAAAGCGCCGCACCACCACCGGTTGGGCTAGAACCTCCAACCTTTCGGTTAACAGCCGATCGCGCTAGCCAATTGCGCCACGAAGACAGTCCTGCTCCACTCTCACCACCATCAGAACATATCTTCAAAGCTATTACCGCAAAGAAAAAAGCAACACACCATTCCCGGGAGGGCTCAAAACTCCAACCTTTCGGTTAACAGCCGATCGCGCAAGCCAATTTTGCCATGGAGACAGTCCTGCTTCACTCTCACCACCATCAGAACATATCTTCAAAGCTATCAGCCCAAAGAAAAAAAAGCGCCATACCTCCACCGGGTGGGCTCGAACCTCCGACCTTTTGGTTAACACCAATCGCGCTAGCCAATTGCGCCACGGAGACAGTCCTGCTCCACTCTCACCACCATAAAAACATATCTTCAAAGCTATCAGCCCAAAGAAAGAAAGCGACGCACCACCACCGGGTGGGCTCGAACCTCCAACTTTCCGGTTAACAGCCGATCACGCAAGCCAATTGCGCCACGGAGACAGTCCTGCTCCACTCTCACCACCATCAGAACATATCTTCAAAGCTATCAGCCCACAGAAAAAAAAGCGCCGCACTACCACCGGGTAGGCTCGAACCTCCAACTTTTCGGTTAACCGCCGATCGCGCTAGCCAATTGCGCCACCGAGACAGTCCTGCTCCACTTTCACCACCATAAGAACATATCTTCAAAGCTATCAGCCGGAAAAAAAAGCAACACACCACTCCCGGGAGGGCTCGAAACTCCAACCATTCGGTCAACAGCCGATCGCGCTAGCCCATTGCGCCACGGAGACAGTCTTGCTCATCTCTCACCACCATCAGATCATATCATCAAAGCTATCAGCCCAAAGAAAAAAAAGCACCGCACCATCACCGGGTGGGCTCGAACCTCCAACTTTTCGGTTAACAGCCGATCGCGCTAGCCAATTGCGCCATGGAGACAGTCTTGCTCCGTTCTCACCACCATCAGAACATATCTTCAAAGCTATCATCGCAAAGAAAAAAGCAACACACCACTCCCGGTAGGGCTCGAAACTCCAACCTTTCGGTCAACAGCCGATCGCGCTAGCCCATTGCGCCACGGAGACAGTCTTGCTCATCTCTCACCACCATCAGATCATATCATCAAAGCTATCAGCCCAGAGAGAAAAAAGCACCGCACCACCACCGGGTGGGCTCGAACCTCCAACTTTTCGGTTAACAGCCGATCGCGCTGGCCAATTGCGCCACGGAGACAGTCCTGCTCCACTCTCACCACCATCAGAACATATCTTCAAAGCTATCAGCGCAAAGAAAAAAAAGCGCCGCACCACCACCGGGTGGGCTCGAACCTCTAACCTTTCGGTTAACAGCCGATCGCGCAAGCCAGTTTCGCCATAGAGACAGTCCTGCTCCACTCTCACCACCATCAGAACATATCTTCAAAGGTATCAGCCCAAAGAAAAAAAAAAGCGCCGCACCACCACTGGGTGGGCTCGAACCTCCGACTTTTCGGTTAACAGCCGATCGCGCTAGCCAATTGCGCTACGGAGACAGTCCTGCTCCACTCTCACCACCATCAGAACATATCTTCAAAGCTATCAGCTCAAAGAAAAAAAACCACCGCACAACCACCGAGTGGGCTCGAACCTCCAACCTTTCGGTTAACAGCCAATCGCGCTAGCCAATCGCGCCACGGAGACAGTCGTGCTCCACTCTCACCACCATCAGAACATATCTTCAAAGCTATCAGCCCAAAGAAACAAAAGCGCCGCACCACCGCCGGGTGGGCTCGAAACTCCAACCTTTCGGTTAACAGCCGATCGCGCTAGCCAATTGCGCCACGGAGACAGTCCTGCTTCACTCTCACCACCATCAGAACATATCTTCAAAGCTATCAGCCCAAAGAAAAAAAAGCGTCATACCACCACCGGGTGGGCTCGAACCTCCAACCTTTTGGTTAGCAGCCGATCGCGCTAGCCAATTGCGCCATGGAGACAGTCCTGCTCCACTCTCACCACCATCAGAACATATCTTCAAAGCTATCAGCCCAAAGAAATAAAAGCACCACACCACCACCGGGTGGGCTCGAACCTCCAACTTTTCGGTTAACAGCCGATCACGCTAGCCAATTGCGCCACGGAGACAGTCCTGCTCCACTCTCACCACCATCAGAACATATCTTCAAAGCTATCAGCCCACAGAAAAAAAGCGCCGCACAACCACCGGGTAGGCTCGAACCTCCGACTTTTCGGTTAACAGCCGACCGCGCTAGCCAATTGCGCCACGGAGACAGTCTTGCTCCACTCTCACCACCATAAGAACATATCTTCAAAGCTATAGTCCAAAGAAAAAAAAGTGCCGCACCACCACTGGGTGGGCTCGAACCTCCGACCTTTTGGTTAACAGCCGATCGCGCTAGCCAATTGCTCCACGGAGACAGTCCTGCTCCACTCTCACCACCATCAGAACATATTTTCAAAGCTATCAGCCAAAGAAAAAAAAGCGCCGCACCACCACCGGGTGGGCTCGAACCTCCAACCTTTCGGTTAACAGCCAATCGCGCTAGCCAATTGCGCTAGCCAATTGCGCCACGGAGACAGTTCTGCTCCACTCTCACCACCATCAGAACATATCTTCAAAGCTATCAGCACAAAGAAAAAAAGCGCCGCACCACCCCCGGGTGGGCTCGAACCTCCAACCTTTCGGTTAACAGCCGATCGCGCTAGCCAACTGCGCCACGGAGACATTCGTGCTCCACTCTCACCACCATCAGAACATATCTTCAAAGCTATCAGCACAAAGAAAAAAAAAGCGCCGCACCACCACCGGGTGGGCTGGAACCTCCAACCTTTCGGTTAACAGCAGATCGCGCTAGCTAATTGCGCCACGGAGACAATCCTGCTCCACTCTCACCACCATCAGAACATATCTTCAAAGCTATCAGCCCGAAGAAAAAAAAGCGCCGCACCACCACTGGGTGGGCTCGAACCTCCAACCTTTTGGTTAACAGCCGATCGCGCTAGCCAATTGCACCACGGAGACAGTCCTGCTCCACACTCACCACCATCAGAACATAATTTCAAAGCTTACAGCCCAAAGAAAAAAAAGCGCCGCACCACCACCGGGTGGGCTCGAACCTCCAACTTTCCGGTTAACAGCCGATCGCGCTAGCCTATTGCGCCACGGAGACAGTCGTGCTTCACTCTCACCACCATCAGAACATATCTTCAAAGCTATCAGCGCAAAGAAAAAAGCAAAACACCACTCCCGGGAGGGCTCGAACCTCCAACTTTTCGGTTAACAGCCGATCGCGCTGGCCAATTGCGCCACGGAGAAAGCCCTGCTCCACTCTCACCACCGTCAGACCATTTCTTCAGAGCTATCACCCCAAAGAAAAAAAAGCGCCGCACCACCACCGGTTGGGCTCGAACCTCCAACCTTTCGGTTAACAGCCGATCGTGCTAGCCAATTGCCCCACGGTGACAGTCGTGCTCCACTCTCACCACCATCAGAACATATCTTCAAAGCTATCAGCCCATAGAAAAAAAGCGCCGCACCACCACCGGGTGGGCTCGAACCTCCAACTTTTCGGTTAACAGCCGATTGCGCTAGCCAATTGCGCCACGGGGACCGTCCTGCTCCACTCTCACCACCGTCAGACCATTTCTTCAAAGCTATCAGCCCAAAGAAAAAAAAGCACCGCACCACCACCGGGTGGGCTCGAACCTCCAAATTTTCGGTTAACAGCCGATCACGCTAGCCAATTGCGCCACGGAGACAGTCCTGCTCCACTCTCACCACCATCAGAACATATCTTCAAAGCTATCAGCCCACAGAAAAAAAAGCGCCGCACAACCACCGGGTAGGCTCGAACCTCCGACTTTTCGGTTAACAGCCGATCGCGCTAGCCAATTGCGCCACGGAGACAGTCCTGCTCCACTCTCACCACCATAAGAACATATCTTCAAAGCTATCAGCCCAAAGAAAAAAAAGCGCCGCACCACCACTGGGTGGGCTCGAACCTCCGACCTTTTGGTTAACAGCCGATCGCGCTAGCCAATTGCGCCACGGAGACAGTCCTGCTCCACTCTCACCACCATCAGAACATATTTTCAAAGCTATCAGCCCAAAGAAAAAAAAGCGCCGCACCACCACCGGGTGGGCTCGAACCTCCAACTTTCCGGTTAACAGCCGATCAAGCTAGCCAATTGCGCCACGGAGACAGTCCTGCTCCACTCTCACCACCATCAGAACATATCTTCAAAGCTATCAGCCCACAGAAAAAAAAGCGCCACACAACCACCGGGTAGGCTCGAACCTCCAACTTTTCGGTTAACAGCCGATCGCGCCAGCCAATTGCGCCACGGAGACAGACCTGCTCCACTCTCACCACCATAAGAACATATCATCAAAGCTATCAGCCCGAAAAAAAAAGCGCCACACCACCACTGGGTGGGCTCGAACCTCCGACCTTTTGGTTAACAGCCGATCGCGCTAGCCAATTGCGCCACGGAGACAGTCCTGCTCCACTCTCACCACCGTCAGAACATTTCTTCAGAGCTATCAGCCCAAAGAAAAAAAAGCACCGCACCACCACCGGGTGGGATCGAACCTCCAACTTTTCGGTTAACAGCCGATCGCGCTGGCCAATTGCGCCACGGAGACAGTCCTGCTCCACTCTCACCAAAATTAGAACATATCTTCAAAGCTATCAGCTCAAAGAAGAAAAAGCGCCGCACCACCACCGGGTGGGCTGGAACCTCCAACCTTTCGGTTAACAGCAGATCGCGCTAGCCAATTGCGCCACGGAGACAATCGTGCTCCACTCTCACCACCATCAGAACATATCTTCAAAGCTATCAGCGCAAAGAAAAAAAAGCGCCGCACCACCACCGGGTGGGCTCGAACCTCCAACCTTTCGGTTAACAGCCGATCGCGCAAGCCAATTTTGCCATGGAGACAGTCCTGCTCCACTCTCACCACCATCAGAACATATCTTCAAAGGTATCAGCCCAAAAAAATGCGCCGCACCACCACTGGGTGGGCTCGAACCTCCGACTTTTCGGTTAACAGCCGATCGCGCTAGCCAATTGCGCCACGGAGACAGTCCTGCTCCACTCTCACCACCATCAGAACATATCTTCAAAGCTATCAGCCCAAAGAAAAAAAACCACCGCACCACCACCGGGTGGGCTCGAACCTCCAACTTTTCGGTTAACAGCCAATCGCGCTAGCCAATTGCGCCACGGAGACAGTCCTGCTCCACTCTCACCACCATCAGAACATATCTTCAAAGCTATCAGCACAAAGAAAAAAAGCGCCGCACCACCCCCGGGTGGGCTCGAACCTCAAACCTTTCGGTTAACAGCCGATCGCGCTAGCCAACTGCGCCACGGAGACAGTTGTGCTCCACTCTCACCACCATCAGAACATATCTTCAAAGCTATCAGCCCAAAGAAAAAAAAGCGACACGCCACCACCGGGTGGGCTCGAACCTCCAACTTTCCGGTTAACAGCCGATCACGCTAGCCAATTGCGCCTAGGAGACAGTCCTGCTCCACTCTCACCACCATCAGAACATATCTTCAAAGCTATCAGCCCGAAGAAAAAAGCAACACACCACTCCCGGAAGGGCTCGAAACTCCAACCTTTCGGTCAACAGCCGATCGCGCTAGCCCATTGCGCCACGGAGACAGACTTGCTCATCTCTCACCACCATCAGATCATATCATCAAAGCTATCAGCCCAAAGAAAAAAAAGCACCGCACCACCACCGGGTGGGCTCGAACCTCCAACTTTTCGGTTAACAGCCGATCGCGCTAGCCAATTGGGCCATGGAGACAGTCTTGCTCCGCTCTCACCACCATCAGAACATATGTTCAAAGCTATCATCGCAAAGAAAAAAGCAACACACCACTCTCTGGAGGGCTCGAAACTCCAACCTTTCGGTCAACAGCCGATCGCGCTAGCCCATTGCGCCACGGAGACAGTCTTGCTCATCTCTCACCACCATCAGATTATATCATCAAAGCTATCAGCCCAAAGAAAAAAAAAGCACCACACCACCACCGGGAGGGCTCGAACCTCCAACGTTTCGGTTAACAGCCGATCGCGCTGGCCAATTGCGCCACGGAGACAGTCCTGCTCCACTCTCACCACAATTATAACATATCTTCAAAGCTATCAGCCCAAAGAAAAAAAAAGCACCGCACCACCACCGGGTGGGCTGGAAGCTCCAACCTTTCGGTTAACAGCAGATCGCGCTAGCCAACTGCGCCACGGAGAAAATCGTGCTCCACTCTCACCACCATCACAACATATCTTCAAAGCTATCAGCCCAAAGAAAAAAAAGCGGCGCACCACCACTGGGTGAGCTCGAACCTCCGACCTTTTGGTTAACAGCCGATCGCGCTAGCCAATTGCACCACGGAGACAGTCCTGCTCCACTCTCACCACCATCAGAACATATTTTCAAAGCTATCAGCCCAAAAAAAAGCGCCGCACCACCACCGGGTGGGCTCGAACCTCCAACTTTCCGGTTAACAGCCGATCAAGCTAGCCAATTGCGCCACGGAGACAGTACTGCTCCACTCTCACCACAATCAGAACATATCTTCAAAGCTATCAGCCCACAGAAAAAAAAGCGCCGCACAACCACCGGGTAGGCTCGAACCTCCAACCTTTCGGTTAACAGCCGATCGCGCAAGCCAATTTTGCCATGGAGACAGTCCTGCTCCACTCTCACCACCATCAGATCATATCATCAAAGCTATCAGCCCAAAGAAAAAAAAGCACCGCACCACCACCGGGTGGGCTCGAACCTCCAACTTTTCGGTTAACAGCCGATCGCGCTAGCCAATTGGGCCATGGAGACAGTCTTGCTCCGCTCTCACCACCATCAGAACATATCTTCAAAGCTATCATCGCAAAGAAAAAAGCAACACACCACTCTCGGGAGGGCTCGAAACTCCAACCCTTCGGTCAACAGCCGATCGCGCTAGCCCATTGCGCCACGGAGACAGTCTTGCTCATCTCTCACCACCATCAGATCATATCATCAAAGCTATCAGCCCAAAGAAAAAAAAGCACCACACCACCACCGGGTGGGCTCGAACCTCTAACTTTTCGGTTAACAGCCGATCGCGCTGGCCAATTGCGCCACGGAGACAGTCCTGCTCCACTCTCACCACAATTAGAACATATCTTCAAAGCTATCAGCCCAAAGAAAAAAAAAGCACCGCACCACCACCGGGTGGGCTGGAAGCTCCAACCTTTCGGTTAACAGCAGATCGCGCTAGCCAATTGCGCCACGGAGAAAATGGTGCTCCACTCTCACCACCATCAGAACATATCTTCAAAGCTATCAGCCCAAAGAAAAAAAAGCGCCGCACCACCACTGGGTGGGCTCGAACCTCCGACCTTTTGATTAACAGCCGATCGCGCTAGCCAATTGCACCACGGAGACAGTCCTGCTCCACTCTCACCACCATCAGAACATATTTTCAAAGCTATCAGCCCAAAGAAAAAAAAGCACCGCACCACCACCGGGTGGGCTCGAACCTCCAAATTTTCGGTTAACAGCCGATCACGCTAGCCAATTGCGCCACGGAGACAGTCCTGCTCCACTCTCACCACCATCAGAACATATTGTTACGGGGAATAAAGTATACACTGATGAACAAATGTGTACTGGCGAATATACTGGCGAGCTAATGCGTACGACGCTGCTGCAGTCCGAGCACGTTCCCGTTCAGCACTTCGTCGTCGTCATCCTCAGGCATCTACTTAGCCCGTGACGTTACCCCCCGGTGGCAGAAGCACCGTCCCGGTGCGATCAATTCTCGGGGCGTGAGAAGTATGGCTTAAGCCGTGAGACGTGCACTATATCGGTCGGGACTGAAGCTGGTACTGACGTGGTATGGAGTGGAGCTATCTCATAGGTCACGCTGGTGATCTTGCGTATGACGCGGTAGGGGCCAACGTAACGAGACATCAGTTTTTCGCTGAGACCAACACGACGTGATGGTAACCACAGCAACACGAGTGACCCCGGAGAGTACTGTACGTCGCGGTGCCGGCGATCGTAAGCACTCTTTTGGTTAAGCTGCGAGGCACATAAACGATCCCGGGCGACTTGGCGGGCGATGTCAGCTCGGGCCAGGGCATCACGAGCATAAGCAGTCGATGAGGCGGCGTCAGATTGGAGCATGGTGTCCATGGGCAAAGGCGGGTCATAACCGAACAGTAGGTAAAAAGGGGAAAATCCAGCTGTATCATGACGTGAACTGTTGTATGCGAAGGTAACGAAAGGTAAGTGGATGTCCCAATCTTTGTGATCCTTGGAAACGTACATCGCTAACATATTCGTCAAGGTACGGTTGAGGCGTTCCGTGAGGCCGTTGGTTTGCGGATGGTACGCTGTAGTGAACTTGTTGTGGGTAGAGCAGGATCGCAGGAGCTCGTCGACTACTTTAGATAGAAAACAGCTGCCGCGGTCGGTGATCAACTGACGAGGAGCACCATGACGCAGAATGATGTCATGAAGAAGGAAATCGGCTACATCAGTAGCGCAGCTGGTGGGGAGGGCGCGTGTAACGGCATACCGCGTTGCGTAGCCGATAGCAATAGCAATCCACTTATTACCGGTGGCCGACACGGGAAAGGGTCCTAGAAGATCGAGGCCGACTCGGAAAAATGGCTCATCTGGTACTTCAATGGGCTGGAGGGTACCAGCAGGTCTCAGAGCAGGTGTCTTGCGGCGCTGGCAGAGGTCGCATGCCGCAACGTACTGTCGCACAGAACGGTAGAGGTCAGGCCAAAAGAATCGGCGGCGAATGCGGTCATACGTGCGTGACACCCCTAGGTGTCCAGCGGAGGGGGCATCATGCAGCTGGGCCAAAACGTCTGAGCGAAGATGCACAGGAACAACGAGTAAAAGCTCAGCACCATCAGGGCGGGTGTTGTAGCGGTGCAAGATGTCGTTGTGAATAACGAACAGTTGTAAGAAGTGGTCAGGGTGGGGAGAGTGCAGACCATTGATAATAGCACGCAAAGAGGGGTCGCGGCGTTGTTCAGCAGCTATGTCGGTGAAGTCGGTAATTGAAAGAACGAGGGCCTCTTGCTCATCTTCCGTCGTGTCAGGGGGATCGACTGGGTAACGGGACAAGCAGTCGGCATCCTTGTGAAGTTGTCCGGATTTATAGGATACGGAAAAAGTGTACTCTTGTAAGCGCAGCGCCCAGCGACCAAGGCGTCCCGTAGGGTCCTTGAGTGAGGAGAGCCAGCAAAGCGCATGGTGGTCCGTAATAACTGAGAATGGTCGGCCATACAGGTACGGTCGGAATTTCGCAATGGCCCAGACGAGAGCTAAGCACTCGCGTTCTGCTATGGAATAATTTTGTTCCGAGCGCGACAACAGACGGCTTGCATACGCGACGACGCGGTGCATTCCTTGTTGCCGCTGCGCGAGCACTGCGCTATGCCGTGGCCACTGGCGTCAGTACGAAGCTCCGTAGCAGCAGATGGGTCGAAGTGTGCTAGGACTGGTGGATTGGTGAGAATGCCGACGAGCGACGAGAAGGCGTTTGCTTGCTGTTGGCCCCAGGTGAATGCGACATCCGTTTTGAGGAGGCAGGTTAGAGGACGGGCTACTTCAGCGAACTTCTCGACAAAACGACGGAAATAGGAGCACAGTCCCAGAAAACTTCGGACGTCCTTGACTGAGCGGGGTGTGGGGAAGTCGCGAACTGCTCGGACTTTCGCAGGGTCTGGTTGAACGCCCGCAGCGTTAACAAGATGGCCGAGTACGCAAATTTGGCGTTGCCCAAAGCGGCATTTGGACGAGTTAAGTTGCAAGTTGGCACGTCGAAAAACATCAAGCACTGTGGACAGACGGGTAAGATGGTCGTCGAAAGTAGTCGAAAAAACAATAACGTCGTCAAGATAGCAGAGGCAGATGGTCCACTTCATGCCTCGAAGGAGAGAGTCCATCATGCGCTCAAATGTCGCGGGGGCATTGCATAATCCAAAAGGCATCATCTTGAACTGATAAAGACCATCAGGAGTCACGAAGGCCGTCTTCTCTCTGTCTTTGTCGTCCACAGCGATCTGCCAGTAGCCTGTGCAAAAGTCTATTGAAGAGAAATATTTGGCACCGTGCAAGCAATCGAGTGCATCATCTATGCGCGGTAGGGGATAGACATCTTTCTTGGTAATATGGTTGAGATGGCGGTAATCAACACAGAATCTCCAGCTATTGTCCTTCTTTTTAACAAGTACAACGTGTGAGGACCAGGGACTAGATGAGGGTTCGATTATGCCCTTATCAAGCATTTTATCGACTTCTCGCTGTATAATAGCACGCTCCGGGGCTGACACACGGTAGGGTCGTCGGCGAATGGGTCGAGCGTCACCGGTGTCGATGCGATGGGTTACTACAGATGTCTGGCCCAAATTACGGTCGCCGAAGTCAAAGATGTCCTGATAAGGAGCAAGCACACGGCAGAAAGCAGAGACTTGTTCAGAGGTGAGCTTGTCAGATAGCATTGGCTTGAAAAGGTCGGAACAGGAACGTGACGAGAACGACGTTGATGAAAAATCGGGTGGCGAATTGGTGGTTAGAGCAGAAACTGTGTGGTCGACCAGTGGTGTAAGATGCGCAAGTGACATGCCGCGAGGAATAACTTGCGCTGAGAGGCCGAAATTGAGGACGGGAAACGAAGTTCGGTTGTCCTTAACGGTAACCACCGTGTTGGGGAGTGCAACATTGCGTGTCATGGCGACGTCAGAAATCGGGGCAGCAACATAATCACCATCGGGTACTGCAGGATATGGCGAGAGTTGGACTTGGACTGCGGCTTGCGGCGGAAGTCTAAGGAAATCGACAGAGCGTAGACGAGGTGGGCTGGTAGAGACGGTCTCCGAAAAGGATGGTAGTTCGAGCTGAAGAAGACCTTTGGAACAGTCAATGAGCACAGCGTGTGAAGTCAGAAAGTCGAGTCCAAGGATTAGGTCATGAGGGCAATTTTCTAGTACAGCGAACAGAACTGAGGTTTGATGCTTAGAAATTGTTAATCGCGCACTGCACATTCCAAGCACAGCAGGAGTACTCCCATCCGCGGTACGAACGGTAGGTGCAATCGCAGGCGTCAGAACTTTTTTGAGGCGGCGGCGGAGGTCTGAGCTCATCACAGATATTTGTGCACCGGTATCAATAAGAGCCGTTATAGGTAAATCATCAACGAGAATTGTTAGGAGGTTGCACCGCTGGTCGGGAGTAATCAGAGGATTTGCAGTCCAAGTCGTGTATGCAGCGTCACCTCCGGGGGCTGCACCGGCTAGTTTTCCGAGCGACGGTCGTAAGGAGACCGAGAACGGCGGGGTTGGGGCGAGCGGGACTGACGACGCACGGGCGATGGCGAGCGGCTGGTCCGACGTTCTGGATTATACTCTGCACCTGTCTCAGCACGGTAGGACGGGGCATAAGGTGCACGTTCAGAGCGAGGCCGCCAATCATAGAAGCTCGGTCGAGGTGATGAGGTCCACCGGCTGCGGCAATGGCGAGCGATGTGTCCTATCCGATTGCACGTAAAACATATGGGCCGATCATCATGAGTGCGCCATTCAGCTGGGTTTCGTCGTGGCGCGAACGTGCGGTTCGGAGTGGCAGCCGCAACGACTGGAGCCGAGCTGGAAGTAGCAGAGGCATTTTGATGAGGTGGCGAAATGCCCATATTCGCGATCTCTTGGCGAACCACGGCCTGTATCATTGAAACAGCACCGAGGTTGTGTCCTGGCGCGCTGACGCTAGACATAGCGGGAGCCATGGCCTCGAGTTCCCGACGGACTATTCTGGTGACGTTTTCTGGCGCTGGTGGTTGGTGTAGTGTGGGCAAATCTTCGCAAGAGGACGTAGCCGCCGTGTTGGGAAGGCGGTCAAATCGGTGAACTATGCGCCTACTTTTTGCCTGTTCGAAGCGACGACATGCTTCGATGACCGACTCCACCGTCGAGCAGTCCTTGCACAGGAGAAAATTGAAGGCGTCATCCGCAATTCCTTTCAGGATGTGTCCGACTTTGTTCTCGTCGAGCATGTCCTTGTCGACCTTGCGGCACAAAGCCAACACGTCCTGGATGTACGCGATGTACGGCTCCGTGGATGTCTGGGCACGAGTCGCAAGCTCTTTCTTTGCGGCCACTTGACGTCCGATGGGTTTCCCAAATAGATAGCGCAATTTCTGCTTACAGATGTCCCAGCTAGTCAACTCTTCTTGATGTGTCTCGAACCAGAGTTTTGCCGTGCCATGCAAGTAGAAGATGATGTTCGCCAGCATAAGCGTTGGACCCCAATGGTTACTGCTGCTGACGCGCTCATATTGAACAAGCCAGTCATCGAAGTCTATGCCACTTGTGCCGTTGAATGGACCTGGGTCACGAGGTTGCACCACAACGATCGGCTGCGGGGCTGACGGATCTTGTTGACATTGAGCAGCCTGGTCAGTCATCGTGGTAGCTGCAATGCGCCGTCCGCTGCGAAGATCCAGCTCGTTGGGCTGTATAGCGAGTGGTACCCCGCACCTTCCACCAATGATGTTACGGGGAATAAAGTATACACTGATGAACAAATGTGTACTGGCGAATATACTGGCGAGCTAATGCGTACGACGCTGCTGCAGTCCGAGCACGTTCCCGTTCAGCACTTCGTCGTCGTCATCCTCAGGCATCTACTTAGCCCGTGACAATATCTTCAAAGCCCACAGAAAAAAAAGCGCCGCACAACCACCGGGTAGGCTCGAACCTCCGACTTTTCGGTTAACAGCCGATCGCGCAAGCCAATTGCGCCACAGAGACAGTCCTCCTCCACTCTCACCACCATAAGAACATATCTTCAAAGCTATCAGCCCAAAGAAAAAAAAGTGCCGCACCACCACTGGGTGGGCTCGAACCTCCGACCTTTTGGTTAACAGCCGATCGCGCTAGCCAATTGCGCCACGGAGACAGTCCTGCTCCACTCTCACCACCATCAGAACATATTTTCAAAGCTATCAGCCCAAAGAAAAAAAAGCGCCGCGACACCACCGGGTGGGCTCGAACCTCCAACTTTCCGGTTAACAGCCGATCAAGCTAGCCAATTGCGCCACGGAGACAGTCCTGCTCCACTCTCACCACCATCAGATCATATCTTCAAAGCTATCAGCCCACAGAAAAAAAAGCGCCGCACAACCACCGGGTAGGCTCGAACCTCCAACTTTTCGGTTAACAGCCGATCGCGCTAGCCAATTGCGCCACGGAGACAGACCTGCTCCACTCTCACCACCATAAGAACATATGATCAAAGCTATCAGCCCGAAAAAAAAAGCGCCACACCACCACTGGGTGGGCTCGAACCTCCGACCATTTGGTTAACAGCCGATCGCGCTAGCCAATTGCGCCACGGAGACAATCCTGCTCCACTCTCACCACCGTCAGAACATTTCTTCAGAGCTATCAGCCCAAAGAAAAAAAAGCACCGCACCACCACCGGGTGGGATCGAACCTCCAACTTTTCGGTTAACAGCCGATCGCGCTGGCCAATTGCGCCACGGAGACAGTCTTGCTCCACTCTCACCAAAATTAGAACATATCTTCAAAGCTATCAGCTCAAAGAAAAAAAAAAGCGCCGCACCACCACCGGGTTGGCTGGAACCTCCAACCTTTCGGTTAACTGCAGATCGCGCTAGCCAATTGCGCCACGGAGACAATCGTGCTCCACTCTCACCACCATCAGAACATATCTTCAAAGCTATCAGCGCAAAGAAAAAAAAGCGCCGCACCACCACCGGGTGGGCTCGAACCTCCAACCTTTCGGTTAACAGCCGATCGCGCAAGCCAATTTTGCCATGGAGACAGTCCTGCTCCACTCTCACCACCATCAGAACATATCTTCAAAGGTATCAGCCCAAAAAAAAGCGCCGCACCACCACTGGGTGGGCTTGAACCTCCGACTTTTCGGTTAACAGCCGATCGCGCTAGCCAATTGCGCCACGGAGACAGTTCTGCTCCACTCTCACCACCATCAGACATATCTTCAAAGCTATCAGCCCAAAGAAAAAAAACCACCGCACCACCACCGGGTGGGCTCGAACCTCCAACTTTTAGGTTAACAGCCAATCGCGCTAGCCAATTGCGCCACGGAGACAGTGCTGCTCCACTCTCACCACCATCAGAACATATCTTCAAAGCTATCAGCACAAAGAAAAAAAGCGCCGCACCACCCCCGGGTGGGCTCGAACCTCCAACCTTTCGGTTAACAGCCGATCGCGCTAGCCAACTGCGCCACGGAGACAGTCGTGCTCCACTCTCACCACATCAGAACATATCTTCAAAGCTATCAGCCCAAAGAAAAAAAAGCGACGCGCCACCACCGGGTGGGCTCGAACCTCCAACTTTCCGGTTAACAGCCGATCACGCTAGCCAATTGCGCCTAGGAGACAGTCCTGCTCCACTCTCACCACCATCAGAACATATCTTCAAAGCTATCAGCCCACAGAAAAAAAGCGCCGCACAACCACCGGGTAGGCTCGAACCTCCAACTTTTCGGTTAACAGCCGATCGCGCTAGCCAATTGCGCCACGGAGACAGCCCTGCTCCACTCTCACCACCATAAGAACATATCTTCAAAGCTATCAGCCCGAAGAAAAAAGCAACACACCACTCCCGGGAGGGCTCGAAACTCCAACCTTTCGGTCAACAGCCGATCGCGCTAGCCCATTGCGCCACGGAGACAATCTTGCTCATCTCTCACCACCATCAGATCATATCATCAAAGCTATCAGCCCAAAGAAAAAAAAGCACCGCACCACCACCGGGTGGGCTCGAACCTCCAACTTTTCGGTTAACAGCCGATCGCGCTAGCCAATTGGGCCATGGAGACAGTCTTGCTCCGCTCTCACCACCATCAGAACATATCTTCAAAGCTATCATCGCAAAGAAAAAAGCAACACACCACTCTCGGGAGGGCTCGAAACTCCAACCTTTCGGTCAACAGCCGATCGCGCTAGCCCATTGCGCCACGGAGACAGTCTCGCTCATCTCTCACCACCATCAGATCATATCCTCAAAGCTATCAGCCCAAAGAAAAAAAAGCACCACACCACCACCGGGTGGGCTCGAACCTCCAACTTTTCGGTTAACAGCCGATCGCGCTGGCCAATTGCGCCACGGAGACAGTCCTGCTCCACTCTCACCACAATTAGAACATATCTTCAAAGCTATCAGCCCAAAGAAAAAAAAAAGCACCGACACCACCACCGGGTGGGCTGGAAGCTCCAACCTTTCGGTTAACAGCAGATCGCGCTAGCCAATTGCGCCACGGAGAAAATCGTGCTCCACTCTCACCACCATCAGAACATATCTTCAAAGCTATCAGCGCAAAGAAAAAAAAAGCGCCGCACCACTACTGGGTGGGCTCGAACCTCCAACGTTTTGGTTAACAGCCGATCGCGCAAGCCAATTTTGCCATGGAGACAGTCCTGCTCCACTCTCACCACCATCAGAACATATCTTCAAAGCTATCAGCCCAAAGAAAAAAAAGCGCCATACCACCGCAGGGTGGGCTGGAACCTCCGACCTTTTGGTTAACAGCCGATCGCGCTAGCCAATTGCGCCATGGAGACAGTCCTGCTCCACTCTCACCACCATCAGAACATATCTTCAAAGCTATCAGCCCAAAGAAAAAAAAGCACCGCACCACCACCGGGTGGGCTCGAACCTCCAACTTTTCGGTTAACAGCCGATCACGCGAGCCAATTGCGCCACGGAGACAGTCCTGCTCCACTCTCACCACCATCAGAACATATCTTCAAAGCTATCAGCCCACAGAAAAAAAAGCGCCACACAACCACCGGGTAGGCTCGAACCTCCGACTTTTCGGTTAACAGCCGATCGCGATAGCCAATTGTGCCACGGAGACAGTCCTGCTCCACTCTCACCACCATAAGAACATATCTTCAAAGCTATCAGCCCAAAGAAAAAAAATCGCCGCACCACCACTGGGTGGGCTCGAACCTTCAATCTTTTCATTTCATTTCATTTCATTTTATTATACCCCTCAGGGCCAGAGGCATTACAGAGGGGGAGTGGTAAAAGCACAAAAAGGTAACAAAATAAAAGGAACAAAATATGCAAGTACAATAGAGACGCACTATAAGTTAGAAAGAGCCTGAGTATACAATATTAGCTACAGAATTGCGAAAATGTTTACAGTTAATAATGTTTACAATGTCAGCGGGAAGGCCATTCCAATCGCGAGAGGTTCGTGGTAGAAATGATTGATAAAAGTACTCAGTATTACATGAAGCGAATCCAACTTTGTGACGATGATCAGTGCGATGGGACACATAAGATGGTTGAGGGATGAGTCGATCGCGCAGATCAGGATGATGATACATTTTATGAAACAGGGCAATGCGTGACACTTTTCTGCGCAGTGATAATGATGGGAGGGAAAGGTCTGATTTCATAGAAGTTATGCTGGCGGTGCGACTGTAATTAGCGCGAATGAAACGTACAGAGTTGTTCTGAATCATCTCTAGAGCAGTAATTAAGTTGATATGGGTGGGATCCCACACCGATGTAGCATACTCTAATTTCGATCGGATGAGTGTTTTATAGAGCAGGAGTTTCAAGGAGGAAGGAACGTGATAAAAATTTCGACGAAGATAGCCTAACATGCGGTTAGCTTTGTTAATTAAGTGCTCGATATGAGCAGACCAGTTTAGGTTTGCAGTAATGTAAACACCGAGGTATTTATATGAAGTTACTGATTCTAAATGAATGTTATCAATGTGGTATGGTGGTGGACGGGAAGATTTTCTGGAAACACGCATGACTTTACATTTATTAATATTTAGTTGCATTATCCATTCACTGCACCAGTCTGCGATTGCGCCAAGATCAGACTGAAGTGAGGCAACATCATTAGAGTTCGTTATCTCTCTAAAAACAACACAGTCATCCGCGAATAGGAGAATATTAGAGTTAACAACGGAAGGAAGATCATTAATATAAATTAGGAATAATAAAGGCCCAAGGACTGAACCTTGAGGAACTCCCGAATAGACATCTGTAAACTCTGAGTTAAAGCCATTAAAAGAAACAAATTGTGAGCGGTTTAAAAGGAAGCACTCAATCCATTTCAGTAAATTAATACCAATATTAAGCGTGTTTAGTTTAAGCAGTAGCAATTTATGACAAACCTTGTCGAATGCCTTAGAAAAATCTAAAAATATGCAGTCAATGATCGATGATCGATCTAGTACTTGATGTAGCGCATGAGTAAAGGTTATTAGCTGAGTTTCACATGAGTAATGTTTTCTAAAACCGTGTTGTGCTGAACAGAAAAAAGAGTTGGATTCTAGAAAACCGACAAGGTTAGTGAAAATAATATGCTCAAACATTTTACAACATGTGCTGGTTAAGGAAATGGGGCGATAGTTAAGTGGAGATGTCTTGCTTCCAGACTTGTGAATTGGAATGACCTTCCCAATTTTCCACTCATTTGGAAGAATGGACTGATCAAGAGACTGTTGAAAAAGTTTAGTTAAGATTAACGCAGCGTAGGCCGAAGTGTTTTTCAAGAACTTGTTACTAATATTATCACAGCCGGGAGCTGAATGAAGGCTAAGTCCACCAATGAGCTCAAGAACACCAAGTGTACTGATTATTATAGGTGGCATACTTTCAAAGGTATGGCTGTTTGTTGTGGGGTTATTAACAGCAGAATGGGCAGAAAAGTTCTCAGCAAATGTACGGTTAAAAACTGAGGCACAAATATCAGATGAAATGGGGTCGCCAGAGGAATCGGTCAGTGTGATAGCGTCATCGGTTGAGGGATTAAAAGTTCGCCAGAATTTCTTAACATTTGTGGTTAACATGGAAGGTAGTACATGGGAATGAAAATGTTTTTTTGCATCTCGAAGGGCTTGAATGTACAACGTAGACGCTGTTGCATATAAAGCCCAACGTTCATTAGAAGGCGAAAGTTTTGCGGCGCGAAAGAAACGCTTTTTCCTGTTTGACAAACGCCGGATATGGCTGTTGTACCAGGGTGCATTTGAGTTGTTGGTTACACTGCGGTGTGGGATGTACTGTTCAGTGAGTTGAATTATTTTATCTGAAAACATATTCCAATTAGTTTGTACACTGCGATCGTCAAAACCGTCAAGAAAAAGATCAGTGAAGGTAGAAAGGTCATTGTTGATTGCCTCAAAGTCACCTCTGTTATAGTCACGAATGATTTTCTTCTTTTTCTTTGTTTTCGGGTGAGCTAAGTTAATGGAAAAATGTAGAAGCAAATGATCGCTAAGACCCGGAAGGTACGTTATGGGCGATATTATATCGGAACTGTTTGTTAGAATTAAGTCTAATGTGTTTGCAGCGTGAGCTACTATTCTGGTTGCTTGTGTACACAATTGCTGTAAGGAAAATACCGAGCAAACGTCTAAAAATTCGCGAGCTTGGGACGAAAGCGGAAATATTAAAGGGGAATGGGAATTCCAGGTTATGTTGGGAAAATTGAAATCACCCAGCAAGAGCAACGGCGATGTAGGGAAACGCGTACTAACAACGTTTATGGCATCTTGAAGTTCGCTACTGAATGTAGGCGAGGGTGAGGGTGGGCGGTAGCATACCCCGATGACTACATTCTGGTGACTAAGCGTTACCACAGCCCATATCATTTCTAGATTAGTATGAACGTGTACAGATGATGATGGGATATCGCTGGAAATAGCCAGAAGTACGCCACCACCTCTCTGTGTGCCACGGTCGCGACGAAACAGTGAGAAGCGATGAGCGTTTAAAAATATCTCGGAGTCGCACACTTGCCCGCAGAGCCAAGTTTCAGTTAACGCGATAATTTTAGCGGAGCATGTGTCGATCGCTGATGATAGAGAGTTATACTTGTTAAGAACACTTCTGATATTAGTAAACAGGACCGATATGGAAGCTACAGTCACATGACCACTGCCCCTCGCGCTTTCCTTGGGCTTGGAAGTTGCAGGCGGGGCAATGGTTCGTGTACTACGATTTGGAATGTTGATGATTGCATCACTGTTTGGGTCGTACATGTAGCATTTTTGGTTCAGAAGCAGCTTGTTGTAGCTGAGTTTATGCTTGACGGGGCCTGGTTGACTCTTGGCAAAATCAAGTAGTTTTTTCCGAGCTGCACGTGTAGCGGGTGAAAAATCCTCTGCTACAGTGATGTTATGTTTCTTTAGGTGTATATGTGTCGCAAGTAACGCATCTTTTGTTTTATAGGATAGGCATTTAACTATGATTGGGCGACATTTGCCCTGGCTGAAGGTACCCAAGCGATGCGCGCGTTCAATGGCATCAGAGGAAAGGGGAGAAGAAAGGTGGCAATTGAGAGTGGAAATAACTTTTTCCTCTGTCATTGCCCAGGTTTCTTCAGAATCTGGGATGCCGTAGAAAATGAGGTTGTTGCGTCGCAGTCTGTCATCGTGATCCTGCACGCGTGTTTGCAATGAGCATACCTGAGCGGAAAGCTGATCTGTCTGAGTATGGATGCTACTAACTTCCTGGGTAAGTTCTTCTAGTTTTTTATAATTTTCCTCCAGTACTTCAAGCCGGTTCTGAATAGCAGTATGGATGCTACTAACTTCCTGGGTAAGTTCTTCTAGTTTTTTATAATTTTCCTCCAGTACTTCAAGCCGGTTCTGAATAGGTTAACAGCCGATCGCGCTAGCCAATTGCGCCACGGAGACAGTCCTGCTCCACTCTCACCACCATCAGAACATATTTTCAAAGCTATCAGCCCAAAGAAAAAAAAGCGCCGCACCACCACCGGGTGGGCTCGAACCTCAGACTTTCCGGTTAACAGCCGATCAAGCTAGCCAATTGCGCTACGGAGATAGTCCTGCTCCACTCTCACCACCATCAGAACATATCTTCAAAGCTATCAGCCCACAGAAAAAAAAGCGCCGCACAACCACCGGGTAGGCTCGAACCTCCAACTTTTCGGTTAACAGCCGATCGCGCTAGCCAATTGCGCCACGGAGACAGACCTGCTCCACTCTCACCACCATAAGAACATATCATCAAAGCTATCAGCCCGAAGAAAAAAAAGCGCCACACCACTACTGGGTGGGCTCGAACCTCCGACCTTTTGGTTAACAGCCGATCGCGCTAGCCAATTGCGCCACGGAGACAGTCCTGCTCCACTCTCACCACCGTCAGAACATTTCTTCAGAGCTATCAGCCCAAAGAAAAAAAAAGCGCTGCACCACCACCGGGTGGGCTCGAACCTCCAACCTTACGGTTAACAGCTGATCGCGCTAGCCCATTGCGCCACGGAGACAGTCTTGCTCCACTCTCACCACCATCAGAACATATCTTCAAAGCTGTCAGCGCAAAGAAAAAAGCAACACACCACTCCCGGGAGGGCTCAAAACTCCAACCTTTCGGTTAACAGCCGATCGCGCTAGCCCATTGCGCCACGGAGACAGTCTTGCTCCACTCTCACCACCATCATAACATATCTTCAAAGCTATCATCGCAAAGTAAAAAGCAACACACCACTCCCGGGAGGGCTCGAAACTCCAACCTTTTGGTCAACAGCTGATCGCGCTAGCCCATTGCGCCACGGAGACAGTCTTGCTCATCTCTCACCACCATCAGATCATATCATCAAAGCTATCAGCCCAAAGAAAAAAAAGCACCGCACCACCACCGGGTGGGATCGAACCTCCAACTTTTCGGTTAACAGCCGATCGCGCTGGCCAATTGCGCCACGGAGACAGTCCTGCTCCACTCTCACCACAATTAGAACATATCTTCAAAGCTATCAGCCCAAAGAAAAAAAAGCGCCGCACCACCACCGGGTGGGCTGGAACCTCCAACCTTTCGGTTAACAGCAGATCGCGCTAGCCAATTGCGCCACGGAGACAATCGTGCTCCACTCTCACCACCATCAGAACATATCTTCAAAGCTATCAGCGCAAAGAAAAAAAAGCGCCGCACCACCACTGGGTGGGCTCGAACCTCCAACCTTTCGGTTAACAGCCGATCGCGAAAGCCAATTTTGCCATGCAGACAGTCCTGCTCCACTCTCACCACCATCACAACATATCTTCAAAGGTATCAGCCCAAAAAAAGCGCCGCACCACCACTGGGTGGGCTCGAACCTCCGACTTTTCGGTTAACAGCCGATCGCGCTAGCCAATTTCGCCACGGAGACAGTCCTGCTCCACTCTCACCACCATCAGAACATATCTTCAAAGCTATCAGCCCAAAGAAAAAAAACCACCGCACCACCACCGGGTGGGCTCGAACCTCCAACCTTTCGGTTAACAGCCAATCGCGCTAGCCAATTGCGCCACGGAGACAGTCCTGCTCCACTCTCACCACCATCAGAACATATCTTCAAAGCTATCAGCACAAAGAAAAGAAGCGCCGCACCACCCCCGGGTTGGCTCGAACCTCCAACCTTTCGGTTAACAGCCGATCGCGCTAGCCAACTGCGCCACGGAGACAGTCGTGCTCCACTCTCACCACCATCAGAACATATCTTCAAAGCTATCAGGGCAAAGAAAAAAGCAACACACCACTCCCGGGAGGGATCAAAACTCCAACCTTTCGGTTAACAGCCGATCGCGCTAGCCAATTGCGCCACGGAGACAGTCCTGCTCTACTCTCACCACCATCAGAACATATCTTCAAAGCTATCAGCCCAAAGAAAAAAAAGCGCCGCACCACCGCCGGGTGGGCTCGAAACTCCTACCTTTCGGTTAACAGCCGATCGCGCTAGCAAATTGCGCCACGGAGACAGTCCTGCTTCACTCTCACCACCATCAGAACATATCTTCAAAGCTATCAGCCCAAAGAAAAAAAAGCGCCATACCACCACCGGGTGGGCTCGAACCTCCGACCTTTTGGTTAACACCGATCGCGCTCGCCAATTGCGCAATGGAGACAGTCCTGCTCCACTCTCACCACCATCAGAAGATATCTTCAAAGCTGTCAGCCCAAAGAAAAAAAGCACCGCACCACCACCGGGTGGGCTCGAACCTACAACTTTTCGGTTAACAGCCGATCACGCTAGCCAATTGCGCCACGGAGACAGTCCTGCTCCACTCTCACCACCATAAGAACATATCTTCAAAGCTATCAGCCCAAAGAAAAAAAAGCGCCGCACCACTCGAACCTCCGACCTTTTGGTTAACAGCCGATCGCGCTAGCCATTGCGCCACGGAGACAATCCTGCTCCACTCTCACCACCATCAGAACATATCTTCAAAGCTATCAGCCCAAAGAAAAAAAAGCGATGCACCACCACCGGGTGGGCTCGAACCTCCAACTTTCCGGTTAACAGCCGATCACGCAAGCCAATTGCGCCACGGAGACAGTCCTGCTCCACTCTAACCACCATCAGAACATATCTTCAAAGCTATCAGCCCACAGAAAAAAAAGCGCCGCACAACCACCGGGTAGGCTCGAACCTCCAACTTTTCGGTTAACAGCCGATCGCGCTAGCCAATTGCGCCACGGAGACAGTCCTGCTCCACTCTCACCACCATAAGAACATATCTTCAAAGCTATCAGCCCGAAGAAAAAAGCAACACACCACTCCCGGGAGGGCTCGAATCTCCAACCTTTCGGTCAACAGACGATCGCGCTAGCCCATTGCGCCACGGAGACAGTCTTGCTCATCTCTCACCACCATCAGATCATATCGTCAAAGCTATCAGCCCAAAGAAAAAAAAGCACCGCACCACCACCGGGTGGGCTCGAACCTCCAACTTTTCGGTTAACAGCCGATCGCGCTAGCCAATTGCGCCATGGAGACAGTCTTGCTCCGCTCTCACCACCATCAGAACATATCTTCAAAGCTATCATCGCAAAGAAAAAAGCAACACACCACTCCCGGGAGGGCTCGAAACTCCAACCTTTCGGTCAACAGACGATCGCGCTAGCCCATTGCGCCACAGAGACAGTCTTGCTCATCTCTCACCACCATCGGACCATATCATCAAAGCTATCAGCCCAAAGAAAAAAAAGCACCGCACCACCACCGGGTGGGCTCGAACCTCCAACTTTTCGGTTAACAGCCGATCGCGCTGGCTATTGCGCCACGGAGACAGTCCTGCTCCACTCTCACCACAATTAGAACATATCTTCAAAGCTATCAGCCCAAAGAAAAAAAAGTGCCGCACCTCCATTGGGTGCGCTCGAACCTCCAACCTTTCGGTTAACAGCAGATCGCGCTAGCCAATTGCGCCACGGAGACAATCGTGCTCCACTCTCACCACCATCAGAACATATCTTTAAAGCTATCAGCGCAAAGAAAAAAAAAGCGCCGTACCACCACCGGGTGGGCTCGAACCTCTAACCTTTCGGTTAACAGCCGATCGCGCAAGCCAATTTCGCCATAGAGACAGTCCTGCTCCACTCTCACCACCATCAGAACATATCTTCAAAGGTATCAGCCCAAAGAAAAAAAAGCGCCGCACCACCACTGGGTGGGCTCGAACCTCCGCCTTTTCGGTTAACAGCCGATCGCGCTAGCCAATTGCGCCACGGAGACTGTCCTGCTCCACTCTCACCTCCATCAGAACATATCTTCAAAGCTATCACCCCAAAGAAAAAAAACCACCGCACCACCACCGAGTGGGCTCGAACCTCCAACCTTTCGGTTAACAGCCAATCGCGCTAGCCAATCGCGCCACGGAGACAGTCCTGCTCCACTCTCACCACCATCAGAACATATCTTCAAAGCTATCAGCCCACAGAAAAAAAACCACCGCATCACCACCGGGTGGGCTCGAATCTCCAACCTTTCGGTTAACAGCCAATCGCGCTAGCCAATTGCGCCACGGAGACAGTCCTGCTCCACTCTCACCACCATCAGAACATATCTTCAAAGCTATCAGCACAAAGAAAAAAAACGCCGCACCACCACCGGGTGGGCTCGAACATCCAACCTTTCGGTTAACAGCCGATCGCGCTAGCCAACTGCGCCACGGAGACAGTCGTGCTCCACTCTCACCACCATCAGAACATATCTTCAAAGCTATCAGCCCAAAGAAAAAAAAGCGCCGCACCACCGCCGGGTGGGCTCGAAACTCCAACCTTTCGGTTAACAGCCGATCGCGCTAGCCAATTGCGCCACGGAGACAGTCCTGCTTCACTCTCAACACCATCAGAACATATCTTCAAAGCTATCAGCCCAAAGAAAAAAAAGCGTCATACCACCACCGGGTGGGCTCCAACCTCCAACCTTTCGGTTAACAGCCAATCGCGCAAGCCAATTGCGCCACGGAGACAGTCCTGCTCCACTCTCACCACCGTCAGAACATATCTTCAAAGCTATCAGCCCAAAGAAAAAAAAGCGCCGCACCACTACCGGGTGGGCTCGAACCTCCAAACTTTCGGTTAACAGCCGATCGCGCTAGCCAACTGCGCCACGGAGACAGTCCTGCTCCACTCTAACCACCATCAGAACATATCTTCAAAGGTATCAGCGCAAAGAAAAAATCAACACACCACTCCCGGGAGGGCTCGAAACTCCAACGTTTCGGTTAACAGCCGATCGCGCTAGCCCATTACGCCACGGAGACAGTCCTGCTTCACTCTCACCACCATCAGAACATATCTTCAAAGCTATCAGCCCAAACAAAAAAAAAGCGTTGCACCACCACCGGGTGGGCTCGAACCTCCGACCGTTCGGTTAACCGCCGATCGCGCTAGCCAATTGCGCCACGGAGACAGTCTTGCTCCACTCTCTTTATCATCAGAACATATCTTCAAAGCTATCAGTCCAAAGAAAAAAAAGCACCGCACCACCACCGGGTGGGCTAGAACCTCCAACCTTTCGGTTAACAGCCAATCCCGCTAGCCAATTGCGCCACGGAGAAAGTCGTGCTCCACTCTCACCACCATCAGAACATTTCTTCAAAGCTATCAGCGCAAAAAAAAAGCAACACACCACTCCCGGAAGGGCTCGAAACTCCAACCTTTCGGTCAACAGCCGATCGCGCTAGCCAATTGCGCCACGGAGGCAGTCCTGATCTACTCTCACCACCATCAGAACATATCTACTAAGCTATCAGCCCAAAGAAAAAAAAGCGCCGCACCACCACCGGGGGGGCTCGAAACTCCAACCTTTCGGTTGACAGCCGATCGTGCTAGCCAATTGCGCCACGGAGACAGTCGTGCTCCACTCTCACCACCATCAGAACATATCTTCAAAGCTATCAACGCAAACAAAAAAGCAACACGCCACTCCCGGGAGGGCTCGAACCTCCAACTTTTCGGTTAACAGCCGATCGCGCTGGCCAACTGCGCCACGGAGACAGTCCTGCTCCACTCTCACCACAATTAGAATATATCTTCAAAGCTATCAGCCCAAAGAAAAAAAAGCGCTGCACCACCACCGGGTGGGCTCGAACCTCCAACCTTTCGGTTAACAGCCGATCGCGCTAGCCGATTGCGCCATGGAGACAGTCGTGCTCCACTCTCACCACCATCAGAACATATCTTCAAAGCTATCAGCGCAAAGAAAAAAGCAACACACCACTTTCGGGAGGGCTCGAATCTCCAACTTTTCGGTTAACAGCCGATCGCACTGGCCCATTGCGCCACGGAGACAGTCCTGCACCACTCTCACCACAATTAGAACATATCTTCAAAGCTATCAGCCCAAAGAAAAAAAAGCGCCGCACCACCACCGCATGGGCTCGAACCTCCAACCTTTCGGTTAACAGCCGATCGCGCTAGCCAATTGCGCCACGGAGACAATCGTGCTCCACTCTCACCACCATCAGAACATATCTTCAAAGCTATCAGCGCAAAGAAAAAAAGCATCACACCCCACCTGGAAGGGCTGGAACCTCCAACTTTTCGCTTAATAGCCGATCGCGCTAGCCAATTGCGCCACGGGGACAGTCCTGCTCCACTCTCACCACCGTCAGAATATTTCTTCAGAGCTATCATACCAAAGAAAAAAAAAGCGCCGCACCAACACCGGGTGGGCTCGAACCTCCAACCTTTCGGTTAACAGCCGATAGCGCTAGCCAATTGCGCCACGAAGACAGTCTTGCTCCACTCTCACCACCATCAGAACATATCTTCAAAGCTATTACCGCAAAGAAAAAAGCAACACACCACTCCCGGGAGAGCTTGAACCTCCAACTTTTCGGTTAACAGCCGATCGCGCTAGCGAACTGCACCACGGAGACAGTCTTGCTCCACTCTCACCACTATCAGATCATGTCTTCAAAGCTATCAGCGCAAAGAAAAAAAAGGCGCCGCACCACCACCGGGTGGGCTCAAACCTCCAACCTTTCGGTTAACAACGACATCGCGCTAGCCAATCGCGCCACGGAGATAGTCCCGCTTCACTCTCACCACCATCAAAACATATCTTCAAAGCTATTAGCGCAAAGAAAAAAGCAACACACCACTCCCGGGAGGGCTCGAAACTCCAACCTTTCGGTTAACAGCCGATCGCGCTTGGCCATTGCGCCATGAGACAGTCCAGCTCCACTCTCACCACCAACAGAACATATCTTCAAAGCTATCAGCCCAAAGAAAAAAGAGCGCCACACCACCACCGGGTGGGCTCGAACCTCCGACTTTTCGGTTAAAAGCCGATCGGGCTAGCCAATTGCGCCACGGAGACAGTCCTGCTCCACTCTCACCACCATCAGAACATATCTTCAAAGCTATCAGCCCAAAGAAAAAAAAGCACCGCACTACTACCGGGTGGGCTCGAACCTCCAACCTTTCGGTTAACAGCCAATCGCGCTAGCCAATTTTGCCATGGAGACAGTCCTGCTCCACTCTCACCACCATCAGAACATATCTTCAAAGCTATCACCGCAAAGAAAAAAGCAAAACACCACTCCCGGGAGGGCTCGAACCTCCAACTTTCCGGTTAACAGCCGATCACGCTAGCCAATTGTGCCACGGAGACAGTCTTGCTCTACTCTCACAACCATCAGAACATAACTTCAAAGCTATCAGCCCACAGAAAAAAAAAGCGCCGCACCACCACCGGGAGAGCTCGAACCTCCAACTTTTCGGTTAACAGCCGATCGCGCTAGCCAATTGCGCCACGCAGACAGTCCTGCTCCACTCTCACCACCGTCAGAACATTTCTTCAGAGCTATCAACCCAAAGAAAAAAAAAGCGCTGCAAAACCACCGGGTGGGCTCGAACCTCCAACCTTACGGTTAACAGCCGATCGCGCTAGCCAATTGCCCCACGGAGACAGTCGTGCTCCACTCTCACCACCGTCAGACCATTTCTTCAGAGCTATTACCCCAAAGAAAAAAAAGCGCCGCACCACCAACGGGTGGGCTCAAACCTCCAACCTTTCGTATAACAGCCGATCGCGCTAGCCAATTGCGCCACGAAGACAGTCTTGCTCCACTCTCACCACCATCAGAACATATCTTCAAAGCTATTACCGCAAAGAAAAAAGCAACACACCACTCCCGGGAGAGCTTGAACCTCCAACTTTTCGGTTAACAGCCGATCGCGCTAGCCCATTGCGCCACGGAGGCAGTCTTGCTCCACTCTCACCATCATCAGAACATATCTTCAAAGCTATCAGCGCAAAGAAAAAAAAGCGCTGCACCACCACCAGGTGGGCTCGAACCTCCAACCTTTCGGTTAACAGCCGATCGCGCTAGCCCATTGCGCCACGGAGACAGTCTTGCTCCACTCTCACCACCATCAGAACATAACTTTAAAGCTATCAGCCCAAAAAAAAGCACCGCACCACCACCGGGTGGGCTCGAACCTCCGACCTTTTGGTTAACAGCCGATCGCGCTAGCCAATTGCGCCATGGAGACACTCCTGCTCCACTCTCACCACCATCAGAACATATCTTCAAAGCTATCAGCCCAAAGAAAAAAAAGCACCGCAACCCCACCCGGTGGGCTCGAACCTCCAACTTTTCGGTTAACAGCCGATCACGCTAGCCAATTGCGCCACGGAGACAGTCCTGCTCCACTCTCACCACCATCAGAACATATCTTCAAAGCTATCAGCCCACAGAAAAAAAAGCGCCACACAACCACCGGGTAGGCTCGAACCTCCGACTTTTCGGTTAACAGCCGATCGCGCTAGCCAATTGCGCCACGGAGACAGTCCTTCTCCACTCTCACCGCCATCAGAACATATCTTCAAAGCTATCAGCCCACAGAAAAAAAAGCGCCGCACAACCACCGGGTAGGCTCGAACCTCCAACTTTTCGGTCAACAGCCGATCGCGCTAGCCAATTGCGCCACGGAGACAGACCTGCTCCACTCTCACCACCATCAGAACATATCTTCAAAGCTATCAGCCCAAAGAAAAAAAACCACCGCACCACCACCGGGTGGGCTCGAACCTCCAACCTTTCGGTTAACAGCCAATCGCGCTAGCCAATTGCGCCACGGAGACAGTCCTGCTCCAATCTCACCACCATCAGAACATATCTTCAAAGCTATCAGCACAAAGAAAAGAAGCGCCGCACCACCCCCGGGTTGGCTCGAACCTCCAACCTTTCGGTTAACAGCCGATCGCGCTAGCCAACTGCGCCACGGAGACAGTCGTGCTCCACTCTCACCACCATCAGAACATATCTTCAAAGCTATCAGGGCAAAGAAAAAAGCAACACACCACTCCCGGGAGGGATCAAAACTCCAACCTTTCGGTTAACAGCCGATCGCGCTAGCCAATTGCGCCACGGAGACACTCCTGCTCTACTGTCACCACCATCAGAACATATCTTCAAAGCTATCAGCCCAAAGAAAAAAAAGCGCCGCACCACCGCCGGGTGGGCTCGAAACTCCTACCTTTCGGTTAACAGCCGATCGCGCTAGCAAATTGCGCCACGGAGACAGTCCTGCTTCACTCTCACCACCATGAGAACATATCTTCAAAGCTATCAGCCCAAAGAAAAAAAAGCGCCATACCACCACCGGGTGGGCTCGAACCTCCGACCTTTTGGTTAACACCGATCGCGCTCGCCAATTGCGCAATGGAGACAGTCCTGCTCCACTCTCACCACCATCAGAAGATATCTTCAAAGCTGTCAGCCCAAAGAAAAAAAGCACCGCACCACCACCGGGTGGGCTCGAACCTACAACTTTTCGGTTAACAGCCGATCACGCTAGCCAATTGCGCCACGGAGACAGTCCTGCTCCACTCTCACCACCATAAGAACATATCTTCAAAGCTATCAGCCCAAAGAAAAAAAAGCGCCGCACCACTCGAACCTCCGACCTTTTGGTTAACAGCCGATCGCGCTAGCCATTGCGCCACGGAGACAATCCTGCTCCACTCTCACCACCATCAGAACATATCTTCAAAGCTATCAGCCCAAAGAAAAAAAAGCGATGCACCACCACCGGGTGGGCTCGAACCTCCAACTTTCCGGTTAACAGCCGATCACGCAAGCCAATTGCGCCACGGAGACAGTCCTGCTCCACTCTAACCACCATCAGAACATATCTTCAAAGCTATCAGCCCACAGAAAAAAAAGCGCCGCACAACCACCGGGTAGGCTCGAACCTCCAACTTTTCGGTTAACAGCCGATCGCGCTAGCCAATTGCGCCACGGAGACAGTCCTGCTCCACTCTCACCACCATAAGAACATATCTTCAAAGCTATCAGCCCGAAGAAAAAAGCAACACACCACTCCCGGGAGGGCTCAAATCTCCAACCTTTCGGTCAACAGCCGATCGCGCTAGCCCATTGCGCCACGGAGACAGTCTTGCTCATCTCTCGCCACCATCAGATCATATCGTCAAAGCTATCAGCCCAAAGAAAAAAAAGCACCGCACCACCACCGGGTGGGCTCGAACCTCCAACTTTTCGGTTAACAGCCGATCGCGCTAGCCAATTGCGCCATGGAGACAGTCTTGCTCCGCTCTCACCACCATCAGAACATATCTTCAAAGCTATCATCGCAAAGAAAAAAGCAACACACCACTCCCGGGAGGGCTCGAAACTCCAACCTTTCGGTCAACAGACGATCGCGCTAGCCCATTGCGCCACAGAGACAGTCTTGCTCATCTCTCACCACCATCGGACCATATCATCAAAGCTATCAGCCCAAAGAAAAAAAAGCACCGCACCACCACCGGGTGGGCTCGAACCTCCAACTTTTCGGTTAACAGCCGATCGCGCTGGCTATTGCGCCACGGAGACAGTCCTGCTCCACTCTCACCACAATTAGAACATATCTTCAAAGCTATCAGCCCAAAGAAAAAAAAGTGCCGCACCTCCATTGGGTGCGCTCGAACCTCCAACCTTTCGGTTAACAGCAGATCGCGCTAGCCAATTGCGCCACGGAGACAATCGTGCTCCACTCTCACCACCATCAGAACATATCTTTAAAGCTATCAGCGCAAAGAAAAAAAAAGCGCCGTACCACCACCGGGTGGGCTCGAACCTCTAACCTTTCGGTTAACAGCCGATCGCGCAAGCCAATTTCGCCATAGAGACAGTCCTGCTCCACTCTCACCACCATCAGAACATATCTTCAAAGGTATCAGCCCAAAGAAAAAAAAGCGCCGCACCACCACTGGGTGGGCTCGAACCTCCGCCTTTTCGGTTAACAGCCGATCGCGCTAGCCAATTGCGCCACGGAGACTGTCCTGCTCCACTCTCACCTCCATCAGAACATATCTTCAAAGCTATCACCCCAAAGAAAAAAAACCACCGCACCACCACCGAGTGGGCTCGAACCTCCAACCTTTCGGTTAACAGCCAATCGCGCTAGCCAATCGCGCCACGGAGACAGTCCTGCTCCACTCTCACCACCATCAGAACATATCTTCAAAGCTATCAGCCCACAGAAAAAAAACCACCGCACCACCACCGGGTGGGCTCGAATCTCCAACCTTTCGGTTAACAGCCAATCGCGCTAGCCAATTGCGCCACGGAGACAGTCCTGCTCCACTCTCACCACCATCAGAACATATCTTCAAAGCTATCAGCACAAAGAAAAAAAACGCCGCACCACCACCGGGTGGGCTCGAACATCCAACCTTTCGGTTAACAGCCGATCGCGCTAGCCAACTGCGCCACGGAGACAGTCGTGCTCCACTCTCACCACCATCAGAACATATCTTCAAAGCTATGAGCCCAAAGAAAAAAAAGCGTAATACCACCACCGGGTGGGCTCCAACCTCCAACCTTTCGGTTAACAGCCAATCGCGCAAGCCAATTGCGCCATGGAGACAGTCCTGCTCCACTCTCACCACCGTCAGAACATATCTTCAAAGCTATCAGCCCAAAGAAAAAAAAGCGCCGCACCACTACCGGGTGGGCTCGAACCTCCAAACTTTCGGTTAACAGCCGATCGCGCTAGCCAACTGCGCCACGGAGACAGTCCTGCTCCACTCTAACCACCATCAGAACATATCTTCAAAGCTATCAGCGCAAAGAAAAAATCAACACACCACTCCCGGGAGGGCTCGAAACTCCAACGTTTCGGTTAACAGCCGATCGCGCTAGCCCATTACGCCACGGAGACAGTCCTGCTTCACTCTCACCACCATCAGAACATATCTTCAAAGCTATCAGCCCAAACAAAAAAAAAGCGTTGCACCACCACCGGGTGGGCTCGAACCTCCGACCGTTCGGTTAACCGCCGATCGCGCTAGCCAATTGCGCCACGGAGACAGTCTTGCTCCACTCTCTTTATCATCAGAACATATCTTCAAAGCTATCAGTCCAAAGAAAAAAAAGCACCGCACCACCACCGGGTGGGCTAGAACCTCCAACCTTTCGGTTAACAGCCAATCCCGCTAGCCAATTGCGCCACGGAGAAAGTCGTGCTCCACTCTCACCACCATCAGAACATTTCTTCAAAGCTATCAGCGCAAAAAAAAAGCAACACACCACTCCCGGAAGGGCTCGAAACTCCAACCTTTCGGTCAACAGCCGATCGCGCTAGCCAATTGCGCCACGGAGGCAGTCCTGATCTACTCTCACCACCACAGAACATATCTACTAAGTTATCAGCCCAAAGAAAAAAAAGCGCCGCACCACCACCGGGGGGGCTCGAAACTCCAACCTTTCGGTTGACAGCCGATCGTGCTAGCCAATTGCGCCACGGAGACAGTCGTGCTCCACTCTCACCACCATCAGAACATATCTTCAAAGCTATCAACGCAAACAAAAAAGCAACACGCCACTCCCGGGAGGGCTCGAACCTCCAACTTTTCGGTTAACAGCCGATCGCGCTGGCCAACTGCGCCAAGGAGACAGTCCTGCTCCACTCTCACCACCATTAGAATATATCTTCAAAGCTATCAGCCCAAAGAAAAAAAAGCGCTGCACCACCACCGGGTGGGCTCGAACCTCCAACCTTTCGGTTAACAGCCGATCGCGCTAGCCGATTGCGCCATGGAGACAGTCGTGCTCCACTCTCACCACCATCAGAACATATCTTCAAAGCTATCAGCGCAAAGAAAAAAGCAACACACCACTTTCGGGAGGGCTCGAATCTCCAACTTTTCGGTTAACAGCCGATCGCGCTGGCCCATTGCGCCACGGAGACAGTCCTGCACCACTCTCACCACAATTAGAACATATCTTCAAAGCTATCAGCCCAAAGAAAAAAAAGCGCCGCACCACCACCGCATGGGCTCGAACCTCCAACCTATCGGTTAACAGCCGATCGCGCTAGCCAATTGCGCCACGGAGACAATCGTGCTCCACTCTCACCACCATCAGAACATATCTTCAAAGCTATCAGCGCAAAGAAAAAGAGCATCACACCCCACCCGGAAGGGCTGGAACCTCCAACTTTTCGGTTAATAGCCGATCGCGCTAGCCAATTGCGCCACGGGGACAGTCCTGCTCCACTCTCACCACCGTCAGAATATTTCTTCAGAGCTATCATACCAAAGAAAAAAAAAGCGCCGCACCAACACCGGGTGGGCTCGAACCTCCAACCTTTCGGTTAACAGCCGATAGCGCTAGCCAATTGCGCCACAGAGACAGTCGTGCTCCACTCTCACCACCGTCAGACCATTTCTTCAGAGCTATTACCCCAAAGAAAAAAAAGCGCCGCACCACCAACGGGTGGGCTCAAACCTCCAACCTTTCGTATAACAGCCGATCGCGCTAGCCAATTGCGCCACGAAGACAGTCTTGCTCCACTCTCACCACCATCAGAACATATCTTCAAAGCTATTACCGCAAAGAAAAAAGCAACACACCACTCCCGGGAGAGCTTGAACCTCCAACTTTTCGGTTAACAGCCGATCGCGCTAGCGAACTGCACCACGGAGACAGTCTTGCTCCACTCTCACCACTATCAGATCATGTCTTCAAAGCTATCAGCGCAAAGAAAAAAAAAGGCGCCGCACCACCACCGGGTGGGCTCAAACCTCCAACCTTTCGGTTAACAACGACATCGCGCTAGCCAATCGCGCCACGGAGATAGTCCCGCTTCACTCTCACCACCATCAAAACATATCTTCAAAGCTATTAGCGCAAAGAAAAAAGCAACACACCACTCCCGGGAGGGCTCGAAACTCCAACCTTTCGGTTAACAGCCGATCGCGCTTGGCCATTGCGCCATGAGACAGTCCAGCTCCACTCTCACCACCAACAGAACATATCTTCAAAGCTATCAGCCCAAAGAAAAAAGAGCGCCACACCACCACCGGGTAGGCTCGAGACTCCGACTTTTCGGTTAACAGCCGATCGGGCTAGCCAATTGCGCCACGGAGACAGTCCTGCTCCACTCTCACCATCATCAGAACATATCTTCAAAGCTATCAGCGCAAAGAAAAAAAAGCGCTGCACCACCACCAGGTGGGCTCGAACCTCCAACCTTTCGGTTAACAGCCGATCGCGCTAGCCCATTGCGCCACGGAGACAGTCTTGCTCCACTCTCACCACCATCAGAACATAACTTCAAAGCTATCAGCGCAAAGAAAAAAGCAACACACCACTCCCGGGAGGGCTCAAAACTCCAACCTTTCGGTCAACAGCCGATCGCGCTAGCCCATTGCGCCACGGAGACAGTCTTGCTCCCTTCTCACCACTATCAGAACATAACTTTAAAGCTATCAGCCCAAAAAAAAGCACCGCACCACCACCGGGTGGGCTCGAACCTCCGACCTTTTGGTTAACAGCCGATCGCGCTAGCCAATTGCGCCATGGAGACACTCCTGCTCCACTCTCACCACCATCAGAACATATCTTCAAAGCTATCAGCCCAAAGAAAAAAAAGCACCGCAACCCCACCCGGTGGGCTCGAACCTCCAACTTTTCGGTTAACAGCCGATCACGCTAGCCAATTGCGCCACGGAGACAGTCCTGCTCCACTCTCACCACCATCAGAACATATCTTCAAAGCTATCAGCCCACAGAAAAAAAAGCGCCACACAACCACCGGGTAGGCTCGAACCTCCGACTTTTCGGTTAACAGCCGATCGCGCTAGCCAATTGCGCCACGGAGACAGTCCTTCTCCACTCTCACCGCCATCAGAACATATCTTCAAAGCTATCAGCCCACAGAAAAAAAAGCGCCGCACAACCACCGGGTAGGCTCGAACCTCCAACTTTTCGGTCAACAGCCGATCGCGCTAGCCAATTGCGCCACGGAGACAGACCTGCTCCACTCTCACCACCATAAGAACATATCATCAAAGCTATCAGCCCGAAGAAAAAAAAGCGCCGCACCACCACTGGGTGGGCTCGAACCTCCGACGTTTTGGTTAACAGCCGATCGCGCTAGCCAATTGCGCCACGGAGACAGTCCTGCTCCACTCTCACCACCATCAGAACATATCTTCAAAGCTATCAGCCCAAAGAAAAAAAAGCGCCGCACCACCACCGGGTGGGCAAGAACCTCCAACATTCCGGTTAACAGCCGATCACGCTAGCCAATTGCGCCACGGAGACAGTCCTGCTCCACTCTCACCACCGTCAGAACATTTCTTCAGAGCTATCAGCCCAAAGAAAAAAAGCGCTGCAGCACCACCGGGTGGGCTCGAACCTCCAACCTTTCAGTTAACAGCCGATCGCGCTAGCCAATTGCCCCACGGAGACAGTCGTGCTCCACTCACACCATCGTCAGAACATTTCTTCAGAGCTATCACCCCAAAGAAAAAAAAGCGCCGCACCACCACCGGTTGGGCTCGAACCTCTGACCTTTCGGTTAACAGCCGATCGCGCTAGCCAATTGCGCCACGAAGACTGTCCTTCTCCAATCTCACCACCATCAGAACATATCTTCAAAGCTATTACCGCAAAGAAAAAACCAACACACCACTCCTGGGAGGGCTCAGGACTCCAACCTTTCGGTTAACAGCCGATCGCGCTAGCCCATTGCGCCACGGAGGCTGTCTTGCTCCACTCACACCATCATCAGAACATATCTTCAAAGCTATCAACGCAAAGAAACAAAGCGCTGCACTACCACCAGGTGGGCTCGAACCTCCAACCTTTCGGTTAACAGCCGATCGCGCTAGCCAATTGCGCCATGGAGACAGTCTTGCTCCGCTCTCACCACCATCAGAACATATCTTCAAAGCTATCAGCCCAAAGAAAAAAAAGCGCCGCACCACCACCGGGTGGGCAAGAACCTCCAACTTTCCGGTTAACAGCCGATCGCGCTAGCCAATTGCGCCACGGAGACAGTCCTGCTCCACTCTCACCACCGTCAGAACATTTCTTCAGAGCTATCAGCCCAAAGAAAAAAAGCGCTGCACCACCACCGGGTGTGCTCGAACCTCCAACCTTTCAGTTAACAGCCGATCGCGCAGGCCAATTGCGCCACGGAGACAGTCCTGCTCCACTCTCACCACAATTAAAACATATCTTCAAAGCTATCAGCCCAAAGAAAAAAAAGCGCCGCACCACCACCGGGTGGGCTCGAACCTCCAACCTTTCGGTTAACAGCAGATCGCGCTAGCCAATTGCGCCACGGAGACAGTCCTGCTCCACTCTCACCACAATTAAAACATATCTTCAAAGCTATCAGCCCAAAGAAAAAAAAGCGCCGCACCACCACCGGGTGGGCTCGAACCTCCAACCTTTCGGTTAACAGCAGATCGCGCTAGCCAATTGCGCCACGGAGACAATCGTGCTCCACTCTCACCACCATCAGAACATATCTTCAAAGCTATCAGCACAAAGAAAAAAAGCGCCGCACCACCACCGGGTGGGCTCAAGACTCCAACCTTTCGGTTAACAGCCGATCGCGCTAGCCCATTGCGCCCCGGAGGCTGTCTTGCTCCACTCTCACCATCATCAGAACATATCTTCAAAGCTATCAGCGCAAAGAAAAAAAGCGCTGCACTACCACCAGGTGGGCTCGAACCTCCAACCCTTCGGTTAACAGCCGATCGCGCTAGCCCATTGCGCCACGGAGACAGTCTTGCTCCACTCTCACCACCATCAGAACATAACTTCAAAGCTATCAGCGCAAAGAAAAAAGCAACACACCACTCCCGGGAGGGCTCGAAACTCCAACCTTTCGGTCAACAGCCGATCACGCTAGCCCATTGTGCCACGGAGACAGTCTTGCTCCCTTCTCACCACCATCAGAACATAACTTCAAAGCTATCAGCCCAAAAAAAAGCACCGCACCACCACCGGGTGGGCTCGAACCTCCAACCTTTCGGTTAACAGCCGATCGCACTAGCCAATTGCGCCACGGAGACAGTCGTGCTCCACTCTCACCACCATCAGAACATATCTTCAAAGCTATCAGCGCAAAGAAAAAAGCAACATACCACTCCCGGGAGGGCTCGAAACTCCAACCTTTCGGTTAACAGCCGATCGCGCTAGCCAACTGCGCCAAGGCGACAGTCGTGCTCCACTCTCACCACCATCAGAACATATCTTCAAAGCTATCCGCGCAAAGAAAAAAGCAAAACACCACTCCCGGGAGGGCTCGAACCTCCAACTTTTCGGTTAACAGCCGATCGCGCTGGCCAATTGCGCCACGGAGAAAGTCCTGCTCAACTCTCACAACAATTAGAACATATCTTCAAAGCTATCAGCCCAAAGAAAAAAAAGCGCCGCACCACCACCGGGTGAGCTCGAACCTCCAACTTTTCGGTTAACAGCCGATCGCGCTAGCCAATTGCGCCACGGGGACCGTCCTGCTCCTCTGTCACCACCGTCAGACCATTTCTTCAGAGCTATCACCCAAAAAAAAAGCGCCGCACCACCACCGGGTGGGCTCGAACCTCCCAAATTTCGGTTAACAGCCGATCGCGCTAGCCAATTGCCCCACGGAGACAGTCGTGCTCCACTCTCACCACCGTCAGAACATTTCTTCAGAGCTATCACCCCAAAGAAAAAAAAAGTGCCGCAGCACCACTGGTTGGGCTCGAACCTCCAACCTTTCGGTTAACAGCCGATCGCGCTAGCCAATAGCGCCACGAAGACAGTCCTGCTCCACTCTCACCACCATCATAACATATCTTCAAAGCCATTACCGCAAAGAAAAAAGCAACACACCACTCCCGGGAGGGCTCAAAACTCCAACCTTTCTGTTAACAGCCGATCGCGCTAGCCCATTGCGCCACGGAGACAGTCTTGCTCCACTCTCACCAGCATCAGAACATATCTTCAAAGCTATCAGCACAAAGAAAAAAAGCGCCGCACCACCCCCGGGTGGGCTCGAACCTCCAACTTTTCGGTTAACAGCCGATCGCGCTAGCCAACTGTGCCACGGAGACAGTCGTGCTCCACTCTCACCACCATCAGAACATATCTTCAAAGGTTTTAGTGCAAAGAAAAAAGCAACACACCACTCCCGGGAGGGATCGAATTTCCAACCTTTCGGTTAACAGCTGATCGCGCTAGCCAATTGCGCCACGGAGACAGTCCTGTTCTACTCTCACCACCATCAGAACATATCTTCAATGCTATCAGCCCAAAGAAAAAAAGCGCCGCACCACCGCCGGGTGGGCTCGAAACTCCTACCTTTCGGTTAACAGCCGATCGCGCTAGCCAATTGCGCCACGGAGACAGTCCTGCTTCACTCTCACCACCATCAGAACATATCTTCAAAGCTATCAGCCCAAAGAAAAAAAAGCGCCATACCACCACCGGGTGGGCTCGAACCTCCAACCTTTTGGTTAACACCGATCGCGCTCGCCAATTGCGCCATGGAGACAGTCCTGCTCCACTCTCACCACCATCAGAACATATCTTCAAAGCTATCAGCCCAAAGAAAAAAAGCACCGCACCACCACCGGGTGGGCTCGAACCTCAAACTTTTCGGTTAACAGCCGATCACGCTAGCCAATTGTGCCACGGAGACAGTCCTGCTCCACTCTCACCACCATCAGAACATATCTTCAAAGCTATCAACCCACAGAAAAAAAAGCGCCGCACAACCACCGGGCAGGCTCCAACCTCCGACTTTTCGGTTAACAGCCGATCGCGCTAGCCAATTGCGCCACGGAGGCAGTCCTGCTCCACTCTCACCACCATAAGAACATATCTTCAAAGCTATCAGCCCAAAGAAAAAAAAAGCGCCGCACCACCACTGGGTGGGCTCGAACCTCCGACCTTTTGGTTAACAGCCGACCGCGCTAGCCAATTGCGCCACGGAGACCATCCTGCTCCACTCTCACCACCATCAGAACATATCCTCAAAGCTATCAGCCCAAAGAAAAAAAAGCTCCGCACCACCACCGAGTGCGCTCGAACCTCCAACTTTCCGGTTAACAGCCGATCACGCTAGCCAATTGCGCCACGGAGACAGTCCTGCTGCACTCTCACCACCATCAGAATATATCTTCAAAGCTATCAGCCCACAGAAAAAAAAGCGCCGCACAACCACCGGGTGGGCTCGAACCTCCAACTTTTCGGTTAACAGCCGATCACGCTAGCCAATCGCGCCACGGAGACAGTCCTGCTCCACTCTCACCACCATCAGAACATATCTTCAAAGCTATCAACCCACAGAAAAAATGCGCCGCACAACCACCGGGTAGGTTCCAACCTCCGACTTTTCGGTTAACACCAATCGCGCTCGCCAATTGCGCCATGGAGACAGTCCTGCTCCACTCTCACCACCATCAGAACATATCTTCAAAGCTATCAGCCCAAAGAAAAAAAAGCGCCATACCACCATCGGGTGGGCTCGAAACTCCAACCTTTTGGTTAACACCGATCGCGCTTGCCAATTGCGCCATGGAGACAGTCCTGCTCCACTCTCACCACCATCAGAACATATCTTCAAAGCTATCAGCCCAAAGAAAAAAAGCACCGCACCACCACCGGGTGGGCTCGAACCTCCAACTTTTTGGTTAACAGCCGATCACGCTAGCCAATTGCGCCACGGAGACAGTCCTGCTCCACTCTCACCACCATCAGAACATATCTTCAAAGCTATCAACCCATAGAAAAAAAGCACTGCACAACCACCGGGTAGGCTCCAACCTCCGACTTTTCGGTCAACAGCCGATCGCGCTAGCCCATTGCGCCACGGAGACAGTCTTGCTCATCTCTCACCACCATCAGATCATATCATCAAAGCTATCAGCCCAAAGAAAAAAAAGCACCGCACCACCACCGGGTGGGCTCGAACCTCCAACTTTTCGGTTAACAGCCGATCGCGCTAGCCATTTGCGCCGCGGAGACAGTCTTGCTCCACTCTCACCACAATCAGAACATATCTTCAAAGCTATCATCGCAAAGAAAAAAGCAACACACCACTCCCGGGAGGGCTCGAAACTCCAACCTTTTGGTCAACAGCCGATCGCGCTAGCCCATTGCGCCACGGAGACAGTCTTGCTCATCTCTCACCACCATCAGATCATATCATCAAAGCTATCAGCCCAAAGAAAAAAAAGCACCGCACCACCACCGGGTGGGCTCCAACCTCCAACTTTTCGGTTAACAGCCGATCGCGCTGGCCAATTGCGCCACGGAGACAATCGTGCTCCACTCTCAGCACCATCAGAACATATCTTCAAAGCTATCAACGCAAAGAAAAAAAGCGCCGCACCACCACCGGTTGGGCTCGAACCTCCAACCTTTCGGTTAACAGCCGATCGCGCAAGCCAATTTCGCCATAGAGACAGTCCTGCTCCACTCTCACCACCATCAGAACATATCTTCAAAGGTATCAGCCCAAAGAAAAAAAAGCGCCGCACCACCACTGGGTGGGCTCGAACTTCCGACTTTTCGGTTAACAGCCGATCGCGCTAGCCAATTGCGCCACGGAGACAGTCGTGCTCCACTCTCACCACCATCAGAACATATCTTCAAAGCTATCAGCCCAAAGAAAAAAAAGCGCCGCTCCACCGCCGGGTGGGCTCGAAACTCCAACCTTTCGGTTAACAGCCGATCACGCTAGCCAATTGCGCCACGGAGACAGTCCTGCTCCACTCTCACCACCATCAGAACATATCTTCAAAGCTATCAGCCCACAGAAAAAAAAGCGCCGCACCACCACTGGGTGGGCTCGAACCTCCAACCTTTCGGTTAACAGCCGATCGCGCAAGCCAATTTCGCCATAGAGACAGTCCTGCTCCACTCTCACCACCATCAGAACATATCTTCAAAGCTATCAACCCACAGAAAAAAAGCGCCGCACAACCACCGGGTAGGCTCCAACCTCCGACTTTTCGGTTAACAGCCGATCGCGCTAGCCAATTGCGCCACGGAGACAGTCCTGCTCCACTGTCACCACCATAAGAACACATCTTCAAAGCTATCAGCCCAAAGAAAAAAAAGCGCCGCACCACCACTGGGTGGGCTCGAACCTCCGACCTTTTGGTTAACAGCCGATCGCGCTAGCCAATTGCGCCACGGAGACAATTCTGCTCCACTCTCAACACCATCAGAACATATCTTCAAAGCTATCAGCCCAAAGAAAAAAAAGCGCCGCACCACCACCGGGTGGGCTCCAACCTCCGACTTTTCGGTTAACAGCCGATCGCGCTAGCCAATTGCGCCACGGAGACAGTCCTGCTCCACTCTCACCACCATAAGAACATATCTTCAAAGCTATCAGCCCAAAGAAAAAAAAGCGCCGCACTACCACTGGGTGGGCTCGAACCTTCGACCTTTTGGTTAACAGCCGATCGCGCTAGCCAATTGCGCCACGGATACAATCCTGCTCCACTCTCACCACCATCAGAACATATTTTCAAAGCTATCAGCCCAAAGAAAAAAAAGCGCCGCACCACCACCGGGTGGGCTCGAAACTCTAACCTTTCGGTCAACAGCTGATCGCGCTAGCCCATTGCGCCACGGAGACAGTCTTGCTCATCTCTCACCACCATCAGATCATATCATCAAAGCTATCAGCCCAAAGAAAAAAAAGCACCGCACCACCACCGGGTGGGCTCGAACCTCCAACTTTTCGGTTAACAGCCGATCGCGCTAGCCATTTGCGCCACGGAGACAGTCTTGCTCCACTCTCACCACAATCAGAACATATCATCAAAGCTATCAGCCCAAAGAAAAAAAAGCACCGCACCACCACCGGGTGGGCTCCAACCTCCAACTTTTCGGTTAACAGCCGATCGCGCTGGCCAATTGCGCCACGGAGACAATCGTGCTCCACTCTCACCACCATCAGAACATATCTTCAAAGCTATCAACGCAAAGAAAAAAAGCGCCGCACCACCACCGGTTGGGCTCGAACCTCCAACCTTTCGGTTAACAGCCGATCGCGCAAGCTAATTTCGCCATAGAGACAGTCCTGCTCCACTCTCACCACCATCAGAACATATCTTCAAAGGTATCAGCCCAAAGAAAAAAAAGCGCCGCACCACCACTGGGTGGGCTCGAACTTTCGACTTTTCGGTTAACAGCCGATCGCGCTAGCCAATTGCGCCACGGAGACAGTCCTGCTCCACTCTCACCACCATCAGAACATATCTTCAAAGCTATAAGCCCAAAGAAAAAAAACCACCGCACCACTCCCGGGAGGGCTCGAAACTCCAACCTTTCGGTGAACAGCCGATCGCGCTAGCCCATTGCGCCACGGAGACAGTCTTGCTCATCTCTCACCACCATCAGATCATATCATCAAAGCTATCAGCCCAAAGAAAAAAAAGCACCGCACCACCACCGGGTGGGCTCGAACCTCCAACTTTTCGGTTAACAGCCGATCGCGCTAGCCCATTGCGCCACGGAGACAGTCTTGCTCCACTCTCACCACCATCAGAACATATCTTCAAAGCTATCATCGCAAAGAAAAAAGCAACACACCACTCCCGGGAGGGCTCGAAACTCCAACCTTTCGGTCAACAGCCGATCGCGCTAGCCCATTGCGCCACGGAGACAGTCTTGCTCATCTCTCACCACCATCAGATCATATCATCAAAGCTATCAGCCCAATGAAAAAAAAGCACCGCACCACCACCGGGTGGGCTTGAACCTCCAACTTTTCGGTTAACAGCTGATCGCGCTGGCCAATTGCGCCACGGAGACAGTCCTGCTCCACTCTCACCACCATCAGAACATATCTTCAAAGCTATCAGCCCACAGAAAAAAAAGCGCCGCACAACCACCGGGTAGGCTTGAACCTCCGACTTTTCGGTTAACAGCCGATCGCGCTAGCCAATTGCGCCACGGAGACAGTCTTGCTCCACTCTCACCATCGTCAGAACATTTCGTCAGAGCTATCACCCCCAAGAAAAAAAAGCGCCGCACCACCACCGGTTGGGCTCGAACCTCTGACCTTTTGGTTAACAGCCGATCGCGCTAGCCAATTGCGCCACGAAGACAGTCCTGCTCCACTCTCACCACCATCAGAACATATCTTCAAAGCTATTACCACAAAGAAAAAAGCAAAACACCACTCTCGGGAGGGCTCGAACCTCCAACTTTCCGGTTAACAGCCGATCACGCTAGCCAATTGCGCCACGGAGAATGTCTTGCTCTACTCTCACAACCATCAGAACTTAACTTCAAAGCTATCAGCCCACAGAAAAAAAAGCGCCGCACCACCACCGGGAGAGCTCGAACCTCCAACTTTTCGGTTAACAGCCGATCGCGCTAGCCAATTGCGCCACGCAGACAGTCCTGCTCCACTCTCACCACCAGCAGAACATTTCTTCAGAGCTATCAGCCCAAAGAAAAAAAAGCGCTGCAAAACCACCGGGTGGGCTCGAACCTCCGACCTTACGGTTAACAGCCGATCGCGCTAGCCAATTGCCCCACGGAGACAGTCGTGCTCCACTCTCACCATCGTCAGAACATTTCTTCAGAGCTATCACCCCAAAGAAAAAAAAAGCGCCGCACCACCACCGGGTGGGCAAGAACATCCAACTTTTCGGTTAATAGCCGATCACGCTAGCCAATTGCGCCACGGAGACAGTCCTGCTCCACTCTCACCACTGGCAGAACATTTCTTTAGAGCTATCAGCCCAAAGAAAAAAAGCGCTGCACCACCACAGGGTGGGCTCGAACTTCCAACCTTTCAGTTAACAGCCGATCGCGCTAGCCAATTGCCCCACGGAGACAGTCGTGCTCCACTCTCACCATCGTCAGAACATTTCTTCAGAGCTATCACTCCAAAGAAAAAAAAGCGCCGCACCACCACCGGTGTGGCTCGAACCTTTGACCTTTCGGTTAACAGCCGATCGCGCTAGCCAATTGCGCCACGAAGACAGTCCTGCTCCACTCTCACCACCATCAGAACATATCTTCAAAGCTATTACCGCAATGAAAAAAGCAAAACACCACTCCCGGGAGGGCTCGAACCTCCAACTTTCCGGTTAACAGCCGATCACGCTAGCCAATTGCGCCACGGAGACAGTCTTGCTCTACTCTCACAACCATCAGAACATAACTTCAAAGCTATCAGCCCACAGAAAAAAAAGCGCCGCACCACCACCGGGAGAGCTCGAACCCCAACTTTTCGGTTAACAGCCGATCGCGCTAGCCAATTGCGCCACGCAGACAGTCCTGCTCCACTCTCACCACCGTCAGAACATTTCTTCAGAGCTATCAGCCCAAAGAAAAAAGCAACACACCACTCCCGGGAGGGCTCGAAACTCCAACCTTTCGGTGAACAGCCGATCGCGCTAGCCCATTGCGCCACGGAGACAGTCTTGCTCATCTCTCACCACCATCAGATCATATCATCAAAGCTATCAGCCCAAAGAAAAAAAAGCACCGCACCACCACCGGGTGGGCTCGAACCTCCAACTTTTCGGTTAACAGCCGATCGCGCTAGCCCATTGCGCCACGGAGACAGTCTTGCTCCACTCTCACCACCATCAGAACATATCTTCAAAGCTATCATCGCAAAGAAAAAAGCAACACACCACTCCCGGGAGGGCTCGAAACTCCAACCTTTCGGTCAACAGCCGATCGCGCTAGCCCATTGCTCCACGGAGACAGTCTTGCTCATCTCTCACCACCATCAGATCATATCATCAAAGCTATCAGCCCAATGAAAAAAAAGCACCGCACCACCACTGGGTGGCCTCGAACCTCCAACTTTTCGGTTAACAGCTGATCGCGCTGGCCAATTGCGCCACGGAGACAGTCCTGCTCCACTCTCACCACAATTAGAACATATCTTCAAAGCTATCAGCCCAAAGAAAAAAAAGCGCCGCACCACCACCGGGTGGGCTCGAACCTCCAACCTTTTGGTTAACAGCCGATCGCGCTGGCCAATTGCGCCACGGAGACAGTCCTGCTCCACTCTCACCACAATTAGAACATATCTTCAAAGCTATCAGCCCAAAGAAAAAAAAGCGCCGCACCACCACCGGGTGGGCTCGAACCTCCAACCTTTTGGTTAACAGCCGATCGCGCAAGCCAATTTCGCCATAGAGACAGTCCTGCTCCACTCTCACTACCATCAGAACATATCCTCAAAGGTATCAGCCCAAAGAAAAAAAAGCGCCGCACCACCACTGGGTGGGCTCGAACCTCCGACTTTTCGGTTAACAGCCGATCGCGCTAGCCAATTGCGCCACGGAGACAGTCCTGCTCCACTCTCACCACCATCAGAACATATCTTCAAAGCTATCAGCACAAAGAAAAAAAGCGCCGCACCACCTCCGGGTGGGCTCGAACCTCCAACTTTTCGGTTAACAGGCGATCGCGCTAGCCAACTGCGCCACGGAGACAGTCGTGCTCCACTCTCACCACCATCAGAACATATCTTCAAAGCTATCAGCCCAAAGAAAAAAAAAGCACCGCACCACCACCGGGTGGGCTCGAACCTCCGACTTTTCGGTTAACAGCCGATCGCGCTAGCCAATTGCGCCACGGAGACAGTCTTGCTCCACTCTCACCTTCGTCAGAACATTTCTTCAGAGCTATCACCCCCAAGAAAAAAAAAGCGCCGCACCACCACCGGTTGGGCTCGAACCTCTGACCTTTTGGTTAACAGCCGATCGCGCTAGCCAATTGCGCCACGAAGACAGTCCTGCTCCACTCTCACCACCATCAGAACATATCTTCAAAGCTATTACCACAAAGAAAAAAGCAAAACACCACTCTCGGGAGGGCTCGAACCTCCAACTTTCCGGTTAACAGCCGATCACGCTAGCCAATTGCGCCACGGAGACAGTCTTGCTCTACTCTCACAACCATCAGAACTTAACTTCAAAGCTATCAGCCCACAGAAAAAAAAAGCGCCGCACCACCACCGGGAGAGCTCGAACCTCCAAATTTTCGGTTAACAGCCGATCGCGCTAGCCAATTGCGCCACGCAGACAGTCCTGCTCCACTTTCACCACCGGCAGAACATTTCTTCAGACCTATCAGCCCAAAGAAAAAAAAGCGCTGCAAAACCACAGGGTGGGCTCGAACCTCCGACCTTACGGTTAACAGCCGATCGCGCTAGCCAATTGCCCCATGGAGACAGTCGTGCTCCACTCTCACCATCGTCAGAACATTTCTTCAGAGCTATCACCCCAAATAAAAAAAAAGCGCCGCACCACCACCGGGTGGGCAAGAACATCCAACTTTTCGGTTAACAGCCGATCACGCTAGCCAATTGCGCCACGGAGACAGTCCTGCTCCACTCTCACCACCGGCAGAACATTTCTTCAGAGCTATCAGCCCAAAGAAAAAAAGCGCTGCACCACCACCGGGTGGGCTCGAACTTCCAACCTTTCAGTTAACAGCCGATCGCGCTAGCCAATTGCCCCACGGAGACAGTCGTGCTCCACTCTCACCATCGTCAGAACATTTCTTCAGAGCTATCACCCCAAAGAAAAACAAAGCGCCGCACCACCACCGGTGTGGCTCGAACCTCTGACCTTTCGGTTAACAGCCGATCGCGCTAGCCAATTGCGCCACGAAGACAGTCCTGCTCCACTCTCACCACCATCAGAACATATCTTCAAAGCTATCACCGCAATGAAAAAAGCAAAACACCACTCCCGGGAGGGCTCGAACCTCCAACTTTCCGGTTAACAGCCGATCACGCTAGCCAATTGCGCCACGGAGACAGTCTTGCTCTACTCTCACAACCATCAGAACATAACTTCAAAGCTATCAGCCCACAGAAAAAAAAGCGCCGCACCACCACCGGGAGAGCTCGAACCCCAACTTCTCGGTTAACAGCCGATCGCGCTAGCCAATTGCGCCACGCAGACAGTCCTGCTCCACTCTCACCACCGTCAGAACATTTCTTCAGAGCTATCAGCCCAAAGAAAAAAAAGCGCTGACAAACCACCGGGTGGGCTCGAACCTCCAACCTTTCGGTTAACAGCCGATCGCGCTAGCGAATTGCGCCACGAAGACTGTCCTGCTCCAATCTCACCACCATCAGAACATATCTTCAAAGCTATTACTGCAAAGAAAAAAGCAACAAACCACTCCTGGGAGGGCTCGAGACTCCAACCTTTCGGTTAACAGCCGATCGCGCTAGCCCATTGCGCCACGGAGGCAGTCTTGCTCCACTCTCACCATCATCAGAACATATCTTCAAAGCTATCAACGCAAAGAAAAAAAAGCGCTGCACCACCACCAGGTGGGCTCGAACCTCCAACCTTTCGGTTAACAGCCGATCGCGCTAGCCAATTGCGCCAAGGAGACAGTCGTGCTTCACTCTAACCACCATCAGAACATATCTTCAAAGCTATCCGCGCAAAGAAAAAAGCAAAACACCACTCCCGGGAACGGCTCGATCCTCCAACCTTTTGGTTAACAGCCGATCGCGCAAGCCAATTTCGCCATAGAGACAGTCCTGCTCCACTCTCACTACCATCAGAACATATCCTCAAAGGTATCAGCCCAGAGAAAAAAAAGCGCCGCACCACCACTGGGTGGGCTCGAACCTCCGACTTTTCGGTTAACAGCCGATCGCGCTAGCCAATTGCGCCACGGAGACAGTCCTGCTCCACTCTCACCACCATCAGAACATATCTTCAAAGCTATCAGCACAAAGAAAAAAAGCGACGCACCACCTCCGAGTGGGCTCGAACCTCCAACTTTTCGGTTAACAGGCGATCGCGCTAGCCAACTGCGCCACGGAGACAGTCGTGCTCCACTCTCACCACCATCAGAACATATCTTCAAAGCCATCAGCCCAAAGAAAAAAAAAGCACCGCACCACCACCGGGTGGGCTCGAACCTCCAACTTTTCGGTTAACAGCCGATCACGCTAGCCAATTGCGCCACGGAGACAGTCCTGCTCCACTCTCACCACCATCAGAACATATCTTCAAAGCTATCAGCCCACAGAAAAAAAAGCGCCGCACAACCACCGGGTAGGCTCGAACCTCCGACTTTTCGGTTAACAGCCGATCGCGCTAGCCAATTGCGCCACGGAGACAGTCTTGCTCCACTCTCACCATCGTCAGAACATTTCTTCAGAGCTATCACCCCCAAGAAAAAAAAAGCGCCGCACCACCACCGCTTGGGCTCGAACCTCTGACCTTTCGGTTAACAGCCGATCGCGCTAGCCAATTGCGCCACGAAGACAGTCCTGCTCCACTCTCACCACCATCAGAACATATCTTCAAAGCTATTACCACAAAGAAAAAAAGCGACGCACCACCTCCGAGTGGGCTCGAACCTCCAACTTTTCGGTTAACAGGCGATCGCGCTAGCCAACTGCGCCACGGAGACAGTCGTGCTCCACTCTCACCACCATCAGAACATATCTTCAAAGCCATCAGCCCAAAGAAAAAAAAAGCACCGCACCACCACCGGGAGGTCTCGAACCTCCAACTTTCCGGTTAACAGCCGATCACGCTAGCCAATTGCGCCACGGAGACAGTCTTGCTCTACTCTCACAACCATCAGAACATAACTTCAAAGCTATCAGCCCACAGAAAAAAAAGCGCCGCACCACCACCGGGAGAGCTCGAACCTCCAACTTTTCGGTTAACAGCCGATCGCGCTAGCCAATTGCGCCACGCAGACAGTCCTGCTCCACTCTCACCACCGGCAGAACATTTCTTCAGAGCTATCAGCCCAAAGAAAAAAAGCGCTGCAAAACCACCGGGTGGGCTCGAACCTCCGACCTTACGGTTAACAGCCGATCGCGCTAGCCAATTGCCCCACGGAGACAGTCGTGCTCCACTCTCACCATCGTCAGAACATTTCTTCAAAGCTATCACCCCAAAGAAAAAAAAAGCGCCACACCACCACCGGGTGGGCAAGAACATCCAACTTTTCGGTTAACAGCCGATCACGCTAGCCAATTGCGCCACGGAGACAGTCCTGCTCCACTCTCACCACCGGCAGAACATTTCTTCAGAGCTATCAGCCCAAAGAAAAAAAGCGCTGCACCACCACCGGGTGGGCTCGAACTTCCAACCTTTCAGTTAACAGCCGATCGCGCTAGCCAATTGCCCCACGGAGACAGTCGTGCTCCACTCTCACCATCGTCAGAACATTTCTTCAGAGCTATCACCCCAAAGAAAAAAAAGCGCCGCACCACCACCGGTGTGGCTCGAACCTCTGACCTTTCGGTTAACAGCCGATCGCGCTAGCCAATTGCGCCACGAAGACAGTCCTGCTCCACTCTCACCACCATCAGAACATATCTTCAAAGCTATTACCGCAATAAAAAAAGCAAAACACCACTCCCGGGAGGGCTCGAACCTCCAACTTTCCGGTTAACAGCCGATCACGCTAGCCAATTGCGCCACGGAGACAGTCTTGCTCTACTCTCACAACCATCAGAACATAACTTCAAAGCTATCAGCCCACAGAAAAAAAAGCACCGCACCACCACCGGGAGAGCTCGAACCCCAACTTTTAGGTTAACAGCCGATCACGCTAGAAAATTGCGCCACGCAGACAGTCCTGCTCCACTCTCACCACCGTCAGAACATTTCTTCAGAGCTATCAGCCCAAAGAAAAAAAAGCGCTGACAAACCACCGGGTGGGCACGAACCTCCAACCTTTCGGTTAACAGCCGATCGCGCTAGCCAATTGCGCCACGAAGACTGTCCTGCTCCAATCTCACCACCATCAGAACATATCTTCAAAGCTATTACCGCAAAGAAAAAAGCAACACACCACTCCTGGGAGGGCTCGAGACTCCAACCTTTCGGTTAACAGCCGATCGCGCTAGCCCATTGCGCCACGGAGGCAGTCTTGCTCTACTCTCACCATCATCAGAACATATCTTCAAAGCTATCAACGCAAAGAAAAAAAAGCGCTGCACCACCACCAGGTGGGCTCGAACCTCCAACCTTTCGGTTAACAGCCGATCGCGCTAGCCAATTGCGCCAAGGAGACAGTCGTGCTTCACTCTCACCACCATCAGAACATATCTTCAAAGCTATCCGCGCAAAGAAAAAAGCAAAACACCACTCCCGGGAAGGCTCGAACCTCCAACTTTTCGGTTAACAGCCGATCGCGCTGGCCAATTGCGCCACGGAGAAAGTCCTGCTCAACTCTCACCACCATCAGAACATATCTTCAAAGCTATCAGCCCACAGAAAAAAAAGCGCCGCACAACCACCGGGTGGGCTCGAACCTCCAACTTTTCGGTTAACAGCCGATCGCGCTAGCCAATTGCGCCACGGGGACCGTCCTGCTCCACTCTCACCACCGTCAGACCATTTCTTCAGAGCTATCACCCCAAAGAAAACAAAGCGCCACACCACCACCGGGTGGGCTCGAACCTCCAACCTTTCGGTTAACAGCTGATCGCGCTAGCCAATTGCCCCACGGAGACAGTCGTGCTCCACTCTCACCACCGTCAGAACATTTCTTCAGAGCTATCACCCCAAAGAAAAAAAAAGCGCCGCACCACCACCGGTTAGACTCGAACCTCCAACCTTTCGGTTAACAGCCAATCGCGCTAGCCAATTGCGCCACGGAGACAGTCGTGCTCCACTCTCACCACCATCAGAACATATCTTCAAAGCTATCCGCGCAAAGAAAAAAGCAAAACACCACTCCCGGGAGGGCTCGAACCTCCAACTTTTCGGTTAACAGCCGTTCGCGCTGGCCAATTGCGCCACGGTAAAAGTCCTGCTCAACTCTCCCCACAATTAGAACATATCTTCAAAGCTATCAGCCCAAAGAAAAAAAAAGTGCCGCACCACCACCAGGTGGGCTCGAACCTCCTACTTTTCGGTTAACAGCCGATCGCGCTAGCCAATTGTGCGACGGAGACAGTCCTGCTCCACTCTCACCACCATCAAAACATATCTTCAAAGCTATCAGCCCACAGAAAAAAAAGCGCCGCACAACCACCGGGTAGGCTCGAATCTCCGACTTTTCGGTTAACAGCCGATCGCGCTAGCCAATTGCGCCACGGAGACAGTCCTGCTCCAATCTCACCACCATCAGAACATATCTTCAAAGCTATCAGCCCAAAGAAAAAAAAGCGCCGCACCACCACCGGGTGGGCTCGAACCTCCAACTTTCCGGTTAACAGCCGATCACGCTAGCCAATTGCGCCACGGAGACAGTCCTGCTCCACTCTCACCACCATCAGAACATATCTTCAAAGCTATCAGCCCACAGAAAAAAAAGCGCCGCACAACCACCGGGTACGCTCGAACCTCCAACTTTTCGGTTAACAGCCGATCGCGCTAGCCAATTGCGCCACGGAGACAGACCTGCTCCACTCTCACCACCATAAGAACATATCATCAAAGCTATCAGCCCGAAGAAAAAAAGCGCCGCACCACCACTGGGTGGGCTCGAACCTCCGACCTTTTGGTTAACAGCCGATCGCGCTAGCCAATTGCGCCACGGAGACAGTCCTGCTCCACTCTCACCACCATCAGAACATATCTTCAAAGCTATCAGCCCAAAGAAAAAAAAGCGCCGCACCACCACCGGGTGGGCAAGAACCTCCAACTTTTCGGTTAACAGCCGATCACGCTAGCCAATTGCGCCACGGAGACAGTCCTGCTCCACTCTCACCACCGTCAGAACATTTCTTCAGAGCTATCAGCTTAAAGATAAAAAAGCGCTGCACCACAACCGGGTGGGCTCGAACTTCCAACCTTTCAGTTAACAGCCGATCGCGCTAGCCAATTGCCCCACGGAGACAGTCGTGTCCACTCTCACCATCGTCAGAACATTTCTTCAGAGCTATCACCCCAAAGAAAAAAAAGCGCCGCACCACCACCGGTGTGGCTCGAACCTCTGACCTTTCGGTTAACAGCCGATCGCGCTAGCCAATTGCGCCAAGAAGACAGTCCTGCTCCACTCTCACCACCATCAGAACATATCTTCAAAGCTATTACCGCAAAGAAAAAAGCAAAACACCACTCCCGGGAAGGCTCGAACCTCCAACTTTTCGGTTAACAGCCGATCGCGCTGGCCAATTGCGCCACGGAGAAAGTCCTGCTCAACTCTCACCACCATCAGAACATATCTTCAAAGCTATCAGCCCACAGAAAAAAAAGCGCCGCACAACCACCGGGTGGGCTCGAACCTCCAACTTTTCGGTTAACAGCCGATCGCGCTAGCCAATTGCGCCACGGGGACCGTCCTGCTCCACTCTCACCACCGTCAGACCATTTCTTCAGAGCTATCACCCCAAAGAAAAAAAAGCGCCACACCACCACCGGGTGGGCTCGAACCTCCAACCTTTCGGTTAACAGCTGATCGCGCTAGCCAATTGCCCCACGGAGACAGT